>NC_091707.1:57811000-58527000 GCF_041296265.1 Equus caballus
TCTGCTTGATGCCAAGTGAAGGCAGACGAGCCTATAAGCAGATCAGCTTGTAGTTTGTCCTCCCACCTCCTCTCATGTCTCTCCTTGTTCCCTACCTCTAGATGCCAGTGATTTCTATATGTCTGCTTCTGTAAAATCACAACTTAATTTTTATCTGTTTCTTAATTTGGGTCTCATGTGTGAACCCCCTGTATGTGTGTACATGTTTTTCTAGGAGGGGTGGTTTCATCAGATTTTCAAAGAGTTCTTTGTCTTATATATATAAAAGGTAAAGAATCACTAGTTTATTAATCAGTAAATGGTACTGGGGCTGGCTGGTAGTTATCAGAAAAAAAGTAAATTTGCATCCATTTCTCTCGTCTTATACAAGGGGAGATTCCGATTGGAATGAAGATATAAATATAAAAAAATAAAGCTGCAGAAATATTAAAAGAAAACATGAGATATTTTGCTTTTAACTTGGACTAGTGAAGGTCTTTCTAACTATGGCCCCAAACACTAAAAGCCCTGAGAAAAAAGATTTGACAAATATGACTAGTACAGAAAAATCGCATTTCCATCTGGTACATCCACACCATGGAATGCTACTCACGCTAAAAAGAAACAAACTATTGATACATGCAACAATTTGGGAGGAATCTCAAGGGAATTATGCTGAGTGGAGGAAAAAAAAAAATCTCAAAAGGCTACATAAAGTTGATTCCATTCATATCACATTCTCCTTCTTCTTCTTCTTCTTCTTCTTCTTCTTCTTCTTCTTCTTCTTTTGAGGAATATTGGCCCTGAGCTAACATCTGTTGCCAGTCTTCCTCTTTTTCCTTGAGGAAGATTGTCGCTGAGCCAACATCCATGCCAATCTTCTGTTTTATGTGGGATGCCGCCACACTGTGGCTTGGTGAGCAGTGCTAGGTCCACGCCCGGGATCCAAACCTGCAAACCCCAGGCCACCGAAGCAGAGCGCGTGAACTTAACCACCACGCCACCAGGCCGGCCCCCATATAACATTCTTGAAATGACAGAATTACAGAGATGGAGAGCAGATTAGTGGTTGCCAGGTTTTAGGGAAAGGGGTTGGGGTGGAAAAGAGGTGGCTGTGGCTGTGGCTGTGAAAGGGTAACCCACAAGGTCCTTGAGATAGAACTGTTCTGTGTCTTGACTGGTGGTGGTCACATGAATCTGCACATGTGATTAAAGTGTGTGTAGAACTAAATACACAGAGGCACAAATGATTCAAGTAAAACTGGAGAAATCTGAATGAATAAGGTCAGTGGATTGTGTCCATGTCCGTTTCTATTCAGAATCTCAAATCTTAAAATTAAAGGATTTTGTATTTTCTAAATAGAAATAAAAGTTTCACAGTAAATCAATAATAACACTAAAAGTTCAGAATATCATTAGACATCTCATGATATTAAGAAGAAAAATAAGCATTAAGGGTAACATCATTCTATACTTGGTTCTTTGGTTTATATGTTAAAATTGCCAAACTTAAGAGCTTAATTCTTGTCCTCTCATAAATAAAATCAAACCCTTATTTACTTTTAACTCTGTTCCAAATAGTTTTGCCATTTAGATTTTTGTCTGAGAAGTAGCTTTTCTGCACCCCACCCTACCCTCTTTTAGACCTAAAATGTCAAGTCTCTTCTACTGTAGACTAAGTGATGAGCATTTGGTGCTGTTCCTTAAGATTACCACTGGACATCGTATATAATGAATATACTAGGTATCTTCTTTATTTCCAAAGTCCCTTAAAGTCTGAATCTCCTGTGCTACTATCGGAGTCTCCAGATGGTTTATTCCAGCACATCAGTTAATTGTTCACCCAAGATGTCCCTAAGTACACCCCTCTTGTGGTGTGACTGGAAACCTCTGCCCACTTCCTCTCTGTCACTTGCATGGGGAACATGCTTTCCTCTCTCTACTTGTATCACCTTTCCCTGTCTACTCAAATTCCTGTTTATCTAGAAGATTATGAGTGCTTTAAAAAAGATCCAAGATTGGGGCTGGCCCCATGGCTGAGGGGTAAGTTCGCGCGCTCCGCTGCAGGCGGCCCAGTGTTTCGTTGGTTGGAATCCTGGGCATGGACATGGCACTGCTCATCAGACACGCTGAGGCAGCGTCCCACGTGCCACAACTAGAGGGACCCACAACGAAGAATATACAACTATGTACTGGGGGGCTTTGGGGAGAAAAAGGAAAAAATAAAATCTTTTTAAAAAAAAAAAAGATCCAAGATAAAACTTCAAAAGAAAGGCCCATAAATCTGTACTGTTCTGTCCCAAAAGGTGAAGGCATCTCTTGTACAAAGGATGTGATTCACTCAGATGTACCAGGTGAAGCAGTTCATTCTGCATGATGTGTGTGCATCAAGTTCGTTTGATGAGTTATCTGTACAGTAACACCCCCGAAGATGTTTCCAATGGACACCTGTCCCTGAAGGTGTTTCCAAAGGACAGCTGTACAATCTTATTAATAATAATAATAAAAACTTTAGAAAGTTAAGAAGTAATAAGTGGAATTGCAAAATTGAATTCATTGCATAGGGAAAACATTGTACATGAATGGGAAACATCTTAGAGGATTTTACTGTCTTATATTTTCTTAGATGAATAGCAATCTTAGGTCATCTTACAAAATATATTTATTTCCACAGAATAAAATGTGAAACTGTATTCTCACTTTTAAAAAGCGAACTCTTTATTTTAGCTGGACCAGCTATTCCTTCAGTTGTGGCGTATCCGAAAAGGAGTCAGACCAGCACTGCGGATAGTGACCTCAAAGAAGATGGAATTCCCTCCCGGAAATCAAGCAGTAGTGCTGTTGGAGGAAAGGGAATTGCTCCAGCCAGTCCCATGCTTGGAAATGCCAGTAATCCCAATAAGGCAGATATTCCTGAACGCAAGAAAAGCTCCACTGTCCCTAGTGTAAGTATTGTTGCACTGTAGAGCTTTTCTAGGATTGTAGGGTTGAAATGATACAGACATTTTGCGCCAGTGTTCTCGTCTGCCTGGAATGCCCTCCCCACTAGGCCACCATGCCCAATCTCAACCTGTAGAGATCACTTGCTGCCTCGAAGGGATTTCTTGTTGAGCCCTATCCTACTAGAGGAGTGGTCAGATCCTTTATGTCAAGGGCTGTTCCTAGTTATTCTACAAACATCTACCGAGCTTTAGGTTGTGTCAGGCACTGAGAGATGCAAAGACCTCATAGTCTAACAGAGGAAATAAATAAAACCAAATGATGACAGTGCAGACAGGCGACTGCAGACAGAAGCCTGATGGAATCTGTACAGGGCACTGGGAGGTCTGCCTGCCTGTGAGCCAGGGATGTGGTGTTTGCATTGTATCTTCAAAGGGCTCTAACGATAAAAAACGTTGACTGAATCCTTAGGATGTGCCAGGGATCGTGCCAAGTGCTTTTCCATGTATTAGCTAAATTTTAAGGTGAAGAAAAGTTAGGTAACTGCCTAAAATTACAGTGCTAACCTGAATCCATCTCTTGATCCCTACCCTTAACAAAATCTTCCTAGTTAAGTAGGTAGTACTTGTTAAATTAAATTGAGTCTATTGAGTTTCAGAAACTTTTCCATGAATCGAAATGTATTTTGTCTGACCTAACATAGTAATTATTATTCTTAGCACTCCTAAAGTAATTTTAGAAAGAAATTGCAGAGAATGAGCAATCTTAAAGATATTCTGTAACCACGTTTTTCCCTACAAAGTTAACAATGACACAGCCCTCCCTCCGCTCCAGAAAAACCCTAGAGTGAGCCACCCATGTGGAAGTTCTGCTGCTCCCTGTGGGAGTTTTGCATTTGTGCCATTCTGGGGATAGGGTTTCATAAAGGAGCCCAAAGAGTTTTGTCTGCTCCATCCTCTGACCTTGTGCTTTATCAGAGTAAACCCTGTGTGAAAGGGTTTTTATTTTGGCTTCCTATTGCCATCAAATTGGATTGTCATACCATAGCCCTGCAATTTAAATTCAGCCTCCAACATTTGTTGACAGTTAGCAGAGGAAGGTGAGGACCTTCCTGCCTTCTCTGTTCTGTGCCTTCATAACTTTCATCCCTATCGCCCTACTCATCTGCACACTGATCTTTTGAAAGTATATCCTGAGCATTATCAGTCACCCATATTTGATTATTTATGAAGGAAAAAAGAAAGATTACTATAATTTTCTCCTGTTAGTCTTCAGGGTTTACCTGTACATGGTCCCCTCATGCTGTGCTTAAAATTGTTCTTATCTGATAAAATTCCTTAGTTGTGACTTGTTCCTTGCTTTTTAATTTTGAAAGTATTAACTTTTTAAAGCTTGATGTGAAATTCACGTGACATATGGTTAACCATTTTGAAGCATACTGTTCAGTGGCATCTAGTACCTTCCCAGTGTTGTGCAACCACCACCTCTCTCTGGTTCCAAAACTTTTTCAACACCCCAGAACACCACCCTGTACCCATTAAGTAATCACTCTCCAGTCCCTCTTCTCCCATCACCTGGCAACTACTAATCTGCTTTCTCTCTTGTTGGATTTGCCTATTCTGGATATTTCATATAAATGGACTCATACAATATGCAGCCTTTTGTGACTGACTTCTTTGACTCAGCATAATATTTTCAAGGTTCATCTGAGTTGTAGTATGTATCAGTGTTTCATGCCTTTTTGTCTGCCATAGTTTATCTGTCTATTGATGGACATTTAGGTTGTTTCTACCTTTTGGTTATTATGTGTAATGTTGCTATAAACATTTGTGTACAAATTTCTATGTGGGCTTATGTTTTCATTTCTCTTGGATATATATCTAGGAATGAAATTGCTGGGTCATATGGTAATTCTATGGTTAACTTCTTAAGGCACTGCCATACTGTTTTCCACAGCAACTGCACCATTTTACATTCCTACCAGATATGAGAGTTCTTGTATTCCACATCCTTGTCAACCACTTGTTATTTTCTGCTTTTTTATTACAACTGTCCTAGTGGGTGTGATATAGCACTTCATTGTGATTTTGATTTGCATTTCTTTAATGACCGGTGCTGGTCAGCATATTTCCATGTGCTTGTTGGCCATTTGTATGCCTTCTTTGGAGAAATGTCTATTCAGATCCTTTGCCCATTTTTAAATTGGGCTGTTTGTCATTTTTTGGTTGAGTTATAAGAGTTCTTTACGTATTCTGGATATTAAACCTTTACCAAATATATGATTTGCAAATATTTTCTCCTATTTTGTAGGTTCTCTTTTCACATTCTTAATAATGTCATTTGATGCCCAAAAGTTTCTAATTTTGATAAAGTCCAATTTAACTGTTTTTTTCCTCTTGGTACTCATACTTTTGGGTGTGTCATATCTATGAATCTCTTGTCAAATCCAAGGTCTTGCAGATTTACCCCTATATTTCTTCCTAATAGTTTTATTGTTTTATATTTATATCTTTATTTTTATTACTTTTTACTTTATTTGTGTATTTACCTTATATTTATAATCCTTTATAATTTTTTATTTTGAAAGTATTAGCTTTTAGGGCTGGTCCTGTGGTGCAGCAGTTAAGTTCACATGTTCCACTTTGGCGGCCTGGGGTTTACCGGTTCGAATCCCAGGTGCAGACATGGCACCGCTTGGCAAAGCCATTCTGTGGTAGGCATCCCACGTATAAAGTAGAGGAAGATGGGCACAGATGTTAGCTCAGGGCCAGTCTTCCTCAGCAAAAAGAGGAGGATTGGCAGCAGATGTTAGCTCAGGGCTAATTTTCCTTCAAAAAAAAAAAAAAGTATTAGCTTTTAAAAATGTGGATCTCTCTATCTTCCTACTTTGTGTTCATCAGTAAATCCATGAGTTATCACTTTATGGATTATTACAGCCAGCTTTTCAGAATTCCTCTGCCACAACCATTTTTCATTCTTTCTGCCAAGAGAGAGGGCAGAGACTGCTGCCTCCACCCCCTTTTCTGATCTTTTGGCCAGTACTGTTGATATTTTAGTGTAGGTTTATCTGAAAACTGTTTGTTTATTTAGATGAAGGGTTTTTTTCCCCTCATTACATTATACTTAGTTTGACAAAAATGCCTTCTTCTTTTAATAGAGTAATACAACATCTGGCGGAATGACACGGCGAAATACTTACGTTTGCAGTGAAAGAACCACAGCTGATAGACATTCAGTAATTCAGAATGGCAAAGAAAACAGGTATGAAATTTCTCCTGGTTGCAAGAAAATTTGTTTGTCCCAAGAGAAATGGAGGCATGTTAGTTACTTCTCAGTTTTTATAATAATAATTCAAATAGTGATGGTAAGTATTCCCCAACGGTAAGTTAAATTTGAATGCAAATTTTTAACGAGATACTAGAATTCCAAATTTCTCTCATTGTCCAGAACTTGTCCTCCTGGCTAGCTGTGTATGATGATTGAAAAGGTTGAGTTAAACCAGGGAGCTTTCCCAGAGGAGATAGATAGTAAGCTATAGTTTACATGTAGAATAGTGAATAGGGAAGTGGAGATTATTTTGGGCATATTAGTAACTTGAACAAAGGCTGAAAGGGGTGTGGGTAAGGACCTGAAGCAGGGAGCCAGGTCTCTGGAGGATATAGAACACGAGGTAAGGTGGACGAGCCTTCAGTTACAGGTCAGCAGTTTGCCAGAGGGGCCAGGTGGACAAAGTAGTAACATAGGCTCCACCTTAAAAGAGATACAGTTGAGAATCCCAAAGAAATAGAGAGTGCAATCTTCTGAATGATTGTAATCTGGTGAAGAGTCAAGCATACATAGGATAAATGTGATTTAAAATGCTAACAAAGTATTATGTCAGTAAGGAGTGAGCCATATGCAAACAACTTTTGGGGTTACAAAATAAGAGAGAGTTAGAGTCAGAAAATCGCAATTAAGTAGATCTAGAGACCATGGGGTAGAGTTAGTTTGGGGGGAGAGAAAAAAGAAAAGTTGGATTGGTAGAGTAATTAAATATATTCTATATAAAACAAATTTCCCAGGCTAACATGGATTTTCCTTCTTTCCTTTTGAAAGAATAGTATATAAACTAAATTCATAGTGGTGAGATATAGTCAAAGTGAGCAGATAAGGTTCTAGAGTAGAAATCATAAAGTAAATTCACATCATCTTTCATTGTCCCTTGACCTCTTGACTTGAACATTGTTTGATCATGTCACATTCCCATGTCTAGCATGAAAATTGTTTCTTTTTTTCTGACATTTACTTTCTGAAGTTGCATTGTAAGTTTTCTTTTTCCTTTAGACTTCATTAGTCACATGACACGTTTGATCATTAATTGCTATGACAGCCTAAGCAAAGATTCATCTTTCCCCTTCCTCCTTTAAAACCAGACTCTTTATCATTTCCCTTTTCCACAGATCACTTAAGTTTGAATTGATATGAAGGTAAAAGCTTGTTATGTAAGATAGTGTTGATTTTTCAGTGAATTTTTTGAAATATTTACATTCCGGTGTTCTCTTTTCTGATTCCTGTGTGTGTATTGTTTTAACATTGTCTTTTTCCTTATGATAAAAAACTATTAATAACTTGAGTATAGCAACTGGGCTAGATAGCTTACAAGTAGTGATTGATATATTTATTCCTTAGTAGTAATCTATTCTCTGGTAAACTTTCTTTCGTTGCAGTTACATTCTCAAACCTATCAAATTGCTTGTAGTTCAGAGTGATTTAATAGAAGACGTCAATAGAAGACTTAATTAGAAGTTTCTAATATGTTAGGGGTTTTAGTCGATAGAACTAGAAAGATGTAGTCTCATGACCCTTCTTCTTTTTACAAATTCTTCTAATTGTTGCACTGTCAGATTCCTTTTGAACTTAGAATGCACATTCTCTGAGGTACAGATTCAGACTCTTTAGGAGTTTGTTAAGACCAACCTCCCCCGCTTTGTGTCTGTATGTGTGCATGACATGCTCTTCTAATTCTCCTTCCCTACAATTATTCAGTTCACTCTTTGGAAATAGTTTTAAGAATTCTCTAACTTCTTTGGAGTCATTACCTGTCTGTGTTCTACGTGCCAACACCTTCCTCGTGAGGGCTGACTCCTCCTTATCCTGACCTGTTTGCCTCTGTTAGCATCAGTCATTTAAATGCTTTGCTTTTGAAAGTGTTGTCCGTATCTCATATCAAATAGAGCCTCAGGGGCAAACCACAGAAGACTGGGGCCTAAAATTTTAGTAATATCTCTTTTCTTTTTCTTTCTATCTTACAATTGAATTGAAAAACTGGAAAATTACTGGAGATTTGAGTGCCAAGCTAATGGTCATATTTTTTACTTTCAGTTAAGGCACCAAATGTGACAACTTTCTCATCCTTAAAATAGATGCTTGAGTCATAAATTAGATACTCAGATGACTTCTTAGGCAGATCGTTGCTTTTTCTTCTACATACGTATTTTATTCCTTGACTAAAATACTAGTGAGCTACAGGATGCCTGGATCTATGTTAACTTCTGAAAGAAGGACATTAATTTCCACTTTTAGCCTTGAATATGTTGAACTTTTTTCTTATATATGTGAGTATTTATGCAGAATTCCAACATAAGGATGATCACGACTAATAAAACCTGTATGAAAGTTTAAACCAAAGCCTGCATGTCTTAAAAACCCTTCTTCAGCTGTCTTCAAGTCCTACTTTGAACATGGGGTGATGTTTTAAAAGCCTCAGCAAGTGTATTCTCTTTATTGCCACAGGCAATATAATTGATTTTTAATAAATAGTTTTTTCATTTTAAAATTAATTTTATTGATTCTTACTACTGTAATCTTTCTGCTTTATCAGCTTCACTGTGTGAAAAATAAAACTAATCATTGGTGTCTGGGGCTGGCAGAGGTGTAGGTTTTGGCAAATTGTCTCTTTGGCAGGGGCACACATGACTAGTTTTCTAAGTAAGACTGTTTTGAAACCAGACCTGCTAAAATCCATTGTACTTTCTGCTGTAATCCTCCTGATTTAATTATTCGACCTTCTTCTGATGTCAGTCTCTGAAAATGGCCCAGTTCCAACATTGACTAACAGTCAGTATAAACTACACGGGAGAAGGTGTAATTATATCTTCAGTTGTATGATTCTGTCAAAATCACGTAGATTTATAATGAGTCTTAAACCACTTAGCACAGACACTGACACATAGTGCTCAACAAATACTGGCTTTCATTATTATAATAAACAGCTCTGATATGAATGTGAAGAATTTTCTCTTTTTTTCCTTTTTTTTTTTTTTTTTTTTGGTGAGGAAGATTCACCCTAAGCTGACATCTGTTGCAAATCTTCCTCTTTTTTTTTTGGCTTGAGGAGGATTAGCCCTGAGCTAACATCTATGCCAGTCTTCCTTTATTTTGTATGTGGATCACTGCCTCAGCATGGCTGGTGAGTGGGTAGGTCCACACACAGGATCTGAACCCATGAACACAGGCCACCGTAGTAGAGTGCACCAAACTTAACCACTATGCCACCAGGCCAGCCCTGTGAAGAATATTCTTAGTTTACACTGACTATACCTAATCTCTCAACTTAGTAATGTTGCTAACCAAGCCATATAACATAGACACTCTGTCCTCTTTCATATGCTTTTAGATATCTGTGGGAGACTATTGAAAATGTGTTCATTTGAGGAACCCCAAAGAAGCAGGGTGATGTTGTTATAATAAAGCACAACAATCTTTCCAAAGAAGTTTTAGGTATTTGATATCATACGTAAAATTTTAAAATTATAAAGTGGCTCTATTATTTTATCCATTTATCCACTTGTCCTGCATCAAGACACAGGGATTGAGCAGAGAAGGTTTGATCATAGTTAACACATGTATCTTTTGGAGTGTATTTTTAATTCTGCTTTTGCCCAATCAATGAGCATGTTTTGAATCAGCAACCAAAACATTTCATGTCAGAATGTTCTGATACAGGATAGGTATCATATCAAACAAATTGAAAATACCTGTCCTTTAGTAACCATAAGTGAATTAAGAGTTTTTAAAAAAAAAAGAGGGCTGGCCCTGTCGCTGAGTGGTTAAGTTCGCGCACTCTGCTTCGGTGGCCCAGGGTTCACCAGTTCGGATCCTAGGCGCAAACATGGCACGGCTCATCAAGCCATGCTGAGGCGGCATCCCACATGCCACAACTACAAGGACCCACAACTTAAAAAATATATACACCTATGTACCAGGGGCGCTTTGGGGAGAAAAAGGAAAAATAAAATCATAAAAAAAAAAAAAAAAAAGATGATCAGACATAAATATCAAGCAGTTAGGAAGATTAATATGAACTCATGCAACATGAATTTTAAGAAACTCATTATTTCTGTAAGTTTAGGTTTAAAAATGGTTCTTCCTTGGACCCAGAACTACTGAAAATGTAATGCAGCTTATTTAGCTTGTTGTGGGCTAGTCTCTGAAGTAGTATCATTATCTTTAACACTTTTCTGGAGGGAAAATTTTGTCCAGCTTTCACAAGAAACAACTTGATGAACTTCCAAAATATGCGACCAGTTGTGATGTTGGGATTGTCTATTATAAACAAAATTTTTGTGAGTTTGATTGTACAAACATGAAATTCAGTAGTTACTGAGTTTACTGTTTCCTTAATCAATGTGCTAGGCCTCCTGTAGAAATCAAAAAAACACATTTGTTTTCTTGCTTTCTTTGTGTAATTCTTGATATGACATGGATTAAATTTCTAAAGAAATAATTCACTTAATTGCCTTTAAGCTTAGTACGTCAAAAAAATTAATAATTTGTATTGAAAATATCAATTTACACTTCCTTTCTAGAATGGTCTCCAACTTGAAGGAGGGTCACTTTTTTGCTCCAAAGCCTCTGTCCAAACAGTCTTGCCATGCTTGTCTACCTTGTAGATGTTGCCTATACTGTCCCACCAGTGAGCATTGTGCTTTGCGGGGAATAGGTGGAACGTCTCCTTGCTTGGTATGCTGACTAAAAGCCTTTCCTTCTCCAGAGTCTTTGGAACCATATATTCTCCAGGGAAAAAGCCAAACACCCCAACCTCCCCTTCTTCTCTCCTTTTCTTAATGCATCCATTGATTCCAGCTCCTCATTTGAGCAAGAGGAATGTCAGCAGCTGGGCAGGGGTTAAAGTGTGTTGACCCTTGACCTGTCCTGAACAGATAATAGAGCACAAAAGACAGTTGTATTTGTCTATAACTTGTTAATAAAGTAAAATAATATAGTATATGTATATGTATGTCTGTATGTATGTATTGGGAACAACCAGGCATTTCTTCAGATAGTTGAATCAGTTAGGACTCTGTGTGTTGCAGGTGACAGAAAGCTGGTCCAAACAAGCTTAAATTTAAAAAGTTATCTCTTGAGTTCCGATATAGTCCAGAAATAGAGTCAGGTCCGTCTAATAGTTCTGCTTCCTCTGTAGTAGTTCCCTGGTTGGGCTCGGCAGCATCAGACTTAACTTCTTCCCACACTCAGCTCTGCTCAAACAGAAGCCCTGGGCTTGTCTCCTTGGTCTGTGTTGGTCTGGCTCTGGCCATGTGCCTGGCTCTAAACATGTCATTAGCCGGGATAGCTGCGAAGGTCTGGGGTGGAATCAGCAACGTCTAGAGCCCAGGAACCTGCTTCCCCCAAGTATTGTTGCCACAGGAAAAGAGTGGGTGCTAAGTGGCAAAAACACAAAAGTGAATCTATTTTTATCTTTATGAGACATTTGTTTCCAGTTCTGTGACTATATTAGAGCCACTCTCCCAAATCAGGGCAGAATTCCCAAACAAAAATGCGGGGACAAGCAGATCTTCTTGAGCAATGTATTATAAAGACCCAGCTCCCTCATTTTAGGACTACCAGAATTCTAGTGACTCATTTCATTAACTTACGTTTTCAGTTAGGAGAGCATTTATTGAGCACCTGCTCTGTCTGAAGACTTTCTGCTGACACTGAGGACACGCTGATGAGACTGTGGGCCATGTTTTCAGGGCGCTTAAGCAGGGCAGGGTCACCATGATACAGTGTGGTGTGCCACAGCAGGTGCATGCACTAAATACACGGGAGGAAACGATGAACTCCTGATGTGTGAGGGTGTCAGGGAAGAATTCCTGGACAGGATAACCTCTGGGTTGAATTTTGATGAAAACAGGAAGATGCCAGCTCTCCAGGCACAGAGGATAGTTCCTGAAAAAGTTTTTGACCTGATGCATGACCCAGGGACCTCACATCGTCAGGAGAGCCAGAAGGTTGAGTTTTGTGAGATAACAATAGAAGGTAAAGCTTGGAGAGCTGGCAGGGGCCAGGCTGTGAGTGCCTGAGGATGTGACTTGGATGCCACAGTGAGAAGTTTAAACTTGTTCCTGAAGTTGCAGTGTGCTTTTGTATAAGCAGATGAGTGACAAGGTCAGGTTTGTGTTTTAGGAGTTCACAGCTTTATGGTACACAGATTGGAAGGTATGCCCGTGAAGGCCAGGACACCAGTGAAGACAGATGCTGAGTAATGGGCCTGTGAGAGAGCTGAGGCTCTACACTAAGACCCTGGGAGTAGAAGTGGAGGGTAGGAAGTTGACACCAACCAGGTGTCACAGTGGCTCTGGATATGGGCATGAGGCGGAAAAACCTGATGGTTTCTAGATTTCAGGCTTTAAAAGGATTTCTGCAGAAAGAAAGACAGTGAAAGAGTATGATCAGAATTCTAAATCCTTGATTATCCTTAAAGGAAAGAAACTGCCCCTTTGGAATTCCAAGGACACAGTGACTGAGCTGGAATTAAGGAGTAGCCTGGTCATAGTGAGACTCATGTAGGTAGTTTTGTCCCGTAGCTATGTTTGCCAGGTGAAACTGCAGACTTCCAGCCGTTTCTCTTGCTGTTTCTCTGTCTGTATACAGTTAATTTGCTCTTATAGTTTTCCCACCTGAAAAAGGGGACTCTGTTGACCCCTTAGGAATTTTGACTACTGTGTATAAAGAAGTCAATGTCCTTTGAGTAGGAGGATTTTCAGCTATATTTAAACAACACATAGGATACTTTGATAACAGCCAGTCACTATATGCATAATTTGACTAGTCCATTTAAAATATTTCAGTGTGCTTTGGGAACAGGTTAAGAGCACAGTGTGCTTATGTTATCGATTGACTTTACCACTTTGATATGAATGGCGACATCTTTTTTAGCATAAGCTTTATACCTAGCTCGGAAGACATTGTCCCTCTTGCATAAATAATCAAACATGTAAAATGTTATTTTCTTTAAAGCTAATAAACTTTTTAAATTACTGTTTGAAAAATAGATACAGGTTAGCAGCTGCTCCAGAATCCCCAAAACAAGTTTAAGAGATTTTTATTCTTTGACAAAAATGAGATGGTTTGGGGAGGAAGGTATGTGCTTTAAACAACAGGTTGCTCTTATTGTCACTGGTCCATCATACTGTTGTTTCTGCCTTTGCCTGAACCCAAACCCCCTCCCAGCCTGACAGAAATGTTCGCTTACGCAGCTAGCCCTGCCTCAGTTTGTACCACATCTTCCACCTGTCGGCTGAGACATCAGAAGTCGATGTCCATGTCAGCCTCTGGGCACCCCAAGATGATGTTACCTCCAATAGACAGTGAAGGAGATAACTTCAAGGCTATGTAAGAACAATGCACATTCCTTGTGAAACTAATGTGTACCCACTGCTTCTTAATTTTGTGCTGTGGATTATAGTCCAAGATTTTGTTACAGTTGTCCACAAAGTGTCCTTCTTGTGTGTGGTTTCAGTTAAGCACATCCTGTCTCATGGTGTCCTTGGTCATCTGTGTGTGTCTTCATGCCTTATGCATACTACAAAGGGTGTAAGAAATTCCCCCTCCTCTCCAAGTTGCTTTCAGCATGTGGAATTTTATACTTAGACCTTTTGTGTGCTTCCAAAACTTTTTAGTTGCCTGTTCTTCAATTTCACCTGCATAGCCTTTTATTTCTTTTATATTTGCAAGGTTCTCTGCATGTAAGCAATTTGAGAGGGAAGCAAAGGAAACAGCTTGAGTTAGCCATTTTTTGTTCTAGAATTTCCCTGCGTTAATCTTGTCCTTGAAAATACGTATGTACTCTTTCCTTAAACTCCATGAGGCTTTGTTTCATTAGATACTATTCCTTTGGTACCCTTTCCCATTTAACTTACCTTTTGTTCCTAAGTCCTGTAAAATACCCCTTGGACCTGGATTTATTATAACTGCTTTTCTCCACTGTATATAAAAGATATATTGTGATTGTAAATCTTTGTGTGCCATGTTTGCCACAGAGCCAGGATTTTGTGAACAAAGATGTAAGAATTTATTACTTTCTGATCTCGTAGCACTATTCCTGATCAGAGAACTCCAGTTGCTTCAACACACAGTATTAGCAGTGCCACCACCCCAGATCGAATCCGCTTCCCAAGAGGCACTGCAAGTCGTAGCACTTTCCACGGCCAGCCCCGGGAGCGGCGAACTGCAACATATAATGGCCCGCCAGCCTCGCCCAGCCTGTCCCATGAAGCCACACCATTGTCACAGACTCGAAGCCGAGGCTCCACTAATCTTTTTAGTAAATTAACTTCAAAACTCACAAGGAGGTAAGTGCCAGGCGGCGCTGGTTGTTTGGAGCAAATGCAAGAGCAAAAAGAGAAATGTCTTCTCCTCTGTTGTGTGAAGCCACTGCCCAGATGCTGTGCATTTTGTCTTTAGCTCATCTGTTTCTGGTTTATTTATCTAATTTTGTACTTGAAAACCTCTTAGAATAGAAATTACAAAGTTCAAAGTCTTTTCACAACACTCAAAGTTCTGAAGCACTTGGGAGGTTGTTGTTCTTTAATTATTGTTCCTTTTGATTACACATCTCTCCACAAGGCATGTAAACTGCAGTTTAGCAAAACCCTAGATCCACTGTAGGCGGGGGCCTGGCGCTCTGTAAGCAGTCCCTGAAGAAGACATTATACAATGTAATCATCCCCAGACACAGAGGAGAGAGATATTTCCTCGTCTCTCATTTCATTTCATTGTCGTTGAGGAGCACTGAGTTTCTTAGAGTCTAAATCTTGAAGTTTCTCTCTGTTGGTCTCAGTAAATTATAGTGAAAACAAGGTAACTTTCTTAATTGCTGTAGTTTTGGAGACAAAGTGCCTGGTTTATTCTTAGAAAGAAACTAGTATCTGGTCATGTATAAAATCCTTCATGTGTCCAGCAGACTATCATTTTGGGCTTTGGGAAATCTCTAAGGGTTCCTGAGGTGCTTTAACTTTGTTTCCATAATCTAGTCTGGAGGTTGCAAAAGCCTAGAAACACTGACTGCTACAAGAGAAAAAAGAAAAGATACCACTTTGCACCCACCATAAGCAAATAGCCCAAGGCATCTTTAGCCAGGGCCACACCCAGGAAACCTGAGAACCCCTGCAGTTCCTGGACTCCCGGAGGAAATTCTTTGAAATTAAACCTCACTATAGATTAGTATGTGCAAGGTTTGTCTTCAGGTTTGTCTGTTACAGACCTTCTTCATCATCTTATCTTACTCACAGAACAAAGGTAGGGTCTTCTCAGAATCTAAAATGATTGATGCCCTCGTCTTTGTTTCTCTGCACTCCCTCTGGCCCATGAGCCTATACTGCTCTGTTTCATGCCATCTTTGTTATTTAACCTGCAAGCTAAGTACCACTTTTCAATCCCCTTATTTCCTCCAGTAGTTTTATTTTATTTTAGAGCAGTCATCTAAAACTTAGACGAGTCACATTTAACTGTCTTTCCTCAGATGATCTGTTTGTTGTCAGGGCATTGAATACCAGATTAGGGAGGACTTCTGATATTAGCATTGACTAGAGGTCACAGGAGTCAAAAGGTTCCAGTCTACCCTCTTATTCTCTTCTGAACCCCTTTGCTGAGACACCCCATTCCAGACTGGGCAGAAGAGCAGAATCGTCTATAAAGGGCCTTGCCAGGTTTGGGGCACCCATTCGTGACCAGCGAGAGAGAGAGTGAATTCAAGTCTGGTGACTTCCAGAAGAATTCATTCCTTCCTTTCAGAGTTATCCCATGGCCTATGCCAGGCTGCCCTGTCCCCCAGTTCCTTCCTCGGGGACTAGGCTGAAATGGAATCTGCTTCTGAAATTTGAGTGGTAGCAGATGGAGCCAGGTATCATTCACCTGGCTGATTACCTGCCTGACCCTGCTTAATATCAACTCATGTTTTGCCCTCTGAGCCCCAAGCACAACAGGGATGTCCAGTAGTCAGGTCTGTCTAAGCTTTAGTTAAAGGACAGTCAGTTTTGTGACTCTTTGGTCTATAACAGGCTCTTTAAATAAAACCTTGCACATCATTAAAATTCTTCAGTCTGTCTCCTTTGTGTGCATTTTTTTTTGTCATCTTAATATTATCGGTGATAAAAAATAATATCAGCTGCCATTTATTGAGTGCTTACTAGATGCTAAGTTAAATAGACATAGATGTATAGATATACTCGTTTTACATATATAAATATGTATGTGTGTATACACACACATTTTCTCTCACATACTCATTTAATCTCCACAGTCTACCCTGTGGAGAAGATATTATCCCAGTTTCATAGAAGAAATAGGTGAGGTTCAGAGAGATTAAGGCACATGTTCAAGATCCTACGGCAGAAATGTGCTGAGCCAGGTCTGTGGCTCCAGAAGAAGCCCTTGCAGCCGCTCCCTTGTGCTCCCTTGTGGAGAAAACCGTAAAGGACTGTTGCAGGCAGGAGCCCTTTTCCCGCATTTTTTAATTGTATGTATTCATCTATTTGAATTGAAATTGGAGACTGAAGTTTCCTATTAAAACAAAAATTCTAGGGAGTGCCCTTGTATTTGCTAGATAGGATGCTGCCTGAGTCATGAATTGCTTAATGAAACCAATTAGATCTTCAAAAGAAAACACAAAAACAAAAATTCTAGGGTATCATCTTATTTTATAATTTCCAGGCGATTTCCACCCCTAAATTTTTGCAGAAGGATAGTCTTTTGTTTGGTAAAGTTTGCAGACTGAGGTCTGTAGTCTCCCTTCAGTTGTAGACAGTTCATTCTTAAAAACAAAGTCCTTGCTGCTGTGTCAGCCTTCTTATCCTCCCCTGACGATAATTCCTAGGATTACAGTTCTAGTGTCTGAAAGTCTCAGGTGTTTACACTTAGGTGCTGCAAAGGAGAGTGACTGCCAGTGACTTGGTGGGAAGAGGTCTGGCCTCAGAAAACCCACACTGCTCCTAGCCCTGCCCTGGACATGTGTGGCTTGGAGAGCTTGGGCTCTGCGGTGCTTTGCAGTCAGAAGAAGCAAGGCTTTCCCTTTCTGGGGCCAGGCCTAGTCTGCTTGGGCACTCAGTGCCACCTGTACCCTGGAAGCAGAGCGGTCCTGGCATGGATGCAGGGACTCTGCACCCGAGATTCATCCGTGTGGCCCCAGGCACAGAGGGAGGGCCTCAGTCCTGCAGCTTCCTCTCCTTTATCCCTTAAGGGATTCATGGGAGGAAAAGTTAAGAAAGAGAGTCCTGTGGTACTTGACCAATAACCCTGACTTTTCTCAGGTTGAAAATTTGAAAACAAAAATACATTTTCAAGACCTTTTAGTCAATTTTCAACTAAAATAATCTTTTGAATAATACTGCTTTATATTTATGCAGTGCTTAATTATGTACAAAATATTTTCACTTATTATCTTCTCTACTGTGCATAACCCTGCTGTGTACCACTTTTGATCTGATTATGAAAGTGGCTGGCAGTTATCTACCGTAGTTAGATATTTTTTAAATTGCTCAGTATCTGGAGCAATGCCAGCGTTATCCCAAATTAGGGGGGAAAAATCCAAGGAATTCATTAATTCGGTCAGTCACTCAGCAAATACATGTGAGTGCCTGCTGGGTTCAGTTGCAGAACTGGGTTTTAGAAATGGTTTGATGGGCCCAGCCTGCACTTGCCTGGGAACGCTGATAGCATGATAATACAAGCCTGAGTCATAGTTGGAAATTTTTTTGTCAGATTCTGTTCAATACAACCTAAGCATCTTCTTAAATTTTCTTAATAAGCAGAGTTACTACTTTTAAATACAACTCTTCCAGTTTAATACATAAAACATAAAATGCAACCCCCTCTGTTACCTTGTCATTTAGTTTTCATTTTGATAGCTAAAACTCTGAAAAGCCTACTTCATTTTAAACCCTAAGAAGTTATTTTTTTTCCTCAAAAAGTGATTTTTATCATACCACTGTGACAGACATTCTGTTAATATTTAAATCATATTCCTAAAGTAATGATTCTCCTAATGGTTAAACGTTTTATAATGAAATTTTTAATGTTTTTTACAAAGATGAGATTTTTGTTCATAAGATAATTCTGAAGAAAATTGAGAAATGTTGTTACTAGTACATTGCAAATGACTTAAGTCATTTCTTTAACACAAGATGTCGAATTTTATTATCTTAAAGTATATCCATCTGAAGATCCTTAGTAAATTTGATTACAGCCAGTGGCAATATTTACTGCTGAATTTTTTCTTACGAGTACAGATTTTTTATATTTCTAATTAAAAGATCACATACTCTGGGCCAACCTGGTGGTATAGTGATTAAGTTCACGTGCTGCCTTTTCGCAGCCTGGGGTTTGTGGGTTCAGATCCCCAGCACAGACCTACGCGCCACTCATCAAGCCACGCTGTGGTGGCATCCCACATAAGAAAATAGAGGAATATTGGCACGGATGTTAGCTCAGGGTGAATCTTCATCCCCCCAAAATAAAAAGATCACATACTCAATTACCTGCAATAATTTTACTTTTTCAACAAATGTCACTGTTTTATTGTTCATTGGCTAGAAGAGGAGCCCTGTTTTATTTGTTGTTTTTCTTTTTCTCTGTAATTGACTAGATTTTCTCTTTAATTTATGTAAGTCATTTTTGTTAATTTTTTTTTTTGGCTTAATTTCTTTTAGAAACATGTCATTCAGGTTTATCAAAAGGTAGGATTTATGTATACACATTTTTTTTCAATCCTCACCCCAAAATGGCTCCTGCAATTAACATCAGGTTTGGCTTTCTAGCCCTGTTTTTTTCCTTTAAAACTAAACTTTCTGCTGAGAACTAAATACTTATTTCTTTGAGAGGAAACTGTGGGAAGAGATAAATTAACTGTCGGGCATTTTTAAAGGGACTGTGGCACCCCTGTAACAAGAGGCCTACGCATGCTCTGTGCATTTTCTTTCTTTGGTAGAATTATTTAGCATCCAAATAATTCTGTCTTTACTAATAACACTTAGCATGCTTCTGTTTGAAGAATGAGATGTTCAGTAACATTAATGTACAATTCATGATTAGCCTCAGGCATGCAAAAGGTAAGTGGTAATTGTGTTAGTCATCATTTTTTATTTCACAGAGGATTGAATTAGCAAAAGACTTTAAAATGACAGGGAAATTAGTTGATATTCTGATGCTTGAAACAAGCGTAAAATTCATGCTTACAGCCTCATTCGGTTTGGGTTTTTCTGAAATTAAGATGTGAACAGCTACATAGCAGAACTGTGTTAATATTTTCAGAGAGTTGAAAAGTAAATAATATTCTACCTAAAGCCACTTTCCACCAACCACTGGAGAAAGCATATCTCATTATTTTTACTTAAAGCACCGTAGTAAATGTTATTCCTACTAGATGAATACTTTTGGATGTTGGCAGTCAAGAGAACAAAAAAGTTGCTCACTGTCTTGGAATGCACACATATAAGGCAGACAATCTGCCATTGAGGCTGCATTGTGCCTGTGCCGCTCAACTCACTGTAAGGCCAGGCTACGGTTTTTTATGGTGATGAAACCAGTGGGTCACTGAAGGGCTTTGTTAACATGAGCTCTTTATCAAAAACTGTGGGAAGAGTGCTTTCTTCCTGTGGGAAATTCCACCCCGTGATTATTTTTTAATTGATCTTCCCAGTTGCCAAATTTTTCGTTGGACAGAAAATTTTATAATTGAATGTAGAATTCAACTGATAGAATTCATTTCCTTTTAATTGGAAACCCATTATACTTTGGGGAAGTGATTTAAAACGTCAAAATAACTTCATTCAAAGGCCATGAGTGTGCTCAGACTCCAGAGCTGGGCAGGGGTTCCTTTTGTGTGTGTGCAGCCAGACTCCTGCATGGCCTGCGTGGATACATGAAGAATAGTCGCTGGTTGAGTCACAGCTGTGAGAGTAGGAGTTTTAAAATAAGCTCATCTGGTGAACAAAAAGTGCTTTGTTCATTTTATGATGTTTGTGTTTGTATATGGGTGGTCATGTACTGGTATGTAAGATTTCTTTTCTCTTTCCCACTTGTCTGTGCTTCTACATTCTATTCGTTGAGGCTTCCAACTGAATATGAGAGGAACGGGAGATATGAGGGCTCAAGGTGAGGGAAATGATTTTTACTTAAAATATTTTATAGATATTTACCTCATTTCTGTTGCAGAGGCAACACTCTTTTCTGAATATTCTGCGTCATATTCCTGCTCTCAATGGAGGATTGCTTAGTTAGGTCAGCATTATGTGGTTCAAGAAGCGTATGTGTGTCCCTGCTGCTGCCTCCCTGGGGGCCTGGGCCCACACGCTATGCTGTGCCCTGGTGGCCACATGAGGGCGTCGGAGTCCCGCTACCACCCACTGGTGAAAGGCTTCCAGATTCCAGCCTCACCTGGCTTTACATTAGTATTTGGGTGTTAAAATACACGTCTCTCCTACCTAGGCACTGACAACCTGAAATACGAGGTCTGGGAGTCTGTAGGAGCACTCTGGACGTGTCAGTGACTCTTAGCATGGTTCTAGTCTCAAGGAATGAAAACAGAATATTAAGTATAATTTTCGTATTTCAAATTAGTTTGGTTTTTTTTTAAGAATGATTATGTAGGGGCTGGCCTGGTGGCATAGTGGTTAAGTTGGGTGTGCTCCACTTCAGCATCCCAGGTTCGGATCCCAGGCATGGACGTACACCACTCATCAAGCCATGCTGTGGAGGTGTCCCACATACAATATAGAGGAAGACGAGCACAGATGTTGGCTCAGGGTCGCTCTTCCTCAAGCGAAAAAGGAAGATTGGCAACAGGTGTTAGCTTAGGGTCAGTCTTCCTCACCAAGAAAAGAAAGAAAAGAAAAGAAAAAAAGAGAACAATTATGTAGCCAAGTGTTTGTGGGGGTTTTTTGAGGAAGATTAGCCCTGAGCTAACATCTGTGCCCATCTTCCTCTACTTTATATGAGGGACACCTGCCACAGCATGGCTTGCCAAGCAGTGCCATGTCCACACCCAGGATCCAAACAGGCAAACCCCGGGCCACCAAAGCGGAACATGCAAACTTAACCGCTGTGCCACCGGGCTGGCCCCAAGTGTTTTGCTTTCAAATTTTGTATAGCTGTCACTGGGATTTGGGGGTAGGGGCAATCACCACATAAGCTCAGGACGCTGTCATATTTCCTGATCTCTTCCACTTGTGTCCTTTTTTATACCAGTCACCACCATGCTGTTTCAGGTCGTTGGTAACTTATTTGCTCTCTTCCTGGTCTTTCTAAAGCACAACTCTGATCATACGACTTTTCTGAATGAAAACCTGCAGTGGCCCCAGTGCCTGACTGACTATGTCCATGCAAGGCCCTGTGTGGCCTCAGAAGCCCCAGCTCCCTGCCCCACCCCCCAAGTTGAGACAGAGCGTTGGGGTGAGAGGAGCCAGGCAGCATTCCCACCCCTGGGCCTGACCATCCCAGCCTTGAGCAGGTTCTAGCTGTCCTGAATTTGTTCCCCATCCATGATAGGACCGAGCTCCTGCTGTGATGAGGATCAGGTACAGTGGGCCTGCCCATGCAAGTGCTCAATAAAGGCCAGCAGCTGTTGTGGGGTGACACTTTGACCCCGGTTCCAGTCTGTCTGTGCATTTTATTATGCCCTAAACACTTTCTGTGCTTTATATACCTCCTTGCCTTTGCTTATGATGTTCCCTCAACACACAGAAACTCTTCCCCAACCTCTGTCATGTTGTTGAAATCCCACAGGCTCTTCAGAGCTCTTCTCAGATGCCCTCGTCCCTCATGATCCCACCCTGCCTTTCACTTGCACTTCTATTAGCCAGGCCCCACCTCCATCTGTGCCCCTCTAGCAGGCTGCCATATCTTTCCTGTCCTACTGCTGTTTGCTTAGGTTACAATCTTCCCTTCCCCCACTCCAACTTAGTTTGAGAACTTTTGCTAATTTTCGTAACTTAGCAACTAACAGCATTTTATACATAGGAAGCTTCCAGTCAGTTTTGGTGGATGTAAACCAAATTGAATATTTTCCTAGCAGGTTGGCAACAGGGAGAGCTATGTGCATAGTAAAACCTATGACCCACCTTCAGCTCTGATGAATTTGCCGTAGGATTAAGTATATTTAACATACCTATACTGGGTGTTTTTAGTGCACAAGAATGTTAGGCATTCATCATCCTAGTTAAAGCACCCAGATGCACACATGAGAATGTAAATAACAGTTTGCGGCAATAATGATGAAATGCCTTGGAACAGTAAGATAGTAGATGCCTGTTCTTGGAGTTTCTGAGAGAGCTGTGCCTGGACCCCACTGTGAAACCACTTCGTGGATATTGGGACCACAGCTTGCATTTTGTGAATCCATACAGTTTGCATTCAAACTGGTGGTTTCAGTGCTCAGTAGCAAATAAGCCTTAACATTTCATTTTTCTATTTCAATAGTAAGATAAGGTCATCTAAGAATTCCTTTTAACTGTGAAATTAGAAGTTTAAATTAGGGGACCCCGGTGGTGCAGTGGTTAAGTGCGCACGTTCCACTTTGGTGGCCCGGGGTTCACCAGTTCGGATCCCTGGTGCGGACACGGTACCACTTGGCAAGCCATGCTGTGGTAGTGTCCCACATATAAAGTAGAGGAAGATGGGCACAGATGTTAGCTCAGGGCCAGGCTTCCTCAGCAAAAAGAGGAGAATTGGCGGCAGATGTTAACTCAGGGCTAATCTTCCTCCCAAAAAAAAAGTTTAACAAAATACAAGGAAAAATATCGATGTGGGTGGAGGGGACTGAGAGAATGGCCCACCCTCCACCCAGTTGTGCACACAGCATCTGGGGCCATTTGCAGAGAAAGCGATTTTGAACTGTGTTGAGCCACTGGTTATCCAGAGTTAAAAGTTACAGTGGAGGTTATCATAATTGAATTAAAAAGAAAAACTGTGGTAGAGGGGAAGCAGCCAGGCCGAGCAGGATCAGAGGCTAGCCTGCTGACCCCTCCCTGCTGAGCTGGGTCTGTGAGGGCCCTGACACCTTCTACTGCCTGCATTCAGCCTGGGAGGGAGAGTTGGGCTCTTGGAGATATGATCAGCTCTCTACTTTGCCTGATTTCCAAGGATTCTGTTTAACAAATTATTTTCTTAATTTTCATAAGTACAGATGGCTGGTGAAGATTCTCAGCCAAATAGATTTTTTGCATGTGTGGCTTAAGATTTTGGAGAGTGGGAGAGATAATAGGTGAATACTTCTTAGTAGAGGAACAGGTTACCACATGTGAGCCTGTGCAGGAAAAATGTGGAGATCAGCTATTATGCTATTTTAAAGATGTTGATTATGAGCTAGCTAAAGTAGAAAAGATTGGTTTTCCTGTGCAGTTAAAAATAAACCTGCCACTGTGCATTTCAGTCGCAACGTATCTGCTGAGCAAAAGGACGAAAACAAAGAAGCAAAACCTCGTTCCCTGCGCTTTACCTGGAGCATGAAAACCACTAGTTCCATGGATCCCAATGACATGATGCGGGAAATCCGCAAAGTGCTGGACGCCAATAACTGCGACTATGAGCAGAGAGAGCGCTTCTTGCTCTTCTGTGTCCATGGCGATGGGCACGCAGAGAACCTCGTGCAGTGGGAGATGGAGGTGTGCAAGCTGCCAAGACTGTCTCTGAATGGGGTCCGGTTTAAGCGGATATCAGGGACATCCATAGCTTTCAAAAATATTGCTTCCAAAATTGCCAATGAGCTAAAGCTGTAACCCAGTAATTATGGTGTAAATTAAGTAGCAATTTAAAAAGTGTTTTCCAGAACACTGATGGAAATGTATAGAATAATATTTAGGCAATAACGTCTGCATCTTCTAAATCATGATATTAAAATATAAGGATGAGAGCACGCCTGGGAGCGAAAGCTGGCCTTTTTTCTACCAATGCACTACATTAAAGATGTGTGACACGTGTGCCCTCTGTCTTATTTCCACTGCCCTGAAAGTCAGCGTGTGACATCCATCTCCATGTGCCTCCTGTCTGTGTGGGTGTGAAAGTCGACTGTGTGTGTATGAAGTAGTGCATACGGAAGCATCTCCTGACACTGGCAGCCAGAATTGTTACAAGTACCTCTGCGGGAGATCATTTGGTGCTAAAACATTAAAATTGCCAAGAAGGAAAATAATGAATTACTACTAAGAATTAACCTTAAGACTAGTTGATAATACAGGTTTACAGTTCATGCCTGTGGTTTTGTGTTTGTTGTTTTGTGTTTTTTTTTAGTGCAAAAGGTTTAAATTTATAGTTGTGAACATTGCTTGTGTGTGTTTTTCTAAGTAGATGCACAAGATAATTAAATTCACTTTTTCTCAGTAAAATCTTGCATTGTCTCCTAATACTATATTTAAGACTCAGATTAAGGCAGTGACTAAAAGTATGTCTCTTTGCCTCCACCATCAAGTTGAACAAAAGCAATTGGAAAATGTATAAAGGCTTGGGGCCGCTGTGTCCTTAGTGTGGGTCCTGGCATTTTGTGATTACTAGCATCTTTCTTCCCCAAAGGCAATAAAGGGAGAAGACGGTGACCTGAGAAGGAAGGGAATCGGGAGTGGCTGGCAGCCTGAGCCTCAGGAGCCCCTGCGCACCCCTGTGTGGAGAAACGCCAGGTCTTGACAGTTCTGGGTTTATTCTCCATTAAGTATGTAATTTTCCTCTCCTTTCTTTTTTTGTGATTCAGTACATGAATCAGACCTCCAGCTTTTTTCCAACACCTACATGGTTATATAGAGGGGGTAATGAACTCTGTCAGTCAGCTTGACACTTTAATCTCATGGGGAAGTTGTCACTTGATTGGTGTGCTGTTTGGGTTCTAGGTTTGTTAGTAGTGGTCAGAGTATGAAAGGCTGGACAGATAGTCAAGCAGTCACAGATCCTTGTTGTCTACCAGGCCGGGCACTGTTCTAGGTGTTTGGGACACATCAGTGAACCAAACAGAGATCCTTAGCCTGATCACGGTGGCAGTCAGTAAACACTAATAAGTATCTAGTATGGAACAAAGGTAGTAAATGCCATGAGAAAGTCACAGAGTGGGGTAAGGCATTGCAGAGGTCCTGGGGCCAGTAGTGATGGGTGGGGACAGGGTGCTTAAGCAGAGACTTGACTTCAAGGGACACATCCACACAGATCTCCGGGAAGAGTGGCCGGCAGAGGCCTGAGGCCAGAGCACACCAGCGTGCTGGAGCAGAGTTGTGGGTGATGCGGTCAGAAGGCCCACTGGGTCTTGAAGACTATTGCAAATGCAAGTCTTTTACTCTGAAATGGGAGCTAAGGGTGGTGGGGTGGGGCGGGAGGAGGGGGGTTGAACAAAGGAGTAGTATGGCCTCAGGTTTTCACAGAATTGCTGTAGCAGCTGTGTTGCAAATCATCATAGGAAGAAAGGAGAAACCAGGAAACAGGAAAGCCGTTGGGCGGCTGTTGACAATAGTTAGGCAAGAGATGGTGCTGGCCCAGTGAGATGGTGATTGGATTCTAGAAGTTTTGAAACAAGAGTCAACTGCCCTTGCTCTTGGATTGGATATGGTGAATGAGAAAAAGCCAAGGATGACTGTGCGATTTTGGCCTGAGCCACAGAAAGGATAGGGTTGCTGCCAGTTGAAATGGAGCAGGATGTGTGAGCAGGTTTGGACGTGTTGAGTTTGAGGTGCCTTTAGACACCAGGTGGAGACTGGAGAGAGACCCTGGGAGCCCTCCACAGGTGAATGGTTCCTATTTAAAACTGGGGGAGAAGCTCACCAGAGAAGAGGAGAGGACCAGCCCTGAGCCCCGAACACGAAGTGGTGAGGCCAGGGAGAAGAGGCGGAGCAGGCAAAGGAGCACTGAGGTAGGAGGAGCGGCAGGCCTGGGAGCAGGGAGGATGGCGGCGCAAATGCCCTTTAACACAAAAGTACAGAGCATCATTTTAAGCTCCCTGGAACTTTCAAATCTCTATTAAAATAACAGTAAGTCCTCTCTCCCTCCTTTTTTCATTTGAGGCATCCTACTTCCTTTTCCAGACCCGGTTCCTTTCAGCCTGCACTTCTGTAACAGCTCAGTGTGCATGGGTTCCTGTGCGTCATCACCCTGCAGAAGTGTGCAGAGATGAAGGGAGCTCTGCCAAGTAAAGGTGTGGCTACGGCCTGGTTCCTTCTTATCTTTATGCCTAGGACACGTTTTAAATTGTTTTTCACATCCATCTTCTCAAGGACAAATTGAATACTAGAAGTTAAACTCCTTTAAGAGAAATTAGTGTACCACATACCCTGATGAAATAGCTAGTCCTTAGCAGACACAAATGTTCGTAGTACTTTCAGTTGCTTATTTGTCATAAGCAGTGTGTGCATTTTAATACATTACTGATCCAGTGAGAAATGACTGTGTCTGTAAGACCACTGTTCACCCACAGAAGTCATTTAAGTTGGTCATATTTAAAAGGCTCTGTTAGTAATTGACATTGACTTGATTTTACCAGCAACATAAGTAGTGTTACTGAGTTTTACTGAGGTTAAAACATGAAATCTCATCCATTACTAAGGGACCCATGCCCTTCGTTTAGATGCTGCATTTTCAGGATGTGACATTTTTATTCTGCATACAGTGAATTTGGAAAAGGGATGTTTTCGAGTACTTGAAAATCACTTGAGATGCAAAGACAAGGCCACATTTTTTCCTCCTTCACTCCCCTGGAATCCCTCTGAGGTGAGGTAAGGTACCTGCTGGGGGCGGTGCTGCTGGTCTTATTTACCCAACAACCAGAGTGTTGTCCTACTCCTGAAAATAAAGTTGATGTTCCAGTTATGCTGGCTTTTCCTCTCCTCTGGATCAGCAAATCACAGGAACCAAGACAATGTTCCTTAATGACATACCTGGCTCTCAGGTCCTCCTTTCATTTCTAAAAATGAAGATTCATGCAGAAAACTGTTCAGAAACATGACTGACTTTCAGAAGCAGAGTGGATACTTCAAGGATGCCTAAGTGAACTTGTAAAAAAGTACTCTGCCAGGAAGTGAGCCCCCGGCTATAGAGCAGGTGCTGAGGCTCTGCCCACTAGTTACTGAAGCAGAGTCTGGGTGGCCATGAAGGCTGGTGGTCCAGTGGGTTTCATTCTGAAACAGGACTTCTTAGATTCACTTCACCCAGATGTCAGAGCCCTGCCTGTTTAGAAGTGATTTAGGCAGTGCAGCCTAGTGGTTGAAGTGTACGCCCTTGACCTAGGCAGCCTGGTTTCCATATTCCAGCTTCATGACCTTGGGTTTCCTCCTCTAGCAAGTCAGCATGTTAGTAGTAATATCTCACTCTGGGTTGTTGGCAGAGTCCACCAGACAACAAGTGCAGCAGGGCGCCTGGCAAATGTTAGCAAATAGGGCAGCTCAAACAGGCTCAGGTCTTTTTAAACAAAAACATAAGCTAACCCTCTCCTCTTCCTCCCCACCAAGCTTACCCAGGGCATGGAAGTCCTTGAACAGTGGACTCTCTGGCTCTCAGGAGAGGACACTGCCCTTGCAGCAGAGACTTGATAGAGAAATTTTAATTTCTAGGGACCGGCCCCATGGCCGAGTGGTTGGGTTCGTGTGCTCCGCTTCGGAGGCCCAGGGTTTCACCGTTTTGAATCCTGGGCTCGGATGTGGCACCGCTCATCAGGCCATGCTGAGGCAGTGTCCCGCATTCCACAACCGGAAGGACCCACAACTAAAAATACACAACCATGTACTGGGGGGGGGGTTGGGAGAAAAAGGAAAAGTGAAATCTTTTAAAAGAAAAAAAAAAAGGAAATTGCAATTTCTAAAGTATAGAGTTCTGGTCTCTAAGCCTGCTGTTAGAAAAGTTCCTGGCCTCAAGCCTTTGCTGGTGTTCCAAGAGGACAAGGAAGATGAGTGAGCCTGGGGTAAGGGCGCAGACAGAAGGAGGCTGATGGTGCCCTGCCCTCCTCTAAGCTTTTGCTCATGTCTCCTCCTCAAAGAGGCCTACCCTGGCCATCACATTTAAAATTGCACCCAGGTCTCCCAGGCCTGTTTGCCTAACTCTGCCCTCTCACTGTCTGCTGTTCTTAACACACCAACAGTCAAGATCATTTACAAATTTATTTTGTCTCTTGTGTCTACCCTCCCTGCCCTTACTAGAGTATAGCAAACCACATGGGGCAAGGATCTTCATCTTTTTTTCTTCCTGTATCCCAAGTACCTAGAATAGTGCCTGGTACACAGTACAAAATAAATATTTGTTTGATGATGATGATGAAGAAGCACAGGCAAGAGATACCTAGAAAGCACAAGGCAGCTTTAGTGGCTTCAGTCAAAACTGTTACTGAGGTTTGTGCACAGCTGCCCTGACCCCAGATGGCCAAGGATGAGACAGGCAGTGGCTGTGGGAAGCTGTATTTTGGTTTGTGGCCCATCCTACTTGGTCTCCAGCATCCCTCGGAGCCCTTCCTGTTTTATAGACAAGGCTCAGAGGTGGGATGAGAATGGAGCCCACAGTTCCCGGGTTTGGCCAATGTGCTTTTTTCTTCACCGAGCTGCCTGTAATGCTGATGCCCATATTGTGTCATTCAGCTCTAGTCAGACACAGACCACTCAAGTCCCCAGGTGAGTCATACAGGAGTATGGTCATACAGGAGTAGGTCCTGCATCACATGACATTTGCTGTCAGGTGTGAAACTGGGAGTTGAAACACTTGGCTTAACACCTTAATCTGTGTCCCACACAACAGAGTCACGTGGTCAGTGTATCATTTAGATTTCAGTCTGTTAAAAGAGTAGCAACCTGAGGCTTGGCAGCTGTGTATAAGCTGGTGTTTAATCAGGAGATCAGAAAGTTCTCTAGGTATTGACAGTAGCCTTCACCTCTGACTGCTCTGTCACTGGCGTCAAGCCGAAAGTGAGATGTGGTGAGCGGAAGTCCTGGTTCGTTGTGCCCACACGTGCCTCCCACCTGTGATAGGGAAGCTGGTTCTCGGGTTCACCTAGGGCCGAAGACTAGACCACCACTTGCTAAGACGACCTGGATCTGCAAAGGTGAAGGCTGGGGAAACTGGAGGCTGCATTGGGCACTTACGTTGCCCTTGGCTTTGTTTTGTTGGTTTCTTTTGGTATTTGTTGTTTGTGTAGTGGGGCTGATCTGTTACAAATTCTGAGGTTCTCACATCTTTTCCAGCTCCCTGGATATTCATTCCTATGGTTTCCAGCTGTGCTGAAATACCTTCGTACCAAATGGGTTGATAAATAGGAGCCTTTGTGGAGGTTCACTGAGAAAAGAGACAACTGATCATGCTGCAGCTTTCCCCACCAGGCTGTGCCTTTTGCAGTTTCCTGCTCTCTTTCTACATCCCACCCACCTAACCCACCTCTAAGTGCTATTTTAAGCCAGCATTGTAGAACTCATCCATCAAGCAGAAGGGAAGTCTACAGTTGCTCATCAGGAACGTCTCCAGCTTCTGCTGGACACCTTCAGTCCAGGGTGCTCAAGCACATGCACATCCCAGGGAGCTGGGAAGAGTTTTGGCTGGTTCTGCATTTTCCTGATGCGGATCGGCTTCTTGCACCACCCTGGTGGTATCTCCTGCTCTCGGGAGTTTTAACTAGTCAAGGCTCAAGTATGTGAAGATAAAAATTGTATTGCTTCCCTGAAATTCCCTTCTCCAAGTTAAACTGATCTAGTTCTTTTCAGATGTTTCAGGACAAGAAATGAAGACTTTTCATCATTGTTTGTTCATATGGTCATTCATGGATCTGCATATTTTGAGGGGGTAGGGGGGCAGCTACTCTCGAGGGCTTGGTGCTAAACTCAGGGGATCCAGAAATAAACAAGGTAAGACCCATGTCCTCCAAAAGCTTGGTCTGATGGCAAGAGGGGTACAGACACAGTCCCAAAACCCGGTATGGCCAGTGCTGCATGAAGGAATGCCAGGGCTCGAGGCTGAGCAGGAAGCCTGGTCTGGGTGGAGGAGGCAGGTAGAGATGACAGCCTGAAGCACCCCCTAGTTTGCTCAGTGGAAGAGGAAGGAGTAGCACCTGCAAAGGCAGGTAGGGAGGGGCCCACCCTGTCTCAGACTCAGAGTGTGGTGGGGCAGTGACGGGGCCAGGGTGCTGCTGGACGGGCTCTGTCTTGTTGCTGTCCCAATAAAGCATGTCTCAGACAATGCACCTCTGTTCTTTTAAGGGGACTTCCTTAGGGAGTGACCTGGCAGGCTTCAGGGTAGAGTTCTGCTGCTGCCAGACCAAAACAGACTCCATTGCACTGGGAAGCCAGGTCCTGGGGCCCAGAGAGGAAGGCGTGGGGCACCTGGCATGGCAGCTTCTTCCGGAGTGAATTCTGCGCTGACTTGTCTCTCCCTCTCTCTCCAGAGGGAGCTGCCAGCAGGCGTGGGTAGGTGTGAATACATTCTCAAAGCAGGCATGCTTTGCATAGAAATAAGCTGGGAAGTAGGAGCATATGTAGCCATGTTTATTAACATGGCACCAGTAGTCCTTTGGTAGAGAGTGCCCCTGAGAGCCGTTTCCCAACACCAGGAGCTGCACCCCTCCATTAGCCCCAAATGCACTGTGCATGCTAGGATGCTGCTTGGGCTGGTCCCTCCCCTGCTCGTGTCCTCAGGCCAGTTTCTGCTCACTCCTCAGCACCCAGCTCAGCTGTCATCTGCTGCCTCCAGTCCTCGAGGTTCTTAGCCTCTCAGCCCCAGCCCAGCTGGCCTCTCTCATTGGCTGTCCCTGTGCCCTGTATTGCTGGGTCCTCTGCATTTTCTGAGCTCTGGAGAATCCTGATGGGCTTGTCTGATGGCTCATCAAATATGAACTCAGCCTGTCTGTAATGGATGGGAGTTCCCGTTTCCCAGAAAGGCCATGCTGGGCGTCGTTTTGTCCTGACGTTGCTAAATGTGTAGGACATGTTTTGCTGGGTTGCATTTCCTATGATCATATCATTAATAAATTGAACTGCACTGGAAAAGCAAAGTCATGTTATCGTATGTCCTTGAGGCTAGGCGAATACAGAAAAGCAGTCAGCACCTCAATCCTCCTTCCTGGTGTAAACAAAGAGTGAGGAGGCGGTGGCAAGACCTCTGGCCTACCTCTGCTCAGAGCGTCTCCTCTCTGAGATAGGCACTGTTGCCATGACTTGTGGTGCAGCAGCACAAGTGGCCCCTACCAGGCACAGAGTCAATTTCAAGTATGGATTTTTATGCACCACCTTTATTTCTTTTTGAAAATGTAATGCATTCAAAGTGCTGTTTAATATGTTGGGCAGTTGATGGGTAAAAAGTATCGACAACTCTAGACTTCTGACTTTAGTGAAAATTTAATAGAAGTTTTGTGGGGTTTTTGCTATATTGTGTATTTCTGGAATAACCTGGGCCTGTGTAACCACAGGCCACCTGTACCAGTAGTCGGAGCAGCCCAGGTCAGTTGGCATGGATGAGTGAGGGAAGGCCCAAAGCCTGACCCCATAGTTGGCATTCTCAGAAGCTTCACAGTGAAACAGTTGTATGACAGGAGAGTGACAAAGGATAAAGCCCAAGGAGAATGACAGGTGAGCACTGAGATCCTTCCTGAAAGGAAGGCTGGAGCAGGTGGGAAAGTCTTCCCTGGAGATTTGGGTATAGGTGGGTTCTGCGCTTTGGGTGGGCAGCACAGAACGTGGAAAGCAGAGAGCAGACATGCAGAAGGGAGCCCCAGGTTAGACAGCAACAGCAAGTGAAAACAAGTCTGGAGGTGTTAGTGCCACTGCCATCAGTCTCCGGTCTTGTGTGTGTGTGAGGAAGATGGTCCTGAGCTAACATCTGTGTCAATCTTCCTTTTGTAAGTGGGATGTCTTGAGATCATGGCTTGATGAGTGGTATATAAGTCCGTGCCCAGGATCCCAACCCACGAACCCCAAGCCGCCAAAGCGGAGCATGTGAACTTAACCACTGTGCCACCGGGCCAGCTCATCGTGTGCCATGTTGAGTGCACATTGGCATGGGGGGTGTGCCCAAAGCCAGGCTGTGTTTCTGAAGCCAGTGGTCTCAGTTCCAACTAAATTCCTGGACACATTCACCTCCAAGTCCTGCAGAACCCTGAGCAGACCGGCGAACACCAAGTTGGGCCCCACTTTGCAGTAGGGTTCGTAAATGACAGAGCAGGGTCCCAACCCCAGTCCCCATCGCCCAGTCAGAAATGGTGCTGGCCGTGATGTGTGTGCACCAGGTTGCACACAGGCGGGTGTTCCACCTGCCAGACTTGGGTGGTGTGGTCTTTGTCCTCATCCTAAGATGGCCACTGGAGCGTTTTAAAAATCCATGGCTATGGCTGCTGCCAGAGAATCTTGGAAATATGCTCCTCTAACTGGAGCTGTGTGCCAGGCTCAAAACCAGGGTTTTGCTCAAAAACAAAAGCAGAAGGGGAGAATGGCTGCTGGGAGACAAGCAGCTGTCTCTGCTCAAAGATTTGGCAGAAACCTGAGGAGCTAGAAGGAATGCTTTTCTGGGTCTTAAGGTTAATTATTTAAGTCAAGGCTTAAATTTTGACAAGCCCCCAAGAAGGGTGTGAAAATCAGGACTTCTGAAACCAAGCAGAACATTTTCACTTCTCTGTGTCTTTAGCAAAGCAGGACGTATTATGCAAAGACAGGTTTGGCGAGAGAAGTGGAAAGAGTCCACATGCTGTGGAGGACCCCTGCAGAAAGCCTCTAGCCACACTTGGAATGAGGATTTTTGTCATCCAGTTCACATGTAAAAAGCCTCAGTTCTCCAAACTGAAATGCTGTCTCCTGCTCCAAAACCTCACAGCCAGAAAGATGACTTCTTACCAGTCAAAAGATTGTTTCCCTTTGTTACCTATGGAAAAGGAAATTAGATCAGAATCCATGTGAGTGCAGTGTGCAACCCGCAGCGGGCTTTAGGAGGCTTTGCTGTAGGCACCGGCGGCTCCAAATAGAAATTCAGGGGCCTGCCGGGTGGCACAGCAGTTAAGTGCACATGCTCCGCTTAGGTGGCCCAGGGTTCGCTGGTTCATATCCCGGGTGCGGACATGGCACCGCTTGGCAAGCCATGCTGTGGCAGGCATCCCACATATAAAGTAGAGGAAGATGGGCACGGATGTTAGCTCAGGGCCAGTCTTCCTCAGCAAAACAAAAAAGGAGGATTGGCAGCAGATGTTAGCTCAGGGCCAGTCTTCCTCAGCAAAACAAAAAAGGAGGATTGGCAGTAGATGTTAGCTCAGGGCTAATCTTCCTCAAAAAAAAAAAAAAATTCAGAATAAGGAAACTTCCAGGCAACTGCCACCTGCTCAGTTACTGCTAAGAGAAGGGGGTCCTGCACATGAGAGGTCTAGAATGTTCTGAAAAGTCAAAGAGCAGTGAAAAGAGCCCAGGACTTGGAACTGGATGATCTCACTAGTGACCCTGAGCCAGTCTCCCTCTCTTTGCCTCAATTTCCCTGTCTGTGGGGAAGCCTCAGGAGTGGTGAGAAGTTTGTGAAGAGCACATGAGGGGTGGTGGCATGAAGTCCTGCTACCTCAATAGTCTCCCACGAACTGTGACACAGAGCATTTTTTTAAAAACGCCACTTTAAAAAAGATTTGTTTTGGGTTATATAAGTAATACATGTTCACTGCAGAAAATTTGGAAAATAAAGTATAAAGAAGGAAATCACCTGTTCCCCGACCGCCCACAGTTAACTACAGTTCTCAGGGATTTTTCCATACGTGTTCTGTGTGGGATCTCAGAGGACAAGCTGTTGTATAACCTGCTTTTACACTTCAGCTTTTTTAAGCATGTCGCCATCTCAGTCAGTTCTGTTGGGGATGCCTGCGCGGTGCCTCATCGAGGGAGATGTCCTGGTTTTTAACCAAGCCTTTATTGTTCGCAGCCCTGACCCATTCTTCCCTATTCTAAGTAACTGTATCTCTTAATTATTTCTGTAGGCCAGTGGTTCTCAAAGAGGCAGGGGGCGATTTTGGCCCTCCCGGGACATTTGACGATGTCTGGAGACATTTTCATTGTCACAAGGAGGGGTGGGTAATACTGCTGGCATCTGGAGGTTGGAGGCCAGGGGTGCTGCTGAAGTCCAGCAAGGCCCAGGGGTGGCCCCCCACAGAATCACCCTGCCAGGTGTCAGTGGTGCCCAGGGGTGGCCCCCCACAGAATCATCCCGCCAGGTGTCAGTGGTGCCCAGGGGTAGCCCCCCACAGAATCACCCCGCCAGGTGTCAGTGGTGCCCAGGGGTGGCCCCCCACAGAATCACCCCGCCAGGTGTCAGTGGTGCTGCAGTTGAGAAACCCTGCTGTGGGATCATTTCCATCCGGGCCAAGGTGGAGTCACAGGTGTGAATGCTGTCAGTGTTACTCATGGGTGTACTTCACCGAAGACAGTGAATGAATAAAAGTGCCTTCCCACGATCCTGTCCTGTGGTAAGGTGTTTCTTAGACTGATGTTTGACTGATTTCAAAGAAAATTAAACTCACCCTCTTCAAAAGTTTCTGGAATCCCGGGAAAGGGGGAGGTTGTAGGGACTCTGGTCAAAGGGTCCATGGACTGCTGAGCAGAGGTCAGCACTCAGAGCCCCCCTGAATGTATAGTAAGCCCTGCCTTGTCCCGAAAAGAACTAGCACAGCTTACAGGAGTGCATGTGATAGAGCAAGTTAAAATAAATGAGAAAGAAAATTGAGGCAAAGGGAAAATTACGGGTAGAAAAACAAGTGGCTCAGGAGAGCAGCAGTGGTTTCAAGTGCAAGCCAGGAAGTCAGGTGTAGGGGCCAAGCGGTTAAGATCTCGCACTCTCCTGCGGCGGCCTGGGGTTCGCTGATTCGGATCCTGGGTGCAGACATGGCACCGCTTGTCAGGCCATGCTGAGGCGACATCCCACATGCCACAACTCGAGGGACCCACAACTAAAAATATATAACTATGTACCAGGGGGCTTTGGGGAGAAAAAGGAAAAATAAAATCTTAAAAAAACAAAAAGAAGTCAGGTGTAGAAGAGGCTTCTCCCTATGGCCCTAGGGAGCAGGGCCTGAGGTGCCCACAGAGGGCGCTTGCCCCACCAGGTTCCGGAGAGAGCCCAGGTGCCTCAGCCAGCTGAGGGCCAGGTGAGGAGGGTTGGGGCTCATGCCTCTGCCTTTCAAGCTCCAAGGGGGTGGCTTTACTGCCTCAGAAGAAATCCTAAGCCACGCCCTGCACCTTCTGGGCCTTCCTAAGTGGCGTGTTGAGAGGCCTACACAGCACAACTGGAGATTTCAGCTCATTTGACATGACCACTGGTAGTTCTGGGTATGCCCTGTTCTGACAGTCCCAGCGGTGAGGAGGGTTGAAACATTTTCTTTGTGGAGAAGTGATGTGCCTGCCTGACCAGGCCCCTCAGGTACTTATGCACCTCTCAGGGTGGGGTGGGGACAGAGGCCCATCCCCTTTCCCCCCCAGGCTCAGCCCAATCGGTGGCGAGGGGGCCTGAGCAAGCTGGAGGGCCTTTGGCTGGAGGGAGCATGGGCAAGGGCCCCAGGGATGGGTGCAAGCGGACAGGCCCATGTGCTGTCACTGTGTGGCTCATGGGCACAGCAGAGCCTCTGAGCGGCTCCAGGAGTAGCTGGGAAGGGCTTCCCACTGTTCCTGCCATCTCTTCTGCACTGCTCTCAGCCTCCCCTCCCTGCATGGCAAGGCCTTTCCAGAGGGGCACACTCCCTGTGCTCATCACAACCCTTTCTCCCTAGTCACCAGAATCTACAGTCAACAAGTCACTGTCTGAGCCAGCCTCCAGCCCTCCAGCTGATGTGTGCCCCTGGCCTGCCGAAGACCTTCAAGGCAAAAGGGCAAGCCCAGAGCTGGCCCTGGCTCCCAGGGGGAGGGGGCTGGGTGCCAGCCTGGGACCCAAAGGATGGGGGCAAGAGACCCCCCCCTCCCACCAGCCTTGTGCATCAGAGGTCCTGCCCCCTACTATGCCTAGCCCACCCAGGTGTTCATTCAGCCCAGTCTCAGGGCCCATGCCCCTTGCCCGACAAAGGCTCCTTCAAGCCCTCCCCAGTGTGGACACTGCCTGGATGGGCTCCCCAGACCTAGCCTGGACACTGAGCCAGGACACACCTCCTGCAGCTCATACTCCATTGCTGCCCCCTAACCTACTTGTCCTGGGCTTCAGGGTCTGGGTTGACAAGCTGCCCCCAAACCTGGGGCATGAGAGTCCATTAGTCCACAATCTTTAGTGGACAAGACTGCCCAGCGCAGGATACGGTAGGTGTGGAGGCCATGCCCAGCTTCTCTCCTCCCAGTTATGGAGTAACCTCGGCAGGGTAAGGCCTGCCTGGCCAAAGCACAAAGAGTTGGGATGCCTCAGACCCTGTTGGGGGGTGGGAGTGTGGAAGGACAGAGGGGGCTCTGGCCAGCAGGTGGCAGCACAGACTGTCCGCAGAGCTGAGGAGCAGAAGGAAGACAAGCCTGGGCCCTTGGCTGGCTCACTGGTCCCACTTAGGCTCCCCAAGCCCTGGCTGAGCCCCTCAGGGTGCCCACCTGTGGCGGGGCTCCTGAGTGAGAGGCCAGGTGGTATTGGCAGCTGGGGTGGGTGGGCTGGGAAACCGAGACCAAGGAGACTGTGCCCTGAACAGCCCCAACCGCCGTCCTGCCCGGGGAGCCTATGGTGGGGACCCACCATGGGAGGCCAAGGGGCCCCTGGGTTTCCTGGAAGGGACTGGAGGGCTGGGCCAGGCTTGGGGGCCAGTGAGGGAAAAGTTCAGCCTGAGTAGAAGCTGGGAGGGAAGTGGAGGGGAGAGATCATTTAGGAGACAGAGAAGTGTTGGGGAGGGGAGGAGAGGTGGCCTTCAGACAGAAGGAGGCACAAGGAGGAATAGGGTTGTAGGGGAGTGACTTGGGGGAGTGGAGGACCGGAAAGGTATCAAGTTTCTGGGCTCCCGCCCCCACTCACAGCCATCCACACATCCTCCACGCCACAGGATGAGGCTGAGTAAAGTGCCAGGCTCCACCCGCCAGTTCCAAATGCCCTTAGATGCTCAGATTGGGGCTCTGCCACCCTGGATCTCCTCCCTCTCCCTGTACTTCGCCCACCAACCCACCCCAGGCCTGCAGGGAAGCCAAGTAGACAGGATGACAAGGAGGAGTTCATGGAATAGAACTGGGTGGGCATGGCAGAGAGACTGCCTCCTGCCTAGTCCCATCTTACAGAAGTGAAGCAGAAAGGGCAGACCCAGGACTCAGGCCCCCATGGCCTGGCTTCCAGGGCCTGGGCTGCCCCTGGAAAGGGGAAGTACCACTCAGACACTCAGGGCAGGCCAAAACCCTAGTTTATTTCAGCATCAGCAACGTCTTAGCCATCACAAAAATAAACTCTACCAAGGGTGAAGGAAGAAGTCTCTACAGCGAGGCTAAAGGCTCAGCTGCTAGGCAGCGAGCATCAGGGGTGCATGGCGGGCACTGCCCAGGCAATAAGTTAGGAAGCAGCGGGGCTGGTGGCGGTGGCAGGTGCAGGCCAGGACTTCACTTCTGGGCGGGCACGAGGTCATCAATGGCCTGGCCCTGCTCCAGCCGCTGCTCCATCTCAATGAGCAGCTTCACGCCATCCACCACCATCTGCACCAGCTCCACCTCCGAGAAGCCCAGGCGGTCTGCGTTGGAGACATCGAAGACCCCACCCACAGCCGCTGTGTCTACACCACCTGGGGAGGCAGTAAGGTCAGCAGGCTGTGGAGGGGCTGCCCCAGGGGAAGAGGACTGCCTGCAGCCCCTGCCCCACTTACCTGTGCCTCGCTTCTGAAGCCGCAGCCGCTTGAGCACCTCGGGGAACTTCTCATGCTTGCCCAGGTGGGGCAGCTTGATGTGGACACCTGCCCGCAGCCCCGTGCCAAGGTTGGAGGGGCAGGTGAGGATATAGCCCAAGTGAGGGTTCCACATGAACTCATAGTTCTTAGACTTGAAGAGCGTTTCAATCTGGAGGTGGAGAAGGCGTGAGAGGGGAGAACTGGCTGAGACAAACCCCCAGGGGACCAGCCAGAGAAGGTGGGACTGGGACCCGGGAGCCCCCTGGCAGGACCCTGAGGTGACTGAGACCTGGGTTCCCCAGGGGGACAGATGGGGCACCTACATCCCTGCCTGAGCGCTGGAGTCTGGCCCTGCCCCTTCCCTGGCACCAAGCCCCTAAAGTGCCAGCCTGGGTTGGGGGTGGCCAGGCCTGACCTGGGTGAGGCCGTTGCAGAAGCGGGTGAACACCTCCTTCATGTTGCCCCCCTTCTGCATGGAGATGACCCGCAGGTGGTCCTCTTCGTTGATCCAAACCAGGAAGGTCTTATTGTCATTGTGCCTGGAGGAGGGGCATAGTCAAGCTTCCTCCCTGGACTATGGTCTCAGGACACATCCAGGAAAAAACTCAAGGGGTCCCCAAACCTGAAGAACTTCCCAACTCCCTGAGGTTCTCATTCCAGCTGTACCCAGGAGCATCCACATGCTAGAGGCAGGCAGGGAGGCCAGGCCACCTCAGGGTACAAAACAAGCCCTGAGCTGCTTCCCAGCCTCCCAGCCTTGTGCTGTGTGGAATGGGTGTGGTGAGGGAGACAAGGTCCCCACCTAGGAGTTAAGTGGCGGGGACAGCCAGGACAGCCCCCCATCTCCAGGCAGGGAAGCGCTGTATGGGTGCTGAAGCCCACTCTACACAGACCCTGCACAGGGAGCAGGAGGTTGTAAGCCCTCCCGCTCCTTGCCCCTCCTTGAGGAAGCATCTGCGTCACCCAGCACCTGGCAGAGTCCCGGCGGGGAAGCGGTTGAGAAAGAAGAGAGAAAACAAGAAGCTCCAGCTCCCAAGAGGGAATGGAGAAGAGAAGCCAACACGACCTGTCCCCCACCTCTAAGATCCCGAGAGGCCGAGGCCTCCACCAGCTGGGATCCCTTTATACACCTGCGTGGTCAGGTCAAGGTCACCTTCGAGGAGGCCTGGGCGGCACCAAACCTGTACCAGGAGTGCGGCCCCTCCCTCCGCCTCCTCGTCCTCGGCAAGGGGAGGGTAAAAGGGAGGAGGGAGAAGGTAGAGGAGAGAAGATGGGGGCCTCGCGGGAGGGGGCACGCACCAGATGCCGCGGGCGTCTGGCCAGTCTCGAGCCATGCCCGAGGCCAGCAGCAGGGGCGACACAGGCTTGTCGAAGAGGAAATGGTCGTCGATAAGCTGCTGCTGCTCCGCCTCGGTCATGCTCTTGAGCGCGTAGTATCTGCCCGTCAGGTCGCCGTCCAGGCTCGACAAGGCTGCGGAGGAGCCCGCTCAGGAGGACAGGCGGGCAAGCTCCGGCCCCCCCCACACACCCCTACCACCCAGCGTCAGGGACCCGCCCCACCTCCCCATGCCCTCCTGGTTCTGTGGGAGCCCAGTCTACGCGGTCCGGGCGGCGGTCTGAGGCGGTGACCCCGGCCCTCGCTGGGTCCCAGGCCGCTGTAGGCGCGGGGCCGGACCCCGTGCCTCTGTCCCTCTAGGAAACCGGACCCGGCGCACAGATAAGAGCGCGGCGGTGGCGGCGGTGGTTCGGGTGACTGGTAAACAAGCCGGGCGGGGACTGGAACGGGGTCCCGGACGGGGACGGGGACGGAGACGGAGACAGGGAGGGGCGCCCGGCCCGCCCGACCCCTACCTTCCACCGCGAGCTTCTCGATGGCGCGGCGCTCCCCGCGGCTGCAGTGCGGGGGGAGGCAGAAGCCGCGGATGCTGCGGCCCGTGCGCACTCGCGAGCTCAGCACGTAGTTGGGGTCCAGGTCGTCGCCGCCCTGGGGGCCGAGAGGGGGTGAGAGCCGGGAGATCCCTCCCCAAAACGCCCCGCCGCCCTGGGCCGCCCCGCACCTGCAGGTTGTCGGGGTTGAGGTCGGTCTTGTGCTCGTCGCTGGGCTTGTAGCCGCCGTGCCGGTCCTCGATGATGGGGTCAAAGAGCTCCTTGAACACGTCGTACGACTCCTCGTCGCCCGCCACGCAGCCCACGGTCATAATATAGGGGTGGCCTGGGGGGGACGAGGAATGGGGACAATGACGTCACTGCCAGGCCTGAGCGAGCAGCTGAGGACCCTGCGGCTGCTTGAGGGAAGTGGGGCACTGGACCTTCGTCCCGGGGGTGTCTTGTGGATAAGGCACCGGCACCCTGACCCTGGGACTGGGGCGCGCGTACCCGGGTTGTCCACGCCGGTCTGGATGACGTCGTCCAGCGTGAAGCCGCTCGGCGTGCTCTTGGCTCGCAGCTCAGCGTACAGCTCGGGGGTCAGCACCTTGGCCATGTGGTTGTTGTGGCCGCTGAGGTCGGGGAACTCGTCCTCGGCAGGGAAGCGCAGCTTCAGCGTGTTGTGGCTATTGGAGAAGGGCATGGCGGCGGCGGGCTGCGGGGAGACGCGGGGATCAGCGGGGACTCGGCGCACTGGGCCTCCTAGGGACCTGCAAACCACCCACGGCCCCGGCCCCCAGCCACCCCGGGATGCAGCCAAGGTCAGCGGGGTCTGCAGCGCGCGCATTGGGGCGCCCGCACTGCCCAGGACCCCCGGCCCAGCCGGCGCGCGCGCTCCAGGCGGCCTGCCCTGGCGCGCCCGGAGCGCGTGATGCCCGGGACCCTGCGCCCACTCCGTGCGCAGCGCCCTGGCTCCCGCGCCCAGCGCGGCCGCCCTTGGGCCCACTCACCGGGCGGCCGGGCAGGGGTGGGGGTGCTGGGTCCGTCGGCAGCTCCGGGCGCGGCGCAGGCGAACAGCGGCCGCTCCGCGCTCCCGCGGCTCTTAAGGGACGCAACGCGGGCCGCCCATTGGCCACTATTTATAGCCCATTCATTCAATTGGCCCGCGCTGCGGGGTGGTGCCGCCGCTTTGTCCGCTGCCCTCAGCCCCCTACAACCCCCTAGGCTGCCCACCCCGACTGTCCCCTCGCCGGGACCCCGCGCAGCCAGCCTACCCCGCCCGGCACCCACCCAGGACCCCGAAACAAGAACCTCAGGCCGTTGGACATCCTGGAGTTACTCCCCCCACCCCCACTGCCTCCGGGCGGGAAACTGAGGCAGGAAAGCCACCGGGCACTTGAGGACGCCCGGGCTCGTCTGCACCCCAGCTCCTGCCTTTCCTTGCCCCGCCAGTCCTCGCGGCGGCCGCGGCGAGGGGCCGAGCAACAGAGGCCCGGGTTCCGCAGCAGGTATTGCCTCTCCCCGCCCTCTCCCCTCGCCCTGTCCGAGCTGGCCCCGAGCCGCCGACCTTCCTCAAGGTGCCCGCAAGCGTCTCCCGGGTGATCTTGGCGCAGAGCGAAGGTGTGCGATAGTTGCATTCTGGCTGCGGCCCAGCCCGGCGGCACCCACGGTGCCATGACCTTGGACACGTTTCCGGGCTCTGGGGCATCCGAGACAGAGACACCCCCCAGCCCCCCCACCACCCCCCACCCCGACCCGCGGGCCCAGAGCCTCCTGGTAGATGAAGGAACGCCGTGGCCCAGAGAGGCCGCTGGAGAGTGTGAAGTCTCATTCTCTAGACCCTAGCCCTGGGCCTTCTCCACAGGGAACAGGTTCCTCTCACCACCCCACCCCCACAGGAGTTCCCAGAGACTTGGCAAAGAAGGGAGAAAACGCTAACAAACAATAAGCATATGTGAGGGTTTTTTTTAACTCATTAAAAATCAGAATCATGCAAATTAAAATAATAACTATTCCTTCCACTACCTCTAGATTGGCAAAAATGTAAAAGATTGACACCAGCCAGTGTTGGCTTGGGGCTGGAATATGGAGAGACAGGCATTCACACTGCAACTGTGAATTGCTACATCCTTTTTGGAAAGTAATTTGGCAGTATCTTCTAAAATTAAAAATGTTTGTACTCCATGACCCAGCAGTCCCACTTCTAGGAATCCAGCTTATAGAAAGGACAGCCTCATTTCTCGTCGCAGATAGACCAAGGGATGTGTAGTGGGAAAAACAAACCTGGATATAACTCGATGCCCATCACTTGAAGAATGGCAGGGGTAGGAAGGCATGTCCCCAGTGTGGAATACCATGCAGCTGTTAAAAAGAGTGAGTCGGAGCTTGTGTGGTTTATGTCCATCATACGTTGCTTCATGAATAGAGGAAGGAAGGAAGAAACCCTTATCTATATGTATATTTAACAAAATTCCTCCAGGACTGCGCAGTGAGCTCTGTGGGCAGCAAGGTGAACATTGCACTGCTGCTGCGGAAGACTGGCCATAAGCAAGCGGCTAAGTGAAGGAAATAACGTCAGGAGATGGGAGGAGCTGGGTGCAGAGCGGGCAGGGCAGAGCAAGGAATTCCGGGGTACTTGGTGCCCCGAGGAACGTGCACTGGAGCAAAGGCCCAAAGGAGGACAAGTCTGTTCATCTCTGCCTATGTGCTCACCAAAGGGTGTGGAGTCTCACTTGGCTGTCCCCTGGTTACCGCAGAGGGGACTTCTGCCTCGTCCCTCCCTCACCTTGGCGTGCTTTGACCTGTTCCCAGTCAGCATTTTTTTAGACCCATAAACCAAGGTAAAAAGGCAAATGGCCCAGGCTGGCCAGACAGCAGGTGTCCCTTAAGCCTGGAATTCCTGCTCTCTGTGCCCCTGAAGCCCCTTCCCTCAATTTTAGAAGCATCTGCAGCTGCCCTCCCCACCCCCAAAGGCCTGATGGGCTCAAGTTTCTGTTTCTAGAAAGGAGAGCTGCTTGCCCTGCAGGCTGACGTGGCTTTCAGAACCCGGGGGGTAGGAGGGGGCACTCAGGGCTTCCTCTTTGTCTTCAGCTTCTCAAAGGCACCGCCCCTCCCAGCAGCCAAAGGCTTGACTGGTTTCGGGGGGAGGGAGAGGGAAGGACCCCGATTCTCCTCTGCCTCCACAAGCAAAGTCCACCCTGGAGAGTTGAGGTCCAGAGGCTTGGGGCTGCCCTGCCCAGGATCAGGCCCTGGGGATGTTCCTGCCCGGGGCTCCAGCAATCTTCTACCTTCTTAGATGGATGTTTTGCCCTCATTTTGCAGAGGTGCAAAGGCAAGATCAGAAGGTGGGTGACAGAGGGGCCAGGTCAGAGGTCTGGCAATCCCTCAATGATCCTGGAGTGCATGGCCCTGTGCTAACCTGACCCCAGGCTCCCCGTGGGGACCCCTAGTAGACCAAGCCTGGGCAGGACTCAGCCTGACAGTGCGGCTGGTGAGCAGCTGTGATGGGGGAAGGGAAGGGGGACTTGGAGGCCTTTAGACCCAAATGTCAGGATGAGAGCCCCAGCACGCAGGGGCTTCGTGGGAGCCTGTGTGGTCCCAGAGCAAGGGGGCGGTGCTAGAGGGTGCCAGCCTCCAACTCAGCCAGAAGAACACTGCCCCTAGCTGACCTAGCCCTTGTCTGTGGACCCTCTACTTTTCCCAGGGCCCACAAGAGCCGGTTTGGCAGCATCCAGGCGAGAAGCCAAGTGACATCATCGGGCCAGTTTATGGTCTAGGTTCCTCAGATAACACACCTGGTTATATATTAACCACCTGGCTCTGAAGGGGGGTGGGGAGGCTGAAAGGAGTCACTGGCCTTTCATCCACAGAACATGGTCTGCCTCAGAGCGGCAGCAGCAGGGCCCAGCAGGCTCTGGGCTGGGCAGGTAGAGGTGGGCCAGGTGGGAGGGCAGGGCCAGGCTCCAGGTGGGGAACCGGAGGCCATCCTTGAAAGTCTGTGCTCAGAGTGCAGCCAGGGTGGGCATTACTTCCTCCTGGTGCCCTGTCCCTGAGCTCCACAGAACCCAAAGGGGAAGTTGGTTGGGATCAGGAGAGGGGTAGGGGCTGCCTTGGGTCACAGAGCATGATGGGGTAGGAGGCTGGGCTGGTCAGAGAGGAGGAGACCTTGGCTCATCTGATTCCTGCCAGGAATGCTGGCAGAGCAGCCTCCCCCAGTGGACATTCTCTACTTCTTCCTTTCCTCCAGGGTGAGCCTGACCCTTTTCTCAGGGGTCTCCTTCTTGCCTGTTCCCACTGTTCTTCAAATCTGCCCTTGGTTCTCTGGAGCCAGGTTTACCAGCTTTAAACCCCAATCCCACTTTGGCCACATTGCCTGTGTGACCTTAGGCAAGCTCCTTAACCTCTCTGAGTCTGAGTTTCCCCATCTGGAAAGTGGTTCCTCTCTCATAGGATTGTGGGGAGGACTCAATGCGATGACACTTGGCTGGGCTTATATAGCATCAGTTCTTGTTAGGGGACCCCCATAAACAAACTCTGTCCTAGGCAAGGTGTCCACTTCACCTGGGTAATCAGCTGGGGTCCGGGAGATGCCAGTGCTTGAAGACTCAGGCTGAGGGCTGGGGCAGGCTCGGGGAAGCTCAGGGATGGGCAGCCCTGGGAAGGCTGCCTGGAGAAGAGCTGGTCAGCCAGTCACCAGAAACACAAGTGGGAAGTCGGGACCACAGGAAACCACCACCAAGTCACCAAGTCCTAATTTAGGCTCTTAGTAGGCACCCAGTCTCGGCTTCACACACAGCTGAGGGGCTGGGGAAGAGGAACCCCAGAAGTGGAAAGTGAAGACCTCCCCGGGGAGCAATTAGGGAGTGATTCAGGCAGAGTGCATCACACAGGGCTGAAGCAAAGTCACCTGGAACAGAGGTTGGCCAGCCGAGGACGGAGCTGGGTAGTCTCAAGGTTGAGAACAAGAGGCAGGAGGCCATGATGCAGCTGCAGAGGCAGCCAGTGGCCAGAACGCTGGCCCTACACAATATGAACCCACAGAGAGTGAGAGGCCACCAAAGGCCCAACACCTTGCCCTCAGAGCTCCCAGATCCAGTCCCAGCAGGGCAGGGGCATGGAGGGGCCTGAAGCCAGGCACCTGGGTTCCCACCATGGACTCTGAGGGGCCCATGGCAAAGGGCCACAGATACCCTGGCCAGTCCTGGCCCCAGAGGAGGGGGTGGTCCAGAGTGCTCCAGAGGTTGTCAGGGCCTGGGAAGGGGTGGCTCTCCTGGGACCTGGCCACTCCCGTTTTGCCAGGCTGGAGGAGCCTGGGCCTGGGAAGAGCAGCCTAGGGTCATTGCTAGCTGGCCTTGGATTAGAGGCCAGGGCAAGCCCCAGGGTAGCTGAGTGGGCTGGGGGCGGGGGGTGGTCTCTATTCCTTTCCAGTCCCCAGGGCTAACAGGACAAGCCCTGGTCACAGGGAGCTGAGTGCTGGAGGGAGCCCAGTCCATGTCCCCTGCCCCCCCCCCACTCTCCACAGAGGAACCAGCTCTGAATCAGCCCTGCTGAGACAAGACAGGGCTGCTGCTTCCCTTTTCTGCCCTTGTTCTCCAGCTGCCCCTCCCCCAGTCCCCTGTTCAGGCTGTTGGCCCTGTCCTCACCACCCCAAAGTGAGCTCAGTTCATCCAGCTCTCATTGCGCCCTGGGTCCCAGGAGCGGACACAGGACCCCTCCTTCCTTGAAGCGGCTTCTGCACTCTGGACACTCTGGAGAATGTCCCCCTGCAGGGGATGCAGGCCAGGGAAAGGCAGACCCTTCCAGACCACCATCTCCTGCACCTCTGGCCGACTCCAGCCAAAGCCTTCTGGGACGACCCTCTTGACCTGCGATTCCATCTTCTGGAATTCACCGTGGGACCCAGTCAAAGGTGTTCCCAGAGCGGTCTGCAGTGACAAAATGCCCATGGCAGAGTCCTCATGGAGGACTGAGCAGCCAGCCGCGGGCCTGCCATGCCGGGGACTCCCGGGCTGTGAAAGGGTGCGGTACGGGGCCCTGCGCTGGTCCCGGCCGGCACTGCCCGGCTGACTGTCCTTTTCAGTTTGTCTCCTGCACGAGCCTATATGAACGAGAACCCATGTTAGGGCAGGAGCCGACCAGGAGTCGCGCCCTGGAGGCCGGGAGGGGCCGTCCCGGGTCCCGGGATCCCGTGCGCGAGGGGCGGCGCGCCGTGACGTCATCGGCGGGCGCCGCAGCGGGGCCGCAGCCGGAAGTGCTGTGGCCGTGGTCGCCGAGCCACGTGCGGAGCCTCCGGGAGTGGGAGCCGGCCGAGCGTCGGCGGTGAGATTCTGCGGGGCCACGGTGGCAGTGCGTGGGTGGGGTCGCCCGGCGGGCGCGACGCTTCCCTCCAGCCTCCCGTGGGCCGTCCCCCCAGCCCAGTGCCAGCCTGGCCTGACCCGCCCCCTGCCCCTGAATGGGCCTGGCCAGTGTGTCCGTTTATGGCCCCCTGCGCATCCCCAGCCTCTGCCTGGGGGGTCCTTACATTTCCTGCATCTCCCTGCCACCCGGCCGCCCAGAAGCCCCCCTTGGGGGAGATCGGGGAGAGGGGAGTTCCGCGGAATCGAGCCTGGCCTGAAGATGATCTCACGGACCATTTGTTGCTACCCCGCTGTGGCTGGGAGCGGGGTGGGGGGTGGGGGGGGGGGGAGGCCTTCCCTCATCTCACACCTGGACAATAGGATCCAGGGTCCTGGAGAAGGGTGATGAGGGGGTCAGGTCTTTTGTGGGAATCCTTGGGTCCGTGCTCTGCCATTGACCGGCCTCAGTCTCTGCATCTGTGATTTCGGGATGATGGCCTTTGTCTCATGACTCAGACCAAGAAGGGCTTCAAACGTCGGGTCAGGGTGCGGCCCTATTGTGCTGTCCTGTTGGACAGTGCCAGGGGCTGAGCCAGCCACCCCACCCCCACAGCTCAGGATCTGGGCCTCACAGCTTTCTACCTAGACCCCAGGTGCACATCCTGCCTCCTGGCGCCCTTACATGCTCATGCCCACGCACCTCCTCCCAGGTCCCAGGCACCTGCCAGACAGTAACACCATGAGCTTCGTGGCCTACGAGGAGCTGATCAAAGAGGGTGACACGGCCATCCTGTCACTGGGCCATGGTGCAATGGTGGCAGTGCGCGTGCAGCGCGGGGCACAGACCCAGACCCGGCATGGTGTCCTGCGACACTCAGTAGACCTCATCGGCCGCCCCTTCGGCTCCAAGGTGACCTGCGGCCGAGGTGGCTGGGTCTATGTGCTGCACCCCACGCCTGAGCTTTGGACACTGAACCTGCCACACCGCACCCAGATCCTCTACTCCACCGACATTGCCCTGCTCACTATGATGCTGGAGCTTCGGCCTGGCTCTGTGGTCTGTGAATCCGGTGAGTTCTTCAAGCTGCTTCAGTTCTAACTCAGACATTGACAGAAAGGTGGAGGTCAGACCTAACATCCAGACAGCCTCTGGCCTGCTCTTCCTGCAGATAGGCATGGCTATTTCTGTCTTAGCAGGATCTTTCTGGGAGGCTGTCTGTAGGGAGTGAGGGGCAGAAGCAAGGAAGCCAGTTAGGAGGCTGGTGCTGTCATCTGAGTGAGAGGTGATGGGACTAGATCAAGGATAGGCTTCCCCGTCCCAGCCCCTCCAGGAGGAGCTGGAGCCCTATGAGGGTCCTATCTGCCTTAGTGGGCGGGGCCAGAGTGTAGCTGGGCGCTGACCAAGGTGCTGACTGCCGATCCCTAACCTTATGCTGACAGAGGGACAGAGAGTGCCTGGTCAAGCAGTCCCTGACTGCTGCGAGTGGGAGCCCCAGGTCCGGGGCTGAGAGTTGCCCCTTCCTGGAGCACGGTGCTCTCTGTAGGTGGGGAGCCTGCCTCGTGCTCATCCGTGGCCAGCACCAGTTTTGCTGAGCCCAGGGCCTGGGGTGCAGACGGAAGTGCCTGAAGGCCAGCCATTCCCAGCCTTTCTACAGGCATGTGCACACCCACTTACACATCACACAGGTGCTGGGGCCGCCTGGGGTGGAGATTGAAGCACACAGCCAGACCAAGAACAGCCCAGACCCAGATGCACCTAGATTCCCAGCATGTTCCTCCTGGGCTGGGTAGCTGGGTTCTGGGGTCATGAGGAGTTCCCAACACCACTGTTGTCGACTTTCTGAGGGCTTCAGGCCGTCCTGTCCCTCTCTGGGCCTCAGTTTCTCCATGTGGACAATTGGATGGTTCCGGTTGGCCAGCCAAGCACTTTGAAATAGGAAGTCAGATGCAGAACCTAGGTCAGAGAGTGGGTGGGGGCTGAGTCAAGCCGACTGCTCGGCATGAGGGGACAGGGGGTGCCAGTGGCCGGCAGACAGCAGGACTCAGAACCAGCTCCATCCCCTGTTTCTCCCTGTGCACCCACAGCCAGGGCCTCGCCCCACTCAGATGGAAAGAGCTATGTCAGCGGGCGCACTTCTGGGCTCCTCTCATGTGGCAGCTCCCCTTCTAGGAACTGTGGGTGCAGCTGTAAACAAGACAGGCCAGGTTTCTGCTTCTCAGAGCGGGACAGACAGTAAGCCTGGTGTGAGCATGTCAGTGCTATTGACTACCGTGAGGCTTATAAGACAGGGCTGCGTGTTTGAGGCGACTCGAAGGGGTCCCTCCAGCGAGGGTGGTCAGGGAAGACCTCTCTGAGGAGGGGAGATTGAGTTGAAAATGATGAGAAGGAGGTACCTATCAACAGCCAAAGGAGGATGTCACCCCAAGAGAGAGCTGTGCAAAGCCCTCGAGTGAGGTTGGGGACAAAACAGGTGCAGCTCGGAGGGTCATCAGGAGTCTGACTCAGCCTGTGTGGACGGGGAGCTGTGCAGCGGGGAGAGGCCCAGTCTGACGGGGTGAAGAGAATTCTGCGGCTGTGTTGACAGGATTGCAGCCGGCCAGTCTGGTGGCTGTTGCAGAGAGCCAGGAGGGAGGGGCCCAGGCGAGCTTGGCAGGCAGGTGGGAGAAGGGGTGGCTCCTGGGGAGATGTGGGAGGAGGTGGCAGAAGTTGCTGGTGGATCTGATCTGGGGTGGGAGAGGGGAGAGTCAAGGGTGCCTCCATGGTGTCTGGCTGAGCAATGGGTGGTATTGACTGGGTGGGGAAGTCTTGGCAGGGAGTGGATTTGGGGTTGGGTCGGGTCCAGCTTTGCACTTATTAAGGCAGAGTGCCGTTTGGGTGTTGAGGCGGTGGGAGGGGGTGGGTTGCAAGTATGCGGTAGATGCTAGGTAGGAGTGTGGAATGGAGGGACATGGCCCTAGGGAGTTGTCATCAAGTAGGTGGCACCTGGAACCGTGGGGCAAGGGGAGGTGATGGGGGGTGGATGGGGAGATGCAGGCCCCAGCCAGGTGCTGCAGGATAGGAGGTCAAGCAGAGGGGCGCCCTGAAGGAAGCTGAGGAGTGGCTGGTGTGGTCAGAGGAAAACCAGGAGACATGACGTGAGGGGAAGAAAGGAACTCTTTTTCTGGCAGGGTGGTTACCATGTCACCGTGCTGTGGGGTCAAACAAGGTGAGGGCAGAGCTGCATCCTGTGTGGTGAGAGTGGATAGAGGGCAGCGAGATAGACCCACCCGAGTAGGCCGAGGAGCTCCAGAGCTTGGGACCAGCCACCGCATGGAAGCATGGAAGGCAGTGGGATGGGCCCAGCCTCTTCATCTGCTCTGCCCAGAGCCTAGGAGGCCTTGGGCCAACCCCAGCCCCAGTCAGAACCTCGGGCTCCAGAGCTCCATGTCTGGCAGCAGGGTTTGCTCCAGTGCTGGCATTGGGCAGGGCTGCCACTCTCCCACATGGCCCGATGGCAGACATCACTAATTAATCCCAGCTTGCCCTCTCCCTGTCCCCCAGCCCAGACACAGCCTAAGTGGTGTCCCAAACCCAGGGCGGCCAACCCAACAAGTAGCCCTTGGAGTGATGTCCACTGGTAGACCAGGATCGGCAGACCTTGTGGGCTCTTTGTAGGTCTCTCTAGGGTGGGGACGGGATTGTTTCCTGGGTGCCCCGGCAGTCTCTGATGACACCTCCCCTGTCCCGCCAGGCACCGGCAGCGGCTCCGTGTCCCACGCCATCATCCGCACCATTGCGCCCACGGGCCACCTGCACACGGTGGAGTTCCACCAGCAGCGGGCGGAGAAGGCGCGGGAGGAGTTCCAGGAGCACCGCGTGGGTCGCTGGGTGACGGTGCGCAACCAGGACGTGTGCCGCAGCGGCTTTGGCGTGAGCCACGTGGCAGATGCCGTCTTCCTGGATATCCCATCGCCTTGGGAGGCTGTGGGCCATGCCTGGGACGCCCTCAAGGTTGAAGGTGCATCAGGGTTTCTGGGAGGGGTGCAGCTTTGGGGGCTGAGCTCCTGGGCCCAGGCCTGCCTCTAGGTCATCTGAAGCCCAGAGAGGTCAGAAACCGCCAGGCCACACAGCAGCCATGGCCAGGCTGGAGCTCCTTTTGGCCTGATGTTGGGGTGGGTCAGGCTGGCCAGGGGAGTTGTGGGAGGTCACCTGGGGAGAGGGTGAGAGTTGGCGATGGAGTCAGAATTGGAGAGAACTAGCTCTAGCTGGGCCCCTGCTTCCTGGCCCTGCCCACTCCCTCCCTGAGGGAGCAGATGTCTGAGGCCCCTGGGGAGTGTGGCAGCCCTGCCTGAGTGAGGTGGGACCTGCACCACAGGCGGGGCGGGTCGGAGGTTGGGTAGCCCCTGACCCAGGCCTTCCTTCCCTGCAGTCTCCCTCCCCCCAGCCAGAACCCAGGCCACCGGCCCCTTTTAGGGAAGATGCTGGGCGCAGAGGCGGGGAGGTGGGCTCTGAGCCAGGGAGGCGCTGGCGAGGCCCTGGGTTTTTCCCTTTTCTGGAGAAGGAGTCGGCTCAGGCAGCCAGGCCTCTTCCCCCTCCCAGCTGAGGGTGCAGCGCGGGAGGGCGGGGAGCAGGCTGGGTTGCCCGGGGGAAGGGCTGCCTGTCTGAAAGACAGATGCTGAGGCCTGGCTCAGACAGCACTGCGGTGGCCAGTGGGTCCCAGTGGGTCCCCTGACAGCTGGCTCAGGCTCCACCCCGGACTGCCCTGTCCTGGGCCTGGGGCTGGGAAGAGGGGCAGCCCTGGCTTCCCTTCAGCCCCGCTCTCTTTAGCTTTCCCTCCAGAAAACTGCGGGCCCTCCCTGCTCCAGGGACACCAACGGGCCCAGGGCCCGGTCCCAGGGAGGCCAGAGCCGGCTGCCCAGCCCTGGCCAAGCCCAGGCAGTCACACTCCTGGGCCTCCCTCTTGCTGCCGAGACTCTGTCCTCGTGGCTTGCCCTGGGGGAGCCACGCCAGCTTTGGCCCCATCCCTTGTGCCTTTCTAAGCCCGCTCCTTTGGGTGCTGTCCCTGGATCTGTTCTGGGCCCAGAGGCTTCCAGCTTATTTGTGGGTTTGGCGTTTTCTGATGGCTGCCTGCCTGCTGTGGGAGCCCGGCCCCGGGGAGGTGTGCCGCTGGGCTCTCCAGTCCTCGGGCTGGCCAGCAGGCTCAGGCCCTCACCTAGGGGGGGTCTCAGTTTCCCCAGCAGTGTGCATAGGGGTTGGGCCCCCTCTTGGGGGTGACGCTGTGCCCTCTCTGGGTCGGCGTTAAGCTGCACGTGGCTCCTCCAAGCCCAGACCTCCCCCCAGCCCTGCCTGGGGGTCTGTGTCACTGTGTATGGCTGAGGGGACCAGGGCTCAAAGACTTGCCTGGGCCACATCCCTTCCCCTGCCCTGGCTTCCCCATGCCCTCCCTACCAGAATGGGGACTTGGGCTGGCCCCGGGCCAGGCTGAGGGACACCGCAGGCGGGCCTGGTGGGATGCGGCAGGAAGGGGCTGTCAGTTCTCGCCCCCGCCCTGTCATCCTCAGGGCGTCGGGCTCCCCTAGGAGCAGGCGCCTCCTGTTCCCAGGAGCGGACGACAGCCTCTAATTTCCTGTGACAGCAGTGGCCCCCGCCCACCCAAGCGCCCCCTTCCCCATGCCCGCCCCCGCCTGTACTGCGTTGTCTGGTTATGGTTAGAGCTGTCCTGGCCCTGAGCTCTGGCAGCTGCCACACTGGGGCTCCACTGTGACGCATGACCCCTAACTCTTGGCTGCCTCGTGGAAGTCAGGGTGGCAGTGCCCATGGAGGCCACATGAGGTCAGGGTAGTGGACGAGGCCCTGTGCCTGGGACATGAGAGGGCTTGGTATGGGCAGCCCCTTCGACATGGCTCCAGGAGAGCCCCTGCTCTGTGGCCTCTGCCCATCTCCTCCCTCTGGGGCCCCAGGGCTCAGCCGACAGCTCGGCCCACCCCAGACCGCAGGCCGGGCTCCAGGCGGCCACCTCCTCATGCTCTCTCAGAGGGGTTTCTGTGCCAAGGCCTGCTCCTGCAGGGACGGGGCTGCCCACGGACAACAGGGCATGAAGAGGCTGCCAGGGGCAGGCAGGCAGGGCTCCAGGGGTCCTGCAGTCCCCCTGCCCTCTGACCCCTGTGTCCTGCTTCCCCGCAGGCGGGCGCTTCTGCTCCTTCTCACCGTGCATTGAGCAGGTGCAGCGCACATGCCAGGCGCTGGCGGCCCGGGGCTTCTCAGAGCTGAGCACGCTGGAGGTGCTGCCGCAGGTGTACAACGTGCGTACCATCAGTCTGCCTGCGCCCGACCTGGGAGCCAGCCCTGGCCCCGACGCCAGCCCCTTCCGCAGCGGCACGCCCATGAAGGAGGCTGTGGGCCACACCGGTTACCTGACCTTCGCCACCAAGACCCCCGGCTAGCGGGCTGCCAGGAGCTCCAGGGAGCTGGGAGCGCTAGGCTAGGCAGGGAGAAGCAGCTCGGCCAGAGGCCTCCTTATATGGTCAGCGGACGCCTGCCGGGGGCCTGTGTTTAGAAACAGGGCCTGTGTTTAGAAAAGGACAGAAGGCGGGGCAGGGCTCGGGGGCCTCCCGGGTGGCTGAAGGGGGGTGTCCATGGTGGAGGAACATAGGCAGGGCCTCTGGGGAGGGAGGCCTCCTGCCCGCGCCACCACTGTGCTCAGCATCCCCCTCCTGCTGTTTGTTGCCACACAAAGTCTCCACTGCCATAGGCTCTTTTGAGTGTTGAGGCTAAGGGGTGCAGGTGGCAGAGCCCAGGTCTGGCCCCTTCCCAGGTGGCCCGAAGCAGGGGGGCAGGGAGGCAAAGACTCAGAGGAGGAGGGCTTGGGGCTTGGTGCTGCACTGGACCCCGGGACCCCCAAGGCCCAGCCTGCCCTACACGGTCTGTGGGCCTGCTCGTCACCTCCCTCCCTGGTCCTGATGGGGCCAGACCAGCCCAGCAGCTAGGGAGAGGCGACCCTGCTGTGTGGCCTTAGGCCTGACCCCACCCCATGGGCGCTGCACAGGCCCTGTGTGAGTGTCTCCGCATCTTCTCCCGTGAAGGGGCAGGCGGCAGCCCCCAGCCACCCCCCTCACTTCTCCCACCCCTGGAAAGTGCCTTCTGCAGCCTGGCCCAGCCCGAGCCCCCAGCAGGTCACTAAGTGAGAACACACAGCGTCACTTAGAGAAGAACCTGAGAAGGACAGTGGTGTGCTTCAGGCGACCTGGCCAGTCCTTGTCGGAACTGTTTGGACCCCAGCTGTCCAACCCCAGAGTTACTGGGGTGTCCCTGCCCCTCGTAGGGACCCTGAGGTCATGGGGGCCTGGGGGTGCATCCAGGGCTGAGGGCACATGTCCCCTGCCCTGCCTGGCCTGGCCTCCAGCTCTGTGGTGTGCAGCTGGCGTCCCTGCCTGCCACTGGTGTGCGAAGGGCCTGAGCATCCGCCCTTGGCCTCAGCTGCCATCAGGGACCTCAGTTTTCCCACGTTGGGACAAGAGCCCCAAGGTCCTTGCTGGCCTAGGGCTGGCCCCTGACCATGCCTGGCAGAGAAATAAACACCATTCCTCCTGTGCTGCCTGGTCTTCCTGGTACCCCGTGAGGCCAGACCCCCCCCACCACACCCCAGCGTCCAAGCTGGACCTCCCTGCGCGCAGCCCTCCTGAGCCCTGCTTTTTCCTTTGCTCCTCCCAGGCCAGGCACCACAGGGGCTCCAGACTCCAGGACAATGGCCTGGGACGTGCTGGACAAAGGGACGAGTGTGTAGCCACCCCCATCCAGCTGTAAAAAGGGCCACTTGTCCTTGGTGGGGGGGGGGGCAGGGACGACGCGTGTGTGTGTGTGTGTGTGTGTGTGTGTGTGTGTGTGTCCGTCCGTCCCAGAGCGCAGGGCCGTCCCTCTGCAGTGCAGCCTGCCTGCGTCCACAGCATGGGCGCCTGGGCTGCTGCTCCCTCTTGTGCTCCCTGACAGGCCCAGAGCTCAAGAAGGACCCCCTGGGCCTGCCATCCCAGCTCAAGGCCACCACCTGAGCTTTTGGGTCCTTGAAGGGACACTGAGTGAGGTGGGCCTGCCGGAGGACCAGTCTCCTGGTGGGCCTCCCCTCCCATCTCCTCCCACACAGCCTCCTGGTAAGACCTATGTCCAGGGGCCAGCCTAGTGGCGTAGTGGTTAAGTTCACACACTCTGCTTTGGTGACCCCAGGTTCGTGGGTTTGGATCCCAGGCACAGGCCTACACACAGCTCATCAAGCCATGCTGTGGCGGCATCCCACATACAAAATAGAGGAAGATTGGCAAGCTGTTAGCTCAGGGACAGTCTTCCTCACAAAAAAAAAAAAAAAAAAAAACCTGTGTCCCCTCAAGTCCCTCAGGGCCCTGGAACCACTAGCCCTTCTCCAGAGGTCTTGTTCCCCCTTCCAGGACCTGTCTTGACCTCTGACCAAAGGCCTGGATTGAGGGACAGAGCAGGTTACCTGGGCCTTACCCTGGCCTTGGGGAAAGGCCTGCAGGGGTCTGATGCAGGGCTCAGCTCTCTACAGTTTACTGAGCACGCAGGCCCCAGGACTGTGGGCTCGGCTGGGCCCCATTTTCCAGATGGGTCTACACCTGGGTGTGTGTGAGCTGGAGGGGCAGTGGGAAAGCCCTCCTGCCCCAGGATGGATGACTGGATCCCTGTCCCTGCTCACTGTTGTCCCTGGCACCAAGCTTCTCTCTTGAGTCTGGGTGGCCCTTCAGCCCCTCCTCTGGGCTGCCAGTCCCTGCACACGAGTCCTTGTAGCTCCACTGGGCCTCTGGGCATCAATCCCACCCCAGATAGCGATCCAGGCTCAGCTCAGCCTCAGCCCAGAGCCCCACCTGGCCCTGAGCCAGTAGTGAACCCCTGTGCATCCTTCAAGGCCCTGCTCAAATGTTCCTCAGCACCTCCCAGCACCCACCCCCAGGCAGAAGCATCCTGTTCAGCCATCCTCTGCTCCAACATGTCCCATGCTGGAGCACAGCGATCGTTCCTGCAGGGTCTGACCCCAACCTGGAAGCTCCTACAGACAGAGGGACAGAAGCCAAGTGGCACCCCAGTTCTGCAGTTGGGGAGCCTGATGGCTAGAGAGGCATGGCAGGGCCTATGGTGAGTGAGTGACCAATCAGCAGGTCAGTGAGAGAGTCAGCAGCATGGGGCTGGTCACGGGGCAGGGACTCATCCGGGAACTCCCCGCCGCCAGCCGCAGACACCCACTGGCCTCAGCCCTCAGTTTTTCCTTGGAAATTCCTGCACTCACCCTGCTGCCCACCCCTGGCCCCAGTGATGCATCTAACGCCGCTGCTGCCCCCACTCCCGAATCTGAGCCCCAGAGGCAGGCTGCTCAGACCAGGCTAACCTCTCCGAGGGCCCCAGGCCAGGACCCCACCCCGGGGCTGGGATTAGAGTCTGCCTCCCCCAGGAAGCCCCCTGGGCCTTGCCTTCAACTCCCATGTGTGCTGCTCCTGGCCTCGCTTTGCTTCGCCCTCACCCACCTCTGAGGAGCGTGTCACCCCCTCCGCAGGAGACTCGGGGGCAGGGGCCAGCCCTGTGCCCAACCTGGGGCAGTGCAGGTTTGGGACCCAGGGTGGGTTTTGTGTGCATAAGGGACACGAGGCCACTAGAGGCCATACTCTGCCTAGCAGAGTGTGACAAGGAGGGATTGTCGCCCCATGAGGACAGCGGAGGGGGAGGGCGGAGGCTTTCCCAAGCCTGCCCGGCTCACCCCTGTGGCCCGGGTCTGCTGCCTTCTCCTTACCCTCTTGGCCTCCTTTGCCTGCCCGTTCTCCCAGGGACGCCGGCTCTCCTGCCTCCAGCCTGCGTGCTGGGGTGCGGGCGGGCTGCATGGGGCCTGGCCTGGGCTGCGTGGGGCCGGGCCCAGGGAGGCAATGCCACTCCCACCCCACCGCAGCCCACTGCACGGGTCGGGAGACTGAAGCCCAGAAGAGAGGAGACTCTGGCATCCAGGCCTCCAGTCTCTGCCTGCCCACTGGGACCCCCCATAGCACGCACTCTCCCACCCTGCATGGTCCCCTCACGTGCAACTACAGCGGCCAAAGGGGAGAGAGATGTCTGCTGTAGTAGCAGAAGGCTCCTCAGAAGAGGTGGCAGCCACACAAGGCCTGGAAGGGCCGGTGGGAATGGGAGGAGGGTGAGCAGGAGGGCTTCCCAGGTGGGAGGGGGCAGGCCTCAGGAGCAGACCCTCAGGCAGGCCCTGAGGATGGGCTGGAAAGGCTGGATTAGACGCGGAGGCAGCATCCCTGCCCGCTCTCAGGCTGGTAACTGCCTACCCTCTCTGCAAGGCTGCTTGCCGGCCACCCTGGCCAGTGCCCCACTCCGCCCAGGGGCTGATGGGCTCACATGCCAGCCTGGGGGTGTACCTGCCTCCTGGTGAGAGGCTCCCAGGGGCGGCCCTGCTGGAGGTCTCGGTTCCCGATGCCCCCAGGAGGGAGATGCAGGTGGGGGTTGATGGTGCCCAATCCTCAGCGCTACCCTCTTCACCACACTCCTGGCACCGGGGTCTCAGACATTCAGGGCAGTACAGCCTGTGCTCCAGGGGCCCCAGGAACGGGGCACAGACAGTGCGGGTGAGGCATGCACGGCGGGAGCAAAGCAAGGGAAGGAGTTGAACTCTGTGCTGGGGGCAACGGGGAGGCCTCACCAGGAGGTGGCCCCTGTGGTCACCGAGGGACAAGGAATTTGGACTTGATCCTTTGGGTTTGCCCTCAGGGAGGATGTGAGCACTTAAGGGCTCAGGCTTTCGGCTGGCCAGCCTGGGTCACATCCTCCCTCTGGTGCTGTGGTGACGTGTCACTTCCCTTTCTCTTGCAGAGATGAGAAGTACACAGTGTTGCCTTGGGGCGGGGTGGGGGAGGGGACTGCGTGAGGTTCAGTATCACATCAACCTTTGACAGTCAGTGCTCATGGATGTCTCTGATTTTGTGTGTGTGTGTGTGAGGAAGATTGTTGCTGAGCTAACATCTGTGCCAGTCTTCCTCTACTTCATGTGGGACGCCACCACAGTGTGGCTTGATGAGCAGTGCTAGATCTGTGCCCGGGTTCTGAACCTGCGAACCCTGTGCCGGTAAAGTGGAGCATGGGACCTTAACCACTGCGCCACCGGGCCAGCCCCTCTATGATTATTATCACTAGTGGGAGCTGCTGCCACCACCTCCAAGCAGGCCCCCCATTCTGTTTCAGATTCCAAGACCAGAATTTTGGGGCCACTGCTGGGTCCATCTGAGAAATGTCCTTTGCACTTTGAGGCACTTGAATAGCTTTTTGCACCTTCAGATGTGCTTGAATAGTTTATCAGGATAATGGGAGAGAAGATTTGACATTGAGACTTTTCTGGAAATTCCAGGTCATCCCATTACTGTGCTTATAGTTAGTTGTGCAATAAAACCGAAAACTACTTTAGGTTTCTGGCTGGGTGAACATTAGGCTGGGTGGGGGCCGATGGCACTTCAGTTGATGTCCACAGCTTTCAAGGTAGGTGTATCAGTTAGCTATCCCCATGGACGTGCTGCATAACAAATGCCCTCCCCCCGCCAAAAACAAACAAACAAACAAACGCAGAGGCTGAAAGCAGCAGTCAGTTCTCTCGAGTCTGTGATCCGGCTGCTCCGGCCACCCTCAGCTGGGCTTGTTGACATGCGGGGGCTGAGCCCATGTAGACACAACCCTGCCCCTGCTTCTCCTCTTCCTCCTGGGACGGTGGCCTGGCCTGCGAACGCCCTTCTCAGGCCCAGTAGGGGCAAGCCAGGTCACGCAGGCCCTTTTTAAGCCTTTGGTCACATGGCCTAACCTCAAGTCTGGTGGAGAGAGACCCTGCGATTTTAGGGGAGGAGCTGCCTGGCCGCAGGCAGAGGGTGTGGGTGCGGGGCTGGGCCTTCTCTGCCCCCGTGGGCACCATACACAGTGGGTCCCCCTCAAGCAGGGAGTGGGGCTGGGGACCTCGCCGGCCTGGCCTGCCCTCCCTGGCTGTGTCTCTGTGCCTGGGTGGCCAGGAGGAGGGCATTTCAAAGTCAGGCTGCCCCCGAAGTGCTGGTGCTGGAGGGCGGGAGCACCTCGGCTCCCAGCGGGCTGAGAATAGCTCGGAATTGGGTCACGCTCACCGAGAGCTCCGGTCACAGCCTCCAGCCTCGGACAATAATCAGCTTTCTCCCCGACATCTGTCCCTTCAAAGAGGGGGCAGCCCGGGTGCAGGCACATTTTTAGAAGCAGCGGGGATGGGACAGGGAGGAGAGTCACTGCGGGCTGGCCTCCCATCCCTCCTCCTGCTTCCTTTGCTCTCCCTGCTCCAGCCCCGGCTCCTGCTGGCAGCCGCCTCCATCCTTCCTGCCCACCCTGCCGCTTCCCCTGACGCCCCAGGACCATCAGCACAGCACGCACGGCCCCGTGGTGTGAGAAAGCTCCAGGCCGCCTGGGGGCACGGGTGCCCCTCACAGGTGGGGGAGGCGGGTCGGCTGCCTCTTTGCCTCTCTCTGGCAAAGTACCTTTGACTCCTTCCTGGGCTCTGCTTCCTTCTATCACGGATAAAGGCGATGGTGGGGAGTGGGCCACCCCACCTCTCCGAGGTTTCTGGGGCTCATGTCTCTCCAGGCCTCAGGCCCTGATGTGCTCCTCAGGGGCCCCACACCTCCCCACTCGGGCGCAGCATGGTCTGCGGCCCCTTTGCCCCAAACCCCCTTCGCCCCCACACTCCCTCAAAGCCTCCATGTGGGCCAGCCCCGGAGCACTGGGCACAGGCGGACCCCCTGCGCCTCAGCCCTCGGTTCCCTCCATGGGCCTTGGGCCCCTCCTCCCGGCCTGCCCAGCACAGCCAAGGCACAGCCAGTCGTAGGCTTAGGTCCCGGTGCCCCGGGACAGATGGACAGAAATCACTGTGTCCTGGGACACCATCTGGAGTCAGGTCCCTCACTGCCTGAAGTCAAATGCGCATTTCAGGGAAAGAAGAGAGGCCGGGTGGCCTTTTCTTTAACATGATCCAAGGCTCAGCAGCCCCACTTCCTGCCTCTGCAGCAATGTCATGATGGATCCTCCCAGGACGACTTCTGCCAAGCTGCCCTCCCCCTCCCCCGGGAAGCACAAGTGTCCTCCCACAGCCTGGGCTTCGGTCCCCTCTCTGCTGGCCACTGTCTTGGCTGACCGCTGAAGTGCCCAGACATGACCCTGGCTGAGAGAGGCGGAGCTCCTGGGGCCGCTGCCCCGGAGGGGCCTCAGGGCTTCCTCTCGGAGAGCGCTGGGCGCAGCGAGCTGCAACGCTGCACAGGGCTCTTGGTACCTGGAGGGATGGGACTGCTCTCCTGCCTGCTTTTCATCCCAGGGACACTGAGTTGTACTCAAAATTTGGTGTGTGGGTGGCAGCACCTACGTCTCCAGGAGGACTTGTTAGGTGACATGGAATCTCAGTGCCCTCCCACATGCACACCAAGACCTCCTAATCAGAAGGTGGATTTTAGACAGATTCCCCGGTGATTTGAACAGCATTAAAGGTCAGGAAGCACTAGTTTGGGGGCTGGCCCAGTGGCATAGCGGTTAAGTTTGCGTGTTCCACTTTGGCAGCGCCAGGTTCGCCAGCCAGGATCCCAGGTGCAGACGTCCGCACCGCTCATCAGCCATGCTGTGGCAAGTGTCCCACATACAAAACAGAGGAAGATGGGCAGGGATCTTAGCTCAGGGCCAATCTTCCTCAGCAAAAAGAGGAGGATTGGCAGCGGATGTTAGCTCAGAGTTAACCTTCCACAAAAAGAAGAAGTACTACTTTGCCTAATCTTACTTCCCTCTTTGCCTCAGCCACTCGGAAGCTCAGAGCCAAATTCACTGCCCATCTGGCAAGAGTGTACAAAACTTCACCCTGTTTCATCTTATTTCCCACCAGTTTTTTTCCTGATGTCTTACCCTCCTCCTCCCAGAGAGGCCCTGAGAGGACTGAGGTGGGTGATGTCACAGGTCCTCAGAGCCCATGTTCATGTTGTCACCTGGGTACACTGCCACCAAGTGGTACCTCAGGGTGCCAAATCCATCCTTGTAACAACATAGTAAGTACCCCTTACCCAGCTACATATATGTCTACATGAACATACATATACATATATGGGGGTTTTTTTCCTGCTACCTGTGTGCCAGACACTAGTTTTGGTTCTTTAATCTTTAGAAACCAAGGCGGTTCTCATGTCCTGGGTGACAGAACCATTCCTAAACTATGGCCACGGGTATTTGTGAAGTCCATGGAGCTGAGGTTCTCAAAAGGAGGTCCCGGGACCAGCGGCATCAGTGTGCGCTGTGAGTTCAGTGGAAATGCAGATTCCAGGCCCCGCCCCAGAACTACTGGATCTGGAACTCTGGGGGTAGGGGGCCCAGCGGTCACGCCAGAGGAACCAGAATCTCTCCAACTCTTCTTCTTTCCTTTCTTTTATTTCCTAAAACAAACAAAACACACTTTCATTAACTTAAGCAGGGTGGTCACAGCTCTATGGAAGCTCCCAGCACCATCCAACTCGCCCTTTTCGAGGCTGCACTGTCGTCAGTTAGAGCTCGTCTTTGCCTCAGTCTGGCTGGAATGTTTGCCTGAGTCCCAGACCCTCCCCTCGGGACTGCCGTGTCTCCCAGCGGCTCCCAGATGCCCTTGGGCTTCCAGAGTGACAGGAGGCAGCAGAGGAGCGCTGTGCACGGACCTCTGCGGGTCCTGATTTGAATGAACCAAATGTTTTATTTTACAAAATGAGACAATTGGGAAATTTGAAGCCTGGGTGGATATTTCGTGAGTTTAAAGAATAACGCTTTTTTAGGTGTGTTAATGATACTCTGAGACGATGGAGTGGCTGCGATCTGCCTCAAAATAAGCGATGAAACATTCATAATCCTCGCGCCTGGAAGCCTTTGCTATTCTCTCTGCTTTTGCATTTCTTTGACATTTTCCTAATAAAAAGAGTTTAAAAAAGAAAAGAAAAGAACAAAGTGCCCCAGGCTGCTTCAACTGTTCATTTGCTTGAGGCTCCCCAGCAGCGGAAAGAAGCCACCCAGGGAGCCCCACCCTCGAGGACTCCCCATGGTCACGTCCCTCAGCCTCCCCTCCCAGGACCGCAGTCCTCCTAAGTCCAGGACCCCAGTGCCTCTCTCAGGTAGTCCACTGCTGGGGGCAGCAGGGTCTGAGGGTGGCCGAGTGGCCAGCAGGTCATGTGCTGTGGGGCAGGTGGCCTGTCCCTGGCAGAGGCAACAATGAGCTGTCCATTCTCCACCCCTCCCAGCGTGGATCTGATGGCCACAGACCCAGAAGCGAGTTTGCCTTGGTCAAGGGTGGGCCATCAGAGTGGCCCCCAGCATCAGAGGGCGGGAGAGGAGCAGGGGGCTGCAGAGCGGCAGGGCCCCTCACTTCCCGCCCCGAGGAGGTGCTATCCCATACTCCAGGGGGCCCTCTTTTGGCCTCTCCAACTTCAGATAACTACCCTGTCTCCTTCTACACGCCCCCCTGCAACCCTGTACTCCCTGCCCCCAGCTCGCTGCCACCGACAGGCCTGACCTCATCCTGTGCCCCAAGAAAATACCTTAGAAATCCATCTTATTGCAGTATAATTTACACACAATGGATGACACCCATTTCACTGTCCAGCTCCAGGAGTCCTGTACCAATGTGTGTGCCTGTGTGAACCCTCTGCCTCCTCCTGTCCATCTCCCCCACCTGGCCGCAGGCAGCTCGGCTGCTTTCTGTCACTGTCATTACATTTGCCGGGAAAGTGAATCTAAATAGGGGCATGAACCACTGAATGTGACAAGATCTGAACACAGACTTTTCATGGTTCCCAAGAGTGCCACCAGGGCAAGTAGCCAGCATGTGGCAGTTGGCAGAACCATGGCCGCCTGAGCTGGGAACCTCAGTCACCCAGGGTGCTGGGCACACAGGATGCTGGCGGCTCTGTGCCTTGGGACACACTCAGGCGGATGAGGCCCGGCCTGCGGAGGGGTGGGCCTGCCGAGGAATGCCAGCGGCCGGCTGCGGGGCAGGGTCAGCGGGGGCGACCGCAGCATGTTGCTAAGCTACGGGCACAATGGACATTCCGGCCACTAAGCAACCGAGGAGAAGCTTCTCAGCGGGGGGAGGACCGGGGGCCCAGGCCACCCCCATCCCCTGCCCGGCGGCCTGGCAGGGACATCAAGGTGCACTGGCTGCCCAGCTCCCCCTCCCAGCACCCTCTGTGGTCCAGGCCCACGAGCTGGGAGTCCAGGCAGAGGGTGGCCAGTGGGGGTGCCTGCACCTGGGCTGACCCAGCTCTCCGGGCCGGCCACCTCCCCCTTGCCTCTGCCTCCTCTGGTCACGCTTCCTGGCCTGTCCCCCAGGTCCGAGTGCAGGGCGCCCAGGGGGTCCTGGCCAGAGCTTAGAGCTTTTGGTGGGACCCTGGCCCTCCACTCCCTGCCCTGTCCCCAGCCCTTGTGTTCAGCACCCCCACCTCGAGCCCAGCCTGGGCGAGGCTGGCTCTGCTTGCGGCCACACCTGGCAGGGCCCCGAGCCCCCTGCGGCCGTCGCCAGTGTCCAGCCTGGCCTCTGTTTGTCTGGGACAAGATGAGGGGTTTTGTTTTCTCCCTTGGGCTCCACTTCCTCCCTCCGTGGAGAGACTGCTAAGGAGCTCCAGGCCTGAGGGCTGCCAGCTGGCGGCTGGGGCAGCGGGCTCTGCGGGCAGGCGAGGGAGGTCTGAGCCAATCCTTTGAGTCCCATAGATGGCGACGGAGCTCCTGGGTCCAGCCACCAGGGCTTTGCCCTCGCAGTGCCCCCTCTAGCACCTTCAGTCCCACTGGGCGGCCTCCACCCTACAGCCCTAAGTGACTGACATCCCAGGACGGCAGCTAGCCTGTCTCTGATCTAATGGTGGTTTCCGGGGTCCCAGCTAAACTGCACATTCCTTGCAGTCCAGGAACGTGTTTGGATCCCCCCTGTGCTGGGCCCGACAGAGGGCAGGCGCTGGATAAATGCAGCTGCAGCGCCCACCAGGCAATGTCGCCACCCTTTTGCGCTCTCGGGTTCCCCACTGCTGCTTTTCACAGCTTTTGTCACTCTGCTGTATCTCCGCTGACCCCCACTGGGCTGGCTCCCTGGTCCCTGCACAGGAGATGCCTAGTGCAGTCTGGAGGAGGTGACCCGCCTTCACCTCACCTTCATGTGGGCAGTTGGGAAAAGCAGGAAGGCAGAAGAGGGGCAGGTTTCTCACAGCCCCACCCCTTGGGGGCTGGGTGGCTTTGGGCAAACTGACTTGCCCTCTCTGAGCCTCAGCCCACATGCCCTATGGAGTACGGTACCCACAGGAGCTCCCCAGCTGGGTTTGTGGGGTTTCCTTGAGAGCCAATGGGGAAGTGCCAGGGGTGCCCAGGCCTGCCAGCCCCTCACCCCACCACACGCCACACACACGTATGCACACAGACAAATGCACAAATACACCTGCCAGGCGTCATGGGATCCAGAGAGATACTGGTTTCAGCAGCTGAGGGTAAGGAATATCACCCCCAGAGCCCCTCCCGTGACCGAGCCCACTCCAGGCCAGGGGCTGAGCTGCCTGCCGCTGCCTGGGCTGCCTCCTAACACCTCAGGCTCCCCTTCCCCTTCCTGCAGCCTCCCACCCCTCAAGCTTGCTGGCTTGACCTGGGGACCCAGACAGACAGCTGAACACAGACCCCTGCACTGGGCCGAGAGCCCCACAGCTGCCACGGGGCCCAGCATGGCATCTGGGGTAGAGTCTGCACCTCGACAGGTGCGGTGACTTAACAGGAGCAAAGCCGGGGAGAGGGCTGCTTCCTTCCCTTCCCCCACTCCATCCACTTCCTGGGAAGGAAGCCCAGGCCTCACCAAGGCCTCAGAGGGGCCTCTTGGGGTCTCTCCTAGGCTGAGAGCTGGGGACAAAGAGGCAGCTGCCAGCAGGGTGGGGAGGGGGGCTGAGGCCTTTGTGTGTGCCCAGCCCCTCCTGGTGACTCACCACCAGCCAGAGAAGGGCCCTTTCTTCCCAAAGGCGGCCGTTGGGAATCCGCCTGGGGACAAAGCTGCTGCCAGGCGGGGGACCAGCAAGTGGCATAAATTAGGGGGGGCTGAGGTGGGGGAAGGGAGGGCGGCTGCAGCTGGTGCCTGGAGGGGAGCACACACTTTTGCATGCACACATGCACAGACGGACAGCCCCAACCCCACTCACACCCCAGTGCACAGGGCTGCTCCCCTCCAAACCTCACTCATTCATTCATGCCTACTCCTTCATTCATTCCACAGGTGGTTGCTGGGCACTGACCCTGGGGATGCAGAAGAGCATCTTGTAGATGAAGGAGTGAATGGATGGCTGATGGCGGGACGCCCTGTCTGGAGGGGGAATTGGGTCAGACCCACGGGACCCAGGGTTGGGGTAGGGCAGGGAGCTACTCGTCTGGAGCCTGTGCTCAGACACCCACAGCTGCCTGTCCCTGTGGGGAGACCGAAGCCCAGCACGTGCTCAGGCCCGAGGTCACACAGCAGACCCCGGCCTGGTTCGCTCCCCGGTGAGGTCAGGAAAACATGGGGTTTTGAGGCATGATGTTGGGTGACATCCACCCCCTGTGGGGACAAGGGCTTCCAGTCCCCAGGCCCTGGGTCCTCCACAAAGTGTTTTTACAGCCTTGCTGGCCCTTGGCCCTTCCTCCTCAGGGCACTGCACCATACCTGAGATGACCCCTCAGTGAGACCCTGCTGGGTCGTCGTAGCCCAGGGTGGCCAAAGGTGGCAGGGCCACATGGACATCACAGACAGAGCCCGGCTGGCACAGGGCACCCAGGCCCTAGGGCTGCCCCACGAATGCCCCATTTCTCCTCGGGCAGCTCGCTCAGCCTCCCTGGGCACTGGAGACACTTGTCCCCATCCCCACAGCTCTGAGCGCACTAGGGCCCCAGGCCAGGTGGGCTTCTGCAGGTGGAGGCAGCCAGTCAGGAGCTGGCCCTGAAGGTCAGGAGGCAGGCACAGGTGAGCTAGTGCTGTCAGCAGAGCTTAGTGTCAGGTCCCGGGTCGTCTTCAAAGAATCATGGCCCTCCCCCCAACCCCCACTGAGTGGAGCCTGGCCCTGGAGTCCTGGCCATGCTGATGACAGAGGCCGAGAGGGTGGCCGGGCATGTGAAGGGCACTGGCCCCCCCATGAGGGGGTGTGTGGGCAGCTTGGGACTCTGTCCTCAATGTTCCTGGCTGCCCCCTCCCACCCAGACACTGTGCTGCCTCGGGGGCCTCAGACTGAGGCCTTTGGTTGGGGACATAGAGACCTTTGGGGCCTGTAGTCATTCCAGCAGCACAGAGCCCTGAGATTTCCAGGACTGGAAACTTCCAAAGCCCTTTCACAACCACTGGGTCTGCAGCCCCCAAAGAGATGAGGAGGAGGTTACTCTGCTGAGCATCTACTAGGTACTAGACATTTCTGCACCCCCACCCCCACCCCCGTTTATGGATGAGGAAACTGAGTCTCCACGGGGCCAGGTTCAGCATCCTTTGTTATGGGAAGGCCAGGAGGCTTCCAGGGCAATGAGCTCCCAAAGGCTGGGGCGCACGGCCCCTAGGAGCCTCAAAGGCCCTGCAGCCCCTCCCAGGAGCAGAGACTGAACAGGGCGAGGCGGGGGCGGGGTGTAAGTAGGCCAGTGCTTTGTGCTGCGTTGCTATGGCGCTGCCATTGCTGCTGTGCAGGCTTCCTCCTGGGCTCGTTCCCAGGACACCTCAAGGCAGCTACTAGGCATCCCTCCCCAGCCCTGCCCATGCCCCCTCCCCAGTCAGGGGCTGCTCCCAGTCTCTGAGCCCTCCTCTCTCCCCCAGGATCCTTGCCCACTCTCAGGCTCGGGGAGGGGGGTGGGGCAGGGCGGAGGGGGGATGGGACACATAGCAGAGTATGTCTGACCCACCCAGTCACACACACAGTGACACATGCATACACACAGCACATGTATGAATGTACACGGGCTCACAGCACATTCATGCATGCACACAGCACATGCATGCATGCAAACATGCTCACAACACGCATGCACGCATATGCCTGTGCACACGCTTGTAGCATACAGGAATGCACACATGTGCACACAGCACACATGCACAGCCACGTGAGGCACTTGGTGAAGCTGCAGGAGCCACTGCAGTTTGAGGCCTCAGGGGCTTCACGCTCACCCCCAGGCGGAGCTGGAGGTGAGGCAGCAGTGGAGACCTCCAGCTCCAAGACCAGTCCCCTCCAGGCTGGGCCTCAGAGGCCTTGGCAAGGGGCCAGCCTTGCCTCATCCCCTCACTGACTGCGGGAAGGAGGGGAAGGGGCTCTGCTGGCCTAGGATTTTGGGGACATGCTGGCCTAAAGGGAAGACATGAGCGGCACTGAGTTCAGACGGGCCGATCTCTGGGAGGCGGTGGGACCTGCTGGGCTCCCTCCCACACGATGGCCCTGTGTGCGCCTCATTGACCCCATGATGGAGCAGATGTCACCACCCACTTCACAGTGGCCCAGAGACGCACTGGTGGGCAGCTGCCTTGGCCAAGGCCTCGGGTAGTCTCTGGGGCCTAGTGGGGCACAGAAAGGGGCCCCCGTTGTCCACTGATGTCAAAGGGTGGAGTCTGGGTGTTGGAGGAGGGAGCTGACCCCAGGGTCTCTGAACTCTCACCAATAAGGACCCCACTGAGGGTGGGCGGGAGAGGGGCAGAGGAGGTGAGTTTCCTAGGGAGGCCCCCTGGGGAGAGGCTGGGCTGCTCCTGGGGGAGCACACCCAGGTCTTCTTTGAGGGTCACAGCTGGGCACTTTGATCCCGTCTCAGCCTCCCGTCTGACAATACAGGGCTGGCCAGGGGTGCTCAAGCCCACCTGAGTCTGTGCAGGTGCTGGCTCCTGAGGAGCAGGAGAGGCCTGGGAAATGGGACGGCTCCCTTACCAACAGGTGGGTCCCAGTGCGATTCTGACTGCACCTGCCCAGGTGGCTGTGACCCCGTGTGCGCACCTGTCCTTTGGGGTAAGCGCTGCTGTGTGAGGCAGGCTCAGAGGGTGTTCTCGAAGGGCAGGGCCTGGCTCAGAGCAGCGGGGGAGTGGGTGCTGAGAGGCCCCACAAAGCTTCCTTGGGCCGGGGCTCAGTGGAGGGGCGGCAGAGGGAGGGGGGCTTCATGGACAGACAGGTGGGTGGGCTGGAGCAGGGGGCATGCCTAGATCGTGAGGGAGAAAGGGCAAACAGGAGGCAGCCAACATTGGGGGAGCAAGGCTGCTGGGGCCATGCCATCACCCCCATAGCCTGCCCCACCTGGCTTCTGTGGGCAGCATGGAGCCAGCCTCTGGAGGCCTGCTTGACATAGTAACAGGTGACCTTTGCCTGGTACACCGTCACCTGAGCTGTCTTGGTTGCTGCCAACCCCACAGTGCAGGGTGGGGACCCTGTCAGCCTGGGATGGGCCCTGGGAGGTCTGCTGGGGAAAATTGAGATCCGGAGTAGGACAAGGCCTGACAGGGCTCCTTGAGCCCCGGGAGCACTGGGGTAGGCCCAGGGAGGGTGAGGACCAGCCCTCTCTTCCCGCTGCCCACAGCAGCCTCTCCTGAGGCCCCCAGCCCAGGCTTGCCCACACACTGCAGAGCTTCCAGCTCCTTCCTTCTCTCCAGCTTCAATTGGCTTTCTCAGCTCTCCTGCCCTGGATGCCAAAACACAGGAGCCCCAGTGGGGCCCCAGGACAGAGGATGGGATGGGGATGGCCCAGCTCCAGGGGATGCCTGTCTAAGGCCAAAGCATCACAGAGCCCCGATGGCCCAGCACATAGATCTCGGGTCCGGGAGGTGGCATTTGAAAGAAGTGGCATTTGGTTTGGGTTTGAAGGTTGAGCCCCAACTACCCAGAAGGGAGGGACCAGCCTGTGCGGGCAGACAGGGTCCCCCTTGCCTGGCAGACTGCCAGCTCCACCCTGATGGTGTGGGCCACGTGGGCTGTCGGTGGGTGGGCCTGCCGGTGCCTGAGACAGTCTTCCTAGACCCCCAACTCCGAGGGGCCAGTCAGAAGCTGCCAGATCCTCAGGGCTCCATGCGACCCCGATTGTGGCGCGTGGTCGTGGCGTGACGGGTCACCGAGAGCACCATGCACCATTCGGGGGCAGAGGCCGCAGCCTGGCGGCGCCGCAGCCACCTGTCCACCACCGTGAGGGCAGGTGCGCTCGGCAGCGGCCCAGGCGCGACAGCTGCGCAGCCTGCCGCCCCTGCCCGTCTTCGGGCCGCTCCCTCCACACTGGGCCGTCCGGGGCTCCGCGAAACCGGCCCGCGGGCGCCGCCTGGCGGCCGCACGGACAAAACAACGGGCGGGGCTCAGGGGAGGCGCGCCAGCTCGGGAGACCTCCAAGGTCAAGGGGCCCTGCCCACCGAGGAGGTGCACCGGTGCAGGCTGGGCCGGGCGGAAGGCGGGGGGTGGGGCGGACCTATCAGGTCCTCCTTCTCCACCCAGCCTGGCAGGCCCTGCACGGGGTGGAGCTCAGACAGGCCTCTCGGGGATCTCACCTAGAGGGCCCCCCGGGGCAACCTCCCACACCGCCTGGGAGCAGGCCTAGGACCTGGACCCTCGAAAGTCACCGGGCCAGGTTTGGTGGAGCTGCTGTGGGCTGGGCCTGGGGAGGGCCTCCCTGGAAAACGCCCCAGTTCCAGAGGGCTGCCTGTACCTGCAATCCTGACCCCTGAGGCGCCCAGGGCTCCCCCCACAGCCAGCAAGGCCTGGTGGGATTCAGCCCTGCAGACTCTCACCTGACGCCCCATGTGGCTCCAACCACAGGAGCCATTTCACCTCAGGGCCTTTGCACTGGCTGCTGGTCTGCCTGCCTGCACACGGTTCCCCAGACCCTCGTGACGCCCCTACCCACAATGTGACCTCAATAGCCGTGTTGGTCCTAGGATACCTGCCTGTCCTTTGAGTGGCTGGGTGGGGGGTGAGGGTGGGAAGATGCCTTTTTCTGGGAAGGTGGAACCTGGACCTCCCAGAGAAAGTAAGGCATTTGGACCCAGGAGCTGAGTGCCACTGAGAGTGCCCTGGGCCTGCCTAAGCCGCCTTTGGGGATGGTGGCATGATGAGGCCCGCAAACAGTGTTGAGACAAGACCTCAGGCTCGAGAACCAGCAGCTGGGCGCCTCCCTGCCCCAGGCCCATGGGACGTGGCTGGCCTCCTGCCATTTAGATTCTCTGCACCTTTAATAACCAGCTCTGAGGCCAGCCTGGTGGTGCAGTGGTTAAGTTCGCACATTCTGCTTCGACGGCCTGGGGTTCGCCAGTTCGGATCCCGAGTGTGGACACGGCACAGCTTGGCAAGCCATGCTGTGGTAGGCGTCCCACATATAGAGGAAGATGGGCACGGATGTTAGCTCAGGGCCAGTCTTCCTCCGCAAAAAGACGCAGCTTGGCAGCAGTTAGCTCAGGGCTAATTTTCCTCAAAAATAAGTAAATAAAATAACCAGCTCCTTTTGTTATTCAGCTGGGCCCAGGGGGTTCTGTCACTTGCACTGCTTGTGTGACCCTGTCTCCATGTCAGGCTAGACCCCTGGGAGCCCCCATCCCCTGGTGCCACCCTCACTGCCCCCCAAATCCTGTCTCCTGGGTCTCTTGCTTTGCCTGCTTCTCTCACCCCTCCCTTCCCCCGTGATCCCTGCTCTCAGTTCAGCCCCCACTGCTACTGATGTTGAATGCAGGGTGCGCAGTCAACAAAGCACCTAGCCCTAAAAGACCCAACCCTCCGCGGCCACCAGGGCCCCTGCCCCCGCTCCGTCCCCTGCTCCCTGTCGACATTCTCCCAGACCCTCCAGTACGCTTGGTGCCTGCCCCTGGGCCTCCACACCTACTGCTCCCTCACCTGGGAGGCCCTCTCACTCCACGGGCCTTAGTGTAAAGGTTGTGCCCCTAAGGGACATTCTCTGACTCCCAGCACGGCTGCCCCCCTCTACCCCTGGGGCACACATGCAGGGCACACGCACACCCTCTCTCCTGGCAAGGCACTCACCACACCTGGGCTGTGTGTTTCACAACCCCCGTCTGCCCTGTGACTCGGGAGACACATCTGGGGCTGTCGACCTCATATGGCCCCCAGGACAGGGGCCCACGGAGTTTCACCGAATGACCCAGGAGGTAATCCCACCCCCTTGGCTGCCCTTCTGCCAACTCCCATGGCGCTTACTGCCTCCATTCATTCATTCAATCAACAAATATTTACTGACTATAGAACAGCCAGGTGCTGTTCTAGGTATCAAGGCTACAGCTAGGAATAAAACAGTTCTGTGTCCTCAGAGTCTGGATGGGTGAGAACGAATGGCCGCGTGCCGTGGCAGCAGGCTGTGTGACCCTGTGCAGGTGATGGGGCAGGGTGCTGCCCGCCGAGCCAGGCTGCGCTGATCTCTCAGCTCACAGCGCTTGCTGGTGGTTCACACTGCCCTCTGGGTTTATTTGGCTCAGTCTGAAGCCAAGGGTGGCTGCTGGCCACCCAGAGCTCAGCTTAGACATGCCAAGGACCTGGGACAGCAGCATAGGACACAGTCCTTTCTGCAGAGATCAGGTGGCAGCAGGTCCGCCCGTGACCAGGCACCAGGAGACAGCAGTTCCATTCTCCATCCTCCTTGGGGAAGTACAGTGACCCAAGGTGCGGAGAGAGGGGCGGTCCGCACCTGGACCTCAGGGGTCCACCCGTGAGCAGGGGCATGGTGCGCCTCCCGGCAGAAGGCTCTGCCTGTGCTCTCAGCCTGACATGCTGTTTCGGGCATGCTGCCCAGCCCCAGGCCCAGCTAGGAAGACGAGGTGATCGAGGAGGCCACAATGTGCGCCATGTGCGGCCTCCCTTGTGTGGGGGCTGCGAGTGTCCCTTAGGCATCTCACCACCGGGGCGCTTAGCCAAGGGCAGTTGGTCAGAGGTGGGGGTGGCAACATGCGGCCCTTGGTACCAGGCACTTTTGATGCCACTCAAGGTGGCAAGGTGGGCATAAGGCAAGTTCCTGACAGCGATACCAGGGTCCTGGCCGCAGTACAGTATACCAGGGTTCTTTGAAACCTGAAGAGCAGCTGATTTTAAACACTGTCTGAAGCTATCTAAAGATCTAAGATTTCCCCTTCATTTATTCAGCAAGTTTTTTTGAACAAGTATTATGTGTCGGGAGCCGAGGACACTATTTCTAAAGAGTTCATCCAAACGACCCGAGTGCCTCTTACTGCCGGGCCTGCGGCCACCAGGACGGAGAAAGGGCTCTGCCTCGAAAGACATGGTAGCCTGTGAGGGAGTGACAAACGAGCCAGTGGTCCCGAGAGCTCATCAGGAGGAGGGGCAGGCACGGAGGCCATGCCCACCGTCTGAGAGGGACATGGCAGGAAGGCTTCGGGACGAAGGTGACAGAACCCACACACGCCAAGCAGGGTCACATGGTGCCTTCCACTCAGCACTCAGGACCACCCGCCTCCACGTCCTGCGTCCCCCGGGGGATGGACGAGGTGGGATGATCACATCAGTGTGAGAGGACTAGCAACGCCTGTTTGGGAAACAGGAGGCTACAGGGAAATGGCTTGAGTGTAAAGGATCGTTATACACATGAAATCAGCTGGTTGCTGGGACCACGGAGTGAAGACGAGATGGAGGGGCAGCGGGGGGTGGTTAGTGTTTCTCAAACTGGGAGTCACGGACCCCTGGCAGCTCAGAAAGGTCTATGCATTCTAAGAGGGGAAATACCAACTTCACTTGGAGGATAAACTGGAAGGATACATTGTTTCCAGCTATAGTTTACAAGTGAAAGAGGCTGGGACAGAATGAGATGCTGGTTTGTTAAGATAGTATTTCTTAAGGTTTCCCCATTAAAAGGCACACGTGACTCACTGACCTTTGGAGCTCAGTGTGGTTCGTATTAACTAGTTGAGTCCTCAACCTTCAGCGCTGAGGACCCCACGTCAGAAGACCCTGAGGCTCGGCGGGGCTTACTCCCCAGCTCCCAGCTGCTTGGCTGGCGTTCACAAACGTGGGAGCTTTTATAAATACCGATGTCCCGACTGCACCCACACCAGTGAAACCAGAAGCCCCGTGGGTGGGACCCCGCCTCGGCCCGCTTGTGCTGTCTGTGCTGTCCCAGACTGGACTGCTCTGCATTTCATATCAGGCCGGCGGCCGCAGGCAGTTCCTTGAGCAAGTGAACACCTGAGCATCGGAATCATCTCTGAAATAAAGATAAAACTAACAGCGGCCTGGGAACTGTTCCGAGAGTTCCAAGTGCCTGGAAAATGCTCCGCTCGGGGCCTGGCACATAGAAACGTTCAATCGATGATTGCTTGAAAAAGGAAGCACTTCAGTCATACCAGGAGCAACAGAAGACACCCTCAGACACTTCCTGACAGCCCGGGACCCTCACACCTGCAGCCAGGTCCCTGATTTGGGCCTAGCTTGCACTCCAGCTAGCGCCTTTGTACCCCAGAAGCAAGAGCCAAGCTTGCCAGTCCAGCATCCCTCAGTCCCCATGCATCATTGCTCCACAGCCCACTCCCGGCCTCCCTGGCCTGTGGCGCCCTTTGGTCTCTCCACTGCACTCTGCACCTGCCCTGCTCTCCTGGCATCTAGGCCTTTATGCTCAAGACAGATCCAGAGGGCACATTCATGATGTCATTTATCCCCTCAACTAGACTGTGGTTTCTTTGGGGCGGCATGGTATAATGGACATTTTCCAACCATTAGCAAAGCACTAAACACACTGTAGGAGCTTGATAAGTTTTTTTTTTTTCTGGTGAGGAAGATTGGCCCTGAGCTAACTGCTGCCAATCCTCCTCTTTTTGCTGAGGAAGACTGGCCCTGAGCTAACATCTGTGCCCATCTTCCTCTACTTTATATGTGGGATGCCTGCCACAGCATGGCTTGCCAAGCGGTGCCATGTCCACACCCGGGATCCGAACAGGCGAACCCCTGGCTGCCGAAGTGGAACGTGCGCACTTAACCGCTGTGCCACTGGCTAGCCCCAAATCTTCCTCTATTTTATGTGGGATGTCGCCACGGTATGGCTTGATGAGCAGTGCTAGTCTGCACCCAGGATCTGAACCTGCAAACCCTGGGCCGGCAAAGCAGAGGGCCCACTGAGCTGGCCCTCGATAAGTTTCTAACGTAAGTAATCAAAGCCTAATGTCAGTTCCTGCAGCTCGCAGCCATGGCGCACAGCATGGCTGGAGCACCCTGGGCTCTGTCTGCTCCCAGCTTCCAACTGGGCTAGCTCAGTATATGTGAGGTCTGGGACGCGGAGGCAGCTGGGACCTTGCCCTGGGTGCTCAACATCCCGGTGTCTAAGTTAGAAAGCACCCTGCAGATGGAGGCAGCTGCTTCCCAGGCTTCGTACTCCACTGAGAAGCCAAAGCTGGAAGATGAGAATCTCGTTTTGTCAGACAGGGGCTTGCAGGCCACTCAGTGGGCCCAGGGACCTGGATTCACAGGTGCTCGCAGCCACGCAGGGGCCTACAGAGAATGGTTCCAGTAGGAAGGTTAAGCAGAAGGCCGCTTCCAGCCCCAGGCACGGTGACTAAGGGTGGTGAAGGGGCTGACCTGCTGGGTTGGGCAACACCTTACAATGCAGTGCTGTGCACGCAAAATCATCAAATAAAGATCAATTTAAAAAAAAAGGCCTAATGTGGTATAGTGCATCTCTGTCTGTGGCAGAGAATTTATTAAAAATTTCAAATTTCCCCAAAGTATTTCTTTTTAGCCTGTATCCCTTGTTTCTTTTCGCTTCTGGGCCTATCATAGATTTGCATGGCTGCGCAAGCCACCTCTGCTTCTCTATTTGGATCTCCTAGCAGACATGAGCAGGCAGAGAGAAGACAGGAGGAAAGAACCCGCAGGAAAGGCCAGAACAGGAAAAAGAAGTTCCCGCTGTGCCGACCAGGGCTGATGACAGACAGACCACTGTCCAAAGTGAATGTGACACGTCCTCACTGGAGGTAGAGCTGGGGGGTGGCGGAGGGCTCAAAATTAAGAGCATTTCAGAAACACTGGAAGGACTAAATGGTCAGAAACACCCACAACATCTCCATTGAGAAGATGAGTTTCAACGGCACACCTTAAACCTGTTCTCTGGGGAGAGGATCTTTCCAGAACCACTTCTCAGAGTTTCTCCTCCTTTCTACAAATCAGGTCAATGCCTGCATCTGAGGGGCTGTGGGCGTCCTCGTGGAGGAGTGGGGCGCGAGGCCACATCTCTCCTGGGTGTGACAGCTGTTCCCTGGTCCCCACAGTTCCCGGGTTGTTTAAACTGGAAGCTACCCCTTCACTGGTGACTGGATCCTGGTCTGTGGTCAGCACTGCCACCTCCTTAGACTGCTGCCACCCACTGGAGTGAAGGAGCCCACCTCCCTCACGCCTGGCCTGCTCTGGTAAGACATTATTCCTTACCCAAGTCAGACAGTAAATGAAGGTGAAAACATCAGAACAGAACTCACACCTCAGGCTCACATCCTTTCTCCATGGCACAGATAAGCTAAGAGACTTTTTTTTATTTCATTAATAATTAAGGGTATACTAATATATATATCTCAAAAGAATACTGAATTATTTAAGACATACTATTACTATAGTCATACAGTTAACAGAGAGGGCACGGGAACCAGCACAACGGAGCACCACATCTGTATTATATACATCAAACCAAGGGCAAATATTTCTCCAATTATTCTTAAGAATACCAGATGAGTTAAAAGCTGAAAAGCTTTGCTTAAAAAAACCCTGTATATACAGGATAAGCTTAGATTCTCAAAAACCAGAAAAAAAGTGGCAAAGTAAGACAAATGAGAAAAACTCGTTAAACTTCTTGAACATACTAAATGATATCAAATATATTATACCAAGGCATTTTAGCAAAATAAAGCATTAAACTGTACTTCGTAGATATATTCATCACATTTATTTTCATAACGACTTCATTATAGCTGGACTGACTTTAATCTGGATAAAGAAAGATCTGACAGTGAAGCTGACTGCATGTCAGGTGAAGAAAGCAAGCATTCCCAGCTATTTTGCGCATGAACATGGACTATACCGTTTAATGCAGACCCAAGGCCAAACATTTTTAGGGGGTAGGTTTTACTTCCATTACAGATTCTCTTCAGGTAAGATCATAAAAATACAATACAATGCGACGAGCCCAATTTACAAACTACATGCGGCAGGCAGCCCATATTAACACAGACAGCTCCAACGAGGGACAAGAAAAGCTAAGTCTGGTGTCACTAGGGCTCATTACGGGAGCAGAATAATCAGGTACAAGAACTAGAAGAGCTGAAAACAGGAAACGCCATGCCTTAACAGTCACTCAGGGTCATCTGACGATTTCGATGACCGAAACCAGCGCGTGAGAAATCCAATGACGGTGAAGAGTTCAGTATCCTCCATCGCACGCAGCGCTCACGCTCGCGGCTTAGCAGTCTGAGCCTCCTCCACCAAAGCCACAGGAAACCGCTCGCAAGAACAATAGGGGAATATCCATCTGCCTTCAAGGAACAACGGCTATGTTTAAAGGAAATGCTGACACTGAACTTTCAAATCTGAAAGAGCCTGGTGTGGGGTGTGTCTGAAGTGAACCGGAGGACGGCCTCGATTTCCCAGTGGTACAACTGGGACAGTGCTCGAAGTTAGTCTTCAAGATGTTAAGAGCACCCTAAAATCTGACAAAGAATAGCAATCCTAAAACGACTTTGGCCAAAATGAGCTTGAGCTACCCATGACCTGCGCTGGGAGAGCCCACAGCTGCCAGGAAATGACCTTGCAGATGGGAGGGGCACTGCCCAAAGACCCCAACTGCCCTTTGACCCCACTATCCAATGATTCTAGAACATTCTAGTAGGAAAGACATGTCAAGGGCTTTTAATTTGGGGGCAATAGTGAAACAAAGTGAAAATCTGTTGGGGGCTTATTATCTTTTAGGTATTTAGGGCTATTCCTTTATCACATCTTTAGCTGTTTAAAGGAATAATTTCCCCATACAAAGTTGCCAAATTACTACCTCAGAAAGAGAATAACAGATTACTATAGAGTTCAAAAGATGTATTCTAATATGATTATTTTTGTGAAAGGTGACTACAGAAAGGAGTCTGCTAGTTATAACACTGGGACTAACATGTTGTCAAGGCACTTCAGAACTCTGGGGAATTCCTTTGTTCACAGTAACAGGGCAACCGAGAAAGTGGACCCTCAGAAAGTATTTACAGAAATATGTATACCCTTTAGCAGAAGAAAGAAACACTTCATGCACTGATAGACTTCACTGGCTCTTTTAGGCACTAGAGAAACATCCACATGCCAACAACATGAGCTAAGGAGCAGGCAACCAAAGCAGCTTTCGCTACTTTGTCCCCAGGAGTGCGATATTTAAGATGCTAGTAGCTGATGATAACTTCTCTGACAAGATATAAAGGCCTGGTCCTGCAGGGCTCCAGACAGTTCCTGCTCTCAGACATTGTACAACGGCATTGGGTAGGTTTAACAAGTCTGTCTGTTACGCAGCCTGAAACCACAGAAGCAGCCCATTACATGCTACATTCAGACACTTTTGCTTAATTTTAGTACAAGCTGACAGTGGTACTAATCTCCAGTTCTCATTATCCTACTATAGGTATGAGTGCTTCCCTCTTTTTTTAAAGTCCAGTAACTTCATTTAAATGTTTCCATCCTTATAAATTACTACGGAAAATGATAAGTTCAGATTTTACAAACAAAAACTTGAAGGTGTTAGCTGCTGTTTTATTCCTTCTCCAATGCAGTCTTAAAGGCTTTTTTGCTATTAATTTTCATAATTTTATGTTGCACACAAAAATGATTCTCCCCTCTAAACGAAGAGTATGGGGGAAAATACAGACATTGTTTTTCAAACAAAAAATGTTTATGAAAGAACAGACCATCGGAACAAACAAAAAATCCCACCCTATGAAACTGGGTGGGACTAATCAGTCTTTATAAATGAAAAAAATCCTTCTGCTTTATTTAGCATAATAAAATATATCATTGTACTACTTTTGTGCTTGGACCTTTCTTCTATTGAAACAAAAATTTTCTCCTTTCTCATAATTGTTCTAGTATTATGTAAGGTTATGTCTATGCCTAGATTCTGAAATATCTGTATTTTAATGCTTGCACAACCCATTTAAACATTACAAAAGCTTTCGCTATTCTACTTTCTGATTAAAGAAACCACACCACAACATACAGATAATGATCCAAATGGAAAAGTTAATGTGCTGTAATGATATTTGTTTTGCGACATCAAAAGCAGCTGAGATACTGAATATAATTTGCTTGAATCATAAATACTGAGATTGAAATATGCATGTATAAATCTCATTTAGGCCCAACGAACTGAAAGCTCTCTGTAAATACATAGAAGTATATATAAAGTGCAAAACAGGAAATATCAGCTGGAAGACCTCTGCTGTTAGTACTCCCACTCATCGGACTTCAAGTCAAGATAGCTGAGAATATTCTGGGCAAGCTTCACTGCCTGCTTCCTGGCAGCCTTACACTTCTCTTCCCCTTGCGGATCCACAGCATCCAGGGCCAGCAGCTGCTTGGTGAGCAGCTCTTCCAGCCGGATGTAGTTCTTATCAGTTCGATTTCCATCAAACGACAGAACTTCCCCCTGGATCTCTGACAAGTTCCCAAGGATGTGCCAGACGGCTTTGTGTGACGGGTGCTCCTCACAAACAAGTAGCTTTCTCTTCTCAAGGGCCTCCTTCAAGTCAATGTAGGTGATCAGGGTTTGCACTTCAATCACGGCTCTTCTCCTGGCTTCCCGGATGCAGGGGTTTTTTTCCAGAGTTACTTCATCCAACTCTCCAATCAAGCCCTGCAGTTCTGTTTTGGAGCTCAGGTACAGTTCAGAAGGATTCTGTGCTTGAAGCAGCTCATTCTTAATTTCCCTCATTCTCTTGAGGACCTTTTCTATTTTTAAAATGGAATGATTCTGTCTCAGGTCGAATGCGTGAGTAGTACCTGCTTCCTCTTCTAAATCCAGGTATTTCAGTAATTGGTTGATATCTTCTACTACCTCCCTGCGGTAATTTCTGATTTCTGTGCGCCCGCACACATCTAAAGCATCCAGGTCAGCAATCAGCCCCGAGAGCACACAAGACAAGTGCCTGCAAGTCTCGTTATTGTTCACTCCCATCAGCAGCGCAATCAGAGTGCCTCTGGCCTTGTTCACCTCACACATCACAGAGTTAATTTTGGCGACTGAAGGATGCGCGTCCTCCGAAAGCGGCAGGGAAGGCTGCTTCTTCATGCAGTCTTCGATAATCTCTTGCACTGCACAGACTTTGGTTAAAGTGTGATACCTCGCTTTCCGCAAGGAGATCTTCCCTCCAGTTTTAACGTGTGTCAGCCTCAGAATGATATCTTGGATGCCTTCTTCAAATTCATCTGTTACGCGGTTGCCTCCATTATAAAATGGCACAATCTTCTCTTCCACCAGGGACTGGGCTTCCTTAAAAATGTTCTGTATTTCAATCCGGTGTGGGTGGTTTGCATTCTGCTCCAGCTCTTTGAGAAGACGCTCTGTCTCTTGTGCCGCCCTCTTCCTGGCTTGCTGAATATCTCCTTTTCCTTCTGTATCTACAGAGTCTATTTCAAAAAGCTGTTTTGTTAGAATCCTCTCCAGTTTCTTGTAATTCTTGTCATCTGATAGACCACTGAAGCCAATTACTTGCTGTTCTATACTTTTCACTTCCTTTTGGATTTCCTGAAGCCTACTAATAGAAGGATGTTGGTTTCCCATATCCATACTTTTCTTGTGTTCAGTTTCACAAGCACTAAAAGATGACAAGAATAACTTATTACATCACAAAGTTTCTGCAGAACACTAATTGTATATTCATTCATTCTAAAATTCTCATCTTAAAACGATTCTTAAGAAAAAGTGATTATTATTATTGTAATCCAAATGACAGTCATACTCGAGCACAGTAAGAAGAATGACTAATTGACTCCCTCTCCTGAAAACAACATAAACACAGCAGCCATTAAGAACAGGCAGGGGTTACTGCAGGGCCCAACAGGAAGGACCTGGTGCTCTGGGGCTGTGGATTTCAAGTTTCTTTCATTGTACAAGACAGCAGCATGTGTCTTCATAAGTACAGCATGGAGTTGAACTATCAGCTTGGAAAAAGCACAACTATCTTAGGTCTTAACACTGAACGTTGTTTTTTTGGCGCCAGCAGGGAACCTTGGTGGAATGTGAAACAGTAGCGCTTCTAACCTTCCAAAGGTTAGGGCACCATCTAAGCACCCCACCTGGCCACGGAGCCATACCTAGTTTACAGAACAAGTAACTCTAAGCCAAACAAATACCAGTGGTTCCCAAACACCCCCGACAAGTCCCCGCTTCTACATTCCTCTCCGTCCCTTTATGCACTTCTGCAAAGCCACCCTGTTTCTCACCTCACAAATCTTCCCGGCACAGGTATAAAATCCCACAGGAGGGCCGACTGGGATTATGTTAAAGGCACCATCTTGGGGCTTTAGAGGCCGACTGCCTCAGGCTTATCACGCTCCCCTTCCCCCACAATACATCCCACAAAAATGTGACAACTATGAATAATTCACTAACTAGCCTCCCATTAAGAATCCAGAAAGGCTTAACGCATTTTTTCCCTGCTTTTGGGTTTCTATCAAACAGCTCACTGGAGGTGCGTGGATAATCAATTGAAACCAATCCCTTGTGGGTGTTCAAGCCAAGAATGCGCCCCTGGGGGCCCACGAAGGACAGCTGCCTCCCTTTCTCCTCTCCTCCTCGTCCTTCCCTCCCAGCACTTTACCCAGAAGAGGTCTCAGCTGGTTTGGTCTTGGCTTCCCGTAGGTGAGGTGGCGAGGTGGAAGATCAGCCCTTTACGGGGTGCGGCACCGGAGCTGGGCCCCAAGCAGCATCCCTCCCACCCCTCCCGGCTAGATCTGAACGGGGCAGCCGGTGAAGGGGCCGGCGGTGGCGGTGGCGGCGGCAGCTACTGGCCGCTGCGGCCGCTCCGGGCGTCTCGCCCGGGCCCCACGACGCGCCCGCCGGCCTGACCTCACAATGGCCCGCGTGGGGAGGGGGCGGCCGGCCCGGGCACGCATCGGACCCAGGGGTGGGGGCGGCGCCGAGTGCCGCCCGGCCAGAGCCGGGTGGAGCGCCGGGGCGGGGGTCGTCCGCGGGAGCCCGCGCCAAGGGAAGGCCGCCCGCCGCCGTGGAGGGCAGGGGCCCGCGCAGCCGCTCCGCCACGCTCACCTGTGCCGCCCGCGCCATCGCGAGCTCCGCCGCCGACGCCCTGAGACACGGCAGCTCCCGCTGTCGCCCTGGCCCGGCAACCCCGCCCACGGGCCAAACAGCCTCCGCCCTGGGAAAGCGTCCCCCGGCGGCCGCGTCGCACCTCGACCCGTGCCGAGCCCGCCGCTAGCCGCCTTGCGCGGCAGCCTGGAATGGCTGCGGCCAAGGACTCGGCCGCCGGGACCCCGTCCGAGCCACCCACCTCCCCCCCCCCCCGCCCCGCCCCCGCAGCCCGTCACACGCAGGGAAAGCGCACGGTCGGCCCCGCCGTTCCCCTCCCGCTGGCTTTGCGACCGTGCCGTAAGGCAGCCCCTAGCGCCGTCGCGATTCTGCCGTGCGCCGCGGGAGGTGGGGGGCGCCGGCCATGGCGTCCTTGAGGTCCGGAAGGCGGACGGTTGTCTCTCCTCTCTGCCGCGCCTTTACTGGTCCCGGCTCTCACCTCGCCCCCGAGTGCGGCGCTCCGCGCAGGGATGCGGCACCGAGCCGGGTAAGCGGGGTTCCCGGAGAGCTTGGGCCGGGAGGGGTGACTGCAAGGGGCGACAGAGCCGGGCCGCGCCCCTGAGGGACACCTGTGGGTCCCGCACACCTGTGTGCCCAGCTGCGGCGTCAGCTGAGCTCCCCTCGAGCAGGGTCCCCGAGCTGACCTGGGCAGGCCCCGGAGCCCCCGAGTTTCCTGTATCAGCTCCCTTGGTCTGATGGAACTGAGGGTGCTGTTGACGGAACTTTTGCTAATAGAGCAGTCAGCTGGCAAGTTTGTACGTACCTTATTTCTTCTCGAGGGTACTTGTTATATTTAAAGAGCTCTTGATGTGCACGGCGTGTATTTATATTTTGTTCGTGTTTTGGTTTCGTTAAGGTTATTAGTGCTTTTTTTTCAAGCGATGTCTAACTTTATCATCGTATTTTGTAGGACTTCACGTTGAATAGTTTTTCTTGTTTGGAAACTGTGCATATATGCATGTTACTGGCTAAAGATCCACAAAGATTAATGTCTGTAGCAGCAAAGAATGGCAAGCAGTTTTTATAAATTGCACTTCTTTGGGGAAGGATGTTTTGTTTAAGGAAGTCCTCGGCCTTGATTCCAACTGTCAGATGAAAACGTTGACTAACACTGTGGAATGGGCTGCAGATAAAATATTTAAACAAAGCATACAATACTAACACTTCAGTTTGTCAACAGGCTAACAAGGGAGGCTGGAAAGTCTGGTTTAAACAATAATTAAGGATAAAAAAAGAGCCAATTAAGAATTGCAAAATGTGCCTGCCTGTAAATTTTCATTTATTTTGGTCTTTTGCTGTTAGTAGGCTTTTATAAATGCAGCTTTGAAGTTCTACCTAGTTTACAGTTTAGACAAGGAGTTACCAGGTCAAGTGGTCACTCATACTGCAGGCCTCTGGCTCAGTTCCCTGTTACAGTGGCTGCAGTCCTGACTTCCATTCCTAGAACATAGAAATCCACTCAGCATCTTAGTCTTTGGGCAGAAAGATACTCAACAAGTACCCGAAGATGCTCTGGGAGGGCATGCTGAACGTCAGCCAACAACAGTCGTCTCCAGGGTAAGGACCTACTGTAGTTTATTTTGTGAATTAGTGCTCGAAAAAAAGAACAGCACCCAAACAAGGCTTTCTCTATTGTCTTACAGCCTTTTGTTGAAATAAGTCTTACCGTGGGTCTGATCCTCAAGATGAGATCTCTCTGCCTTTTGTGGCCCAAGTGACAAGGAAGCTGGTGCTGTGCATCTGTTGAGCTGCCTAAACCTGTGAAGGTGATAAGAGTGATGAGGCTGAAAAGAAGAGCAGCTGGTCCATGAGTCAGGCCTTGCCCGATTCTAGCGTCACGACCCGTGTTGTTTTTAGCATGTGTGCCCCGTGATGCAAGGTATCGGATGGAACATAAAAGAAGAACAGTTCTTGCCTCAGGGCAGTTTGCGTTTCCTGGGTTTGGTCCCAACTTTGTATGCTTCCTGAGTGCAGGGCTGGTTCTCCAGGTAATTAAATTCCTGCAACACAGAGAGATTGTTGTCTTTTGGTTTTAAATATTAGGTCATCGTCTTCTTCTTTTTTTTTTTTTTGAAAGATTGGCACCTGAGCTAACAACTGTTGACAATCTTTTTTTTTTTAATTCTTCTCCCCAAAGCCCCGCAGTACATAGTTGTATATTCTAGTTGTAGGTCCCTCTGGTTGTGCTATGTGGGATACCACCTCAGCATGGCCTGATGAGCGGTGCCATGTCCGCACCCAAGATCCGAACCACCGAAACCCTGGGCTGCTGAAGTGGAGCGTGTGAACTTAACCACTCAGCCACGGGGCTGGCCCGATTTTCACTTATTTAATCCTCACAATTCTGTGAAGTAGAGGCTTTTATCATGCCCGTTTTATAGATGAGGAAACACAGGCACAGTAAGATTGAATAATTTCCTCAAGGTTGTAATGCTTGCACATAAGTTATATGTATGCTGTGGTTCCTATATCCAGAGGATAATAAATTGAAAGTGTTCTATTAATTTTTGGATCAAAAAGAACAAAGAAACAGGCCCTCAGCATGGAGAGGTAATGTTTACAAATAACAAATAATGGAACTACTGGTGTCATCTTTTGCTTACATTTTCATTAAGGAGAATGGTCTGCAAACCCCCAAGTGTAGATCCAGGATAAACATCAGAAGGAGGAAGTTGAAATTCAAGATAAATGAGAAACTGGTGAGAGGTCTAGTCATAGCATTGTAAAGTTAATATGGATATTTCTAGTATTGAAAAGGCTTTCCATAAATAGTTGGGAAAAAAATTAAAGCTGGGGTAGGAGGGCCTTAAAAACCATGTGGTTTAACTCCATTATCATAAAGATGAGGAAATTGGGACCCAGAGAAGTAAAGTGACTTGCTTGGTATTACACAACAGGGTCGGGACTAAAACCGAGGTCTTTCCACTCTTAGTCCAGTGTTCTAACATTTCCAAATGGTTTTTCTTCATCTAGTGAAATGAGAATTACATTGATTTTATTTTTTTGTTACTTATGGGAAATTTAAAACATGTACAGGGATAGAGGAATATAAAGAATTGCTATTGTGGGGACCTGAAATTGGCCACCCCAAGATATGTCTCTTTGGCATCAGGGTTATTTGAGGCTGATTGCTTTTGATAAACTGGGACAGGGAAGGAGGCTCTGAGGAATGGAACTTGCTCTTTGTTAGGACGTTTACATTTGTAAGGTAAATCTCTATCTGTAAAGGTGCCTCCCTCTCTGTACCAGGAAGAAGAAAGGAGATCACCTTCTCTCTAGAAACTCTTCATCAATACCAAAGGCAAGGACTTAAATCTGCATTTTATTGTGCTTCTCTGGTAACCTCCTGTAACTGACTTCCCTCCCCCTCCCAACTTTGGCATTTCTTTAAGGATTAAGCATCTTTCCTTAGGCTAGGAACTGATTGCTGCGCTCGCCTGTGACTGCCCAGCTCCAGATGATAGACTTGCCTCCTGCTACACCCACCCAGATAGCAGACCCACTGCCTGCTGTGTCCATCAAGCGCTGTGCTGACAGGGCAATCTTGTGACTATTGTGGGAGGGACATTTCAATCACATGTGAAACACCCTGTTTGGGGGTGTATAACCACTATGTGCACCCCACTTCTTCGGTGCCCTTTCTTCCTTTGGGAAGAAAGGCCCCGGGCCATGGTTCCTCATAAAGCTTTGTTTAATTTTCTCTTGCTGTTCTGTCTCATGTGAATTTAATTTGTTCTCCTGCCAGACGAAACCACATTTGGGAAGAGGAAATGTCTTCCTCCCCTACACTATGCATCCAATACCATACTTCTACCGTTATCCACTCATGGCTCTTTATTTCAGCTTTACCCCCATCCACTCCCTCTTCCCACATAATCCTGTGGCAAATATCAGACATTGTATTTCATTTGTAAATATCTCATTATGTATCTTTAAAAGATAGGGACTTTAAAAAAAATATATATATATAAACATAATACCAAGGTTATGCTTACAAATATTATAACAGTTCCTTAATACCAGCAAAGGTCCAGTGTTCAAATTTCTTTGATTGTCTTAGAAATGGCATAAATGTTTTCTTTTACAATTTGCTTGCGTCGGGATCCAAATAAGGTCTACACATTGCGATTGATTGATATTCTGTTAGTTCTCTGTTAATCCATAGATTTTGACTCCATCTTCTGTTTTTTAAAGCAGTTATTTGTTGGGCTTGGGGGAAGGATGTGTCCCTTAGAATTTCCCATAATCTGGATTTTGCTGATTGCATTCCCATGGTGTAATTTAACATGTTCCTCTGACCTGTGTGTTTCCTGTAAATTGACAGCTGCAGTCTAGAACCTTGACCACATTCAGATTTTACTTTTTTGTTTTTAGAGAAGACTACTTCATTGGTGGTGTGTTCTCCCATCAGAATTGATTGATTTTCTGATGTTAAACCAACCTTGAACTCCTGGTATAAACCCAGTGTGGTCCTGATGTACCGGTCATTTTCTGTACAGCTGAATTTGATGTGCTGATTTATCTAGCATCCGTCTAGAATGGGAGGCTAGGAACGCCACCCGTCTAGGAGGTAAAGGTTTTCAGTTCCCGTCTCAGAAGAGTTGGGACTGTAGATCATGAAACACCCGCAGGTTCCCTTCATCATCGCCTGTTTGTTTCCCCAGTGGTTGGCAGTGAAGCCTTAACTCAGAAGCTTTGTGTAGCATGTGGGCACTTCCAGGAAGGAGGGCGCTAGGGAAAGGTCTCCAGCTTCAAATCCTGACTGCTGGAAGGAGAAGCCCCAGGGTGGGAGTGTGCTGGGAGAGCTCAGGAGCCTGCTGTAAAGCAGAAGGGCTGGAGAGCCAGGCTGGGCTTGCAGAGCGGGACAGGGAGAAGCCTGGTGTGGGGCTGCCCAGCCTCGCAGTTTACAGTTAGAGAGAAAAAACTGGAAGATCAGCTCCCCCGACACAGTGATGAAAACTCAGTCTGACAAGTAAGAAAATGCACGGTCCTCCCCCTGTGAAGAAGGAAGAAGTGTCAGGCTGCTTTCTTGCAGAACTGTTAGGTTCTCGCCTGCCTTCCCCCCTGTACTGCCCCGCGCATCCCTGCCACTCCGGGCTTAAGACCCTAAATTACGGTAATTATTCCGACCTCAGGGATTTTTCCTTTTACAAAAGGGCTTTTTCCTCCTCCAAGTCCCTTCTCGGCCTCTCTTTTAAATAGCAGTTCTTGGGTAAACAAAGAATCTGTGTTTATAGGGGAGAGCAGAGGAACTACTGCCACAATTGAAGAGGAAATCTCTCAAATTATGATGGAAAACTGAGGATGATTGAAAGAGTTGGTTCACAAAGTTCACCTGTAAAGCTGTTGTTATAAGCAATAACTAAGAGATAAATCTGGAAAAGTAACTGAGCACCCTGGCGCCTCTCTGAGCTTGTTTTGTTATGTGTGGGTAGCTTGAAAAAGCCATAATTGTTGGGATGGCTCCTTTTACATTTCCTGGTAGGGGCCCTGTGAGAAGAAAAGGCCGGGTACAGTTCTGGAAGGTGATGAAACAGGTAAACATGCACAGTTAGGGTGGAACCTGCGCTTTCATCCCCTTGCTGCTGGCAGAGCTGACATCTCTGAGGGCAGTTCTGCAGCCTCCTTAGTCTTCTTGGAGAAGGGGAAGGAGCCCCCACCTTGCGACGAAAGTCCACAGGGGTGGCGCGGGCTGGTTCTGGCTCTGTCTCTACTTACTGGGTCCCTTTGTGTGAATCACCTTCAGTTTCTAAGAATACCTAACTATGAAAGATGCAAAGGCTGTAGGGGAGAAGTCCAGAAGTATTTGCAGAAAAGTAGGGTTTTGGGGGCTGGCCCCGTGGCCAAGTGGTTGAGTTCATGTGCTCCGCTGCGGCTGCCCAGGGTGTTGCCAGTTCGAATCCTGGGCATGGATATGACACCGCTCATCAAGCCATGCTGAGGTGGCGTCCCATGTGCCGCAACTAGAAGGACCCACAACTGAAAAAAGTACACAACTATGTACCGGGGGCTTTGGGGAGAAAAAGGAAAAAAATAAAATCTTTAAAAAAAAAAAAGAAAAGTAGGGTTTTTTTAAAGACCTTTTTCCAAATTAAAAGGAAAATGTGGTGATCGTAATCGTTCTTAGAATGTTGGATACAATGTTAAAGATCTATATATTACAATCCTGCTGTTACTTTCTAAAAAGGATTCTTAAGTCAGTCTACCATCAAATGAGTATATTTTGACCCCAATGATGAGTAGGGAGTTTTAGGTCTTAAGTAGCAGATCAGAATGTCTTTCTGCCCACAGGGCCCTGTGGCTTTCACACAGCAAGGATGAATTCAGTCCCTTCTGTGTGGACTTGCTGGCCCTTCATTTGGAACTTTCCACTTGGGCTGTGCTTCTTATGACCCAACTTTGTTTTCCAGTGACACTGAGAGAGACACTCTTTAGAAGTACTAGACAAAAGTAAACATGATCAAATACAAAGATATTTGAATCTACAAGAAGAAGTGAATGCAGAATGAAATAGTCATACTGAACTAGTCAGCGTGGTGCAGTATTCCAGGGTGGGTTGTGAACTGTGTCATCTGCGACCTGCAGCAGCAGTGGCCACGCAGAGGTGATAGCTGTATCTCTCCCTCTCCCTCCCGTCCCTCTCCAGCAGCTGGTCAGCCTGGCTTCCCACTTCCTCTGCAACCCTGACCTGTCCCCCTGCACCAATGCCTCCCTGTTCTCCCACCATGCGTATGTCATGCTCCAGAACACTCAGCGTGGTTCTGCGTCTCTGAGTATACAGCGTTTGAGAGTTTACGGGAAAACCTAGATAATCATCAAGAACTAGCAGTTATGTAAAGAACACTCTTGAGGTCGTGACTTCTGGCCCCAGTATACCTCCTGAGCATTCTGATGCTACTTCGTGAATAATTGCTCTATCTGGTTAAATGTCTCTCTGCCAAATCATTCATAGAAATCAAGCTTTCTGAAGATGAAGGGGATTTTTTTGCGTAAGCATAGAGAAAGTGAACCGGAAAGTTTTGGGTTTTTTTTTTTTTTTAAAGATTTTATTTTTCCTTTTCCCCAAAGCCCCCCAGTACATAGTTGTATATTCTAGTTATAGGTCCTTCTCGTCGTGTGTGGGATGCCACCTCAGCATGGCCTGACTAGCAGCGCCATGTCTGTGCCCAGGATCCAAACAGGCAAAACCCTGGGCCCTCGAAGCAGAGCGCGCGAACTTAACCACTTGGCCACGGGGCTGGCCCCAAACAGGAAAGATTTTTAAGAACTGGGAAGAACATTCCTCCAAGTGCTTGTTACCACCAGAGAATGGACAGACAGATGCAGTCCGTGCTCTCGTGGACTCACAGTGGGAGAAACAGAGGTGAGCAAGTGCTGTGAAGGGCCTCACCCTCACCAGGAGGCTCAGGAAGCTCCTGGAGACATGCCATTAAACCTGAGGCCTGTGAAGGGCAAGTGAGAGAGGAATTCAGAGAGAACATAAGCAGAGTTCCTGAGGAAGGGCATGTTATTAAAGGAAGTTCTGCTGGGTGGAGGAGGAAGGGAGGAAGGCGTGATCCAGCCAAGCGGGGCCAGCCTGCCAGACCACAGTGAGAATTTTATTTTTTTATTTTATCATTTTGGTGAGGAAAATCGGCGCTGAGCTAACATCTGTTGTCAATCTTCCTCTTTTTGCTTGAAGGAAGATTGTTGCTGAGCTGACTTCTGTGGCAGTCTTTCACATTTTGTGTGTGGAATTTGTGGGATTTTGTGTGTGGGACACCACCACAGCATGGCTTGATGAGTGGTCTGTAGGTCTGTGCCTGGGATCTGAACCCTTGAACCCTGGGCCGCCAGAGCAGATCACGTGAACTTAACCACTACACCCGCAGACTGGCCCCTACTGTGAGGATTTTAGACTTTATCCTGAGGGTAATGAGTAATCACTGAAGGGTTTTTTTGTTTTTGCTTTTTCTCCCCAAGTACCCCCAGTACATAGTTGTGTATTTTAGTTGCGGGTCCTTCTAGTTGTGGCATGTGGGATGCTGCCTCAGCATGGCCTGATGAGCGGTGCCATGTCTGCACCCAGGGCCTGAACCGGCAAACCCCTGGGCCGTCGGAGTGGAGTGCAAGAATTTAACCACTCGGCCACAGGGCCAGCCCCTCACTGGAGGTTTGTTATTTATTTATTTATTTTTGTTTTGTTTTGTTGGTTTTTTTTTTTTTAAAGATTTTATTTTTCCTTTTTCTCACAAAGCCCCCCAAGTACATAGTTGTGTATTTTTAGTGGTGGGTCCTTCTAGTTGTGGCATGTGGGACGCCGCCTCAGCATGGCTTGATGAGCAGTGCTATGTCCGCGCCCATGATCCGAACTGGTGAAACCCTGGGCTGCCACAGCAGAGCACGCAAACTTAACCACTCCGCCCCAGGGCCGGCCCCCTCACTGAAGGTTGTTAAGGTTCGATTGGTTAGATTGGGTGTTTGGGAGAGATTGCTTTGGCTGCAGTCTGGAGAATTGGTGGGTGTGGTGACAGAGTAAACGGTGGGGGGGACCGCAGTCTGGAGGCAGTTGGAGCTTCTTAGACCAGCTCATCACAGAATTGTAATGGAGGTGTGGGGGATCAGAATTGGTCACCCCAAGATGTGTCTCTTTGGCATGAGGATTATTTGGGGCTGGTTACTTTTAAGGAACTGTAGACAGGGGAGAAGCTCTGAAAACCAAGTAGAAGGTATGCTTTGTAAGAGACATTTACATTTGTAAGGGAAATCTCCATTTGTAAAGATATCATCTTCTCTCCCTCTGTGTACCAGGAAGAGGGGGATGACCTTATCTCTAGAAACTCTTATCAGTGCAGAAGGCAAGGACTTAAATCTGCATAGTAACCTTACTCTTGTTTACTATGCTTTTCTGGTAATCTACCATAACTGACTCTCCCCAACCCCAACACCCTCCTTTGTTTTTAGCTAAAAATAGTATTTAAGGTGGCAACCTCAGCCACTTTGGCGAGTTGCTCAGTTTTCCTGAGTGACTCCCATGTATACATGTTATAGAGCTTTGTTTGATTTTCTCCTGTTATTCTCTTTCACATCAATTTAATTTGTAGCCCAGCCAGAAGGACCTAGAGTGGGTAGAGGAATTATTTTCCTCTCCTACGGGGAAGAGAAGTAGAGCTGTCTGCTGCCCTACTGTAAACCTCTGGGCAGCCATTGCAGCGGCAGCCATTGCAGCAGCAGCCATCGCAAGAAATCGGGTGCAGCTGTTTGAATCCTTAAACGCCCTGGTATTGTTACTGGCACATTGGGTTCTTGTTGTCCCCCAGGATAGAAATCAAGAGAGACAGCAAACAGAAGTAGAAAAGTAGCAGTTTATTAGCTTGTGCACGGGGAAGGCACAAGGGAGTGGGTGCAGAAAGGAAAGGGGCAGGTGACTGGCTTGACAGGGAATGGGATTGTGGGGCTTTCATCAGGCAAAGGTTGGGGAGGAGGGCCTTGTCATGGCATGGAGAGGTGGGGTTGTGCTTGTGCCTGCACTGTCATGTAGCATGCTGTTACATCATTAGCACGCTGGCTCTCCACCCCTGGGTGTGATTTTTAGTATGCTAATGGGGCTAGGGTCGCCTTTAGACAACTCCTGGGTCCTAGGGCACATGCGTAAGCCTGGGAAAGTCCCCGAAACTGCGGATTGTGGATCTTGGTGGTCTCTGTCCGATTCTCTTAGCTTGCAGATTGGTTAAGAGCCTTATCTTGTTAGGCCAGGGGCCTTTCAGATGGCCCTGTCTCATTAGGCTGGTTCCTGTCTGTATGAGGGTACCAGAGTTAAGTGTTGCTTGGGGCTGGGGCAGAACCCAGGCCAGAATTCTGCAAAACTTATTCCTTCAGCTACAGAGAAGAAGCTTTCTTGCAAGATAGTGTCTGCCTTCTTTGTCAATGCAAGTAATCTATCTATAGATAAGAAAGAGTGATATTTGTTGATGAGCCAATACTGAGGGCTAGCCCTGAGGTGTTATCTTCCCCAGGGAGGACGGCGCTGTGGAGAAGCTTGGTTTACAGCATAGTTAGATACCGTTTCAGAACAAAGGTGTTCTGAGCATACGTCAAACATGACAAGAATACAATTTTTTTTCCCAAAGTCACAAGAATATGTTTTGCTGCAGTTTAGCACTTACAAAGCAGGTCAACTTGACCTTGATTCTCTGGGAAGAAAAGCTCATCTTCAAAGAAGTCCTGGTATTGGTGTCAGAGAAAGGAGGACATTCGTCCTTGTCCTTAAAGAGCGTACTCTTCGCTTTGGGGAAATGTTTGAAGCAGATGTACAGTGCGTGTTCAGTGGGCCGTCAGTCAGGCTGCTCTGGGAAAAACGAGTTTTAGGCAGAATCACATCTAAACCAGAATGGCTCCCCATATACCTCGATATGTGAAAACTTATTATTTTCTTTCTTTTTCTTTTTTTAGTAATATTTATTACGGAATATTTGAAGCATAACAAAAGTAGAGAGCAGTGAACTACCATGTACTGATTACCCAGATTAAAAAAAATCAACTAATGGCCACACTTCCTTAATTTGTTGTTTTGTTTTTTTTTAAACTTTTTAAAAAAATTTTTTTTTCAGATGTACATCATATTTCAAATCCTGTGTACATTACATCATGTTCACCACTCGAACACTGATTATAGTGCATCCCCTCACATGTGAGCCTAATCACGCCTTTTGCCCTCCCCCCTCCCCCCGAAAACTTATTATTTTCGACCCCCTTTAACTTTTATCAGCGATAGGCTCTTGCATCTTCTGTAGCTGTGAGAAAAATTCATCTGTGTAAAGATATTTACAGCAATCATGAAATAAGCTAACATGAAACGGGTAGAAAGTTTCAATTCCAGAAGCTTCATCCTCCAGAAATCTGAAGATGATAAAAACGTAAAAGAAAGTATCAGAAGCAGGAGAACCTGCTCATATTCATTGCTCGTAAAATGAGGCTAATGGACAGAGTTCTCATGGCAAAAACTGCATACAGTGAGTTTTAGAAATGTTTTCTTAAAAAAATTTTTCCTTACTATTTTTCTAATACACACAAATTTATATTTGCTTGCTTCCAGAAGCCATTAACTATAGGAAACATAAGTAAACTTGTTTTGTTATGTTGATAATTTTGGATGTTCTCTTAAGTTTCATCTATTTCCTCCTAAATATCTTTAGGAAAATTAAAACATTTTTAGGCACTTAAATGAATAGTGTAAGTTTTAGCTCTCTAAAGAATACTGAAGGGTAGCAGAATAAACCTTAAAAATGTGTTAAGTGAAGGAAGCAAGTCACAAAAGTACATATATTGTGTGATTCCATTTACCCGAAATGTCCAGAATAAGCAAATCCACAGAGACAGAAAGTAGAATGGTGGTTGCCAGGGACTGGGGGAGGGAGAGACTGCTAATGGGCACAGGGTTTCTTTTTGGGGTGGTAAAAATGTTCTGGAATTAGTGGTAATGGCTTCACAGCTCTGTGAACATGAATTGTATACTTTAAGGGGGTTGATTTTATAGTATGTGAATTATATCTCACTGAAGCAGTTTGTGGGAATGAATTGGCTATGTGGAATTTACAAGGAAAGATGTCATATTTTATTATTGTTTGTAAAGAGTGTGCTCTGGATCCTTATATCAGTAAAGTTATAATCATAAACATCCCCCACCCGTATTAAACATTCGCCAGCACACCACTGCCCAGGGGCGACTCCAGCAGGTGCCTCACCACTGTCTTCATGCTTTCTCCGTGTTCCTCTGTCTCTGAAACCCTCTCATCCACCCTCAACTGCAGCAGAGAATGGCTGCCATCCTCTGCCCCAACAGAGCACTCACATCCCCCCAGAGCAGGCCTGGGGGACCCCTCACATTCCCCCGGGGCCTCCTTCAGCATCTTAGGCTCCACTATTGCTCTGTAAATGTTGGTTGACTTTTAAGGAGCTTTCCACTTCATGATAATAATTGTCACCAAATCTTTAACTCATTACTATACAGCTGCTTTTCAGTGGTTGAGAATTTTTTTTTTCTCACTCAAATTCTATAACTTCTTTTACCTAATCTAAGAGTCTTTAACAATTTGAATTTTTTAAAAGATACGTTTCTAGAAACATTTTGAATGTCTGAGGAAATCATATGTGCTTTTCAGCTTTTCTTGCTCATTTACTTATTCTAGACTCAAAATAATTTTCTAAATGGTAATCATTCTAGGGGTCGGCCCAGTGGTGCAGTGGTTAAGATCACACGTTCTGCTTTTGTGGCCTGGGGTTTGCCAGTTCAGATCCCAGGTGTGGACCTATGCACTGCTCATCAAGCCATGCTGTGGCAGGCATCCCTCATATAGAGTAGAGAAAGATGGGCATGGAGGTTAGCTCAGAGCCAGTCTTCCACAGCAAAAAGAGGAGGATTGGCAGCAGATGTTAGCTCAGGGCTAATCGTCCTCAAAAAATAAATAAATAAATGATAAGCATTCTAATGCTGAGCTAAACATACCACAGATTTTTAACAATATATCCCAACTGCCAGTGTTGTCCTGTAGGAAGAGCTGTAATATTATAACTCAGAAACTGTTCTCAGGTGTAGGGAAGAAGCTTTTTGCATGAGTGGATGTTCCACATATTTTATAACCTATCTTGACCGGCTGAATTCAAACGAGTCATTTCAGAGCTGATGGAACCTCCCAAAATGTTCTCTGTGGTCTCCGAACTGTCGTGCTAAGTAGCCGCACTGAGCTCTGTAACCCACTCCCTGCTGCTATCCTTGTCATGTTCTAAATTCTTACTATTTTTAGAATGCTTGGGAATTTAGAAGGTTTAGGAAGATCATAGCATCCAAGCAAAGGAGAATATGGGAATGCTGATGGATGGTTCTGCATTTAGCAGTCTCCTTATTGCCAAGTTCCTGGCATGCGTGGTTTTGTTGGTGGTGATTAGTGGTGGCCATCAAAGGGAAAACAAACAAGCTGTGTCTCCTGAACAGTGACTTGGTTCCCTTCTCAGTCTGCACTTGGTCTTTAGCTTCGTTGTCAAGGCTTGAGTCCAGGGACCTAAATGACCGCCAGACCTGCACTGGGGACAGGAAGGCTGAGGATTATATGTGGAGCCGAGCAAATCAACTCTTCTGCTGGGCCTCTCCTCTCTTGCCATGCTGCTGGTGCCAGGTGAGCCACTGCAAAACGCACAGCTTCACCTGGTGAGCCACATTGGATCTGTAAAATTATTAATTATTCTATTTTTTCAAATTAAATCATCAGTAAGCAGCCAAGTAGACAAGAGCTGTTTTACCTTAAAATTCGCAAACCCTGCATCTCTGTTTTCAGTTCCTTCGATGTTGCAGCTTGTAGTGGTGATAGTGAAGTCCTGAAATGTCCTGAATGCAGTGCCTTCTATATGCAAAGCATTTGTTAATTCTGTTCAATCTAGTATTGTTTTGGTCCATGTAAGTTTTCCATTCTTTTAGTTGGCTTTATTGAGGTGTAATTTATATACGGTAAAACAAACACACCCATTTTAAGTATATGTTTGATGAGTTTTGACAAATGTATAAACCTTTCAGTCACCACCCCAATAAGATGTAGAACATTGCTCCAGTCCCCTCCACCCCTCACCCCAGGCAACCACTGATCTGATGACTTTTTCTGGAATGTCACACAAGTGGAATCACGTGGTAGGTCCTCTTTGGTGCCTGGCTCTTTCACTATGTATATTGTTTTGAGATCCATGCATGTTGCTTATATCAGTGGCTCCTTTCTGTTGCTGAGTAATTTTTGCTTGTTTATGGAGGGATTGGTTCTGGGAAGCACTCTGTCGTTCTTGGAGGTGGAAGTCAGTTCTGTAGAGCTTGTTTTTTTTGTTGTTTTTTTTTTTGCTGAGGAAGATTCACCCTGTGCTAACATCTGTGCCAGTCTTCCTCTATTTTGTATGTGAGTCACTGCCACAGCCTGGCTGGTGAGTGGTGTAGGTCTGTGCCCAGGATCTGAACCTATCAACCTGGGCATGCCAAACTTAACCACTGTGCACAGGGCCAGCTCCAGAGCTTGCTTTTTAAAAAATAAGGTCTAGGGGCTGGCCCTGTGGCTGAGTGGTTAAGTTCACACACTCTGCTTCGGCAGCCCAAGGTTTTGCCAGTTCAAATCTTGGGTGCAGACATGGCACCGGTCATCAAGCCATGCTGAGGCAGCGTCCCACATGTCACAGCTGGAAGGATCCACAACTAGAAATACACAACTATGTACTGGGGGACTTTGGGGAGAAAAATGAGAAATAAAATCTTTTAGAAAAATGAATAAATAGATAAGATCTAAGAGATTTCCAAACTGAATAGTATTTTCCCCCCATGAATTTTGGTTACATTGATCTTTTAACAGACAAATGGAAAGCTAGTCTTTTGATTACTCAGCTGATCTTTTTATTTTAATATCAAATTTATTGAAGTCCAATTTAATTACAGTAAAATTCACTCCTGACGTATGTGTATATCACAATTCAAGATATAGAACATTTTCATCACCCTGGAAAATTCTTTTGTAGTCAACCCCTTCCTGCCTCCCAACACTTGTCTTTCCCAGAATATTATATAAATAGATAATTCAGTATGTCACCTCTTGAGTGTGGCTTCTTCACCAAGCATAATGCATTTGAGATTCATCCGTATTGCCTGTAGACCTCTCTTGTTGATTAGTATTCATTGGATGGATGCACCATACTTTGTTCATTCACCAGTGGACAGACATTTGGACTGTTTCTAGATTTTGGCAGTTATAAATAAAACCACTTTACATAGTTACATACAGGTTTTTGTGTGAACATGTGAACATCTGTATTCATTCTCTTGGATAAATAAACTAGGAGTGAGTTTGCTGGTACATTAACTGTATGTTTAATTTTATAGTGGACTGCCAACCTTTTTTCCAAAGTGGCTGTGCCATTTTGTGTTCCCACCAGCAATGTATAAGAGCTCGATTGTTTTATTTTATTTTATTTTTTTGAGAAAGATTAGCCCTGAGCTAACTACTGCCAATCGTCCTCTTCTTGCTGAGGAAGACTGGCCCTGAGCTAACATCCATGCCCATCTTTCTCTGCTTTATATGTGGGACGCCTACCACAGCATGGCTTTTTGCCAAGTGGTGCCATGTCCACACCCGGGATCCGAACTGGCTAACCCCGGGCCGCCGAGAAGTGGAATGTGCACACTTAACTGCTGTGCCACTGGGCCGGCCCCAAAGCTCGATTGTTTTATATCCTTGACAGTACTGGTATTGTTAGATATTTTTGTTTTGTTTTTTTAGCCATATTAATACGTATGTAGTGGTATCTCATTGTGATCTTTTTGTTGTTGTTTTTTTAGGAAGATTAGCCCTGAGCTAACTGCTGGCAATCCTCCTCCTTTTGCTGAGGAAGACTGGCTCTGAGCTAACATCCGTGCCCATCCTCCTCCACCTTATATGTGGGACACCTACCACAGCATGGCTTGCCAAGCGGTGCCATGTCTGCACCCGGGATCCGAACCGGTGAACCCCGGGCCACCAAAGTGGAGCGTGCGCACTTAACTGCTGCGCCACTGGGCCAGCCCATCATTGTGATTATGATTTGCATTTCCCCAATGACTAATGCTGTTGAGCATGTTTTTATGTGCTTATTTTCCATCGATGTGTCTTCTTTGAAGAACTTTAATTTAGATATTTTGCCCATTTTTAATTAGATGTTTTCTTGTTATTAAGTTTTGAGAAATCTTTAGTCTGGAAACAGCTCCTTTTCCAGATTTGCATATATTTTCTCCCAGACTGTGGCTTGTTTTTAATTGTTTTAGATAGTGTCTTTAAGAGAGCAGAAGATTTTAAGTTCGGTGAAGCGCAGTTCGTCTATTTTTGTTTTGTGGATTGTGCTGTTGCTGTTGTAGCAAAGAAATTGTTGCCTAATCTAAGGTTGTAAAATTTTCTACCATGTTTTAGAAGTTTTATAGTTTTAGATTCTATATTTAGGTCTTTGCTCCATTTTGAGTTAATTTTTGTATATGGTGCAAAGTGCAGGTTGAGCTTCTTTTTTGCCTTAGGATGTTGCATTATTCCAGCACCATTGTTGAACGTGTTCGGTATAGTGTTAATGTTAATAATATTCATTATAGTTCTTTTAATTTGGATATTCCCTGGCACATAATCTTAAAAAGAGAAAGTTAGGCGGCCAGCCCGGTGGCGCAGCGGTTAAGTGCACACATTCTGCTTCTGCGGCCTGGGGTTCGCCAGTTCAGATCCCAGGTGCGGACATACACGCTGCTTGTCGAGCCATGCTGTGGCAGACATCCCACATATAAAGTAGAGGAAGGTGGGCACGGATGTTAGCTGAGGGCTAATCTTCCTCAAAAAAAATTTTTTTTTAATTTAAAAAAATCATTTAAAAATTAAAGAAAGAGGAAGTTAATGAAGGACTTTAATAAATCTGGACTGTTCATTTTATAATACCAGAGATTCTTTATGTTGTATGTTAACTCCATGCTTTTTGTTAAAGGTCTCAAGATTCTGTCCTCCAAGAAAATCTTGCTATGATTGGATAGGACCCCCAGATAAATGTTCAAACCTTCGACCTGTTCACTTTTACATCCCCGAAAATGAATCACCACTGGAACAAAAGCTCAGAGAATTAAGACAAGAAACACAAGAATGGAACCAACAGTTCTGGGCAAACCAGAATTTGACTTTTCGTAAGGTAAGTTTAGGTTTCAGGTCAGAATGAGAAATAATACAGTTGGCCACTTGGGGGAGCTAAATCTTCAGTATTTGCTTTGCCTTTCAGTGATTTGGTGGTCTCAGTCCTGCCCTCCCTTGCCTCTCTTTCCTCATACGGATACATTATCAAGTACATTTATATGGATGCAATTTTTAAACCAATATGTAACTATACGTAAGAATGTCAGTCATTCATGGAATCACAGCTCTTTAGACTTCAGGGAGGTAGGAGTAGCAGAGCCAGAGCTAGGACTGCATGTTTAGTGTGTGTGTGTGTGTTTATAAAAATAGGGGTTTCTGTGATGTGCTGCCATTCTTCCTGAGAATTCAGAATTCTTAACAACATACTCATAAATGAGCTACATGAGAAAGAAGTATGAATATTCTAATCCAGAAGAAAAATATTTAAGCTTTATATGTTTACCCATTTGGGCAAGCTAAGTCAAACGGAGTGCATTTTTCTTGTTCTGTGGATTTATAAACAAAGAGTCCCTCCCAAAGTTTATTAAACATCTCGTTTTCAAATCCTATTTCAAGCATGAAACTTTTAACCAAAATCAGATGGTTTAAAACATGCTTTGAGATGGGTCGTTTCTCAGGAAATCCACATCCAGACTTCAGAACACTGCGAGCTGTGTCGTAGCCAAGGAAAAATGGAAAGACAGAGCAAAGGAGTTCTGATAGTTGTCTTCTTTTAGGAAAAAGAAGAATTTATTCACTCAAGACTAAAAGCTAAAGGCCTGGGACTGAGAGCTGAATCAGGTTAGTTCATTGGTTCTTTTTCTGCTAACGTTTTTGTTTAAGTAACTACATGAGAAGAAAAAAGAAAGGATGTTGAACAAAGTAGAGAAAGTTCAGGAGGCAAGTCACACCTGTTTGGGCAGGCTCCCTGAGGGCATACTCAGTGGGACGTACGGCTGTCCTCTTGCTGGTCCTCCTCCTCTGTTTGAGTGAGATCAGCTCTCTTGTGATTTCAGGTCATTCTGATTGATGACCTCCCACTGACCTTTGGAGTTATATCGCAAGGTCCCATGGCTTCTCCAGCTTCTCTTTCTCTCATACCAGCTCCTTGTCTGGATTCCTGATCTCAGTCCATGCTTTCACTGGCTCACCTGAGCAGTATTTATCCTTGAAGCCTCTCTCCCTCACCCTTTCATCTCTCCTCCAGGTTTACCTCTTAAACATTTCTCTTTTTTTTTTTTTTTGAGGAAGATTAACCCTGAACTAACTGCTGCCAATCCTCCTCTTTTTGCTGAGGAAGACTCGCCCTGAGCTAACATCCATGCCCATCTTCCGTTCTACTTTATACATGGGATGCCTACCACAGCATGGCTTTTGGCAAGCGGTGCCATGTCCATACCTGGGATCCCAACTGGCGAACCCCGGGCCGCTGAGAAGCAGAACGTGCGCATTTAACCACTGCGCCACCAGGCTGGCCCCTTAAACATTTCTTAATGTTTTAACTACTAAATGTTCTTAACATTTTAACTAAAAGTAACACTTTTGCTACTTCCTATCCTTTAAACATTGTTTTAGTTCAGGCCCTTGTTAAATTCTCTGCCTAACTTCTTAATTGGTTCCTTGGCTTCCAATCGTTAAATCAGGGGGCTTGGGGGCCGCAAACTTTTTCTGTAAAGGACTAGATAGTAAATAGTTTAGTCTTTGTGGGCCATGTGGGTCTCTGTTGCAACTATTTAACTCTGCTCTTGTAGTGTCAAAGCAGCCATGGATAATACATAGACAAATGGGCATGAATGTGTCCCAATAAAACTTTATTTACAGAAACAGATGGTGGGCCAGATTTGTCCTGCAGGCTGTAGTCTGTCAACTCCTGCTTTATATCCGATCTTTGTAGTTTAGCCAGACTGTTCTACTCAAACTGCAAATCTGATAGTTGCCATTCAGCTTAGGTTCCTGGACTCCCCTTGACTACCGAATGACAGCTGCACTCCTCCATCTGGATGGCAGGCTGCCCAGCCCATGCCTAGCTCACCTCTTTCACATCTTGTCCCCCATCCCTTGCACTTGATGGGCCGGGGGAGCCAGGCTGTGTTCAGTTCCCTCTGCCTACTGTGCTGTCCTTTCTTTTTGGATGGGAGGTCTAGTGCTTAAAATAACCTTTCTTTTCTCTTGGTGTTGATATAAGGCCTGAATAACATTTCATACTGTATGTTAAAAGATGTCTGCTATCAAGACATTATTCTGATGGAAAATCCAAAGCTGTTGACCCTAAAAATCGTGTCTGTCATTGGGCTAGAGCGCCTGCTCATCCTTAGCGTGGCCTGGATATATTTAGAATAAAGGGCTGGGGAAGATGCAGTAACCCAGATGCCAGGCCCTCATTGTTTGCTGTCAGCTGCACGGGCCCCGTCAAGATGGGGTCTCAGATGGCAGGAGCGAAGGGGAAAGGGTGCTACCTCCCAACAGTCAGCATAGAAGAACAGCTCATAGTTCCGGGTCCTGATGCTATGCTGGGTGCTAATGCTAAGTCCTTGCCTGTATTATCTGCTTTATTTCCCACAATGACCCAGTGAAGTGCAGGTACTGTTGCTTTTACCATTTTACAGATAAAAAACTTGGGAATAAATTATTTAACCAAAATTACACAGTGAGTAAGTGGAGGGGCTGAGGTTCTGACCTAGAAAGTTGGGTTCCAAGGATCCGCCTGGCCTCGCCTCCCACAGTGGCTCTCAGCCCACTGCGCGGTGCTATCCTAGCTGTGCCGGGCCCAGGCCTCTGGCTGTGTGGACCACTCAACGCTGCGCCTGCCGGGAGGACGCCAGCCCGGGTCCCGTCGCGCCAGCTCGCTGCCTGCCGCGCAAGTGCTTGGGAGACCAACCGCTGTCGTAACAGACGGGAGAGGTGGTTTTGAGTCTTATTACTAATATCACAGAGTTCCTGTTGCTGACATTACCAAGAATGGAAAGGCTGGCCTTAAATCAGGTATGAGGACAGGATACGAAAAGGGAGGTGCCCACTCTGTCAGCTGTTTAAACAGCTACCAGGCTGCAGTGACAGAAGTGGGGGCTGGTAACAGGCTGTCACCTCAGTGGGCCAGGACACACATCTCATACAGAGGTGGCTAACGCAAGTAGAGGGGTCCTACAGAACTGAGGGAAGACAAGGCTTGTTTACTAAATGATATTGGGGAAACTATTTACTTTTGGCCCAAAAGAACAAATTTAGATTCATGCCCCTTATAATACAAATATATTCTAATGGGTGAAAAAATTAGTTATTAAATATCAATTGTTTATGGATTAAAACGTTAAATATGTAGCTCCTAGAAAGTAGAATTACATAGACAATCTAACAGCGTAAAACTGACTCTCCATTGTCTGGAAGAATGACGATTCCCTAAGCTTGACAATGAAAATAGATTCAAGAACATGAAAACTGACAAGAGCTGTATCAGTTAAGAGTCCCTCTGATCCAGCCTTTTGTAAGGGAGAGTTTGCTGAGGGGCACAGAGGTGGCTCAGACCCAGGGCCAGGTGGAGCCGGGCCCAGACATGGCCTGCACTCAGATGCTGGCACCAGAGGGAACCCAGGACATGCTCTCTGCTCTCATTTAAACTCCTCTCTACCCCACTGCTGCAGCCTTCTCTCGGTGTAAACGGGTTTTCTCAACCTCTCAGTTTGTACCTCCCAAGTTCAAGAAAGTAGCCTTCCGGAGGCTCTCCCCAGGTAGGTCGGCCAGTGGGGAGGTGCCCCAGGCTTGGCAGAGGCCGAGGGTGGGGATTGTGTTGAATAAGCCTGGCTCATTCATGTCAAATGAGCCTGGCTATTGCCATGGCAACGAGGGGTGGAGGAGGCAGTGCAAGGACGCTGCCCAGCAAACCAGAGGGGCAGGCAGACAAAGGGGTCTGCATCCGGGAAGCAAGTGAAACATGAACAGCAGATTGGGGGATGTTTGCAGCACACATGACAGGCAGTCTGGACTTTATGAAAAGGCTTAATAAATTTGTAGAAATAACAAAACACCTAAGACGAATAACATGAGTAAAGAAGAAGATTGCTCAAACTCTGAATTTTACAGTGTGTATTAAAACAGCAAGCAGGCATCTTCTTATGCTTAGTGAATTCACGGGGGATGTTTTCTGTGATTGGACCCAACGCTGTTGGAGTTACATTGACAGTATGCTGCTCGTAGATGGTGAGGGCAGTAGAAAATGCCCAGCCCCGTTTCCAGAAGGAGTCAGTTGCATGCAATGCACATATGCCAAGAACCAGGGAAATTATGACCACGGAATATCTGAGAATTCATTCTAGAGGAAAACATGAGAAGAGTTAGCTTTGTGTCCTTGTAGCATTATCTTTCATTCCCCCAAAAATGGGAAGTATCTAAATATCCAGTAATCGCAGATTAGATAAGGCTGTGGTGGCCCACCCACACAGTGGATGTTCACTGGAATATTCTGCAACAATGTAGAAAAAGTATTGAGTTAATTTCAAGTGCAAAAAGCAGAATACCATGATTTCAGCACTGCCTGTCCTCAAATTAAATCTCCTTTGTAAGCCAGGCAGTACTGTGGGAGGATTCTTGTCTCCAATTTCTTTTATTGCTAAAGTGTTTATGCAGTGGAAGACAAAGTATGCCATCAAAATGGATTCGCTTTAGGACAGCTGGTATTTATGAAACACCCACTTGGTTTTTAGTAAGTGTGTAATGAATTAGATGATTCTGCCTTTCTTTATTTAGTTTTCCTAAAGTTCAATAGCACGTTGCAGTGTTGACAGGTGTGGAATAGGAATTACTTAGCAGACATTTATGGTGCTTCTGCTTTATGTTGAGCATCGGCCTGGGGGTGTTTGGGCAAGACACCAAACTGGACCAACTGCTGAAGGTGGCACCCTGACCTGTCCTTAGAACCCTGGGCTTCCACTCTTCCACTGGCAGTGGTAACAAGCAGGTGCTTCTGTGCCAGGCCCCATCCCAGCCGCTGCACTGGCTAGAATTCGGTTCCTCTCAAAGCACCTCTCATGAGGTGTGCTGTTGGGATCCACAGTCTAGAGATGGGAGAAGCCACAGTCCGCCGCACAGCCAGTGAGGGACCGAGCTCCATCCACGTGGAGCCGCTCTCACTGCTGCTGCTGGGAGGACACTTCCCACCTCTTCAGCTCCTCACGCCTGTTGAAAGGCCAGAACAAGATGTGCCAGGAAGCTGACTGGAGGGTGCACACACGCCTCTCCCTCAGGGACTGGCCGGAAACCCTGCTTTTTCCTCAAAAGTCGCTGATGCTCCTGAGCTGGCGTGGTCGCTCCTGATTCCTAAAGCCCGGTCTCTGTTCCTTGGCCCCCTCACGACACTATGGCCCTGCCCGCCCCCTTCTTCGTTTGCTCTGTGTTCAGCCACATCTGCACATCTCCAGACCCTTCATTTCTGTTGCCTGTGCTGGTCCCTGGCCTGTGATGATTTTCTCTCCTTTCTCTGCCCTACGGGATCCTATTCATCCTTCAAGACCCAGCTTAAATGTCACCTTCTCTGGGAGCCTTTGGCTTCCCTCCCCTCCTCGGGCAGCTAGTTGTTCCCTCCCTTGCCCCACTTAACATCCATCCATTTGTTGATGAAGTATTTATGAAACACCTGCCACATACCAGACGAGGCAGTGGGACTAGTGGTGGCCGTGCCTTGCGGAGCTGACATTCTAACGTGGAGCAGGAGTGTAACAGGCAGACAAGTAAGCTCAGTAAATACACACTGCACTCTTGGAGTGTGTTGAAGAAAAAAAAGCAGGGAAGTGAGAAGGAGGTGAGCATTTTTATTTAAAGATTGGCACCTGAGCTAACAACTGTTGCCAACCTTTTTTTTTTTTTCCTGCTTTTTTCCCCAAATTCCCCTAGTACACAGTTGTATATTTTTAGTTGTGGGTACTTCTAGCTGTGGCATGTGGGAGGCTGCCTCACCGTGGCCTGACAAGCGGTGCCATGTCTGTGTCCAGGATCCGAACCAGCAAAACCCTGGGCCGCCAAAGCAAAGCGTGAGACCTTAACCATACTCGGCCTCGGGGCCGGCCCCAGAGGTGAGCATTTTAACAGGGCCCTCAGAGAAGGCCTCTGAGGAGGAGGCAGCTGGGGGGAGATTTGGGAGAGAATCTTCTGGATAAGGGAACAGCTTGCAGATAGAGGTTTTGAGGAGCAGCAGGAGGCTGGGTCAGAGGAGCAAGGACACGTGGAATAAACTGCTGTTTCCTCAAGCAGTGGGAGTCCAGGTGATGTGGCAGGCCCTTGGTCAAGTGCTGGAAGAGATGTGGTCCTTGTGTGAGGAGAGAGCCATGCCTGTGCCATGCCATCTGAGTGTTTGCCTGTATGTTGTATGAGTAAAGGGCCACTTTCCCTCCTGTTTCTGTGGAAACATGCCTTTGGGCTACCTTCTCAGCTTTGTCTCCCCAAAATCCTGATGGGGTTTGGAGCATCAGAATCTGCTATGCAGCCAAAAAACATGGCCTCTGCATGGAGACTCATCTCGGGGGGCTGGCGTGGGGCAAGTGGACCAAACTGCGAGGAGGGGGAGCCCGAGCACGGGCCTCTGCATGGGGCTCCCCTGAAAGTGCAGGAAGCCCTGGATGTCGTGCCTGGGCTCCTCTAGAGATGGTGGTGTCTGTTTACGGCTTGGGGCTACTCAGCCAGAGTGCCCTCCCAGTGTGGTCTTGTTCCCTCGCCCCTGAGCTATTTCTGGGCTCCTGAGACTGGCCCCTGGGTTGCTTTGCAGCCCCACTTCAGAGGAGCTCTGCTGCCCCCATGGCAGGTGTGGTTGCTGTCCTGTGTGGCCTTTTCCAGTCTTTGGAGAGTAGAGGAGCCCTGAGAGTGGGCGCCACAATTGGCATCTCCCCCTGCATGGGGGGCACCCCGGTGGTGGCCAGGTCAGTCCCTGTGTGCCACCATTCCACACCAACACCTAATGTGTTAACTTGGTTCGTGTGTGCTCACTGACTCAGAGATGGAGTGGTTAGGCTGGTATCTACCCAGGATGCATTCAAAGTAGGAAACATTTCATTTCCTTTATACTAGTACCTCACAGTTCTTCATTAGAAACTTCAGCTGTTGAGGTATACGTGATAAGACGCATCACACGTTCTGTACGTTGATAGATATATGCCTTCATGTATATCAGTTGTGAAGAAAATGAGTTAACGCCATAACCATTAGATGATAGAGGAAGATGCTTTTTTCATCCTTAAGTCCTCTTTCTTTATTGAGATAATTAACATATGATAAAATTTACACTTTTAAAGTGTACAATTCAGTGGTTTTTAGTATTCACAAGATTGTGCAACCATCACCACTATCTAATTCCAAAACATTTTCGTCACCCCAAAACCGCCACACCCATTGCCGGTTACTCCTCCCACCAGCTGCTGATCTACTTTCTGTCTCTAGGATTTCCCTATTCTGGACGTTTCCAGATAAATGGAATCATACAATATGTGGTCTTCTGTGTTGGCCTTCTTTCTCTTCAGTGTGTATTTTCGAGGTTCATCCATGTTGTAGTATGTTTCAGTGTTTCAAAGATTGTTTTTTATGGCTGAATAACATTCAGTGGTAGGGATACACCACATTTTATTTATCCATCAGTTGATGGACATTTGAGTTGTTTCCGCTTTTTGGCTCTTACGAGTAATGCTGCTGTGCACAATCGTGTATATACCTACAAGTGAAATCGCAGGGTCTTGTGTTAACTCTTTGTTTAACTTTTTGAGGAACTTTCAGGCTGTTTTCCAAAGTGGCTGTACATTGAACAGTCCTACTAGCAGTGTATGAGGGTTCCAATTTCTCCACATCCTCTTCAATACGTGTTATTGTCTGTCTTTTTGATTATAGTCATCCCAGTAGGTGTGAAATGATATCTTATTATCTTTTTAACTTGAATTTCCCTAATGGCTGATGATGTTGAGTATCTTCTCATGTTCCCATTGGCCATTTTTATAGCTTTTTTGGAGAAAAAGCTATTCAAATCCTTTGTCCATTTTTAAATTGGGATCACGGTTTGTTTGTTTTTTGGGGGCATAAATGGATCAGAGTTTATTGAATGACCAGGCAGACAAACCAGCCAGTCAGCTCATTTTTACGTTGTTCACCTTCCCACCCAACATCGGAAAGCATTGGTTTTCTATCAGTATGTGAAAATGATTTCATTGCTCCATTTCTTCCTCTTTATTGCCGTAGGCTCTGCACTGTTGCACCAACAGAAGACAAATTCTTGACCTGAGCTCGTTCCCCTTTCTGCCTAATTTCTTTTATCATACACTTATGTTAATAATTTATGTGAACAGAGTTATTTATTATATTACACTTGCCCTAATTCTGCTACGTAGATACTTAAGGAATGCACTTACATTGGGATTTTGGTCAACTAAAATTCATAATGATTGGGTTCTCTTTTTATTGTTGAGTTGTGAGACTTCTCTACATATTCTGGATATTAGACCGAAATTAGATAGATGATTTGCAAATAGTTGTTCCCATTCTCTAGATTGTCTCTTCACTTTACTTTTTTTCTTCCCCCCTGAGGAAGATTAGCCCTGAGCGAACATCTGCTGCCAATCCTCCTCTTTTTGCTGAGGAAGACTGGCCCTGAGCTAACATCCGTGCCCATCTTCCTCTACTTTATATGTGGGACGCCTGCCACAGCATGGCTGCCAAGCGGTGTCATGTCCGCACCCGGGATCCAAACCAGCGAACCCCAGGCCACCAAAGCGGAACGTGTGCACTTAACCGCTGTGCCACTGGGCTGGCCCCTTCACTTTCTTGATAATGCCCTTTGAAGCACAGAAGTTTTATCTTTTGATGAAGTCCTACTTATCTTTTTTTCTTTGCTTGTACTTTAGGTGCCATATCTAAAATGCGTTGCCTAATTCAAGGTGATGAAGATTTGCACGAGTCTTCTTCAAAGGGATTTATAGTTTTATCTCTTCCATTTAGGCCTTTGACCCATTGGGAGGTTATGTTTGTTTATGGTTTGAAGTAGGGCTTCAACTTTATTCTTTTGTCTGTGGATATCCAGTTATCCTAGCACTATTTGTTGAAAAGACTATTCCTCCCCCATTGAATTGTCTTGGCACCCTCATTGAAAATCACTTGCATTGGATGGAGCAGAATTGAAAGCCCAGAAATAAAACCACACATCTATGGACAGCTTATCTTCGACAAAGGAGCTGAGGGCATACAATGGAGAAAAGAAATCTTTTCAACAAATGGTGCTGGGAAAACTGGAAAGCCACATGGAAAAGAATGAAAATTGACCATTCTTTTTCACCATTCACCAAAATAAACTCAAAATGGATCAAAGACCTAAAAGTGAGACCTGAAACCATAAGGCTTCTAGAAGAAAACGTAGGCAGTACACTCTTTGACATCAGTATTAAAAGGATCTTTTCGGACACCATGTCTTTGCAGAGAAGGGAAAGAATAAACAAATGGGACTTCATCAGACTAAAGAGCTTCTCCAAGGCAAATGAAAACAGAATTGAAACCAAAAAAAAACCCACTAACTGGGAAAAAATATTTGCAAGTCATATGTCTGACAAAGGCTTAATATCCATAATATATAAAGAACTCTCACAACTCAACAACAAAAAAACAAACAACCCAATCAAAAAATGGGCGGGAGACATGAACAGACAAATGTTCTTCTCCAAGGAAGATATACGGATGGCCAATAGGCACATGAAAAGATGCTCATCATCGCTCATCATCATGGAAATGCAAATCAAAACTACACTAAGATATCACCTTACACCCATTAGAATGACAAAAATATCTAAAACTAATAGTAACAAATGTTGGAGAGATTGTGGAGAAAAAGGAACACTCATACACTGCTGGTGGGAATGCAAACTGGTGCAGCCACTATGGAAAACAGTATGGAGATTCCTCAAAAAATTAAAAATAGAACTACCATACGATCCAGCCATCCCACCACTGGGTATTTATCCAAAGAGCTTGAAGTCAGCAATCCCAAAAGTCCTATCCACCCCAATGTTCATTGCGGCATTATTTACAATAGCTAAGACATGGAAGCAACCTAAGTGCCCATCAACAGATGAATGGATAAAGAAGTTGTGGTATATGTATACAGTGGAATACTACTCAGCTGCAAAACAGAACAAAATCATTCCATTTGCAATAACATGGATGGGCCTTGAGGGAATTATGTTAAGTGAAATAAGACAGTTAGAGAAGGATAATCTCTGTATGACTCCACTCATATGAGGAATTTGAAAATGTGGACTTAGAGAATAGTTTAATGGATACCAGGGGAAAGGTGGGTGGGGGGTGGGCACAAAGGGTGAAGTGGTGCACCTACAACACGAACGACAAACATTAATGTACAACTGAAATTTCATAAGATTGTAACCTATCATTAACTCAGTAAAAAAAAAAAAAAGAAAGAAAGAAAGAAAATCACTTGCATTGGGCCAGCGCAGTGGCACAGTGGTTAAGTGCACACGTTCTGCTTCCAAGGCCAGGGGTTTGCCGGTTTGGATCCTGGGTGCAGACATGGCACCGCTTGGCAAGCCATGCTGTGGTAGGCGTCTCACATATAAAGTAGAGGAAGATGGGCACGGATGTTAGCTCAGGGCCAGTCTTCCTCAGGAAAAAGAGGAAGATTGGCAGCAGATGTTAGCGCAGGGCTAATCTTCCTCAGAAAAAAAAAAAGAAAGAAAATCACTTGCACAGAAATGTTTGAGTTTATTTCTGAGTAAGTTTGGTTCTTTTGATCTATATGCCTATCCATATGCCAGCAGCAGACAGTCTTAATTATTGTAGCTTTGTAGTAAGTTTTGAAATTGAGAAGTATGAGTCCTCCAATTTTGTTCTTCTTTTTCAAGTTTGTTTCAAGTTCACTGGAGTCCTTGCATTTCCATATGAATTTTAGGATTCACTTGTCAATTTCTACAAAAAAATGCCAGCTGGGGTTTTGATAGGGATTATGTTGAATCTGTATGTCAGTTTGGGGGGTGTTGCGATCTGAATAGTATTAAATCTTCAAAACCATGAACATGGAATGTCTTTCCATTTATTTACGTCTTCTTTCATTTCTTTCAACCATATTTTGTAGTTTCGTTGTATCAGTCTTATACTTTCTCTTTTAAGTTTATTCCTAAGTCTTTTATTCTTTTTGATGCTATTATAAATGGAATCATTTTCTTAATTTCATTGCCAGTTGTTTATTGCCAGTGTATAGAAATACAGTTGACATTTGTCTATTGATCTTATATCCTGCAACCTTGCTGAACTCAGTTATCAGATCAGTAGTTATTTGTGGATCCCTTCTCCTTAAGTCTTAATGTTTACGTTGAAATTAATTTTCAGGTCAAAAAGCAACATTGAATGCAGAAGAAATGGCTGACTTTTATAAGGAATTTTTAAGTAAAAATTTTCAGAAGCATATGTATTATAACAGGTAGGTGTTTAATTTTTTCCTAAAAATTTGAGTGTCACATCCATGCTGGGTATATTATTTTCTTACCTGAATTTAACAACTTTCATGTTTATATTAAAGGTAGAATTTGCTGTGAACTTAGTTTTTTCACTTTTGAATAAAATTGACAACTTAAAGTTATTTTCCTGGCAGCCCTATAGCAGTTTGCACCCCTAGTGCTTGGACGGTGGGTTCTGACAGTACTTCCCTCTAAAGGGAGCCTGACTCCGTGGAGAAGCCCAGTCTGGGGTGGCACAGAAGGAGTCTAGGCATCCTGTGTCTGAAAGTGAAGAGGCTCAGAGACCAGCAGAGTCACGTGAAAAACGGCATAGGAGCCAACTTGAGGGGCTCCCACAGGCCAAAGATGAAGCCATTGTAGCCACACAAAGGTGACCATGGTGGGTTAAAAATGGATCAGATATGCAAACATCTTTGTAACCATAATGATACCGACAGGCTCATGAGTCACCTCCAGATATTGCTAGCCAGCCGACTCGTTATTCTGAAAACTGATAAATAAAAGGAAAGAATTCAAAACACATGCGTATGAACCTCTCTTTTCCTGTACTGACTATTTCAGTACATGGGAACCAAATGAAGGAGCATTTTCTTTGTGGAAGAATGACAGCCACTGCAAAAGGAGTGATGGTGCTGGAAAACTACCGCTTCCCTGATGGAGTAATGAATCCGGACAGCAGTCACCCGTGCTGCTAAAGCCGTTGAGCAGGAAGCTGATGAGGACTTAACAGCAGATGGGTCAGGCTGGTGGCACCTGAACCCCTGGTGCACCTTCACACAGTACCAAGTGGGACAGCTATCACCACATGCCTCTGAGATACAGGAGGAGGCGTGCAGCACCACCCATGAGGTGCTCTTACCAAAAATAAAATGGGATTGGAATCTAGTCAGGCCTCCAAATCTAATACCAGTTCACAGAGAAAGCGTAAAAGCGTGTATGTGGGGGTGAGAGAGGGATTCATAGCAGACCTTGTTTAAAATGACAGCCTGGGGGCTGGCCCCGTGGCCAAGTGATTAAGTTCACACGCTTCGCTTCGGATGTTAGCTCAGGGCCAGTCTTCCTCAGCAAAAAGAAGAGGATTGGCAGCAGATGTTAGCTCAGGGCTACTCCTCCTCAAAAAAATAAAATAAATAAAATGACAGCCTGAAGGGGGCCAGCCTGGTGGCGTAGTGGTGAAGTTCATGTGCTCTGCTTTGGTGGCCCAGGGTTCACAGGTTCAGATCCCAGGCATGCACCTGCACACCACTTGTCAAGCTATGCTGTGGTGGTGACCCACGTACAAAATAGAGGAAGATTGGCACAGATGTTAGCTCAGGGCCAAACTTCCTCATCAAGAAAAAGAGAGAGAGAGAGGCAGCCTGAAGATACAATCCCAAAATGTTGGAAATTCTGTAAGACAAATGATTCAGTTTCAGCAAGTAACTACAATCAAAAACAAAGACAGATATAGGGTGAACTATTATAGATTAAAAGAGACTTCATGAAATGGATAGACCTTGTTTGGACCCTGGTTCAGACAAACCACTTGTAAAAGTCAGAGGAAATTGAACAGTGGCTGTGTATTAGGTTAAGGATGAGTTATTGTTCATTTTATCAATGCAGTGGTAGTATTGTGGTTATGTGTTCTTAAAAAAGATTTTAATGATGCATAACAATGTGTATTTCCAGTGGAAATGATCGGATATGATGTTTGAGATTTGCTTTAAGATGTAATAGTGACAGCATCGGATCAGGCAGGTGAGGCAGGATCTAGAGGATGGTTGAGGCTGGAGGAGCTCATGAGAGCAAGGCTTGGACATAAAGATTAGTTCTGATGCATCTGGATTCTGTTGCTCGTGCTGTCATATATTGCTCTGAACTAGTTCAGTTCCTCACTCAGGCCAGTATTAATTATCTGTCTCTGAACCTTTGATTTCTGAGGAGGGCACAGCACGTTAGCTGTCTGTGCAGTCTGCGGCATTCAGAGCAGAGAGAAACAGCTCACCAAAGGCCAAGCAACTCTGGAGGCTGAGTGCCCCTGTATGCGCCCCCCACCTGCTGCCCCTGCTTCCCTATGGAAACAGGAAGAGCGTAGTTTGCCTGTCCCTACACTTCATTAAATCAAGTCATCTGTATCGGTGGAGTGGGCTCTGGCTTTTCCTTAATAACAGAAGAACTTGAATCCCAAAGGGATACTGGTTTTCTTTTTCTGGAAGCCTTTCTTATTTATTTAGAATAAATAAATAGCTTCCCATTTATTGCATCACTTAAATAGCTAGAAATGTAAAGATGGTTTTCATGTGGAGAGGGATTTTCTATCCAGCCATGCGAAGGCTCCAGAAAACGAGCATTTTTACCTCTTGCTATTGCTTCTTTTGAGCCCTTGGTTATTCTCCTTCCTTCTATACTCAGAGCCAGTAAATCACTTGAGTCCAGTTCGGAATGGCAGTTCCACATTCACTGATTAGCTCATTTGGCCGAAAAGCACTGGTCTTGTTGGCATTTCAGCTTCCAAGGCCTTAGCACTAAGAGCCTGGAATGTGTGCATTCGTTGTGGAAACTTTCCAAGCTTTGCTCGTTCAACTGCTGACAATGGGGTGAATTTGTAAGTTTTGGATGTTCTGTAGAGTAACTCACAGGCAAGTGAGCCCCGACTGTGTGTGAACTCCATCCCAATATTTGTATGAGAAGCTCTGGAATTATCTCTTTAAAGACTTAAATTACACTGAAGCTCAGATCATCTCGAAAAAGAGGATCTGGAGCTTTGTAATGTTGGCACTCGTGATAAATTAGCTTCTCATGATGCAGTGCTTTTGTCATGTGTTCCTTATGCCAATAAGATGCCAATACCAGGATGGTCCCCACTGAGTTCCTGCAGAGCCTGCCAGTCATTTTGCTAAGCGGTCACGCCCCCGTCACTCAACAGTTGTGTCTCTCCAAGAATGCCACTGGAGTCCAGGGCAGCCCCACGATTCCGAGGGCTCTTTTGGAGTCTTTTAGCAAAAACCAGAAGAGGGTTGCAGTGTCCTCCAGGAATGGGACAAAATGGGGTTTGGGTGACCTGGGCACATCACCATTGAGCCTTTTTCTCATCCTGATGAAAATCCAGGTGGAAGGAAGGAAGGTTTTTATGGACAATTTACCTTTAATGGAGGCAGGCAAAGGAAGAGACTGTGAGGAAAGGAGGAGGAGGAGTCAGGGGGCCTTGCCTTTTGGCTGGGAACTCACCTCAGAGACCTGCGTGCTAGTCGTCAGTCACTGGGGATATGTCACCTGTGCTTGTCCTGTTCCTCTGTAGAGATTGGTACAAGCGTAATTTTGCCATCACGTACTTCATGGGAAAAGTGGCCCTGGAGAAGATTTGGAACAAGCTTAGACTGAAACAAAAGAAGACCATCAATTAGGAGCCCACCCTGACCCACCCGCCCAGTGTCCAAGTTTCCACAAGAAACAGCTGGTTACAGGAGCCCGCTTTACCAGGGCTCTAAACACCCGTAAGTGATCTGAGTCCACCAGCTTCTTTATGGGGGCCCCTTGGCTTATGTTTCAGTGCAGGGCGGGCTGGGAATCCGCGGGTCCTGGGGTGCTGTAGGTCACCTGGCTTCACCCTGAGTGTGGACACCAGGCCAGCTCTCAGTCACAGACGTCATATTAAATAAAAACCCAATCACTGTGTGCCTGTTTTCTGTGTTTTTGAATTGTACCAATTTGAAATAAAACAATATAAAAATATTAATAAAGTTTCACTTAAAAAAGTGGGCTCCACTGTTGGGAATGATTTGGAAGCTTGCTGCCGAGTGAACTGGAAGCTGCCACGTGTCCCCACGCGCTCACATGACCAGTGAGCCGGGAATTATTGGAGGCCCCTGGGTTTGTACCCTGATGAAATGCAGCTGTCCTGGGATGCTTGCCCTACAGACTTGAAGCAAGTGCAGCTCCTGTCAGAGACCTCAGGTGACTGCGGAGCCACCTTGAGAGAACTTTTCTCCATTTACTCAAGTGAGGGAGAGCCTGTTTCCAGAGTTTTCCCCGACAACTTGCTCTGGATCACACTCCTCTGTTTTTTAAATTCTTTTGAAACCACAGTTGTTTGAAGTAGGATTATATGGTTTTAAAATGAGGAGGCTCTCTTTGTACTGCATCCTGGAGCCGTGTGGCATGGGGTCACAGCTTGCAGGAGGGGATGCCTGCCTCAGCAATGGGGAAGTGGCCTTCAGAGGCAGGCCACATTAGCCAGCGTGTCCTCTGAGGATAGACAAGATATCTGGAATTAACTAAACGCCACTTGGCAAGTAGTTTTTATTCCAAAATGAGGCATGACAATAGAGTCACAAGACTGGATTTCTTCTGTGACTTATAAACTGCTGCCACTGAAGATGATTTCCAAGGAGAAATTCCAGAAACCAGAAGAAGCATATCACCCCACCCCACCCCCTGCACTGAGGCCTTTAAGGGCTGTGCAGATGGATGAGGGTGAGTGTGAGAACCCGAAGAGGAAAGCCCGTGCGCCACGCACCACTGGAGAACCCTGCACTGGGTCAGTCACGCTGCGGGGCAGTTAACCCAGCTCTGCTAACCAAGGTCCCCGGAGAGTGGGGCGCGTGGACCATGAGGTTACCCAGAAATAACACTGTATCGTTAATTCCTGCCACTCCCTCTGCTAAACACAGGTTCTCAGCCTGACACCAGCGTGTGTCACACTGTGTGCAGCTGCAGAGAAACAAGGGAAAAAGTGATAACCACCAGGGTTGGGGTCCCCGGACAGGGGCCCTCTGTTCCGTGTGGGCGAGCCCAGCCCAGAAGGTATGAACCACTTCCTAGCTTTTAATTCCTCCTCTCCCATCAAATTCACTGACTGAAGGTCATTTAATGGTTGTCTTCTCCCCAGGCAGTGTGACGTTGGCATAAACAACTTCCAGTGGTATCATTTCTAATTCTTTTTGTACATCAATTCTTAGAAATTTTGAGGATGACTTTCCAGAGTAACAGCAAAAAACAAGTGGATTGTCTGAAAGGAAATTTGTTTTTTGGGAAAGTGAATTCCAGCGTGGGTGGTGACGGTGTGTGTATGCTCACGGCATCCTTGCAGACTGTAAGAGATACATCATGTTTTGTCTTACATGTTACTGTCTGTGAAGGCAGAGGGAGAAGATGGAAAGTATGGGTGTCTTTTGTAATCTGTGGGACTGTTGAACAACTGTGCAGGATCTGCTGTTCATAAAGGGCCTTTCCAAACACAAGGGTTTGGAAATCACAAGGGTCCTGAATCACACCCTGAGATGCTGAGACCATGTGCCAGAGTTCTTAGCCCGGCGCTCCAGATAGCTTGTGTACTGCGTCCTCGAGCACATGGGTTCTGCCCTTCAGCTGGTGGCTTGGCGGTGCATTACCAGCATTTACACTGAACAAGAGCTTTCACCAACTAGCTCTTCCGGGCACGTTTGATAATTTACCTCCTGAGATCCTCAGGGCTCCTAGAGGCAAGCCTCTTGAGGTTTCAAGGAACAGAAACTTCTTCAAATAAGCTCTGGTCGCATGGGGGGTAGGAGGGGCAGGTAACATTAGAAGGCAGAGGTCTCCAGAAGCAGACCTCCTGAAGCGAGAAAGCCTGAGAGCCAGGGAACGCGATGCCCCCAGTGTCTGTCAGGGGCCACGGAGCTCTGTCCACCAGTGCCACCCTCCAAGGGTGGGCCGGGCCTTGGGCAGGTCTCTGTCCAGTGGGCAGGCATGGGACAGCAAAGTGACCAAGGTGACACAGTGCCGTGCAGAGTCTTGAGGTTCTTATCCTCACCAGAGCCCCTCTCATCTGAGGCGGTGGAGATGCTGCCTTCACAGGTCCAAGGGTGCTTTCTTTTAAGAAACTTAAAAAGAGCGAAAAACAAACATATGTTCTATATTCTGACAAAGGAAAGGACAAGTGATTCTTTGACTTTATAAAGTAACAATTGAGAAAGTAAAGCATTCTTTGAAATTGTCAGAGGGAGCAGTGCCCCACGGTGGTAGCGTCCTGGGCCGGGTGAGCTGAGTTGTGGGGGTCTTGACACCCTCCTACCGGAGGGATAGAGAGGCCTTGCGGGCGCAGGAGGACTGCTGGTTAAGAGCCAAAGGAGCAGCATCCACAAGTCCCAGGTTCAGAGTCCCAAGTAATTCTCCTAAAATCGTTTCCACTTGGCGTAACTGACATGGTAGGTAGATATTGAGGACTGGCAGGAGAGCTTTAGCAACTCAAGACGTAAGTGTGGTTGAAATCTCAGTAACCTGTGTTATCCTTTTGTAAGAACAGTTTAACTTAATGCCGACAAGTTTGACTTGACTCGTGGTGTTAACTGTTGCTAGGTTCTCAAATGCTCTGAGTGAATTAACGAGAAGTGACAGTGTTGTGTTCCTGTCTTGGATTCTTAAACATTTAAGATTAAATGATTGTGGTAAATGTTGCTTCACGTCAGAAATAAAGTTATTTTGACTCTAACATTTGTATGCTCAGTTAAGGAAATGTTAGGTTAAGACAGTTCTCTGTCACAGCCGTATTCCAGTAGAGTATTTTTGTGAACTTTTAAATAATTACAGAATAAAGGTTATCTCAGTGATGTATCTTTTCCTGCTTTTCCCTTTGATAAAATTTAATGCTTCTGTTTTCTGGATTAAGAAGTAAAATAAAATTGAGTCTCTTTTCCCCTGTGTGTGTTGGGTGCTGTTTGTGGACATTGGTCTTTTAATTGCTCATGTTCACCCCCAAAAAAGAGAATCCAGGTGTGGCCATCAGAAGTGGCAGTGGGCCTCGGGGCCCAGGCTGGCTCAAGTCACTGACAGCGGGACATCTCACCACAAAGTCTTTCCTTGTTTTGTTTTAATCCTGATAATATATTGGGAACTCTGCCTCCAGGAGGAACAGTGAAGCGTCTTTGTAACGTGATTGCACTAGAGCGGCGTTCCAGGGCAGACTTGTCTGCCTTCAGGCCCATCTCCAGGCCTCAGCTTCCTGGCTTGTAATTATGCACACCTGGCAAAGCCCCAGCAGGGTGTGACATGGCATCTTAGGTACAGTGTCAGCACTTAACGGGCTCCTCATAAATCTAAAATGATAGCGACTAGTAATAACGTCCAAAGCAACTGGTTCCTGACCACCAGAAGGCCTCGGTGGGGCAAAGTTGACTGAAAGCTGGCCCTTGTGCTGAGTCGAGAGCAGAGCCCCCAGCACCAGCCAGGAGTTTAGTAGGAAAGGCCTTTGGTCTCTTCCATGTCCCGGAGCTGTCGGCACGCAGTGATGCTCAGGAGTTATCCATGGAGCATTGGTCCTTCCTGTTACCCCTCCCTGAATGTCCACACGCACACTGGCTCCCTGCTGGCAGCCTCGCTCCTGGCTCTTTAAAGAGAACAAAATTGCATCTTTGCAAAGAAGCCTTGCACTCAGGCGTCAGCTGGTCTGGCTTTGGCGTGTGTTTTAATCCTTTGTCCCTCCAAGGGCTCAGCTTTGACTAGCCCTTTTTCTGGCCAGCGCTTTAGGCTGTTTTCACCCAGAGAGGCAGCGGGGCACTGCTGTCTTTGTACTCCAAGGCTTCTACACTGGAGGAGGGCAGAGAGCCACGGAGGGTCAGCCCAACCACCCTCTGTTCTGTAAATTTGCAAAGACTTGATTAATGGGGAAATCACAGAACTTGTGGGAAATTGTATGATAAAATTTTCTATTTGATGATTTTTTTCCCTACAAGCATTGCTTTTTTTCTGTTTTTAAAAACCAAAAAATGACATTTTTAACGATGCCTCCGGTTAGAAAACTGGAACAGTGCAGGGAGGAGCAGACTGCAGAGGAGCAGGCTTCCTTTATGGAGAATCAACTTTCCCAAGGAGAGGCTGGGGGTTCCTGCTCAGAAAGCCCACCTGATTGGGATCCAGTGGAGACTGGGGCTTCTGGCATCGTCAGCGCTTTTCCTCCCTGTGCAGCCGAGCCCCCTGGGGATTGCTTAAGTCCTGTTAGGTTCCCTCACAGACCCTGTTGTACATGTATAATTTTTTATTGCAAAGTAATTGCCTTTCAGCAACTTACATGCCTTCTTTTTTTTTTTTTTTTGAGGAAGATTACCCCTCAGCTAACTACTGCCAGTCCTCCTCTTTTTGCTGAGGAAGACTGGCCCTGAGCTATCATCCATGCCTATCTTCCTCTACTTTATATATGGGATGCCTGCCACAGCATGGCGTGCCAAGTGGTGTCATGTCCCCACCCGGGATCGGAATCAGCGAACCCCGGGCTGCTGAGAAGCAGAACGTGTGAACTTAACCGCTGCGCCACCGAGCCAGCCCCCCCCATTTACCATTTTTAAGTGTGTAGTTCAGTGGCTTTAAGTCCATTCACATTGTTGTCCAACCATCACCACCGTCCATCTCTAGAACTTTTTCATCTGCCCCAACTAAAACTTTGTCCCTAACTCACTCCCCACTCCACTCCCCCGACCCACCACCATTCTACTTTCTGTCTCTATGAATTTGTCTACTCTAGGGACCCTATATAAGCGGAATCATACAGTATTTGTCTTCTTGTGACTGGCTTATTTCCCTTAGCATGGTGTCCTCAAGGTTCATCGATGCTGTAGCAAGTGAAGATGGGTTTGTTTGCAGACAGACAGACCGGGTCCCAGTCTCAGCTGTGGCAGCTAAGCCCTCTGAGTCTCAAACACTACTGGAGACCAGAAATAGCCCTCACAACACAGGCCACGTGATGGCATTCCCTTTGGGGTCCTGTGAGGACAACAGGGTCCTTGCTTTCTCATTCATTCAGCAGCTGCTCATGAGACCCGCTGCCTGCCAGGCCCTCTTCTAGGCACTGGGAATGGAGCCGTGAATGAGACAGCCCTCACGGGTCACACTGCCCTCTTGTTTACCTAGGGCCCTGTGCCCATGTGGCAGGGACAGCTGCCCTCCTGGCTGGGCAGTGCCCCTGCTCAGACATTCTGCTCACCTCACTGGTCTTCCAGGAAAGTAATTTCTTTCCTTTCATGCCATGGAAAAGAAATTGATCAGTCCTCCCAAAATGTTTGGGCTGTTTCAGCTGTATTTGTAGCCACTCGGGTATTGATTTGCAATGATCATTGTATTCACTTTGTCCTGAGTCAGACCTTGGGTGGAAAAGTACAGAAAGAGCTTCTGGAGGGGGGATGAGATGGATGGACGAGATTGGCAGGTGTCCAGAGGTGGTTTCTATCCAGGTATTTGGGGGTTCTAAGCTCTCCCAGGCCCATCCCTCCTCCCCATACCCTAGCACACACTCACACCCAGAGACAGGTTTGCCGTCAAAACAGATCCCCAGTTTGGGGCAGGGTGGGAAGATTAGTACAAAGCCAAGGCCGTAGGCGGAGAGGCAGAGAAGAGCTGCTTGTTTGTTTGTTTATTCCTTTATCTCTGCACACCCCACAGGGCCCACCAGCCACAGCTGGACGAAGGAGCAAAACAGCCCTGGGCACCGGCTTGTGAAAGGTTGATCCATCTGCTAGGAACACCAGGGCAAACAAGATTTTTATTTTTATTTTAAAAAGAAAGCAACATCCCAGCATGTCCTCGGTGCCTCCCCAAGCCTGGCTGCAGTAGGCAGGACGTCCAGTACAGCCCTAGCCTGCTGGGGCGTCCACTCTAATGGCAACATGGCAGGACGGTCTGGCAGGGCCACCTGCACAGACCCAGCTCCCACACCATGGCTGGGAGCTGTACTTCCAGCTAGAAAGTGGGATTTCCTGTCAGCTCAGGGTCCTGCTGCATCTTGCTACAAACTCCAGAATCTGACCATCTGGTCGTGGATACACGAGGCCCAGCAGTCACCGAGAGCTGTTCCTGTGTTCATCCCCCTCATTCCCTCCCCCAAGTGCCTCACCATGCTGCCTGGCACAGAGTAGGCCTTGGACAACGGTGCTAAACCAGTGCAGCCCCTGGATCCTTTTACCAAATAATAATAATAGGGGGCTGGTATAGCTATCTGCCAGGCACAGTTCTCAGAGTTTTGTTTATGCGGATTTGTGGCATCCTCAGACCAGCCCTTGAGGGGTCCTCTCCTCACAGCACCCGGCCAGGCCCGCCAGGCTCCGTCCAGCTGCAGGTTGGAATCGGGACTCTGTTCTGATTGGCCCAGGTGGGCTGTGGCCCCGCCCCTGGCTTATCAGATGCCACCAACGGGGAGGATGGGTGCTGTGAAGCCCATGCTTGGAGCTGTCATTCATTCAGTCAATGAAATGCACCAAGGCTTAGCACACATCAGTCACTGCCACACGGTTAGGGGTCATCTGTGAATAAAACTGGCAGAAATCCTTCTAGAGGGTCAATGTATGCAGTAAATAAATCAATTATATAAAAGGTTGCCAGAGGTTCAGTGGTGTGGAAAAAGAGCAAACGGGCTGGGGAGTTTGTGGGGAGCAGATGGCAAGGGGGCGAGATCTGGGCAAGAGTGACTAAGGCCGTGGGACTGCAGTGAGCCTGGCAGGGCCAGGAGCAGCAGGCAACTGGCGTGGTTGGGCGGCAGGAGCCAGGGAAGAGGAGGGTGGGAGGAGGTGGGCCAGGGCCTGCCAGCCACCACACAGACGCTAGCTTTTCTCCTGAGTGTGCTGCAGAGCCACTGAGGGCTCTGAGCAAGGGACGGCCACAGCCTGATCACTCTGCCAGGGGCCCGGGGCAGAGTGGGGAGCCCCATCCAGGCCACAGCCAGGACCCAGGTGGCTCCTACGAGGTGGTGGCTGGGAAGATGGTGAGCTGGGAAGTGGCCTGTCCAGTACAGGAGCCACTAGCCACACATGGCTATTTACATTTCAGTTAATTCAGTGAAATTAAAAACTCAGGGGGCCCAGCCCAGTGTCCGAGTGGTTAAGTTCACATGCTCCACTTTGGCGGCCCAGGGTTTCGCCAGTTCGGATCCTAGGTGCGGACATGGCACTGCTCATCAAGCCATGCTGAGGCGGCGTCCCAGATAGCACAACCAGAAGGACCTACATCTAGAATACACAACTATGTACTGGGGGGCTTTGGGGAGGAGAAGAAGAAAGAAAAATAAAAAGAAGATTGGCAACAGATATTAGCTCAGGTACCAACCTTTAAAAAAAAATCTCAGCCCCTCAGTTGCACTAGCCTCCTTTCAAATGCTCGATAGCCACACGTAGCTAGTGGCCACCATATTGGACGTCACAGATGTGGAACAGTTCCATGATGGCAGAAAGTTCTGTTAGCGCTGGCCTAGGAGGTGCCATAAGGCATGCTCTTCTTTCTTCTGGGGAGGCCGGGGCCCAGAATGTGGGAGTGTGGGCTGGGCAGCAGGTGGGGCGGGGTGGAGCTGGGAGTCAAGGAGGGGATGTGAGAGGCTGTGTCACTGGGAGGACAGGTGGGCTGTCCATGTGAGAGTCAGTTCAACTGGAAAGGGCAGTACCTGACTGAGGGGGGAGGGGATCCAGAAGATGCTGCTGGCCAGGTATAGCCATGAGGCTTTTCCCAGGACATCTAGTGAGAAGTGCCCAGTTTTCCACACTGCAGCCACGGCCATGTGGCTGGTGAGCACTTGCAATGTAGCTGGTCTGAATTGAGATGTGCTGTAAGTGTAAGCTATGTACCAGATTCCAAAGACTTAGCATGAGAAGAGGAATGTAAGCTATCTCATTCATAATTTTTTCTTATTAATTACATGTTGAAATAATACTTTAAATATATTGGGTTCAGTAAAATATATTATTAAACAGTCTTAAAAAGGAAGGAAATTCTGACACATGCTACAACATGGGTGAACCTTGAGTACATTATATGAAGTGAAATAAGCCAGTCACAAAAGGACAAATTCTGTATGATTCCACTTATATGAGGTGCCTGGAGTAGCTGAAATCATAGAGACGGGAAGTAGAATGGTGGGTGCCAGGGGCTGGTGGGGGATGGTTATTTATTGTTTAATGAGTATAGAATTTCAATTTGGGATGATGAAAAAGTTCTGTAGTGATGGTTGCACAACATTGTGAATATACGTAATGTCACTGAATTGTACACTTCAAGTGGTTGAGATGGTAAATTTTATGTTATGTATATTTTGCCTCAATTAAAAAAATTTCTGATAAAATTTGCTGAAGAAACAATATATGTATATATATTATTATTTTATTTTATTTTATTTTTTTGAGGAAGATTAGCCCTGAGCTAACTACTGCCAATCCTCCTCTTTTTGCTGAGGAAAGCTGGCCCTGAGCTAACATCCGTGCCCATCTTCCTCTACTTTCTATGTGGGACACCTACCACAGCATGGCTTGCCAAGTGGTGCCATGTCTGCACCCAGGATCCGAACCTGGGAACCCCGACCGCCAAAGCGGAACGTGTGCACTTAACCACTGTGCCACTGGGCTGGTCCTATATTATTATTTTTATTTTTATTTTTTTTAAGATTTTATTTTTCCTTTTTCTCCCCAAAGTGCTCCTAGTACATAGTTGTATCTTTTTAGTTGTAGGTCCTTCTAGTTGTGGCATGTGGGATACCACCTCAGCATGCCCTGATGAGAGGTGCCATGTCTGTCCACGCCCAGGATCCAAACCGGTGAAACCCTGGGCCGCCAAAGCACATCGCACAAACTTAACCACTCAGCCATGGGGCTGGCCCTATATTATTAAAGTTATTTTCACTTGCTTCTTTTTGCCTTTTTTACTGTGGCTACTAGGGAATTTTAAATGACATTGTGTAGGCCAGCCCTGGTAAGTTCAGCGTGCTCCACTTCAGTGGCCCAGGTTCGGTTCCCGAGCATAGACCCACACCGCTTGTCTGTTAGTGACCATGCTGTGGCAGCGGCTCACATACAAAAAAAGAGGAAGATTGGGGATGGATATTAGCTCAGGCGAATCTTACATAAACAAACAAACAAACAAATAAATAAATAAGTAGATGGATGGATGAATGAATGAATGACATTGTGGCTCATGTTAGTTTCTATTGGGCAGCGCTGCTGCATTGGGCACAGACCCCGGGGGTCTCTGTGGTCCAGAGGAAGAGACAGGCGAGAGTGACCCAGCACAGAGAGCCCTTACAGAGAGGCCTGAACTGCCAGCAGGATGGGCTCGGCCTCCCAAAGGAGTGACATTCCAGCTGGGCCTTGGTGGGTGAGCTCATTTGCCTGTTCAGAAGTTCATGTCAGCGGATGTTTTCTTTTTTTTTTTTTTTGGTAGGGGGCTTTCCCTTTTTTCTCCCAAAGCCCCTCGGTACATAGTTGTGTATTTTCAGTTGTGGGTCCTTCTAGTTGTGGCATGTGGGATGCCGCCTCAGCATGGCTTGATGAATGGTGCCGTGTCTGCGCCCAGGATCCGAACCGGCAAAACCCTCGGCCACCGAAGCGGAGCACGTGAACTTAACTGCTCGGCCACAGGACCGGCCCTATTTTTTTTTTCTTTTTAAATTTATTTTATTTTATTTTTTTTTGAGGAAGATAAGCCCTGGGCTAACATCTGCTGCCAATCCTCCTCTTTGTTTTTTGCTAAGGAAGACTGGCCCTGAGCGAACATCTGTGCCCACCTTCTTCCACTTTATATGTGGGACTCCTACCACAGCATGGCTTGCCAAGCAGTGCCATGTCCACACCTGAGATCCAAACTGGTGAAACCCGGACGGCCAGAGCAGAATGTGCACACTTAACCCCTGCTCCACCTGCCTGGCCTAATGTTTTCTCATTTAATAGGGCCTTGCTAGGCACTTGAGAGTAGCCCTCGGCAGGTGAGGCAGCATCTGGCCCGTGTTGGCTGTCCCCAAAACAGCATGTGCCAGGACAAGCCAGGAATAGTTCGCTTCCTTATCCCACCCCTTTCACAGGCCCTGTAATGGATCCACACTGAGAACAGAACAGCAGTTTATCCTTCAGCACCTCATTGGCCTCGTCTGTAAAATGGGCAGCAGCAGTTTGCGTCCTGAAGTCGGGTGGACCAGCTGGGTCTGTGAAGAGACTGACTGTAGTGAGGGCCCCTGAAAGAGGCATCCACATCCGAACCCCTTGTACCTGGGATTGTGACCTTATTTGGAAACAGGGACTCTGCAGATGTGATTAAGTTAAGGATATCAGGAGGAGCTCATCCTGGATTTAAGGTGGGCCCTAAGTCCAATGACAAGTGTCCTTAGAAAGGAGAGGGCTATCTGAAGCACAGAGATGCAAAAGAGAAGGCCCCGTGAGGATGAAAACAGAGATCAGAGGGATGTGTCTTCAAGCCCCAGGGACTCATGGAGCCACCAGAAGCTGGAGAGAGGCCCGGAACGCGTTCTCCCTCCCAGGCTCCAGAGGGAACCAAGCTACCTGCACCTTGGTTTCCGACTTCTGGTCTTGAGAACTGTAAGAGAATAAACTTCTGTTGCTTGAAGCCCCCAGTGTGTGGTCATTTGTCACGGCAGCGACAGGAGACGTGCTCTGATGGGTTCCAGACTGAGAGCCGAGGAGGACAGCAGGAGGAACTCAGGCATTTTGGAGTGAGTGTGGGTCAATGTGCAGTCCTGGAAAAGGAGAACCAGATTTATGTCTGATGGATCAGCATCTTCCAGAATGAATCAATAGGTGAAACTTTCTAGAGGCCCTGCTGAATCCCTCTTCCTGAATCTCACCTCCAGAGCCGACAACGTGGGGAAATGCTTTACTCTTATTTGCGGTAGCAGTGTGTGGGTGCTTGAGTTCAGTCCAATGACTAGCTCTGAGTCCAGGCCTTTTGGCCAGTTTCCCTGGGCGTAGCCTCAGTTTCTCCATCTGTAAAGTGGGATAGTGCTCCCCAACCTGGCTGGTGCTTGTGGGAAATGGGTGTGAGGCCCTTCGTGCCAACACGTGGGACGAAGGGTTGTCTGTGGTTGCTGCGTTTCTGTGCAGATGGGGATCGGGGTCCTGGAAGTGAGGGACAGAGGCTGAGGGTGCAGCTTACGTGGACCTGCCTGGCCCAGCCGCAGTGGGCTCACCCCAGGATACTGCAAAGGCTGGGTTTTCTTCTTTTTAGCTCTTTGCAATGATATATCCATTTGTGCATTACCTTATTCAGCGTCTGCCCCCTGTACCTTCGGTCCTGTGGAGCTGAGAAGAGCCTGGCTGGAATAGGAGCGCATCCCAGAGTATGAACGTGGGCAGGGCTGACAGCCCTCAGTGGGTGGGCAGCCGGGGTCTGCCCAGCTTGCGGGTTTCCTCAGGCCTGGCCTTTCTTTCTGCACAGGTGATGGGCACAGCAGCTGTCCTGGTAGCTAGGAGTCTGCTGCTCCTGGCGGTGACCCTCTAAGCCCACCTTTTGGCCCACTGATGCCCCAGGTTGCCTTTCTCCTGGGCATTTCTGGAGGCATGTGGTCCCAGCTGGGCCAGCATGGAAGTGATTCTGGTGAAAGGAGACAAGTGAACCTCTTCTCCCAAACATGACTGTGAATCCAGTAGATCACTTAGGGACCAAGAAATCCGCTAAGAGAGAAAAAACCAGCGTGAGCAGTGTCCACCATTGCCCTTCATACATAGCCAGGCGTGTTTGTCTGCCGGCCGGGGGCTAGGGGGAAGAAAGAGGGAAGCTGGTTTGGGGAGTATGGCGTGGGGCCCAGGGAGGTTTAACAAGCCTGATTGGGTGAGCCAGACCAGCATCAACGCAGACTGTCAGGGCATGGAGGTACACCACCGTACCACCCTCCCTGGGGGGTGCTGCCCGAGGGAACAGGGCTGCATGAGCTCAGAGAGCCACCTATAGAGAGGATGACTCAGTTCCCCATCCGCCAGCTTCCATTCCCCGTTGTCCCCAATCCTGCAGCAGCACATTCCCAGGGTGGGCCCCATTGGCTAAGCCAAGCAGTATGAGGCATTCTCCTGGTCAGGGGTGGGTCCAGGTGGGCTTGTGACCTGGGAGGTGGAATCTCAGCAAAGCCCGGGGTATTCATTGATGGGTGAGAGGTGAGAGGCTCTTGCCTTCTGGACAGTGAGGTACAAAGATGTGATGTCTGGAGATGCTGCAGCCATTTTTGCTCCTGCAAAGGGAGCCAGGCCGAGGCCTGACTACACACAGGCTGGAGGCAAAGGTAAGAAAGCCACAGGAAGTGGAGCCCTCCCCTTGATGGCAGCATCCAGAAGTTCAAGGGCACCCTCAGGTGGAGCTGGGGAGGGGTGAGGCCGATTCTGGTCTGAGACGTGAAGTCCAGCACGTGGGTGGTATTGATTGTTTCCTCATTCATTCATTCATTCAGTTTAACCCCATTTATGAAGAACCACCATATTCAAGAACGTGAGCTAGGCCTGGGGTGTATGGGAAGGAGGAGGAGGCAGGAGATACCAACGGAATTAAGGTGGGGTCTGTGCCCCCAGAACACTTGTAACAGTTGGCAGACGAGTCTGGTCCTGCTGGATGAGACTGTGGGGAGAGCAGGGAGGCAGGTGCGTTCTGCAGAGGGAGCTCCCGGGAGCCCTGTCGTCAGCCGCTCTCAGGCACCCAGTGGTCAAAGTCCCAAAGAGCCTCCTGTTCACAGAGGGGGTTGCCGCCTGCCCAGCCAGGAGCAACATGTGCTGATTCCGGGACAAACCTGGCACCTGCATGGCTATTTTTGTCTAAAGACTGGAAGAAGCTATCCATCTGCCCATCTGAGGAGCCCCAAATTCATATCCTTGAGCAAGTCTACCCCCTTCTGTGATCACAGTCATCTCAGGTGAAAAGGGCGGGGGGGGGGGGGGGGGGCAGGATGTTGTGGCATCTGGGCCTCCAGCATTCTGCAGAAGCAGGGGCATTATGGGGAGCCTGGTAATCAAGAGACCCCCCCCCGCCCCCCGCCCCAGAAGGGCCCAGCCATTTCCTTCTGGCGTGCTCCTGTAGGGTGTGCAGAGCTGAGGCCCACAGAGTCCCTGGGAGGGCTGCCTGGAGGAGGCCAATTTGTGCTGGGCCATAAAATGTGGAGGAGGCCTTCATCAGGTGGACAGGGGTAGGGAGGTGAGAGAACACAACACGGTCAGTGCAAGTCTGTGAATCCATTTGTAACCTAGGGGGCGAGGGTCAGGGGTCAGCCAGAGCAGCAGCCCTGGCCTTGGAACTTCGTGCAGTCCTTTGTGCAGTCCTTGTATGCTGCTGTAGACACCCCCTGGAAGGAGACAGGAGCAGCTCAGTCCCTGCCAGCTTCCAGCTGAGCCCCTTTCCCTAGAAGGCGTCTCCAAGCCTCCACCGTTGGCACAGGCGCCCTCCGTGGATCAAGGCGAACACGGGACTGGTACTCACAAGACCCTTTCCCACCCCCCAGCTCCTCACAAGGTTCCTAGGAGGCAGAAGGACGGGGTGATCCTCCCCACATTACAGATGCATAGACTAAGATCACACCACGGTGAACCAGGGCTGCAGTCATGGGCCTAATTCAGGATTGAATTCAGTTCCTTCCTCTTTCCTTCCCTCTCTCCTTCCTTGAACACTCTCTGTGCCAGCCACTGTGCTGTGTATCATGGTGGGAGCCACAAAGATGCCCCTCACCTCCACTGTGCAGGGGAGGCGGGGTGACACGTGCTTAAGTGGTAATGTGGGGTGGAGGTGCTAGTGCTGTGAGAGAGGGCCCTGTGGAGGCTGTGGGCGTTCTTTTTTTTTTTTTTTTTTTTTTGAGGAAGATAAGCCCTGAGCTAACATCTGCTGCCAATCTTCCTCTTTTTGCTGAGGAAGACTGGCCCCGAGCTAACATCCATGCCCATCTTCCTCTACTTTATATGTGAGACGCCTACCACAGCATGGCTTGCCAAGCGGTGCCATGTCTGCACCCAGAATTCGAACCAGTGAACCCCGGGCCGCCGAAGCAGAACCCACAAACTTAACCGCTATGCCACCAGGCCGGCCCCATTATTATTATTAAGATTATTATTGGTCCTGAGGGGGCCAGCCCTGGGGCCAAGTGGTTAAGTTTGTGCGCTCTGCTTCAGCGGCCTGGGGTTTCGCCGGTTCAGATCCTGGGTGCGGACATGGCACTGCTCATCAAGCCATGCTGAGGTGGCATCCCACATGCCACAACTAGAAGGACCCACAACTAAAAATATACAACTATGTACTGGGGGCCTTTGTGGAGAAAAAGGAAAAATAAAATTCTTTAAAAAAAGAAAAAAAAAGATTGGTCCTGAGCTAACATCTTTTGCCAATCTTCTTTTTTTTCTTCTTCTCCCCAAAGCCCCCAGTACATAGTTGTATATTCTAGTTGTAGGTCCTTCTGCTTGTGCTGTGAGGGGCACCACCTCAGCATGGCCTGATGAGCGGTGCCATGTCCGCACCCAGGATCAGAACCGGCGAAACTCTGGGCTGTTGAAGTGGAGTGTGCAAACTTAACCTCTCGGCCACAGGGCTGGCCCCTAGTTATTATTTTTATTAGCAGAATCATTGGCTTACAGGATATCTTATGAAGGGACTTTGCATCTTGGGGCTGGGCTGCAGCTGAGGAACCATCTCCCTTCCTTGCAGGAAGCTTGACGCCTCTTACCCAGCACAACCCCCACCCCTGCCGCCACTGTAATCAAGTGTATCGCACCCCTGATGGTACCTGCTGGGAGACAATTCTCCATGAGCCTCTCCCATTCCTGCACATATTGTGAGTGGAGGCACTGACAGTTCTTTGCTCCACATCATCTTTTCAAGGATGTCTGTATAGCAAACTGCTGTGTATGGAATGCTCATACATCACTGGTGGGATGTAAAATGGTTGATCACTTAGGAAAAAGGTCTGGAAGTTTCTTAAGAAACTAACATAAGGACTGGCCCAGTGGTGCAACAGTTAAGTTGATGTGTTCCCTTTGGCAGCCCGGGCTTTGCCAGTTCGGATCCCAGGCACGGACCTACACACTGCTGATCAAGCCATGCTGTGACAGGCATCCCACATATAAAATAGAGGAAGATTGGCATGGATGTTAGCTCAGGGCCAATCTTCCTCAGCAAAAAAGAGGAGGATTGGCGGGGGATGTTACCTCAGAGCTAATCTTCCTCAAAAAACAAAAACAAAAACAAAAAAACCTGCCCTATGGCCTAGCACTTCCATTCCTAGGTGTTCACCCAAGAGAAATGAAAATATGTGTTTCCCAAAAGACTTGTACAAGAAAGTTCAGATCAGCTTCATTCATATGAACCAAAATGGAAGAAGCCCAGGTTTCCATCAACAGGAGACTGGCAAACACACAACATCATGGATGAACATCAACACTATTAGCTGAGTGAAAGGTGCCAGATGCGAAAAGTAGATTCTGTAGGATTCCATTTATATAAAATGCTAGAACAGGCAAAACTAACCTATAGTCAAACAAAACAAAACAAAGCAAAGAAGGCAAATGGTTAATTGTGGAATCTTAGTGGTGGGTACGTGCAAGTTTGCTGTCCAAGTTCTTCTGTCAGTTGACACATTTGGGATCAACAAACGCACAAGCAGCCAGACTGACCTCTCTCTAGCAGAGGCTCGGTTGCCATCCTGCCTAAGTTTAAGCGTCAGTCCTCACCTGGTGACATCCTGGGTCCCACAGATGGCTCTGTACACTGGACTCACCATCCAAGACAGCTTCCCCCATGGCCTGGTGCCTGGTGGGGGGGACAGCTAGAAGGCAGGGCTAAGGGGACCTGGATAGCTGGGACTCTCCAGCAGGGTAGCTGGCCTTCTTACCTGGCCACTCAGGCTCCCAAAAGCACACAAGTGAAATCTCTGGGGCCTTCTTTTTTTTTTTTTTTTAAAGATTTTATTTTTCCTTGTTCTCCTCAAAGCCCCCCGGTACATAGTTGTGTATTTTTAGTTGTGGGTCCTTGTAATTGTGGCATGCAGGACACCACCCCAGCATGGCCCAATGAGTGGTGCCATCTCCCCGCCCAGAACCTGAACTGGCAAAACTCCAGGCTGCTGAAGTGGAGCGCGTGACCTTAACCATTCGGCCATGGGGCTGGTCCCTCTGGGGCCTTCTTAAGGCTTCAGCCTGGAACCAGCAGCCTCACTTCTGCTGTATTCAGGAAACAGGCTGGTCTCAGGAAACAGGCTGGCCCCGAGGGCGCGTGGGAGGGGCTGGTCAGGAATGCTGGGGACCCTGGGCACCCCTGAAGGAGTTGAGCTTCACCAAGCAGGACCCAGGCCTCAATCCCCCTGTATCAGGGAAAAGTGTGTGAGAGAGAGACTGAGGAAGCGGGCTGGGCTTCTCCCCGGAGCTACCCTACTCCTTCATCGCACCTCCTTCCCACTCACAGTGCTGCTGTTTTCCCCTTTGTCAGAGGAGCAGTCACTGGAGCGGAATGCCAGCATCTCCAACTCTTTAAAGGAAAAACACCCTGAAAATCTGATAAATGCCATTTTCAAAACTGAAGCCAGAAACCAGAGAGGGTGTGGCTTGGCCTGTGGTGGAGAGCAAGGAAGACAAGCCCCCGTTAGCCCCGGCCCAGATGCCAGGCAGCCCCTCCCCAGACCAGGTGCACCAGCCACTCATCCTCAGCCTCACACAGGCCAGGCATTGCCAGGCTGAGGGTGAGTGGCGGTACCCAGGCTGGGGGAAGGTTGCGGGGGAGGCAGGCCCCCGAAGCCCTGGGGTTGGAGGGGAACGCGGCAGGGTAGCAGGGAGCTGGGAGAGTTCTGGCCACACTGCCGCTGCTTACCCTCCCAGCTCCTTGTCCCTCCATGTGAGTGCAGCCCTTCTCCAGAAAGGGCCACTCAGACAGGTTGCAACTCCCAACCCCAGGACACACACCCAAGTATGGCTTCCCAGCCCCACCAGGCTGCCAAAATGAGACTTGTGGTTTGTTGCGTGTTGTCCTTCTCTTCCTGCAGTTTCTCCATTTGGATCTTCATCTGCTGGGTCCTTCCCACCTGCCGTGTGAATGTTCCTCTTCCATGGAGTCCCTTGATCCCTGAGGGACATAGAGCTTCCCCCGTCAGTGCCTGACCGGAGCCTCCTGTCTCTGCTCCCAAAGGCTGTCAGCTCACCCACACAGGGGTGCCTTGTTCTCCCATTGCCCAGCCTCGCACCTGACACTAGTACTCAATAAGTATTGGGAATGGAATGACTGGGAGACTGTATGCTCCTGGTTTATCCCTGATGCCCAAGTGCCTGGCAAATGGCAGGAGGTCAGTGTTGAATCACCGGATGTGTGTGGATGTTTTCACTCTTGCTGAACTAGGGACCTCAGCCACGGCTTCATCTGGGCCCTGTACACCACCTCCAAATCTGTACTCCAGCCCCAGCCTCTGTTTAGATCCCACATTTTGGACCAGGGCAGTGAAAGAGTCAGAGGTGGGAGGGAGACAGAAATAAATGAGGGCAGAAGACATGGTATCTCTATTTGGGGAAAGCAGGAGGATGGAGAGACTGAGACAGGCAGAGAGAAGGAGGGGCAGCTGGCTCACACCATGCAGGCTGCCTTTTCCAGAATGGAAGAGCGCTTACAAGGGAACAAGGAGAGAGCCCGCTCCCTGCTCTCACGTCTGCTGGAGGAAGCCCTAGTCCTGCATGGAGGACATGGAGGGTGGGGTGCATGCCGGGCCCTGGCCAAGGGTCCTTTAGATGCCCCCTCAGGCACAGCCCCCACCCCTCCAGGGCCCTGGCTAACGCAGCAGGCTGTGGGCCACAGGGATGCTCAGAGGCCACTAGGACTTGTGCAAACAGATAGATGGTTGCTTCCCTGGGTCCTGGTCCTCTAGGTTTTTAGGGAAAGACAGATAATGGGTTTGATGCCCTGGAGTCGCTCTGCTGAGGCTTCCCCACATTGACTCCACCCAAGGCAGTGACTCCTGGGCTCTGCTAGTGCCTGCACAGGGAGCAGGGCTCTGTTTTTTTTTTTTTTTTTGAGGAAGAGTAGCCCTGAGCTAACATCTGCCGCCAATCGTCCTCTTTTCTCTGAGGAAGACTGGCCCTGAGCTCACATCCGTGCTTATCTTCCTCTACTTTATATGTGGGACGCCTACCACAAGCATGGCTTGCCAAGTGGTGTCATGTCTGCACCCGAGATCCGAACCGGCGAACCCCAGGTCACCGAAGCAGAACATGTGAACTTAACCGCTTTGCCACCAGGCTGGCCCCCAGGGCTCTGTTTTGATTCCCAGAGCTAAGTTAATCCCTCTTGTGGGAAGCAAACCTGGGAATTTGCAGGGCTTCAGCTGCAGCATCTGTAAAATGGGATAACAGCGCCTCTCTCAGAGCAGCTGTGAGGAGCAGAGGATTGAAAGGGACTGAGGATGCTCAGGGCAGAGCAGCTCAGCGAGGGCAGGCACTTGTTAGTCTCAGTGTGAGATGCTGGGTGAAGCTGGCTCCAGCCCCGCCCCTCAGAGTGATAGGTGCATCCCAGTGTTTTCAGTATGGAAGTGACAGGATCAGATTCAGGAGGGTCCGTGGATGTGGTTGTAGGGGAGGAAGACATTTCCTCTTCCCAAATGGGGGTTCGTCTGGCCGGAGAATGAATTAAATTCACATGAGACAGAATAGCAAGAGAAAATTAAACAAAGCTTTATGAGGAACCATGGCCCGGGGCCTTTCTTCCCGAGGGAAGAAAGGGCACCGAAGAAGTGGGGTGCACATAGTGGTTATATACCCCCAAACAGGGTGTTTCACATGTGATTGAAATGTCCCTCCCACAATAGTCACAAGATTGCCCCGTCAGCACAGTGCTTGATGGACACAGCAGGTAGTGGGTCTGCTATCTGGGTGGGCGTAGCAGGAGGCAAGTCTATCGTCTGGAGCTGGGCGGTCACAGGTGAGTGCAGCAATCAGTTCCTAGCCTAAAGAAAGATGCTTAATCTTTAAGGAGACGCCAAAGTTGGGAGGGGGAGGGAAGTCAGTTACAGGAGGTTACCAGAGAAGCACAATAAAATGCAGATTTAAGTCCTTGCCTTTGGTATTGATTAAGAATTTTTAGAAAGAAGGTCATCGCCTTTCTTCTTCCTGGTACAGAGAGGGAGGCACCTTTACAGATAGAGATTTACCTTACAAATGTAAATGTGTCCTAAGGAAGGGCAAGTTCCATTCCTCAGAGGCTCCTTCCCTGTCCCAGTTTATCAAAAGCAATCAGCCTCAAATAATCCTGATGCCAAAGAGACATATCTTGGGGTGGCCAATTTCAGGTCCCCGCAGGTGGATGAATTGGCTTTTCTTTCTTTTCCCCAACTCTCCAGACTCATTCCTGCCTGAGGACTTTGGCCTGGAGTGTTTTCCCTCAGGCTTTGGTACAGTTGGCTCCTGCCTATTATTTAGGTCTCAGTGCACTTGCCTGCCTCGGAGTTCACCCTGATCACCCCACCTCTGCCTGTTGCATTGTCTGACTCTAATTCTCTGCATGGCACTGTATGAGCAAGGATCTTACTATCCTCCTTTCCAACATACCTTGCGTCTTATCCTGGGGACCACTGCAGCTCAGCAAATACTTGTTGAGAGAATAAAAGAAGGAGATAATAAAGCCTAAATAGAATGGCAGCAGTGGGAATGGAGAAGGGATGGAGTAAAGCAATATTAAGGAGGTAGAATCTTGGCCCCCCATTAGGAGAGGGTATAAACATCTCAGGTTTCTAGCTTGGGGACAGTTATAAGCCCAGAGTCACAGAGAAAAGAGCCTCAGCTCCTCTCTTCTCCAGAGCACTTTGGTCACAACTGCCTTGCTCAGCACCAAGGTGGTGGTTGAGGAGCAGGTGACATCTAAGCTGCAGTTGGCCGAATCACCACGGGAATGTGGAGGGGTTGTTTGACTGATTCACTGCCTCTCCCTTGGCCCAGTAACTGCTATGTCACTGTGGGAACTCCTCCCTTTTTAGCTCATCTTTGCATTTATAAATGAAAGAAAAGTCATTGGACCTCCCTGTGAAAATCCAAGAGAACTTACTTCTCTGTGACTGTGTAATTGCAGGGTTAAAACAGGGCTGCTGGGCTGCATGATAACATCTGAAGCACACAGCAGTTGATGAGCAAATAGGAGTGTGAGACTGGTGCAGGAACCCCTCCTGGTAAATAATGCCATGGGACCTTGCGCTTGGGACATCTGCTGGCACCTGGGGTGGGGTTCTCCCAAGCTGGTGGCAGGCAAAGAAAGCTGAGCCTTATGCACTGATTCAGCATGCTTCCTCCTGGCTGGCTGCTGAGTCAGGCCTGCGGAGCTGGCGATGCTGCAGGAAGAGGCCAGGGGCGCTCTCTGACCTGGAAGTACTGCCCTTCAGGCAGGGGGCGGCTGGAGGTCGTGGCACTGCAGCCAGGGTGTGCGCTGGCGATGGTGCTGGTGGGGTGCGACAGCATGAGGTGGCATCTCTGCTCTTGCCAGGCCCTCGTGGTTAAGCATCCTGGCTCCTCTTACCAGCCTGAGATGCAGCTCCTGGGAGGCCTTTGCGACTGAGGGGAGGGCCTGTAACGTCTCCTCTACTCCTGAGGCTGCAATGGCCCTGGAGAGAGGGTGTAATAAGATGGGAGGGAGCGGGGGTCTGGGGACCTTGGTCTTGACCAAAAGTTTTAGGTTTTCCTGGAGGAGAGAGAAAGGCCTCCTGGCTCAGCCTACGCCCTCAGCATCCTGTCCTTTGGAGGGGCTGGAGAGAGCCCTCCTAGCGTGTTCTGGAAAGATGTAGACGAGCACAGAACACATGTGCAGACGGAGTTGGCACACAATAAGCCTTGTTCCGGGTATGGCAGGGAAGGGCCGGGACGCGGGGCCGACCCGCCCTGCTGGGCCAACGCGCTCCTCAGACCACACTCCGCCCCGCACGCGGTGGTCGCGGGCAGCCGCGCCCGCGCGGGGCCACCCACTGCAGGCCCACAGCCCTTCCCCGCGTGGGCAGCCCGCCGAGACCGCGCCCCGTCCTCTGCTGGCCAAGCATCCGGGGAGGTGCCCGGGCCAGCGTCTCGGCCCCGCCCCCGCGTGACGTCACGGCGGCGCGCGGCATTGTGGGGCGGGAGCGCCCAGCCGGGGGAGGGACGCGGAGAGACGCCATTTTCGGCGGCGGGAGCGGCGGAGCCGGAGCTGGCGGAGCGCGGGGCGGCGGCTGCGAGAAGGAGCCGCGAGGACAGTGCACGCGGGCGGCCGAGGATGCTGCGGGGCGGCCGCGCCGGCGTCCCTCGCTCGTGACCTCGGCGCCGCGTCTGAGGCGTCTAGGCGGCGGGCCCGCGCAGACCCGCTCCCCGCACGCGCCGCGCGGCCTCCCGGTGCTGACAGCGCGAGCGCGCGGCCCGCGGAGCAGCACGGTGAGTGGGCGCAGGCCTCACCTGCGTCCCCTGCCCGGCCCCGGCCCCTCCTCGGTTCCCGGAGCTCGCCCCTGTCCCACTCGGGTCATCTCCCGGCCCCGCCCCGGACTCGGCCCTCAGCCGTGGTTATTCCTTTTCCCTTCTCGGTCCTCATCCACGTCCCCTTCCCGGCCCCTCCCCGGGCCGCGGTCCTCGGTCCTCATCCACGTCCCCTTCCCGGCCCCTCCCCGGGCCGCGGTCCTCGGTCCTCATCCACGTCCCCTTCCCGGCCCCTCCCCGGGCCGCGGTCCTCGGTCCTCATCCACGTCCCCTTCCCGGCCCCTCCCCGGGCCGCGGTCCTCGGTCCTCATCCACGTCCCCTTCCCGGCCCCTCCCCGGGCCGCGGTCCTCGGTCCTCATCCACGTCCCCTTCCCGGCCCCTCCCCGGGCCGCGGTCCTCGGTCCTCATCCACGTCCCCTTCCCGGCCCCTCCCCGGGCCGCGGTCCTCGGTCCTCATCCACGTCCCCTTCCCGGCCCCTCCCCGGGCCGCGGACCTCGGTCCTCATCCACGTCCCCTTCTCGTCCCCGGCCGCCGCCCCATCCACGTCCCCATATCCCGGCTCGCATCCCCGGCTCCTTCCCATCCAGGTCCTCTCCAGGTTCGGGTCCCCTACGCGTCCGCATCCCGGCTCAGCCCTGCCGCGGGCGGGGGCGGCCGTTCCCGGGAACAGCTGTGGCCCCGGGAGCTGCGGCGGGGATGTGGCCGCCCCCGGGGACGCGGCGGGCGGGGAGGGGTCGGCCGGCCGGGTTTGCTTTGTCCGAATCCTTCCTCTTCCTTCCGGCCCCCGCCCTCTCCCGCGGCACCGCCCTGGGCGGGCGCGCCTGTCAGGCTCGCGGACGACTGGCGGCCGGGCGGGTCGGAAGCGTGCGGGTCCCTCCCGAGAGGCCGGCTCGACCTCGCCTCCTTGGCGATCCCTTTATTTTGGTAGCCAGACGGGAAACGTTTCATCGACAGTGTTCACCTAGGCTAGGTCGTTGCTCCTGCTGAACTTTCAGAAGCCCCGGTCGTGGAACATCGAGTCGGTTGTCAAATTTGGTGCTGTTCTTTCCTTGAAAATATTAAGATAAAGCACTAAAAAAGTAAAATTAATGCCTGGTGGGTTGGACGGTTTTACAATTTAAGGTTTGTAGATCCAGGTAATTTTTACGTTAGAAATTTTGCAATGTTGCTGTTTATTAGTGTTTTTTTTTAAATTTAAAGAACACATTTAGAATTTACATATGAAGTGTTTGATAAGGAGTACTTGCAAAATGTTTTTAAAAAGTGTGTGGAACAACAGAAAATTTGAGATACACCGTTTAAACTGCTGTGTAAAAGGACAGTTGGTTCTTTGATTCTTTGCATTAAATTCCAAGGCTTTTTTTTGTACAGCGTGACTAAGCCATTGATCAGAATCATTAGCTCAGAATACATTGTAATAGTTCAGTGAAAAACCCACTAGGAAATTGGAACACCCTGAAGTCTCAGAATCTGTTTTTAGTTCTGGATTTACCTCTTCCAGGCACTGGCCACAAGACTTAGGGGGGGAAATTTGGTTCATTGTTGTTTCCTAAGTATCTGTAAGAATACAATGATACTAAGTATTAAAAATTGAAGATTGTGCGGAATTCTATGTGGGAGGGTAGGCACTCTTAAGAGCCAGTTTCTCCAAGTCATCAAAGAATGCAACATCATGTTGCAGTGGAGCCTGGCAGCCCTGTGGTGTTGCTGAGGGGTGTGGAAGAGCCAGAGTGGTAACCTCACTGTGGCCTGGCTTGTTCATTTTGCTTGGCGGTGTCTTCTAAAAACACTATAGACAATATGTAGTAAAGATAGACATGCGTGGGAATCAGGACGGTGATTATCTGTAGCAAGGAAGAGGGAGGAAGTGGCACTGGGGCGGAGCATGTAATGTCTTAAATATTTCATAGTAAATAAAAACTTAACTGCAGTAAGTTAAAATTTACATTTTTTAAAATTATATATTCTTAAGTATGTTTCATGATGTTGAAAAGTAAGTCAATGTGTAGCTTTCCATATGGGCTATAAACTATCTTAAAACATAATTATGTCAAAAAAGACAAGAAATAAAAAAGTCAGGGGCCGACCCAGTCGCTGAGTGGTTAAGTTTGTGCGCTCCACTTCAGTGGCTCAGGGTTTTGCTGGTTTGGATCCTGGGCACGGACATGGTCATTAGGCCGTGTTGAAGTGGCATCCCATATGGCTCAACTAGAGGGACCGACAACTAGAATATACAACTATGTACTGGGGGGTTTTGGGGGGAAGTAAAAAAAAAAAATCAAAAGTTGAATAAAATGTAGAAATTTTTTTTTTGAGGAAGTTTGGCCCTGAGCTAACATCTGTTGCCAGCCCTCCTCTTTTTTTGCTTGAGGAAGATTGCCGCTGAGCTAACATCTGTGCAAGTCTTCCTCTATTTTATGTGGGATGTCACCACAGTGGCTTGACAAGCAGCGCTAGTTCTGTGCCTGGGATCTGAACCTCTGAACCCTGGGATGCTGAAGTGGAGCGTGCGAAATTAACCACTACGCCGCTGGTCCAGCCCCAAATCTAGAATTTTTATAACCTGTAAACCTAGGTGGAATATGATAAGAAACTGAAACTTCATGTTCCCAAGAAGTGATCAGTAATATCCTAAACAAAATACGGGAAAGTTCTGATGTCAGATTTCAGGGCATAGACTAAAAATGATTAGCATGTTAAAATTGTGAAAGCGCTGTCTTAAATGTCTATTGAGAACCAACGGAATGGCAAGTGCTGTGTTAAGTAGTTGGGGATATAGAGATAAGACAGGCTCTGTCCTCTAAGAGCTCACAGTCTGGCGAGGGAGATGCAAGAACTTGTCAGGTAGGACAGACTAGGTTAAATACTGTGCTAAGTGCCCAGAGGAGGGGATTCCGGATATGAGACTGGAAGGAAGGTATGAATTGGCCAAAGGATGAGGTGGGATTGGTGCTTCTGGAGGACATTAGCCCTGAAGTGGTGCTGCAGTAAAGGGGAGTTTTGGGAAGCGGTGCGAGTGGAAAGGCGTTGTACAGCGTGCCTGGAGGGTTGCTTTCGTCCTGAGGGTGGGAAGGAGGATTGGAGGATTCTAAGGAGAGAGGTGGCATTTTAGAAAGGGCATAGGCAATGTGGCAGGTGCTTTGAGCTGAGATGAGACTAGTTAGGAAGCCATTAACACCAAGTGAGGACTGCAGGCTTCTGAGTTAGGGCAGGGACAGTAGGAACAGAGGAACGGATGGGTCAGAGAAGGATCGACAGGTTAGAGTGGCCCTGACTTGGGACTGAGCGGACTGGGCTAAGGGTAGGGCTGCAGGCGGGAAGAGACCAGCAGTGTGCACAGCCACAGCGAACTGCTAAAACATAAGGTGGGTCATGTCTCTCTGCTCAAATTTTTACCAGTGTCTGTAGGCACCCCTCCCCCATCTCTTCCCCTCATCTTCATACTCCCACCCTCACCCAAGCACACCCAGGTGCATCCTGAGCCCGCTGTCCTGGATATCAGCGTGTGTTCACTTCCCCAGGCACTCCTTAGCACGTCTCACTATCTACAATAATATATTATTTTACTTGGTTAGTTTCTTATTTAGTTTGTTGTCTGTCTCCTCCACTTAGATTCATAATCTCCACAAGGGTGGAGATTTTTATCTGTACTAGTCAGTGTCAGTGCTTGGCATGTAATAAACACTTAATAAATGTTTATTGAAGGAATACATCTAGAATTACTTCATTGTCTCTGAGTGACTCATTGGCTGGTGACACCCACCAAGATGGGGAAAATGAGGAGATGGTGAGCTGGTTTTGGATAGGTTAAATCTGAAGTGCTTGTGGGGCGGCCAAGTGGACCAGTGGACAGTTGGAGAGTCAGGTTTGGAGCTCAAGACAAAGATTTAGGATGGAGATACAGATTTGAGAGACCTCCTCACGTTACTGAAAGCAAGTGGTGTCGTCTGTCATGGCCTCTCCTAGAGAGCTTCTCACACTTGGTAGAGACTATGAAGTGGCCCTAGGAGTAGGAGGATCGAGCCCTGGGAAACAGGAAAGAGGAGGAGGTCAGTATCAAATTGGTGAAAAAGTCAAGGAAGATTTGGACAGAAAAATGTACTGGATTTGGCCCCATGGATTTGTGCTTTTAAATGCAATCCTGCATTGTTCACCGATAGGGACATATTTGAAAAATGCATCATTAGGTGATTTTGTCATTGTGTGAACATCATAGAGTGTACTTACACAAACCTGGATGGTATAGCTTGCTACCCACACCTAGGTTCTGTGGTGTCGTATGGGACCGTTGTTGTATATGCTCTCCATCATTGACTGGAATGTTGTTATGTGGAGCATGACTGTATGCTTGGTATGTTGTCTGTACTTAATAAAGCAGATAATGAATATCAATAGAACAGGCATTTTAAGCTGAGTTAAGTGCATATGGAAAGTGAAAGTTATTTCCTTGGTTCTTAAAATATCCCAGTTACCTCAATTTAAACCTTGGATTGTTCCCTGACTTTGATTGCATAATGTGGAAGTTTATGTCCCAGCCTCTCTAAAGTTCACTATACTACTACTAACAAAACTGATAATAGTAAAGTTCACACTGTACCAGATAAAATTGGCACTGTAATCACCTCCATTCTGTTGAGGAAATTGAGGATTGAGGGCTAGAAAGGGCAACTTACTGAAACCGGAGGTACACAGCTGTGAAGTCAGGCTTCTAACTCAAGTCTTCTGCTTGTACATTCAAGCTTTGAACCACCTTGCTGTCCTGGGTCACGATAATGCTAAGCTCGGTCCTCCAGTTGCCTTCACCTGGGAAGCCTTTGCCCGACTTTTTCCATTTCAAAAGCCCTGGTGACGCAGTGTGGTCGTGGTGACTCCTTGGGGTTGCTGTCTGATGTGTGGTGTTTTGGTCACTGTATCAGCATTGTAGTATGTGTGTTCTTCACAGAGCCTGGCATAGCATAGGTGGTCAGTAGATGAGTGAGTCTTCATTCTTATGGTCAGTTTTCTCTTAAATTCACTTATTCTGCCTGCTTAAAAAGGATTTGTATTATTGACTAACGGGAAAAATATGTTAGTTTCTATCTTCCTTAAATTGTGGTGAAAAACAAAATTTACCATCTTCACCATTTTTAAGTATACACTTGAGTAGTCTTAAGTCTGTCTACATTGTTGTGCAGCAGATCTCTAGAGCTTACTCGTCTTGCAAAACTAAAGCTCTATACCCATTAAATAACAACTCCCATTCCTCAATCCTCCCACCCCCCAGCCTCTGGCTACCACCGTTCTACTTTCTGTTTCTATGAATCAGACTACTTTAGATACCTCATATAAGTGGAATCATACAGTATTTGTGTTTTTGTGACTGGCTCATTTCACTTAGCATAATGTCCTCAAGGTTCCTCCGTAATTTGTGTTCTTTTTAACTAAAATATCAACTTCTAAAGCTTTTTTAGCATGACGTTTATATTAGTTTTCTGTTTACTGTATAACCAATTACTACAAATTTAGTGGCTTAAAACAATAACATTGGGCCAGCCCTGGGGGCCTAGTGGTTAAGTTCCTTCCGTGTGGCCTCCTTTGGTGGCCTGAGTTTGGTTCCTGGGCGCAGACCTATACCACTTGTCTGTGAGTGGCCATGCTGTGGTGGTGGCACACATAACAAAAGAGGAAGAATGGCAACAGATGTTAGCTCAGGGTGAATCTTCCTCAGCAGAAAAGAACAACATTTATTACCTCACAGTGTCCGTGGGTGAGGGGTCCTGGCACAGCTTGGCTAGATCCTCTGCTCAGGGTTCATGTGGCTGCAATTGTGTGTTGGGCTCCAGTTCTCTTCCAGAGCTTAGGGTGATCTTGAAAGCTCTTCTGGTTGCGGCAAAATTCAATTCTTTTGGTCGTAGGACTGATGTCCTGGTTTCCTTGCTGGCTGGTTGTCAGCTGGGGGCTCTCTTAGCTCCTAGAGGTGTCCTGTATTCCTTGTCACACAGCCTGCTCCAGCTTCAAAGCCAGGCATGGAGAACCTCTTACACCCTGAATTCCTCTTGCTCTTTTTTTTTTTTTTTGCCTACATGCTGATTTTATTTTTCATTTTATTTATTTATTTATTTATTTTGAGGAAGATTAGCCCTGAGCTAACTACTGCCAATCCTCCTCTTTTTGCTGAGGAAGGCTGGCCCTGAGCTAACATCCATGCCCTTCCTCTACTTTATATGTAGGACACCTACCACAGCATGGCTTTTTGCCAAGCAGTGCCTTGTCTGCGCCTGGGATCCGAAACGGGGAGGGCCACTTAACCGCTGCACCACCGAGCTGGCCCCCTCTTGCTCTTTGAATCTCTGACTTCTTGTCTTCTGACCTCTAGACCCAGATTTACGGGCTCATGTGATGAGGTCAGGCCCACTGGGATAATCTCCCTATCTTAACCTTATATTATCTTGACATTAAAGAGGTCAGCTGATCTGGGACCTTAATTACATCTGCAAGATCCCTCTACTGAAGTACCTAGATTAGCACTTGATTGAATAACTGGGAGAAGGTGTGTGTACATCAGGGGCCAGGAATCTTGTCGGGGAAGGGGCATTTTAATCTGTCTACCACATCTCAGTTTTACTGTGTTCTCAAAACAAAACCATTCCTAACCATCTTTCAGTTAACATTGGAATAACAGTTTATGAATATGTACAGCATTGAATTTTAGGAAATTCTGCTTTTTAAAAAAATTGAGATATAATTTACATACAGTGCAATGCTAATACTTTAAATATACCCTTCATTCAGTTTTGATGACTGCATAACAAGATACAGCCCAGAAAGTTCCCTCATGCCCCTTGCTAGTCATCAGCCATCACCCCCAGCACACTGATCTGATTTCTATAAACGGGTTAATTCTGCCTGCTCTAGGATTTCATTATAAATGAGATTGTGCAAGATATATTTTTTTGCATCCAGCTTTTTTCACTCAGTATACCCTTTTTGAAGTTACCTGTGTTGTAGCATGTGGTCTCTTCCTTTCTATTGAGTAGCGTTCTATTGTATGATCTACCACAGTTTAGCCATTCTTCTCTTGATGCACATTGGGAGGACCACTCATTCTTGTACAGGACTGTATGGACATACATTTTCATTTCTTTTGGATGAATACCTAGGAGTAGAACTGCTCATAGGGTAGACGTATGATTAAAGAAACTGCCAGGTTTCCAAAGTGGTTGCACATTTTACAATCCCACCGGCAATGTGAGTGTTCCGGTTGCTCCATATCCTCTCTGGCATTTGGTATTGTCTGTCTTCTTCATCTTAGCTGTTCTATGGGATGTGGAGTGGCATCTTGTGGGTTTAGTGAGCATTTCCCTGATGACTAACAATGATGAGCACTTATTCACATGCTTATTGGCCTTTTGTATACCTGCTTTTGTGAAGTGTCTGTTCAAATCTTTTGTCCATTTAAAAAACTGTCTTTTTAGGGGCCGGCTCCTTGGCTGAGTGGTTAAGTTCACGCGCTGTGCTGCAGGTGGCCCAGGGTTTCGTCGGTTCAAATCCTGGGTGCGGACATGGTACCGCTCATCAAGCCACGCTGAGGCGGCGTCCCACATGCCCCAACTAGAAGGACCCACAACTAAAATACACAGCTATGTACGGGGGTGCTTTGGGGGGAAAAAGGAAAAAAAATAAAAAGAAAATTGTCTTTTTATTAGTGAGTTTAGGAGTTCTTTACATATTTGGGTATTTGGGTAAAAGTGTTTTGCCAGATACATATGTTTAGGAAAAAACCATTTTTTCCTAATCTAAGGCTTAACTATTTGTTTTTTGGCTCTTTTTTGTTTGTTTGTTTGTTAAGGAAGATTAGCCATGAGCTAACATCTGCCACCAATCCTCTTTTTGCTGAGGCAGACTGGCCCTGAGCTAACATCTGTGCCCATCTTCCTCTACTTTATATGTGGGACGCCTGCCACAGCATGGCTTGACAAGCAGTGTGTAGGTCCACACCTGGGATCCGAACTGGTGAACCCTGGGCTGCAGAAGCAAAATGTGCGAACTTAACTGCTGCGCCACCAGGCCGGCCCCTTGGCTGTCTCTTTAATAATCAGTAGTTTTAAATTTTGATGAAGCCCACATTATCAGTTTTTTTCTTTTGTGGTTTCTGCTTTCTGTTGTTTTCTCTGTTTATGTTTTCAAATCATTAAAAAATATATGCTCTTTTGGGGAAAACTAATGATACAGAAGGATGTAAAGGTGTAAGTGAGTCGTCTCTTTTCCCATTTCCTGTCTCCTGAGAGAACTGATTTTTTTTTTTTTTTTTTAAAGATTTTATTTTTTCCTTTTTCTCCCCAAAGCCCCCCGGTACATAGTTGTGTATTCTTCGTTGTGGGTTCTTCTAGTTGTGGCATGTGGGACGCTGCCTCAGCGTGGTCTGATGAGCAGTGCCATGTCCGCGCCCAGGATTCGAACCAACGAAACACTGGGCCGCCTGCAGCAGAGCGCGCGAACTTAACCACTCGGCCACGGGGCCAGCCCCCTGAGAGAACTGATTTTTAAAAAATGTTTTAATGGCTTTTCTTTAGTTAGGAAAGAAAGTCACTCCATGTATGTCTCATTGATTAGCACTTACATACATAAACTTAGTCTTATGGTATTATGTTAGTCTGCTGACGTTTTTCATCTTGAAATAAAAATGCTTTTTTTGAATACTTTCTGAGTACTTATTTTTGAATACTTTTTTTGAATGAATGCTCTCTATGTTTATATTCTTTTGCCCCAGACTCCCATAACACCCTGTTATGTATTAGTCACACTGTCTGATGAAGCTGTTTTTCCTTTTTACTTGCTCAGCCAAGGACTTGTATTAGAGACATCTGCATCATTTGGGCTTTCTCCTCCTTGTTGTAGTACCCTTCTGTGTAGTTTCTCATGCCAAAATTTGCATCTGCAGAGATGAGCTTGAGTCCCATGGCAAATTAAATGACCTCAGTGTACTGTTTGGCCCTGGCTGAGAGCTCTGCCTGGTGGTGGACATGGCCTTCTTGTAAAGCCCTTTCCTCAGGTGCAGGCTTGGTCATTGACAGGCAGAGTAAACTCTTACTCATTATGTGCATACCTCAAAACAGGTGCTATGGTTAGGTTATTGTAGAGTTAGAGGATCCCTGTACGTAGAGATGGCCGATTTCAAAACAGAACCACTGTTGACTTCCTCAGCAGGGCTGTGGGGAAGAGAAGGCAAGGAGTTCTGACTGCCCTCGTTACCCTAATTCTGTAAGGGCATCTGCAATAGAATCACCCAGGAGGCAAATAGATGCTCTTGTTTTATCTACTGGTTTATAGTTTTAGGATGGAAACAAATTCAGAATAGGTGCTGTAATTCTAGAGCCTTTAATTTTAAAACATTTCAGTTTATAGATATTTGTGATTTTTTTTTTTTTTTTTGGCCAGCAGGTTAACTCATTCAGCTCATTGTTGTGATTTAAGTTTAGGAGCTAAACAGATTAGGTTAGATTAGATTAGAGGAAGATTAGATCAGAGGAGATAACAATGGTACAAGTAAGAAATACGAATCCATAAAAATTCCATTCTATAATGGCTCTTTTTGGCAAGTTCTGGAATTGTATCTCTCAGCTGTCTCTGTCAGTTCAGGACCCAGAGATGAAATTTCTGATCAGGAGGTACCTAATGGAGCACATCCTCCCCTGAGTAGAATATAGGGATTCTTAATTGGGAAAGGGTAGGCAATGTATAGCTGGATAAAATGTATTTATCATTATAATATGGTGTTTAGAAAGTAAAATAACTCACTGTGGTAATACAAACTACAAAGGGATATGACATTTATCTTTTTATCCAAAGGTGTCATGCTTTGAAAAGGATTGAGACCCTCCAAGAGACCTTTTTGGATTTTGCTCAAATACGAACTTTAACTTTGTTGTATAAGCTGGGAGAGGGACACCCCTCCTCCTCACTGCCCACCCTCTTTTGCCTCACCAAAACAAAGACCAAATACTCCTGAAAATTCAAGACTTAGTTTTTTGTTTTACCTGTTTTCGAGCAAGGTATATTCTCCCTTTGACTCTGCACTATGTAATTTTTGTTCTGAAACCTCAGAACCAAAAAAAGCTACATTTTTACTTCTGATATTACCATTGGTTACTTTGCTTTTTAGTCACAATAGGTAATGTATTATGTATTTGGAAATTTCTAAATACATTGAAGAGGGCTTGAGATGTTTGTTGTTTATCAAAAGAGGAAATAGGATAAAAGGATTGAGAGATAAAGCTTTCTGTGACTCCTCATAAAGCTAAAATAGATTAGAGCCCAAAGTGGGGTTTGTGTTTGGTTTTCTTTGATCGGTATCATTTAAAAACACCTCTGGATATATTTTACTGAAATATGATTCACATATGAAAAAATTCACAGGGTTGTGCAACCATCTGATTCCAGAACATTTGTGTGACCCCGAAAAGAAACCCTGTACCCATTAGCAGTCACTTCTCATCCTCCTCACCCTCCAGTCCTTGGCAACCACTAGTCTACTTTCTGTCTCTTAAGGATATTTCATATAAATAGAATTGTGCAGGGCTGGCCCTGTGGCCAAGTGGTTGAGTTCGTGCGCTCTGCTTCGGTGGCCCAGTGTTTTGCTGGTTTGGATCCTGGACAGCAACCTAGCACCACTCATTGGGCCGTGCTGTGGCAGCGTCCTGCGTGCCACAACTAGAGGGACCTACCTAGAGTGTACAGCTGCGTACTGGGGGGGCTTTGGGAGAAAGAAAAAAAGAGGATTGGTAACAGATGTTAGCTCAGGTGCCAGTCTTTAAAAATAAATAAATAAATAGAATTGTGCATATGTGGCTTTTTGTGTCTGGCTTCATTTACTTAGCACACTGTTGTAGCATGTATCATATTTTGTTTGTTTTATAACCAAATAATATTCCATTGTGTGGATATACCACATTTTGTTTATCCATTCATCAGTTGATAAATATTTGGGTTGTTTCCAAATTTTGGCTATTATGAATAATGCCAAAATATTGGTGTACAAGTTTTACATTTGTCCAGCATTTTAAGTTTTGGAGCATTCATGTGCAAGTTTTTACGTAAACATGTTTTCAGTTTTCTTGGGTATATATCCAGGAGTGGAATTGATAGGTCATTCATTTAATTTTTTTTTTTGAGGAAGATTAGCCCTGAGCTAACATCTGCTGCCAATCCTCCTCTTTTTGCTAAGGAAGACTGGTCCTGAGCTAACATCTGTGCCCATCTTCCTCTACTTTGTATGTGGGATGCCTCCCACAGCATGGTGTGCCAAGCAGTGCCATGTCCGCACCTGGGATCCAAACCTGTGAACCCCAGGCCGCTGAAGCGGAACATGTGTGCTTAACTGCTGCGCCACTGGGCCGGTCTCTAGAGAGGTTTTTTTTTGGGAAATAAAAGCATAATAAATAATTTCCCATGGTTAATTAGAATAACCTGGGGCTAGATGTCATGTGTCACTGACAAGGCAAGAGGGAAGAAGGGACTATTTTTGAGCCACGTTCCAAGTCAGGTGAGTATCCATGCCCCTTGACATGTAGGGAGATTGAGGCTCCAAGAAGTCACATGGCCGGTGAGGGGAAGAAAAGCTATTGGATTCAGATATGCTGACTGTAAAGCTGCTTTGTTCATTTATTGAGCACATATTTACTACGTGCCTGTGGAGTGCCAGGCTTTGTTCTGGCTGCTTCAGTGTTCCAATGAGTCCCCTCAAGGCATACATAGCATAAAAGCTGGAAGGAGGTCTTAGGGATAGTGTGATTTATAGGCTGATATAAAGTATGATGTTTGAGTCTATCTTAATCATTTGCGCTAGGAGTCTGGGTACTTTTTTATCTTTTTTCTTTTTCTTTTTTTTGCTGAGGAAGATTAGCCTTGAGCTAACATCTGTGCCAGTTTATATGTGGGTCCACTTTACATGTGGGGCTTGGCCACAGCATGGCTTACGAGTGCTGTGGGTCTCTGCCTGGGATCAAACCTGCGAACCCGGGCTACTGAAATGGAGTGTGCTGAATTTAGCCACTATGCTACCAGGCTTGCCCCAGAGCGTGGGTACTTTTGAGCTCTTCACTGTGATGGGCTGCAAAATAGAGTTTCCTCAGAAATGTATTTAGTTTCTGCTTCACACTTTAGAACTAACTTCCTCCCTCCCTCCCTCCCTCTTTCCTTCCTTCCTTCTCTCTCTCCTCCCCTCCTTTTTCTTTTTTTTTGCTGAGGAAGATTCGTCCTGAGCTAACATCTGCTGCCAGTCTTCCTCTATTTTGTATGTTGGTTGCTGCAACAGCATGACTGACAAGTGGTGTATGTCTGTGCCCGAGGTCTGAACTCGTGAACCCTGGGCCACTGAAGTGGAGCATGTCGAACTTAACCACTACACCACGGGGCCAGCCCCCCTAAAAATTTCTTAAGTAAATTCTTACCAGTCTTTTCTTTTAGTTTTCTACCATTTTATTTATAGAAGGCTTTTTATCTTTATTTTTTTAACTTTTTATTAAGATTATGATAGTTTGCAACCTTGTGAAATTTCGTTATTGTTAGTCATGTTGTAGGTGCACCACTTCACCCTTTGTGCCCTCCCCACACCTGCCCTTTCCCCTGGTAACCACCAATCAGTTCTCTTTGTCTATATGTTTAACTTCCACCTATGAGTGGAGTCATACAGAGTTCGTCTTTCTCTGTCTGGCTCATTTCACTTACCATAGTACCCTCAAGGTCCATCCATGCTGTTGTGAATGGGATGATTTTTATCCTTTTTTATGGCTGAGTAGTATTCCATTGTATATATATATACCACATCTTCTTTATCCATTCATCAGTTGATGGGCACTTAGGTTGCTTCCACGTCTTGGCTATTGTGAATAATGCTGCAATGAACATAGGGGTGCATGGGACTTTTGGAATTGTTGATTTCAAGTTCTTTGGATAGATACCCAGTAGTGGGATGGTTGGATCATATGGTATTTCTATTTTTAATTTTTTGAGAAATCTCCATACTGTTTTCCATAGTGGCTGCATCAGTTTACATTCCCACCAACAGTGTATGAGGGTTCCTTTTTCTCCACAACCTCTCCAACATTTGTCACTTTTTGTTTTGGTTATTTTTGCCATTCTAACAGGTGTAAGGTGATATTTTAGTGTAGTTTTGATTTGCATTTCCCTGATGATTAGTGATGATGAGCATCTTTTCATGTGTCTGTTGGCCATCCGTATATCTTCTTTGGAGAAATGTCCGTTTATGTCCCCTGCCCATTTTTTGATCGGGTTGTTTGATTTTTTGTTGTTGAGCTGTGTGGGTTCTTTATATATTACAGAGATTAACACTTTGTCAGATAAATAACTTGTAAATTTTTTCCCCCAACTAGTGGGTTGTTTTTTTGTTTCAATCCTATTTTCCCTTGCCTTGAAGAAAAGCTCTTTAGTCTGATGAAGTCCCATTTGTTTATCCTTTCTATTGTTTCCCCTGTCGGATGAGTCTTGGTGTCCGAAAAGATCATTTTGATACTGATGTCAAAGAGTGTACTGCCTATATTCTCTTCTAGAAGACTTATTGTTTCAAGTCTAATGTTTAGGATTTTGATCCATTTTGAGTGTATTTTTGTGAATGGTGAAAAAGAATGGTCAATTTTCATTCTTTTACATGTGGTTGTCCAGTATTCCCAGCACGATTTGTTGAAGAAACTTTCTTTTCTCCATTGTAGGCCCTTAGCTCCTTTGTCGAAGATTAGTTGTCCATAGATGTGTGGTTTTATTTCTGGGCTTTCAGTTCTGTTCCATTGATCTGTGCACCTGTTTTTATACCAGTACCATGCTGTTTTGATTACTGTAGCTTTGTAGTATGCTTTGAAGTCAAGGATTGTGATGCTTGCAGCTATCTTTTTTTTTAAGATTTTGTCTTTTTCCCTTTTCTCCCCAAAGCCCCTCGGTACATAGTTGTATATTTTTTTTAGTCGTGGTCCTTCTAGTTGTGGCGTGTGGAACGCCGCCTCAATATGGCTTGATGAGCGGTGCCACGTCTGTGCCCAGGATTCGAACCGATGAAACCCTGGGCCACTAAAGCGCACCTCGAACTTAACCACTTGGCCATGGGGCGGGCCCTCAAGGCTTTTTATTTTTGCCTATGTGCATATAGACCTTTGCCTGAATTTTCTTCTGGTTTCTTGCTTTTTTTAAAAATATGTAATTCTTTAATCAAGATGTAACTTACTTTAGTGTATAGTGAGGGTAGGAATGCAACTTCTTTTTCTAAATAGCCAGTTGCCTTAGCACTATTTTTTTTTGTTTGTTTGTTTGTTTTGTTTTTTTTGGAGGAAGATTAGCCCTCAGCTAACTACTGCCAGTCCTCCTCTTTTTGCTGAGGAAGCCTGGCTCTGAGCTAACATCTGTGCCCATCTTCCTCTAGTTTATACGTGGGACGCCTACCACAGCATGGCTGCCAAGCAGTGCCATGTGCGCACCCGGGATCCGAACCAGCGAACCCCGGGCCGCCGAGAAGCGGAACGTGTGAACTTAACCGCTGCGCCACCGGGCCGGCCCTGCCTTAGCACTATTCTTTTTTTTTTTTTTTTTTTTTTTTTCAAAGATTTTATTTTTTCCTTTTTCTCCCCAAAGCCCCCCGGTACATAGTTGTGTATTCTTCGTTGTGGGTTCCTCTAGTTGTGGCATGTGGGACGCTGCCTCAGCGTGGTCTGACGAGCAGCGCCATGTCCGCGCCCAGGATTCGAACCGACGAAACACTGGGCCGCCTGCAGCGGAGCGCGTGAACTTAACCACTCGGCCACGGGGCCAGCCCCAACCTTAGCACTATTCTTATATAACCCACCGTTGGTTATAATGGCTCAGCCTAGAAATAAGAAATATCGAGCAATATAAATATATATGCCACTGCATGTTTCCCTCTAAAGAAGTGGCATGTATACGTATGTTTATATGATGGTGACTTGGATGGGAGATGTGGAAGCTGTTAGGATTAAGGAGTGCCTGAGAGTAGCATGAGGTATGAGCTTGGGAAATGAAAGATTTGGAGAGCCCTCGGCCTGTTATACAGTATTTGAAATGTTATCTTGTGGATGAGGTAGTTAAATATATTTTGTGTTTGTTTTAGAGGGAAGAAGTTGGCTCAGTGGGTAGAAGTTACAAGGAAGGAGATAGCAACTCAACAAAAGCAATAGCTTTCTGACTAAATATTGGGGCAGATTAGCAAAGAACCGACTTGTCTTGCAAAGTAGTGAAGCCTGTGTTATAGGAAGCGTGTGTGCAGATCTTGAGCGGTCATGTGTCAGGGGTGTTCCTGATTCCTTAGCTCCGGGGTGGGAGACTGCACTGATTACTGAGTGGCTCCTATGTGTCTGTCAGCCACTGTGCCTGTTGCCTCGCTGACGCTCTCCGGTGCTCCTAAAGCCCTGCAGTGAGGGAGGTCTGGGGCCTTACCTCATGCAGTGGTGATGGCTGATAGTGGAGCCAGGCTCTGCGCCTGGTCACACTGAATTCGGAGTCCATCCTTCCACAGCACCTGTTGTGTCATTTCTCAAGAGAGCTAAGTGCCCCCCCAAAGCATTTGGATTATTAATTTTCTTTTAAGTTAAAAAAGAAAACTACCGTAAGCGGCTTTTTTGGTGCACATCCAGACAACATCTGAATTCATTATTCTTATCTCTGGTTAAAGCCTTTACAAGAGTGTGTAAGCATGCATTACTCTGTCACCAGTTTTGTTACATATTCCTTAAGTAATTAAAGTTGGATTTCTTTAAATGTACTTACTTAATTGAGGCATGCCCTCAATTAGAGTGATTGTCTTTCTCATCTGGTTTTGATTTTTTTTTTGCACGTGAGTCCTACCTTTTATGGTTTTCCTACTCCTATTTAAACCCTCTGCCGCTCCCCGCTTTTTTCTGTTTTACATAAACAAGATTGCCCTCTCTTCCCTTCTTTTCAGCCACCACTATAACCTGTAAAAGTATGCCACTGACCATCTTTATAATTGGACCATCTTACGTAGATGTACCTCACTGTCCATTCATACCCCAAGAGCTTTTATTTTCCAGAGGTGGTTTGAGTAATGAAGTTGCTGTCATTTCTTATTAGGGCTTGAGACTCTCCTTTGCAACCTTTCCTTTGCATCCTAAAACCCCCTGGGTTTAATATTGTTGGAAAAGACTCTTAAGAAGTTGCTGGTTGGGTGTTTGGCCTTCTGAGGAGAGGCGATGAACCTTAACGCTAGCAGAGGGCTGGGGAAGTAAGTGCGTTGTATCTTTGGTGGGCTGTTCCTGTGGCCTTATTACCTGAAGCCCTCTTCCCTTTGCTGACTGCCAACCCGGCTGCCTTCCTCCTCACCCCCAGGCTCTTGCCTTCAGAATGCAGGTGTCCTGTGACCTCACCCCTCTACTTCTCTAGGCTTGTTACTGCGTGCGTAGCTCACAATGACCTGCAGCCTGATGCTGCTGCTTGCAAGAGTGGGCACTTTCACGCCTCTGCCTTGGCCTCTGTTGCTCCTTCAGCTGGCAATGCCCTCTGCACTCTTGTCTGCAGAAGATATGCTCATTTGATAAGACTGCCTCACCCCTGGGTGGCTGGCCTCCCCTCTCCAGTGGAAGTGCCTGCTTTCCGCTCCTCCCCACCGTGCTCCTGATGTACAGTTCCTGTCACCATGCATTTAGCTCTTGGTACCCGTGTTCATTTAGCTTGTCTTCTACTAGTCTGCATGGCCCTGAGGGTGAGGCCCTTGTCAGTCTCTATGTTCCAGGGCCTGGGTCAGAGTACGTTTTAGTAATACGCTTCTGTCATTTAGTTTGGGAAAGAAACACATGTTGCATCATTTGGAAATAATGCATAACTACTTCGCTGCCACAGGCGGAGGAGGAGGCCTTTATTTTTGTTTTCCTCTGGTGTCTTTCGGGACACCAATTCTGGAGATCTCTCTCCTTCTCATGTAGGAGCCTTACGTATTGCTCAGATCAGCACTTTAAGCTAGTGGTGTTGAATCATGTTCATTGGAAGCTGGTCCTAAAGTGTTTTGTTCATTCATTCAACAAGTATGTATTTAGCACTTACTGTGTGACAGGCTGAGAATATAGTGCTGAACAGGACAAGTGGGGTCCCTCATCTCCTCTAGTTTGCAGTGGAGTTGGAGAGCTGTAAGCTAAATACATACATAACAAGTCTAATAATAATACAGACTGTCAGGTAGAGGAGTTGCCCCTCTCTTTTGTTGTTTTCTGGGCTCTTTGTGGTAAGGAGGTGGATTTCTAAATAGTCCTACAGATTCTGAATTTCCAAAGGAATTTAGTTTTCATATTTATGTGAAAAAATTAGTTTTCCAGTGTGAAACTAGGGGCACAGGGACTGACGTGACCCTGTTATCAGCTACTTGTAGGCTTCATCCTGAATACTGGAATGCGTAGTTGTACCGCTGTTTCAACACTGCTTCCCTTACTCCGGCATCTCTCAGTCCATCCATTTACGCAGATGGTCTGTGGAGCGTCAGGAGCAGTCCTCGGTGCTGTGGATTCAGTGAAGTACAAGATCAAGTCCCTGTCTCTTAAACAGAGCTTATATTCAAGGGGATATAATACAATACGTGAAAACAAGTGAGATTTCAGGTAGTGGTAAGTGCTCTGAGGGAAATCACTCTGACATACTGACTTCCATCCCTGTCACTCTCCTGAACAGGCTTTCTTAATTATCCTGTTTTTTTTTAAAGATTGGCACCTGAGCTAACAACTGTTGCCAGTTGTCTTTTTTTCCCTGTTTTTTTCTCCCCAAAACCCCCCAGTATATATAGTTGTATATTTAATTGTGGGTCCTTCTAGTTGTAGCACGTGGGATGCTGCTTCAACATGGCCTGATGAGCTTTGCCATGTCTGCACCCAGGATCCCAAACAGCGAAACCCTGGGCCACCGAAGCGGAGCGCATGAACTAAACCACTCGACCATGGGGCCGGCCCCTATCCTGTTTCTTAATTATCCCTTTTTTAAAAAATTATGGGATTTAAAAACATATGCAGAATTAGAGAGGATAGTAAAAGAGCTAAGGCTCAGCTTCAGCAGTCATCACTACTTTGCCAATACTATTTCATATGCCCCTTTCCCCAATCCTTGTTCTTTCTCACTGTAGTATTTTAGAGCCAGTTCCAGACACTGTGTGATTTCATCCTGAAGACCCCTCAGCTGGTCTTCTCCAGTAGGCCTGCTTAGTTGTCGTTCCTGAGTCTGTCCAGCACTAAATACCCTGCTCACTCATGTCCCTCTCTCACCATGTTTCCTATGGATCTAGTCCTTCTCCAGCTACTCTGATTGTTCCCATGTACCTTTGCTGTCTTGCTTTCTTCTTCCAACTGTGACCATTTCTCACTTCCCTGGTAAATAAGTTACCAGGAATTTACTGCCCCTTCTGCACTTCATTAAGGAAAAAAAAAGCTTGCAAATATTCAGAGAAAATTTTGTGCGCTGAGGCTGTGTGTTTTAGAAATGTCATTTGGATGTTTTCTGCTTTTAATCTTTGGCATTAATTTCAGTTGCTGTCATTTCTTCTATAAAAAAAGAATTTAGAAGCCAGAAAAGTAGTTAAATTGGTCTGCAAAGGAAAAACAGAAGCAGTACAGAATGTAGTATTTCATCGTAGTAAATCACAAATATGCATTTATTATTCATCTATAAAAATGTCAATTTAACAGTCTTCACATGTGTATTTTGTTACAGATGTAACATAAATTAAACCTGTAATGAGATGTGTAATTTTTTTCCTTTTTCTATTCTAGAATGTATGACAACATGTCCACAATGGTGTATATAAAGGAAGACAAGTTGGAGAAACTTACACAGGATGAAATTATTTCTAAGACAAAGCAAGTAATTCAGGGTCTGGAAGCTCTGAAGAATGAGCACAATTCCATCTTACAAAGTTTACTTGAGACACTGAAGTGTTTGAAGAAAGATGATGAAAGTAATCTGGTGGAGGAGAAATCAAACATGATCCGAAAGTCACTGGAGATGTTGGAGCTTGGCCTGAGTGAGGCACAGGTATAAGTGAGATTGTCTCAGACGTGAACATGAATTTGACCGTCTGGAAAAATGGAGACTTCATTTGAAATAAGCAGTTTAACTAAACTTTAGAGAAGATATTTAAAGAATAACAGAGATAACTTATATGTGGGTTCTGTATGTTATGTAAATGATGATTGATTTCAACATGTCTGCATTTTAAAAAGCAGAGCCAAAAGAGAAGTAACCCTGTGTGGCATTTAGGATTTGATTTTGGCTGTATGTATCAAAAAACAGTAACAGTGGCTTAAACATCATAGATGTGTGAAACAAACACTGAGTTAGGCTGTCTCTACTACAGACAGGTTCTGCAGCTGCATGGTTGTCAGGGATACCCAGGCCCCTGCCACCTGCTGTACTACACCCCAGCCAGCCTGTCTCGTGAACTAAAAGCTCCAGCTGTAGCTGTGTGACCCCGTTCTGTGACAGGGAAGGGACAGGAAGGGCATGCCTCCTCCCTTTATTTCCTTGAACTGGTGCACAACACTGCTTACGTTTCATTGGTGAGAGCTGGTTCCAGGGCCACACCTAGTTGTGAGGGACACAGGGGAATGTTGTCTCGCCAACTTAAAGTTCCAGGTTCTTAAGCCTAAGAAGAAGGGAGAAGGAATATTGGCCAACAGCTAATAGTCTCAGCAATACGCCAACACATGATTGCTTTATGTACTTGACTAAACCTTTGTTTCTGGCATGCTAGACAGGGATGAAGAAATGGAAACGTCTGGGTGTCCCCAGCTCCCTGATAACTTTTGGCTCTGCCAACATATTTTAGGTGAAATTAAATACACTAAAAGTTGATGTCTTTCTTTCTTAGCTTTCTTCTTGTATAGTGAATGAATAAAGCAGAAATGGGGCTGCTGGGTTACCAATTTCTGCTTTCACTGAGGAAATCATTCTATACCAAAGTGACTGTCCATACCCTGATTTTGGAGTTTTTCATTCTTACCATCTTACAGACTCTAATTGTAGAACTCTGACTTTATTTGGTTATTGTGAATCTGTTTTTTTTTGTTTGTTTGTTTTTGAGGAAGACTAGCCCTGAGCTAACATCTGTTGTCAGTCCTCCTCTTTTTGCTGAGGAAGACTGCCCCTGAGCTCACATCCGTGCCCATCTTCCTCTACTTTATATATGGGATGCCTACCACAGCATGGCTTGCCGACTGGTGCCATGTCTGCACCTGGGATCCAAACCGGCCAACTCCGGGCCACCAAAGCGAAATGTGCACACTTAACCGCTGCACCACTGGGCCGGCCCCACGAATCTGTTACTCTGCAAGTTCTGTTGTTGAAAAGCGATATGAGTATGAGCTTCCTTTTTTGGTTTGGCGGATATTAGGGTTAAAAAAGAATGAAGAAGAAGTCCCACCTTCTGGAGTTTCAGGTTTTAAACCTAGGAGGATAACAAAGAGGGAGGGGCAGGTGCATGGTCTAAAGAGAGCACAGACTGAAGCCAGCCTCCCACTTCTGCTCTTACACTCCCAGGAACTTGGTGTGTCCTCTGCCAGGTCTGTCCCTGCAGCTAACCGGTGCACCACAGGTAGAGCCCTGGGGCAGCCACCAGATTTTATGACGTGGACCTAAACTTATGAATGCATCAGTGCATTCTGACTCTGGTGTTAGCTACAAAGATTTCCTCTCTTACCTTGAAACATCGAAGAAGATTTGTCTGCCTGCCCTTCCCCAACTCCACCACCTCACAGAGTGACCTGCACTCTGTACACAGATGCCTGCATGTGCACACACTCTCACACATGGAAAAGGATCTATGAGAAATTATGTTGGAGCTGTTCTAGATACAAAGTGAAAAAATAGGGTTTCATCAGAAGAGTAGCTGTGTGTCCATTGCTAGTCCATGTGAGATGCTCTCAAACATACACACACACACACACAAATGTATATTTTTTGTAGATGTTCTGAGCATGTGATATTCTTTATCATGCCCCGTTAATGTAGCCTGTGACTGATGGGTGAAAATAGAAGTAGATGGCAAATTGTACTTACATGTACTTTGGAGAACATATCTACAGGTGTAAGCTAGAGCTGCAACCACAGGATGCTTGTATAGTTGGGAGGTAATATTTGTTGGGCAGAATGCTGCAGTGTTGTAAACATTTCTTCTGTCTAGGTTATGATGGCTTTGTCAAATCACTTGAATGCTGTTGAGTCAGAGAAACAGAAACTGCGTGCGCAGGTTCGTCGTTTGTGCCAAGAGAATCAGTGGCTGCGGGATGAATTGGCCAACACACAGCAGAAATTACAGAAGAGTGAGCAGTCTGTGGCTCAACTGGAGGAAGAAAAGAAGCATCTGGAATTCATGAATCAGTTAAAAAAATATGATGATGACATTTCTCCATCCGTAAGTGGTTCTGTAGGAATGTGGATATTGATGATTACCACGTTACAGTTGGGAGATTGTTTTAGTAAAGCTGTCTTTGTTTTCCTCTCCCCTCTAGTGATTGCATTTAGTAAGACCAAGGATTGTGGGTCTTGGGACTGGGCAAGTCATATAAATTCTCTTTGTCATATTCTTTTCATTTGTATATTTTAGAACAATGGTCAGAAAATGTAAAAATACTTTGTAAGTATAAGGTACAATACAAAGAGGCACCATTTCCTTCAGCGAGGTCTCCCTCAGCTTGAGACTTCTGAACATCTAACCCATTGCAGTCTGCCCATCACGCAGCTGGAACTCTTTTCCTTCAGGGCAACAGTGACCTGATCCAGTCATCTATAATCCAGACTTGGGATTAGCTGTGCAGTTTATCGTGCTGTGGATCTTGACTTTCTCTTTGAAACTCTTTCTTCCCTGCCCCAGGACACCACTTGGTTCTCCTGCTACCTCGCTCAAGCCTCCTTCTTGGGCTCTCTTGCCAGCTTATCTTGTGGTTCCTGGAATGTTAGGATTCCCCAAGGACCTTGCTTTTTTCCTTTTTTTTTCTTCTCTAAAGATTGGCACCCAAGCTGACATCTGTTGCCACTGTTCTTTTTTTTCCCCTTCTTTTTCTTCTCCCCAAAGTCCCCCAGTACTTAGTTGTATCTTCTAGTTATGAGTGCCTCTGGTTGTGCTATATGGGATGCCGCCTCAGCATGGCTTGACAAGCGGTGCCGTGTCTGCCCAGCATCTGAACTGATGAAACTCTGGGCCGCCAAAGCAGAGTGCGCCAACCCAACCACTCGGCCATGGGGCCGGCCCTGGTTTTTTCCTTTTTCTGTTGGCTTTCTTTGGATGTTCATCCCAGTCTCAGTTATTTTTCATTCACCATTTATTTCTGATTCACTTAACTTTTTTCTTAACCTTTTTTATTTTGGAATAATTTTATTCACCGAAAAGTTGAAAAGATAGTAAAGAGAATTCCCATACACCCTTCACCCAGTGTCCCGTAGTGTTACATCACCGTAGTACATGTCTTAGTCAGCTTGGGCCACTGTAACAGAATACCATGGGCTGCATGGCTTAAAAAAACCAGACTTTTATTTCTCGCAGTTCTGGAGGCTGGAAGTCTAACATCAGGGTGTCAGCAGGATCAGGTTCTTGGTGAGGGCTGTCTTCCTGGTTGTGACCTCACATGACTTGCCTTGGTACATGCAGAGAGAGAGAGAGAGAGTTCTAGTATAAGGACGCTAATCTTGTCATGATGGCCACACCCTCATGACCTCATTTAATCCAAATTACTTCGGAAGGGCCCCACTCCAAATACATCATCGCGTTGAGAGTTAGGACTTCAACATACAGATTTTGGGGGGACACAAACTTTCAGTCCATAGCAGTACGTTTGTTAAAACCAAGAATTTAACATTGCTACATTACTGTTTACTAACCTACAGCCTTTATTTGGGTTTCACCAGTCCTTCCACCATTGGTCCTTTTCTGTTCTAGGATCCAATCCAGGAGTCCACATGGCATTTTGAGCTATCGTTTTTTTTTAAATTGAGGTCATGATAGTTTACAATGTGAAATTTCAGTTGTACATTATTATTTGTCAGTCAGCGTATAAGTGAGCCCCTTCACCATTTGTGCCCACCACCCAACCACCTTCCTCCTGGTAACCACCAAACAGTTCTCTTTGTCCATGTGTTTGTTTATCTTCCACGTATGAGTGAAATCATAAGGTGTTTGTCTTTCTCTGACTTATTTCAACATGATACCCTCAAGGTGTGTCCACATTGTTGCGAATGGGACGATTTTGTCCTTTTTTATGACGGAGTGGTATTCCATTGTATATATGCACCACATCTTCTTTATCTAGTCATCAGTCGATGGGCACTTGGGTTGCTTCCACACCTTGGCTATTGTGAATAATGCTGCAGTGAACATAGGGGTGCAAAATTTCTTTGAATTGTTGATTTCAAGTTCTTTGGATAAATACCCAGTAGTCACATAGCTGGGTCGTGTGGTATTTCTATTTTTAACTTTTACTTATTTATTTAATTTTTTATTGTCTTGAGGAAGATTAGCCCTGAGCTAACATCTGCTGCCAGTCCTCCTCTATCTGTGCCCATCTTCCTCTATTTTATGTGTGGGATGCCTGCCACAGCATGGCGTGCCAAGTGGTGCTATGTCTGCATCTGGGACCCGAACTGGTGAACCCCCGGCTGCCAGAGCGGAATGTGCGCCCTTAACTGCTGCACCACTGGGCTGGCCCCTATTTTTAACTTTTTGAGAAATCTCCATACTGTTTTCCATAGTGGCTATACCAGTTTGCATTCCCACCAGCAGTGTATGAGGGTTCCCTTTTCTCCACACCCTCTCCATCATTTGTTATTTTCAGTCTTGGTGATATATAGCCATTCCATTGGGTGTAAGGTGATATCTTAGTGTAATTTTGATTTGCATTTCCCTGATGGTTAGTGATGATGAACACCTTTTCATGTGCCCATGTCTGTTCATATCCTCTGCCCATTTTTTGATCTGGTTGTTTGTTTTTTTGTTGTTTAGTTGTGTGAGTTCTTTATATATTATGGAGATTAACGCCTTGTTGGATATATGATTTGCAACTATTTTCTCCTAATTGATGGGTTGTCTTTTTGTTTTGATGCTGGTTTCCTTTGCCTTGCAGGAGCTCTTTAGTCTGGTGAAGTCCCACTTATTTATTTTTTTTCTTTTGTTTCCCTTGTCCGAGTAGACATGGTATTCAAAAAAATCGTTTAAGGGGCCGGCCCAGTGGCATAGTGGTTAAGTTTGCACGTTCCGCTTCGGCGGCCTGGGGTTCGCCGGTGTAGATCTGGGTGCAGACATGGCACTGCTTGGCAGGCCATGCTGTGGTAGGCGTCTCACGTATAAAGTAGAGGAAGATGGGCACAGATTTTAGCTGAGGGCCAGTCTTCCTCCACAAAGAGAGGAGGATTGGCAGCAGATGTTAGCTCAGGGCTAACCTTCCTCAAAAATAAATAAACAAACAAAAAGATCCTTTAAGACTGATGTCAGAGTGTACTGCCTATATTTTCTTCCAGAAGTTTTATGGTTTCAGGTCTTACTTTCAAGTCTTTGATCCATTTTAAGTTAATTTTTGTGTATGGCATAAGATAATGATTTGCTTTCATTCTTTTGCACATGGCTGTCCAGTTTTCCCAGCACCATTTATCGAAGAGACTTTCCTTTCTCCATTGTGTGTTCTTAGTACCTCCGTTGAAGATTAGCTGTCCGTGAGCTAATGTTTTTCTAATGCCTGCACGGTGCTAGGCATGTTCATTACGTAATCTACATACCAGTGAGTTCCACATTTGTGTCTCCAGTCAAAACCCTCATCCTAAGACTATTGGATTAGTCTTGTACATTGCACCAGAGAACCTACACTCACCCTGCCTGTGTCGTAGTCAGCTTGGGCTGCTGTAGCAAAATACCATAGACTGGGTGGCTTAAAAAACAGACATCTAGGGGCCGCCTCGGTGGCACGGCGGTTGAGTTCGCACGTTCTGCTTCAGCAGCCCGGAGTTCGCCAGTTCAGATCCCAGGTGCGGACATGGCACCGCTTGGCAAAGCCATGCTGTGGTAGGCGTCCCACGTATAAAGCAGAGGAAGATGGGCACAGATGTTAGCTGAGGGCCAGTCTTCCTCAGCAAAAAGGGAGGATTGGCAGCAGATGTTAGCTCAGGGCTAGTCTTCCTCAAAAAAAAAAAAACCCAAAAAACAAAAAAAAACCCAGAACAGACATCTATTTTCTCACAGTGCTGGAGGCTGGAAGTTCAAGATCAGGGTGTCAGCATTGTTGGTTTCTGGTGAGGATTCTCTTCCTGGCTTGTAGACGGCCACCTTTTTGCTGTGTCCTCACATGGCGCGGGGCGGGGCGGGATGGGGAGAGAGAGCTTGTTCTCTGGTGTCTCTTCTTATTGGGGCACTAATCCCATCATGAGGGCCTTACCCTCGAGATCTCAGCTACACCTGATTCCCTCCCAAAGACCCTGGCTCCAGATACCATCACAATGGGGGCTAGGGCTTCAGCAGACGATTTTGGTGGGGTACAATTAGTCTGTAGCGTCCTGTTTTATTAGGTTTGCTGTATGTCCCTCACATTTCTGGATCAAAAGCAACTATTTGTTTTGATTTAAAGGATATACTGCTGTAGACTGCTGTGGTAATAAGAATAAATGGAGATGTTGATGCAACCAGTGGTTTCCCTGGAGTACTGGATAGCTTTGAGTAGGGGAAAGCTGGTTTCATAGAATCAGAGACTTTTAAAACTTTTTATTTTGAAAAAGTGTCTAGCTCGGAGAAGAGCTACACAGTGAGCTAACTCTGCGCCCCCTTTCAGGGTGTGCTTCTCAGTGACGGTTTCTTCTGAACCACTTTAGAGTGGGTGCGTCCCTCATGCCACATTCCCCCTGTTGCTGCTGGGTGCATTTCCCCAGCATGAGGACATTCTTCTGTGAAATCCAGGGCCAGGGGCAAATTCAGGAAATTTAACACGGGCACAGTACTTCATCTACTCTGCAGTCCGTATTGCACTTCTGCTAACTGTCTCAACAGAATTCTTCATAGCATTTTTTCCACTCCATTTCAGGATCTGATTCAAGATCACATACTGCACATAGTTGTCATATCTCTAGTCATCATCTTTCACCTGGAGCAGGTCCTTTACAAAGAAATAAAAAGTCTATCCTTTATCACACTGCTTTTTTTTTTTTTAAATATTGACACCTGAGCTAACAACTGTTGCCAATTTTCTCCCCCCCCCCCCCCAAGTTCCCCCAGTGGATAGTTGTATATTTTTTAGTTGTGGGTCCTTCTAATTGTGGCATGTGGGATGCCACTTCAGCATGGCATGGTGAGTGGTGCCATGTCTGTGTCCAGGATCCGAACCAGTGAAACCCTGGGCCGCCAGAGTGGAGTGTGCAAACTTAACTATTTGGCCATGGGGCTGGCCCCCGACATTGATATTTTTGAAGAATACAGGCCGGTTACTTCATAGATCATTCCTTAGTTTCGGTTTGTCTAGTGTTTCTTTTTGAGTATATTCAGATTATGCATCCCAGACAGGAATATTAGAGAAGTGACCTTGTGTACTTCTCAGATTATCCCTTCAAGAGGCAAACCCCAGGGCGAAGCTAATCTCTCACCTAGTCAAGCTGTTGTCTGTTTTCTCCATTGTGTAGTCACTATTTTTACCCCTGCACTAATCAGCAATCTATAGGGGAGATACAAGTCACAGACTTTTAAAGCTGTCCTGCGGTGGAGCTGGTAGTTGGGATGGGGGGAATCTCTGGGTCTGTGGCATTCAGAGATGCATTTTAATGTGTTATTACATATTTGGTTTCCAAATACAGTTTATTTCAAGTAAGGGTTTCCCTGCTCTATTTTAACTTCCTCAGAACACAGGTGAAGAATCTGTTGGATAGAGAGGTCATCAGGGTCTGCCTTTCCACCCCTGGTCTGCATTTACTATTTTGAGTTCTAGTCTAGCAAGCTTTTTATTACCCTCTAAATTGATGGATAAACCAAATTGTGGATAATCCTATATTTAATCTTAAAAATGGACCATCTTTTCTCAGATTTTTAATTAAAATGAAATTTATATCAAAGACATCCAGTACAGGATTTATAGTATGTGTAAGACTAAGATTGTCCTGGGTTGGTTTTTAGGAGGACAAAGACACTGATTCCACCAAAGAACCTCTGGATGACCTTTTCCCAAATGATGACGACGACCCTGGTCAAGGAAGTAAGTGAAGGGAGTGGTGGTTAAATGCAGCATACAAATGGAAAGTGGTTTGTCTTCTTGGGATCTAATTGCCATGATTAGGGGCGTCTTAGTGTGTACAGCCTGCCTCACAGGAGCACATGCACCCTCGGATTGCTTTGTGTTTCTCAAAAGGATTTCCAATCGTTTTCTTGTTGCGATATAGTAATAAGTTAGACCAGCCTCTGGCAAACAGGGGCAGGCGCAGACAGTTCAGACGTGATCCATGGCTTCTTACAGAGTGAAAAGGCAGAGTGAGCTTTCCTGATGCTGAGAGCAGTCTCACTGCAGCGCACTGTGGGGGCATCGCAGCGCCCCCGGCAAGTTACTTACCCCGCTTGCCTAGGGAGTGCTGGATAGGTCTCCATAGTGTAGCAGCTACGTGCGGATCTGCACCAAAGCTAGAGAAGGAAATTTTAACTCGATGATGTCATCTGGATAATTTTCTTTAAAAATATCTGAAGTGAAACTTTCTCTTTATAGTCCAGCAGCAGCACAGCAGTGCAGCAGCAGCCGCCCAGCAGGGTGGCTATGAGATCCCTGCACGGCTGCGCACACTCCACAACCTGGTCATCCAGTATGCCTCACAGGGGCGCTATGAGGTTGCCGTGCCCCTCTGCAAGCAGGCCCTGGAGGACCTGGAGAAGACTTCTGGCCATGACCACCCGGATGTGGCCACCATGCTGAATATCTTGGCCTTGGTGTACAGGCTAGTAGTTTTCATTTTATCCTCTTAATTTTACCTAGAGACAGTACTTTTAAAGAACTTGCTCTTAAAATACGTTTTTATAAACCTGTATAAGCTACTTTTTCAGTCTTATCATTCAGTTCCCTTCACACAGCCAGGGGTTAAATTCAAAATATTTAGCAAGCTCTATAGCCAGGGCATCACCCTGTGGGGACAGACGTTTCCTGGAAGCCCCCCATTCACCTTTCTAGAGGAGCCCACACACACCCTTCTCTCTGGCGAAACTAAACTCTTGATTTTTTTCCATAAGACTCTGTGTACGAGGTTTCTTTTGTCCAGAATAGCTTTCCCACTATGCCTGCCAGCAGCCTTCCCACCTTTCTAGGGCCTTGTTCACTCTCTCTCCTTTCTGAATTCAGGATTCCACTTGCCCCTTGCCCCTTGCCCCTGTTGTACCTTCATAATCCTTTATCTCTGCCTCTTAGGGCACTTGCTCATTATGTTGGGCACTGGGTTATTTGAATTTTGTTCTTTCTTCTCCTGGAATATTGACTCCTTTAGGTTGAGGACCAGGTTGTTTTCGTTTCTCTGCCTCTTGTATTACTCTACCATGTTTCCTGCTTTAGAAGCCCTTGGTAAATGTATTGAGTGGATTTAGTTTGCCCTCATGGCATCAGGAAATGATATGTTGGAGCCCTTTGTATGCTCGTGTCTTTAGCTGAACTAACCTGAAACAGAGCAGATCAGGGTAAGCAGGGAGCTGAGGAGGGAGAAAGTATTCACACAGCGGGATTGGTTTACTGTGGCCATTCCAGTTTTGTGTTTTCAGTTAACTATTTCATTTCTCCTCATTGGTGTGGTTGTTTCAATATAACAAACATTTTTTGAGACCCAAGTATATGTAAGACTGGGCTGGTTCCTGTGAGGCCCTAAAGTTGAATACATAATTCCTATTCTCAAGGGGAAACCACAACACTGAATTTGAAGTTCAGAGAATTTAGTTTGTATCTCTGCTAAATGGGGACTAGACAGAGGTGGTTGTTCAGAGCCCTTAGCTTTTCTGAGCCTCAGTTTCCTCACATCTAAAATGGAAGCAGTTATAATATCTGCTCAGAGGGCCAAGGGAAGGATTGTGGGGATGTGACACATGGTATTGCCCGGCAGACATGAAGCATTCAAACAGCATTGTCTAAATTTGTTTCTAAAGGAACTTATAACCCTGTTTAGAAAATAAGCCGTTTACATTCATATGTAATTACAGAAGCAGGAAGACTGCGGTATTGTTCATAAAATAACACAGAAGTGTTCGTGGAACAGAAAGATTCCTTCCAGCTGAGAGGATTAGAGAAGCATAAATGGAAGGGTTGGGAGCACTTTCTGGGGCCTTGAAGAGTTGGTAGGATTTTAGCAAGTAGAGATGGGAAGGGGAGTTGGATGTTTTGGGGCATACTCCTGAAGCCAGTTTTGAAAAGCTCAATGGCACCAGAAAAGCAGTAAGACATGGGGCTAGAAGGGGCTGGGCTAGATCAGAGAGGTCTCTCGGGCTGTGCTGAGGGTGCCTGAGGGGAACAGCGGGCTCTGAGTTGTGTCTTAGAAGAGTCTCTTTGGCGTGGTCCACAGGACAGAGTCGGGGCTGGAGCCTGGAGTCTGGGTGGCCAGTCAGGAGGCTTGCACAGGGTCTTGAGGAGTATGGAGATGGGAACCTGAGCAAGGACAGGGGCAGTGGGGAGGAACAGGAGAGATGAGGGCTCAGTGAAGAGAAAGGGAGCAATACAGCCATAGAGACGTGATTTCTTAAAAAAAAAAAAAAAGAAACAAAGAAGAAAGCACCCTTAACGGCACTTCTTAAAATGAGATCATGCTCTGCAACTGCGCTTTGTTGGCAGCATAGTCTTTCATGACTGCATAGTGCTCTGTTACAGATAGTCCTGGAATTTGTTCAGTTTTTCTGTTGATGGACACTTGGGTGGTTTGCACACTCTTACTGTTATGATTGTAGGAATTCCTTAATCACAGGTATTTTCATTTAAAATCTTCATAGGTTATGCTAAATTTCATTCCAGAAAGGTTTTTAAAAAATTTTTATGCCTACTAACAACATGAGAGCCTCTGGCTAACACTAGGTACTCTTATTATAAATGAGTTAAATAAAAACGCATGCAGAACATACCAGGGTTTTTCTTGTTCTCTGTAAGCATGCATGGTGGTACTCTTAGCACCGTACTGGGTACTGGAAAGACTGGAAAGTCGGTGACCTCTCTTCAGTCTTGTGTTTTTCCTTAATGCTGTCACCTGAGAGTTTATGCACGTCAGTAAAAAGTTTGAGAAAACATTAGTAGCTACATATATATTCACATTCAATACTGCATCCTACAACTGTACCATAGCTCATTATTTCATCATTCTTATATTGAGGGACATTTAATTTTAAGCTTTTTTGGGGCCATTAATGTTATGCTGATGTGAACATCTTTATAAGTTTAGTTCAAGATTTTCGATTTTTTCTTAGGATCAATTCCTAAAATGGGTTAGACTGTAAACATTTTACAATTCTTGGTACATATTGCCAAACTGTTTTTTAGGAAGGTGGTGGCAGTCCTGCTACACTGTCACCAACCTGGGGCAGCATTGGTCATCCCTTACTCTCTATTAATGGAGAAATGCATCATTGTATTTTAGTTAGTGTTTCTTTGATTATATATTTTCAGTCATTTGTGTCCTGCTGTGAATGTTCTGTTATCTTGCCCATTTTTCTCTTAGGATTTTAATGCTTTCAGTGGTATACTTTTGTTTTCATTTTGAGTTTGAATTTCCTTGTGGGCTTGTTATATGAATGCTGGGCCCCACCCTTAGAGTTTCTGATTCAGCAGGTCAGGGGTCGGTAGGGCTGAGTTTATAGCAGGTTTCAGCGGAGTTTGATTGCTCTCAGTGTGGGGCCACTGCTGAGAACCAGTGCTCTCACTCTTGGTGAGACCTCACTATTGTCTGATTAACAGTCCCTGATGTTTTATGACATGTCATAGTTTATGAAAGTACTGGGTATACCTTCTCTCATTTAGCTGTTGCAACACCCTTAGGTAATAGTTGTTACTGTTTTTCAGTGTCTACCAGTTTTTGGTTTTTTTTTTTTTTTTTTTTTTTTAAAGATTTTATTTTTCCTTTTTCTCCCAAAGCCCCCTGGTACATTGTTGTGTATTTTTAGTTGTGGGTCGTTCTAGCTGTGGCGTGTGGGATGCTGCCTCAGTATGACTTGAGGAGCGGTGCCATGTCTGCACCCAGGATTCGAACTGGCTAAACCCTGGGCATGCTGAAGCAGAGCATGCGAACTTAACCTCTCGGCCACAGGACTGGCCCCTGTCTAGTAATTTTTGAAACTTTATTTCATACTTGCTGACTTTCATTAGAAGTTTGAGCCAGTTTATAATGTGTAATAGGATGATGAAGGAAGGAAAAAACCCAATATACTTGGTCAGAATTAGTGTGCTTCAGAGGTTCTAGAAGCGTTATTAACCCTGTCCATGTTCTGTAGGGCAAAGCCTTGCTGGGCAGCTCTAATTACTTAGTTGAGAAATATGTGTACCTAAGTCTCATATAGCAAATAAATCCTTTGCAATCACAATGTCCATTAGCACACTTAAACCAAGGGGAGCTAGGCTGGTGGTGTTTCTGTCTTGCCACAACAAAAAAGATCCTCATTCCTCCTTACTCAAGGAAGTGGTGGCAAATTATATACCAAATTAAGACAGTACAGTGTATTGTATTTATCTTTTCAGTATACAGGTAGTGTATCATTAGCTTCTTAGAGTAACTCTGGGAGTTAGGTAACGTGCTTTATAGATGGGCCAACTGGAACTGCAGGAGGCTAGTCCTAAAGCCACATAGCTGTTAACTGGCAGAACCCAGGCTTGGATGCTGGAATCAGTTCATCTGATACCATGTGAAGCTCCGTCCACTGTTCTCGACTGCGTCACTTATCCTGTGTGGGGCAGCTAGCATGTGCAGGACAACACTGCACTGTGGGGCAGTATTGTCCCAGTGATCTAGATGGGAGGACCAGGTTCAGAAGCTAAGGAGGCCTGATTCTGGCTCATCTTGCCAGTACATTTATTGATGGAGACTTTCTCTCTTACACTAGTGATGTGTTTAATAGTTTTAATAGCTGACTTTTATCTTTTAAATAGTTGAAGCTTAACTTTTATTTCTGTAGTTCCAAAATTACATTTTAAAAAGATGTAGTAAGCTACATCTAAAACAGTTAATGTGTGTTTTTCAATTTAGAGACCAGAATAAATACAAAGATGCAGCAAATCTACTGAATGATGCCTTGGCTATCCGTGAAAAAACTTTGGGCAAAGATCATCCCGCGGTTTGTATATCTGGTTCTTTCGTTCTTTTTATATTTTATTTTCTCTAATTGTTTTTTACCCAACTCATTTTAATATTAAACTCAACAGGGAAGGTTTAAGAGCTGCCTTTTCACTAGATGGCACAGGTAGGAGTCTTCACTTACTTATACCAGTGATACGCTTCAGTGCTGATGACTCATACTAGCCCATGCCAGTGCACACTTAATTTGTTTATCAGCACCACCTCAAATGGATCACAGACTGTATTTTTTGATCCTAAATCAAATCGCATGTACTTCTATAAATATTTTTCTGAAGAGTTTATATTCAGATTTGCATACAGATCTGTTTTGGTTGGCTTTGTGACTTCCAGTGAAATTAAAAAAAAAAATCAAGATCATGTTGATGTTGATTAATTATAGTATTCTGCAATGTTACTTCGTATGATCTATCTGTATTACAGTCAATTGCTCTTTTGCTTTTAACTGACGTCATATTCCTTCATCCAGCTAAGAGCACTTCACTGTACATGGTGGGTATAAATGAACACGTGGTGTCTAAAATCCTTTCCCTTGGGGTTGTTTACCATTCTTCCTGATTCCCTCTGTGTTGATAGGTGGCAGCAACTCTCAATAACCTTGCAGTGCTCTATGGCAAAAGAGGGAAGTACAAGGAAGCCGAGCCGCTGTGTAAAAGAGCTCTGGAGATCAGAGAAAAGGTGCGGGCCAAGGGGGGGCTGCTTGTTCTCTGAGATGAGGTGTTTTGTGCTTTTTAAAGTATTTCAGTTTAAAATTTTGAGAAATGACCACTGTGATATATGTCATTACTGACCATTTACTGAAAATAATTCAATAAGGTGGACAGCTCACAAAACACAGCCATACTGGCTCATACAAATGGGTGTGTAAGAGGTGTGGGTATTCAAAGGGTGGAGCTTTGAGTCTGCATGCCCTCCCAGCCTGAGGTGGCTGAGGAATGACTCTGTTGAGGAAGGAATTCCTGAGGACTGAGGTGGAAAGCATGAGGGCATTTCATTTGACAATGGGGCATGTGCCTGTCAGTAAGAAAACATTAAAATTTAAAAATAAATTCACCAAATATGCTTATAAAGCTTAAAAAATGAAATAATTATTTTCATAACTAGAGATTAATTCAGAGCTATAGATTGAGTCAATGTCATGGCTATTTAATCCCAGCTGCTACAGTTTATGGTAATTAGGTATTGAAAAAAATGTAACTTGTGAATTTCAGCAGTACTGTGTATGACTGTTTTCAAATGTTACAGAGACTCAGCTGTCAGGTCCATGCCATGAATGACCAAGGGTAATTTTGTAACTTGGTATTTTTTGTGATTATTTATCAGTGATGCTGAGAGATTAATCATTTAATTTTGAGCCCTATGACAAGGAATTGGGTAAAGGAAAGGGAAAAGGGTCTCATTACCAAATTATGCAGGTAAAATTGTATCATGTTGCCATCCACATAATATTTCTGAAATAAAATGGTCAGATTTTGAGTGGACTGGGGTTAAAATTGGAGAACACAAAAATATCAAATTAAAGATAATGAACTATATATGATTATCTGCCAGATTCCTTCATATATATTTGCTCTTTCATTCACTCATTTAGCAAATGTTTATTGAGTACTTGAGAGCCCCTTGTTTGGTTAGAGTTGTTGATTTACAAATCAGAGATGCAGTTCCTTCGCCAGGAGCACAGTCCGCTAGACAGACCTTAGGAATGCAGGGTGCGTGGCTTCTAGGATGCAGCTCTGGGAGAGGATGGAGCAGGGCCTCCTCTAAGTCCAGGGCTTCGGTGTGTTGGAGATGGCTTCCCACAAATGGTCGGTGTTTGAACTGAGTCTTAGGTAACTGAGTTCAGAGTTTCCCAGGAAGGGAGAGAGGTAGGAGATGCAGAAAGGGGTGGAGAGAAAGCGTGCCTCATTGGAGAGTATGTAGGTCAATGAGCAGAACTGAGGATAAATTGCTTGTTCAAGGTACTGTGGAAATAATTTCATATTTATTCATCTATCTGTGTGCCAGCACCTTTCTAGATGCTGAGATTATATCAGAGGAAGACAGACAAAGACTTGGCACTCTTGGGGCTTATGTTTTAATGGGTGAGAGTCAGGTAATAAAGGACTAAATAGGTAAATGAGAGAGTTTCAGGTAGTGTACTTGCAAAGAAAGAGAAAAACGAGGTGCTGTGCTTGTGAGTTAACTGGGTGGGGATGGGCTGAGGGCTCCCTTAAATTGGATGTAGGGAAGTTCTCTCTGAAGGGGCCGGAAGGGAGACTTGAAGGATAAGTAGTTGGGGGGTGCGGAGTGGGAGAAGAGCATCAGGCATCTGGGACAGCAAGTTCGAAGAGCCCTGAAAGCCATTTCAGTGAGGGGAAGGAGTTTGGGTGATTGTAGAGGACCTCCAGGTCTGAATGTGAAGGGATGTGTAGGCTGAGCTGAAGAGCTGGAAATTTCCTTTGAAGGCTTGTACGGATAGGAACAAGTGTAACACGGTAGTTAGAGCCAGAAAGGGCTGGGTTTAAGTTTGGACTCTTCCAGAACTTGGCAGCCAGGTTAACACAGCCTTTATAAAACCCAGTTTCCTCATCTTCAAAATGTGCAGGATAACGTTACCTACCATGTAGGATTATTATGAGAATGTCTGTAGAGAAAATTGGCACAGTTCCCTGCCTCCCCACAAGAATGAGAGTTCAGTAAATTCTGGTTATTTTTATTGTTACACAGCGTGAGAAGCCATTTAAGGATTATAAGCCTGAAAATGAGGCATAGTCATATTTATGTTTAGAAAGATCCTAGGGTGGAGAATGGGTTGGATTGTAGTGAAACCAGTAAGTGTTTTCTAATACACTGTTTTTTATTTTCAGGTTTTGGGAAAGGATCACCCTGATGTTGCTAAGCAGTTAAATAACTTGGCCTTACTGTGCCAGAACCAGGGCAAGTATGAAGAAGTAGAATATTATTATCAAAGAGCCCTCGAGATCTACCAGACAAAACTGGGACCCGATGATCCCAATGTGGCCAAGACAAAAAATAACCTGGTATGTTGACAGAGGTACAACTCTATAGATAGAGCCAGAATTGTTTTCTTTCTGAAATATGAACCTTGTTTCATTATTTAACCTGTAGATAAGAATGTGTGCTTCATTTACATATTAAGAATACTAAGTGTTTTATTTTATTTTATTTTAAGGCATCCTGCTATCTGAAGCAAGGAAAATTCAAGCAAGCAGAAACACTGTACAAAGAGATTCTCACTCGTGCACATGAAAGGGAGTTTGGTTCTGTAGATGGTAAGATATACACTCCTGTTTCAAAGCAGATATAATTGTAGGATGCATTAAAAGTAGTGATTTCCAGCTTGAACTTGGTAATGCCCAAGTCATCACAGTATTTTCAAGATAGAATTTGATTTTAATTTTAGAAATGATTTTTCAAATAGCGCTTAGAGGAGAGGATATGACACAGCCTGAGTGCTCATTGACTCATCAGTTTATCCATTCATTCATCATCCAGTGAACATGGTGAACACCTGTGTTCTTGCCTGGCATACTGATAACTCAGTGGGTTTGTGCACCCTGTGGGGTGGGGTGATGGCCACCTGCCCATGTCTTTCCATGCTGACCTCTCCAGAGTCCGTACTTGCTTCAGGCACAGTTTAGACACACTAACTCCACAAATCCTCCCTGCAGTCGTTAATGCTTTCTGGAATTGTTCTGTAATCCAGTGGTTCTCAAAGTGCTGGCAGGGACCAGGAGCATAAGCACCACTTGGGACCTGTCAAATGCAAAGTGTCGCCCTGTCCCAGGCCTGCTGGATTGTTTCACTGTCTTAAACCGAGGCCTGTCTCCTTTATATTCCTTCAAGTATTATAGGTGCGTAATACACAGTTTGGGAATAAATATTTTTATAGGATTTAAATTGCTCAATTAAATGATGTTTGTATGTTACATAAGGCATTTTTTTTTCCCTCCATCAATTATTACATAAGATGTTCAGAATGAGGCCAGTTGTTACTAGTGTGCTGGAAACCTTAGAATGTGTAGGGAAAGAGAGGTTTTGGTTGATAATTTTTTTTTTTGCTGAGGAAGATTCACCCTGAGCAAACGTCTATTGCCAATCTTCCTCTTTTTGCTTGAGGAAGATTTGCCCTGAACTAACATCCATGCCAGTCTCCCTCTATTTTGTATGTGGGTCACTGCCACAGCATGGCCTCCCATGAGTGGTGTAGGTCCGTGCCCAGGAACCAAACCCAGGCTGCCAAAGCGGAGCATGCTGAACTTAACCATTGGACCACGGGGCTGACCTCAATAAAATTTTTGTCTTACAGAGATTTTCTGAAATCCACTTTGGAAGAATCTTTGGAAAGTATTTTTGGTTTTTTTCCTCTGTTAATAATCAGTGGAGCAGTAAATGTCTTTTACTGTCAGAAGATAGCGATGCCCAGGTTCGTCATGCTGAAGTTGGGTTCTGTTTGCAGTTGTGTGGCAGGATAGGACCAACAACTGACCTCCCTGGCGTTTTGTAGTTTATGGGGAGCTTGCCTCTCCTCATCTAATTGCGGAGGCTGTGCTGGTTTTGTAGTGATTCCAAGGCTGTCTCTTTAAGGCTGCTTGTAAAAAATTCTACTCTTGGGGAAGACTTGTTTCCTTGTGGTTTGCTATCTTCTTTCTGCTAAAAATAATAGCATGAAGTTCAGTTAATTGGACTAGTTAAAAACAGTTTTCTATACTTGGATTTATCCTCCATACAAATGTTAAAACGTAGGACAGAAAGGCATTTTTTCTTTAGGCAAGATGCAAATGTGTCCTGTGATGCTGTTGGGGCGTGACCTTCAGTCTCACAGGGCCTTTTGTTTTTCACAGTGTGCACACTGAAATTTGTGACCTGGTTTGTTGTCAGGAGATCAAGCCCTGTTAACTGTGGTGTCTGCTTAGCTATTCTAGCAAGAGAGTTAGTTTAGTAGATGGAGCTAAAACCACACTACATAACATATTAGTAAGTTTTAAATACTGTTCAGTCTTTTAAAAACAATATTTAATCACTCTTCTATGACATCATGAGTAATAATCATAATAGTTAACCACGTACTGGTCTTTCAGTTAAGCAGTTTAAATGTATAACCTTATTTAATTTTCTCAACGCTCCTGTAAAGTGGGTCAACGTTACCCCATGTTAGGAGGACACTGCAGACTAAGTAGCTTGCCCAAGGTCGGTAGTTGATGAGTGGTTGGACTGGGTGGGAGTGCAGGTCTCTTCCTCCAGAGGCTGAAGTAGGTCCTCATGGTAAGAAACCTCAAAAATTCATGGAGAGATGGGAATGTGAAAATCACCCATAATTTCATCACCAGGGTATCTTTTAATTTTTTTGGTGTTTTCCTTCTTTCTGTGCCTGTTGATTTACATTATTGAAGCCATACTTTGTATATAATCATGTCTACTGTTTATTTTCCTTTATGCTTGCAGCATAAGCATTTCTCATGTCATAAAAATATTTTCATCAGCTTCACTTTTAAGACTCTCTGTCCTCCGTGGTGTTGGGTACATAAGTTGTAGAAATGTTGGATGAGTGGTGTCAGTGTTCTCAGGAGGTGAGAGGACTCTAAGGGAATACTGATTGGCATCTCTTCCAGTTTTGCTCTTAATATCTTACTACCTCTTTTTAGACTTTTGTTTAATGCTGGACTGCTCAAATTCTAAATACTCCCATGTGTTATGTGAGGATTCTAACATTAAAATGTTTCATTTTAGGGACCCTAGCCTGTGGCAGGTTCTTTTGATGGTTGCCTACACTGTCTAGGTACCTTTGATTCTGCGTCTTCTCCTCACAGTGCTGCACATGTCAGCCGTCTCCTGCTTGTATCTTGTGATCTAGTTCTGTCTTCATAGGCTTTCTCCTCCCTTGTGAGCCACATCTGTCCAAGTTGTAAGAAGTAGTATCTGAGGAGGATCATATAAAAAACAAAACAAAAACCTTGCAGTCACTGGAACTTGACAGCTTCTACTCAGTGGGCTCTCTTCTTCAATTTATAGTGTTATTTTTTCTTCCCCAGATGAAAACAAACCCATTTGGATGCACGCTGAAGAAAGAGAAGAATGCAAAGTAAGAATATACTATTTTGAGAGATTTTGTAAATGAGATTTTCTAAATTGGATATATTGCTTTCAAGATAATTATTCATTTGAAATTATTTGTTATAATTTAGGGAAAGCAAAAGGATGGGACATCTTTTGGAGAGTATGGTGGCTGGTACAAGGCCTGCAAAGTTGATAGGTATGTCTGTTTCACTGAAAACACCAACAGCTGTGGAAAGTACTAATGCTTTAAAGGCAGCTTGTGAATGACTGAATGTGTAAAGTTCCTGAGGGTGGTGTGGTTGCACAGTCCCATATTTTCCCCAAATTCCAATAAAAAGTTCCATGCTTTGTAAATGAGATAATCTACAAACACAAAACCCACTGTAATATGGGTAAGATAGGAGTTTTGTCCATTAACACTATTTTGTCCAGGCCTCACTACCGCATTGCAGGAGAAAGAGACAGCTAGATAAAGACACAGTAGTTAAGGTGGCCATAGAGCAGACTCATGGGAAATAGGCCAGCAGATGTGTAAAAGCCAGCACTTTGCAAATATGTGACCGGGATGCCATGGGGAGACCCTAGGTGCACACCCCCCTTTCTTCGAGGCCCTAGGGTCTCGATATCTGCAGAGGGCTGTGTGAGCTCCTCCGAGACCAGCTCTGTGAGCCTGTGCTTGCTGCCTCCACGCCATGGGCTGTTGCAGATACCTTTGTTCCCTCTTCTGACCTGAACCCCTTTCCTGCAGTCATTTTCCTATCTTCACTTTCATGCATCCTTTCAGACTCAGTTTACTAGTCATCTATTTCAGGAAAACTCTTTGAACCCCTAGTTTGGAATAAACCCCTCCTCTGGGTTCCATGTAGCACTTACCGTAATGTCTTAAATTTATATGCTTTGTTTCTCCCACTGCTGTGTAATTGTCTCAAAGACGTAGAGTATAGCTACCTTATTTCTGTGTCTAAAGCACCTATCATTAGTAAGAAAAATGTATCTTGAAGTACATATCTATACTAAAGTGAACTAGGTTTGTTTTTAGTTCTTTAGTAAGACTGCTCGGTCAAGAGTACAGAAAGACACCATCCCTGTCCATATTGTTTATTCTGGCTTCACACATGCAGCATTCATTCTCTGACTCAGACCCTGAAGATGGTGAGGTTTGGATTCGTTCTGCTTCCCCCTCTGCCTGTGGAGAGAAGGGAGAAGGTGAATAGCAATGTTAAAAACACCGTGTCCTCTTTACCGCTCAGCACAGGATAAGCTCTGCCTCCAGGCGAGCATGACCCATCACAGACGTTTCTGTGGACACAGTGGCTAGGAATGGATGAGAGCAGCACAGCCTGGAAGAGGGCAAGGGCGTGTCCCCCAGCCCTGCAGAGATGTCTTCAGCAAGCGGTGCCAGGGTCAGCCGTGATGGCCCCAAACAGCACTGGTAGGCAGGCAATGCTTGAGATAGCAGAGCTTCTTAGAATTTTACAGTTTAAAAAATTACCATAGATATTTAAAAATTATTTTTATCCAGACATAAGTCTCTTAGTCCTTTAGATTATGTGCTGTTGATAGTGGTTGCTCTAAAACTTATATTTAATAGTTCTGTGTGTTACATGCTTTCTTACAGTCCAACTGTTACAACTACTTTAAAAAACCTTGGGGCACTTTACAGACGTCAAGGCAAATTTGAAGCTGCAGAAACATTGGAAGAAGCGGCCATGAGGTCACGTAAACAGGTCAGTTAGATACCTTCTTTTTTTGTTTGTTTGTTTCACTTTTTAAAAAAGATTTTATTTTTTTAGAGTAGTTTTAGGTTCATAGTAAATTGTGAGGAAGGTACAAAGATTTCCCACATACCCCTGCCCCTACTCATACATAGCTTCCCCAACCATCAGTGGCCCTCAACAGAGTGATATACCTGTTACAACCAGTGAACCTACGCTGATACATCATGATCACCCAAAGTCCATAGTGTACCTTAGGGGTCACTGTTCTCGTTGGACGTTCTGTAGGTTTGGACAAATGTATGATGCCGTGAGATATCTTCTATTTTTAAAACTTATCTGTTAGAACTTTGAGTTTAATGATTTTCTTTCGTGTGACTTATTGGAAGTTTGATTTAGAAATAGAAAGTTTTTAATATTTTAGTTTGTACAAATAAAATTACATCGTTTAAAAGACCATAAACATGATACCAAAAGCACAGCAGCGAAAGAGAAACTCAGCCAATTGGGTTCACATAAATTAGAGATGTTGTACATTCAAGGACACTATCAAAGTGAAAAGACTCCCGCAGAATGGGTGAAAATATTTGCAAATCACATATCTGGTAAGAGTCTAGTCTCGAGAATGTGTAAAGACAGAAGGACCACCTGATTAAAGATGTGAGCAAAGGACCTGAATAGACATTTCTCTGAAGATGATACACAAATGCCAATAAGCACATGAAAAGGTGCTCAGCATCATTAGTCATTACGGGAATACAAACCAAAACCACAGTGAGATACCACCTCACACCCACTAGGATGGCTAGAATCAGAAAAACTAAACAAACAGAAAATAAGTGTTGAAAAGGAGGTATAGGAATTGGGACCTTCATGCACTGCTGGTGGGGATATAAAGTGTTGCAGTCACCATGGAAAACAGTTTGATGGTTCATCAAAAAGTTAAACATAGGGGGCTGGCCTGGTGGCGCAGTGGTTAAGTGCACACGTTCCGCCTCAGTGGCCTGGAGTTCGCCAGTTTGGACCCCAGGTGCAGACATGGCACCACTTGGCAAGCCATGCTTTGGTAGGCATCCCACATACAAAGTAGAGGAAGATGGGCACGGATGTTAGCTGAGGGCCAGTCTTCCTCAGCAAAAAGAGGAGGATTGGCAGCAGATGTTAGCTCAGGGCTAATCTTCTTCTTCTTCAAAAAAGTTAAACATAGAATTACTGTATGGCCCAGCAGTTCCACTCCTAGGTTTGTTTATACCCAGAAGAATTGAACACAGGTACTCAAACAAATACAGTTGATTCTTGTTATTCCTGGTAGTTAGTTATGTTCTGTAAGTTGCTGTGAACACTGAATCAGCAAATACTGAACCACTGCTGGTAGGGGAAAATACAGAGTCAGGCTCCTGCCAGCCTCTGATCACATTTATATCAACTAGACAATATGTAACCTTGTTTTATGTGTGCTTTTATTTAAAAACACCTTATTTAGTATATATACTGTTGATTCATTGACGTCGAATTCACAGCCAGCGGCCTCCCATTCACGCCTGAGGAAGCTCACCTGATGCAGGTGTTTTCTCTGTGAGGCCCAGCCCAGCCTTCCTGTGCTTAGGAATGCTGGCCGGCACTGCAGCACAAGAAAGCAGAGTGTCACCTTGCTCAGTTTTAGCTGGGGACGTGCATATCCAATGACTCAAATTTTTGGCCACTCTGTGCATGTCTACAAATAACTGCCAGCACTGTGAGTGTTGATTTGGGGATCACAAGTACATTTTGGCAGTTAGCTGAGTTCACAAATATGACTTCTGTCAATAATGAGGGTTCACTGTCCTTGCACACATGTGTTCATGGCAGCGTTACTCACAGTCGTCTGTAAACATGGAAACAACCCACGTGTCCATCATAGGGTGAATGGATGAACAGACCATCATGGATCCACACATTGGAATAGTATTTGGCAATAAACACTTATGAGCTACTGAAGCACTTTCCTTCATCAACTGAGGTATTTTAGTTAAGCTGCACTACAGTTTGTAAGGAAAACACGGGAAAGAGGCTTAATTCTTGCTGTTTAATTGCCAGTTTTCAGAGTAAGGAGTTAATGTATCATTATGTATGTGTATGTATGTATAGAGATGACAGTTTTGGTTGTATATTTTCAGGCCTGGAGGGGCAAGTGTGGGTTTTTTCCACCTGAATGGAATATATGTGGACTGTTTTCTGGCTGTTGGTTTATGGCCACTTTTTGGCTGGGATTAAAATTACCCATATATGCCTTAGAATTTTTTTCTTTCAAGTAAGTCTCTGCAGGGGCTGGCCCCGTGGTGTAGTGGTTGAGTTTGGCATGCTCCGCTTTGGTGCTTCAGGTTTGTGGGTTTGGATGCCGGGTGTGGACCTACACCACTTGTCAATGATGCTGTGGCAGTGACCCACGTATAGAACAGAGGAAGATTGGCAACAGATGTTAGCTCAGGGTGAATCTTCCTCAGCCAAAAAAAAAAGTCTGTGCAGAGTGGTTAGAGAAGACCTGACAGAGGTATTGTCGATGGTGTTCTCCTAGCTCGTGCCCCTGGAGGAACCCTTTCTGATGTCCTGTCATCCTTCGTGGGTCTTCTGACTCTGAAGGGCTGCTGCTTGGGGCTTTGTGATGTGGGGTCGGGAGCCCTGGCTAGGATCTGGCTTTGTGGTGCTGCATGGGATTCCGGCACAGACTGTGCTGTCTGTGTCACCCTGGGAATGGAGGGTGACTTAGATGGTCGGTGGTGCTCATTCTGGCTCTAGAGTGCTGTGAGCTGTCACCATCAGGAGTGAAGTCAACAATCCAGGCTTTGTTTCAAGGTGCCAGACGACGTTTGTCAAACGAGCAGAGTCCAGAGTCAAGAGTTGCAGAAGTTTGGAAAAAAAAGGAGTTTCTAGTGCTTTACTGAGAATGTTCCCTTTCTGCCTGGTGAGGGCCACAGCTGGCTTCGCTGTGAAAGTCAGAGCAACACATCGTCTGTTTGGGATTTATGTCTCCCAAGGAGAAACCTGTGAAAGTCAGCAAAAGTGCAGTATTTGCATGAGCTGTTTGGGTTGAAATCCCGTGTAGAACATAAACATGTTGCGTCTTGGTCGTCAGGTGGTCCTGAAGTACGCATGGAGAACAGTCCCTGTTGGGTTGTAATCCCATCATGTTTTAACTCAAATAGATGTGAATAATCGTTGAACAAACAAGATGAGTGCTTGCTGTCATTCATCACTTTCTAAAAGTGTGACAGGATGCTCTCAAAGTGCCTTTTATAGATCAGTGGCTAGTTTTCAAAAATGTTCTACTGAGCATAAAGTAATACATGCGTTTTCAATCATGGAAGCAAGAAACACAAGAGACTTAGTGTTAAAGTGTTAAAAGCTGGGCATTTTCCCAGCATACCGTGAACCTTTCCAAATTATAGAGAAGTGGAGAGAATTTTACACCTGTATACCTGCCACGTAGATTCTATTGTGAACATTATATATTTAGCACCTCTCACCCACCTATCCATCCATCAGTCCTTTTGTTTTCTGAAGCATTTCAAATTCGTATACATCAGTGCATTTCTTTCTGAATACTCAAGTGTACAGATCATTAACCGGAGCTCAGTATTTGTAGGTTTTTACAATTTGAGGTAAAGTTTGTATATAGTGAAATGCACAAGTCTCAAGTGTACATTCCTGAGAATCACTGTTCTCATTTTTTCCCTCTAACGTTTAAGAACTGTTTTTATTTCTGGTGAAGTTTATTTATCTTTGGAAGTCACTGATACAACTTGAGTGCTAATGGATGAACCACTTTTCCCCTGCCTGGCTCACAGGGCCTTGACAATGTTCACAAACAGAGAGTGGCTGAAGTGCTGAATGACCCTGAGAACATGGAGAAGCGGAGAAGCCGGGAGAGCCTCAATGTGGACGTGGTCAAGTACGAGAGTGGCCCTGACGGAGGGGAGGAAGTGAGTATGAGCGTAGAGTGGAATGGGGTAAGTACAGTACACAGTTGCCAGCGCGCTCAGGCAGGGCTTGTCTGTCTGTGGGCAGCGGCGGGGCCCGTCTCCTACCGGAGTGCTTTCCCGCAGCTTCCCCTGTCTTGTGTGCTAGACATTCTACTTTTCTCAAATTAAGTACCAATTAAGCTTTTTGTAAGTTCTTATCTTCTCCTAATACTGAAGTCTGTTATTTGTTTGAAGTGGTAATTTTCTTCTTTTTAGGAACCCGTGAAAGCTGTTTGGCTTAACTTTGAGCACTTAAATGCTGATTGAGTGTCCTGGTTATTTAAAGCATAATCCATAATCTGATTTTATTTTAATATTAGGATTAGCGTGGCAGATAACTAACTCGCTTTTTTAACTTACCCATTTTCATTGCTAACTCTAGTGCTCTTAATTTCACTCATCAGGCTACTGTAGATTTTGTTAGAATTAATCTAAATGCCTTAAAGGGAAATGATGTTTCAAGGAGAAGTTGTCTTTAGAAAAGAACAGGTACAGAGCAAGAACGTTAGGGTGGCTGCTCTTTTGTGTCCCACCTCAGTCCTGAACGTCCTGTTCCCGTTGACGGGTCCAGTGGTTCATTGCTCTTCACAGTTATCTGCCAGAGGTTCGCATCCAGAACACGTGCCTGTATTCAGAAACTGTCAACCCCTGGCGAGGTGCTGCCTCTGAGTTTCCCTGGTTTGTCTCTCTTACCACTGCTATTTATCCACTGGTTGCCAAAGAGCCTGTGACCTTCTGGACGTTTTCTTTCCAGTGAATTTTGGTAACACAGAGGTGACTTTTTTGTACATTGAGCTGGTATCTTTGCAATTTTGCTTTCCTCAGGGAGGATTGAGCGCTGGATCAGCTGGAGTGCGTCCTGGTGCACTATCGATGTTTGGAAGTCGCAGTAGTGCCATTTGATTAGTTGTAATAGTGCACATGTTTGGCCAAGTCGTAGTTTTGGGCTTTCTTAATCTGTCTTTTTGAATCTGTGTATTCTTTGGGATTTTCTATAGCTGTAGCACTTTGGTAAGGATTAACATTCTAAATAGACATTTTGTACAGAGTGTTAGCAGCCAAAATTTCAGGGAGGTCTTCTTGAATGTTTTATCTGGTGACTCCCTTGCTTTGGTTTTTTCCTGTGCCAAGACAACCAATCAGCATCTGCTTTGACCATTCACCCTGTTGGGCAGTCATCCCAAACAAAAACAATGATGGCGGCCCCTGCTCTTGTCCCTGTGCGGCCTGCACTGTGTACTGTACTCTCCCCGTGGTTGCTGTTGTCCTGCATGCTTTACGTGGAGGGCCAAGTCCCTTTTGTCTTTAGAAGCCACGGTACAGATTTTGATACTATTGAATGAAGTTCTGGAGGAACTTTCTCTTGAGACAGTATTTCTAGGTCGATCTTCCTGTGAAATCGTACGATAGTAAAATTGTTGACCCAGAGTTTTATTACTGTCTTCAAGACTGAGACTCAGGGATGTGGGGAGCTGCTTTCATTCCATCCTGGAGGGGCTGGTGGGCAGCGCCCTGTCAGGCCTGCAGGCTGGAAGTACAGACGCAGTGGCTAGAAGCCAGCACTCCTCTGAGTGCGTGCTTGCTCCCCTATCACTTCACGTCTCTTTCTCACTTTGGACGTGCTGTCACTTGGGATGCTCACACACTGGGTTTTGGACACCTTTGTACTTGACTTCTAGACACTAGTGGCTCTGTGTCTTTGACAAAATCCACCCCAGGGCACATCGATCGGCTGTGGGGTCGATTGACTGCAGAATCTGGATCTTGGGTCATGCAGTGCAGTGGTTCCTAAACTCATAGCGGAAGGAGCCCTTTCTTCAAATGGAGTCTTACATAAAGCAGCAAGTAAATAGAGAACTGCTTGGATTAACCGGGCACGGGGCAGCCGAGGGCTGGCGCTCTCCACACTGGTCCCCTGAGGCTGCTGCTCAGACTCAGCCCCCCACCCCGTCACCTTCGCGGGAAGGCCATGCCTCTCACACTGGTTTCCTTGAAGCCTGAGGTTCTGAGAAGGTGGGGCTGAGCTCTCCTGACATTTGATTTTAGTTTTATTTTCAAAGCATACTTTTGTTGTTTAAGAAGAGGCAATAAAGGCAGTATGCACACACAGGTATTTTTTTAAATCGACTTTATCGAAGTATAATTATATTCAATCAAAGGAGCCCATTTTAAGCATCGCCTTTGATTTAGATGTTAACGCACTGCAGTCCCCGCATTAGTCTTTGTCCAGGTGTGAGGATAAAGCGTCTGATGCTGTCTCTGTGTGAGTGAAGATTTCCCTGAGGTGACAAGGCAAACGCTTGAAGGACTGTTAACATTTGCAACCACTTATCTGTATGCTTCAAGATTTTCTCAGTGTTATCACTCAGGATAAAATACAGGAGTAAACTGGGAGTTGAGGTAGACGTCAAGACTAGACCTGTCATCTGTAACTTCATATTTCAAATTGTGCATTTTGTAAAGGTAGCTTCATTGCTCTTATTAATTTATTATCATAAGAACCCGTTATACATTTATAGTGAGAAAAGACCATTCAGATTTTGTTTTATATTGGGCTTCTGTATTAGATTTTAGTTTTTTTTGGTAAGAAGTACTATTTTTTTTTTGGTGTGGCTCCAGATTTTAATTTTTTAAAACAGGGTTTCACTGCTCTTTAAAAAGTTTGAGGGGGCTGGCCCCATGGCCGAGTGGTTAAGTTTGCATGCTCTGCTTCAGCGGCCTGGGGTTTCACCGGTTCAGACCCTGGGCGTGGACATGGCACCGCTCGTCAGGCCAATGCTGAGGTGGCGTCCCACATGCCACAACTAGAAGGACCCACAATGAAAAATACACAACTATGTACTGGGGGGCTTTGGGGAGAAAAAGGAAAAATAAAAAAATATACAAAAAAACAAAGGACAGTGTGGTCAAAGATAAGGCACACTAGGTTGTAATAATTATTCCCTGTGGATACTGAACGTCTGGGTCAGCACAGAACTGAATCACATGCTATTAAAACAAGAGAAGTAAGCTTACTGCACATATGCTAATAATCCATATGAAGTTTTTTGATTTAAGTCTTTGGTTTTTTTGATCTATTTCTTTCTTTCTTTTTTTTTTTAAAGATTGGCACCTGAGCTAACAACTTGCCAACCCCTTTTTTTGCTTTTTTTTTTTTGCCTTTTTTTTTTGCTTTTTCTCTCTAAATCCCCCCCCCAGTAGATAGTTGTATACTTTTAGTTGTGGGTCCTTCCAGCTGTGGCATGTGGAACACCGCCTCAACATGGCCTGATGAGTGGTGCCATGTCCGCGCCCAGGATCCGAAGTGGTGAAACCCTGGGCTGCCAAAGCGGCGTGCACGAACTTAACCACTCGGCCATGAGGCCGGCCCCTCTTTTTATTTCTTTTTTTTTTTTGAGGAAGATTAGCTCTGAGCTAACATCTGCCAGTCCTCCTCTTTTTGCTAAGGAAGACTGGTCCTGAGCTAACATATATTCCCGTCTTCCTCTATTTTATATGTGGGACGCCTGCCACAGCATGGTTTGGTAAGCAGTATGTAGGTCCATGCCCGGGATCCAAACCAGCAATCCCCAGGCTGCCGAAGCGGAGTGCACGAACTTAACTGCTGCACCACCAGGCTGGCCCCTTGATCCATTTCTTTTTTCTTTTTTGAAGAAGATTATCCCTGAGCTAACATCCACCACCAATCCTCCTCTTTTTGCTGAGGAAGACTGGTCCTGAGCTAACATCCATGCCCATCCTCCTCTACTTTATATATGGGACGCCTACCACAGCATGGCTTGCCAAGTGGTGCCATATGGGCACCTGGGATCCGAACTGGCGAACCCTGGGCCGCCGAAGCGGAACATGCGCTCTTAACTGCTGCGCCACCCGGCCGGCCCCTATATGTTTCTTGACAGGGTAGATAATTTGTTTAGGGAACTACAATTCTGTTCTTTAACTATGTACCATAAAGAATGTGATTAAAGTACTTGAAAAGTAACTTCTTCAAACTTAGTTTTTTATAAAATATGCAGATCTAAAAGTCACTGTCAAGATAAGTCTGAATTAGTTCTCTTATGGTCCTACTTCTAAAACTGAAGGTTTTGTGTGCAAAGGAATCCTTTCTGGATAAGACGGGATTCCCTTTACCCTCTGTCCACGGGGCTTTATGTTAACTGTGAGGCCGCATGTGTCCGTCACTGGCACCCCGGTCCCACCGGGATGTGTGGGAGCCTCCAGGCTGTCCCAGTGTTAATTGTATTTACAGCAGGCCTACTAGACCAGCAGGAAGCATCGCACATGTCACATTGCACATGGGAGCTCAGGTCCTGAAGTCAGGCTTCTGTCTGTGCTGTCCTTCCTGTTTGTGGGTTGCTGGTTCTCCACTGGGGTCCTTCAGAAGCAGCCCCACCCACACCTCCCCATTCTATTCACTCTGCTGCCTGTGTTAATATTTCTAAAAGATTTTTAATACATTAAACTCTTACCTACGATTACTGTGGAATGGGATATACTGTTAATTAGAAATATATTTTTATTTAAAAAAATTATATTCAGAATACAACTAGAATAGACCAAAAAAAAAAAAAATTAAAAACACCAAGTCACCTGAAATCCATAGAGAATTACTGCTGTTTGTTTCTTAATCAGTAGATTACACTCTTCATTTCTGTTCAGGAGCCCACTTTTCTGATGTAAATATTCTTCATGGCAGTATAAAGAAGCAGACTTTATATTTTTTGGACTTGTTAGAATGTAGTGAAATCTCCCAAACTCTCATGCCCGTATTGAAGAGAAATCTGCCTGGGTTTGGGGCGGGTTTGCAGCTGTCCTTTCCACTCGTTCTCACGGGCGAGGGTCTGAGGTGGTGGGTGCAAGGAGGGTGCGAGCCAAGGGCCACTCGGAACCCAGCTGGCAGCCAGTGGCGGGAGATAGGGAGGGGGAGAGGGTGGGAGTGTGTCTGTGTGTGTTTAACATGAAATACTTTTGGAATTTGAGTGAAATTACTCTCCTGTGTTCTGCTGAGTGTCTAATACAGGAATATTATAAACAACACTGCTGTAGTGTAGCACTCAAGTTTGAAATGAACAGCAGCAGTTGTACTATTTATGGAACTGTGTTAACATTTTAACATCGTTTTTCTGAAGAGCAGCAAGAACTTATGTTTTCTTGTCCTCCCAAGATTTGTGGGGAGTTGGTAACAAGTTTTATTTTTCCATTTTAAAGATGAGAAAAATGAAGCTCGGGCTGGTTAAATGACTTGCTCAGCGTTCCATGGTGAGTCAGAACGGGCAGGGGCTCAGGTCCCCGCTGTCTGGGGCTTCGGTACGAGACCGTCGGGTTTCCAGTCTGCCGGGACCCAGGATGCATTGCTGCCTGTGGAAATCCATTTCCTATAATTAATTTTATTTTGGATTATCAACTGCATGTTTAAAATGTGCTGTAGACTTTTAAAGTCAGTGGTTTCTTAAAGTTTCTGAAATGTCTAAAATGTTAGTGCTTTTAAGAGAAAGTCCTACCTGATTTCAGAGAGAACTTTGTAGTTTAGAGATATAAAAGGATTTCTGTCAAAGCTAAAGCTTAAATGAATGTGCTCTCCTATGTGTAGCCTTTCCTTTGGTCACTATCGATGTTTTTCATTGTGGAATCTCCTTTATATGTGATTACTTGAAAACCTTTTTCTAGTAAGTATCAAGGAGGTTTCTAGCACAGTGCTAATCCATGCTCTGAAAATGTTGAATTTTATTTTGATGATGGTTAGGCATCACTAGTCTAGATTATGTGAAAGACAACATAAGGTCCAGTACCTGTTCTATACTGGGCTGATAGAAACAGGCAGAAGGTAATCCCCAATACTAAAGCGATGAAAATGCTGCTAAGATGTTGTGACCTAGAAATACTGTAAGCCAGGCTGTGCTAAGTGGGAAATGGGCCCTTTTCTCACAGTGGTCTCATCTGGGCTCTCTCTCTCCGTTTCTGTCTAGCAGGCCTAGCTGCCTTGTGTGACGCTCACACTGTCTCCTGCATGGCGGGCGGCGCCTCCTCCAGCTTTGCTTCTCTCTCCAGTGCTGACTGCTGTGTTTCAGTCCCCTAGGATTCCTGTCAGAGCTACGCCTCTCTGTGACTGGCCGTTCCTTTTGGTGCTGCTGTCCTTTTGGGGGGTTCCTTATCTCTGTATACATGTAGCTTTGCCAGATATGTACTTAGTAATATAAACTGTATTAATAAAAACCATTTACTGTGTAATACATGAGTTTAAAAATTAAGAGCGATTAGCTGTTCACTCTGATAAAAGGTAGTTAAAAATACCCCACAGGTGTTATTGCAGTGGCATGACGGTGACTGTTGACACTAGGTAGGCTGTAAAAGTAGGGCATGTGCTGCTCCCATTGTACTCAGAGACCTGGTGAGGCCACCCTGGGCTCCGGGCTCTCCTTTTAGGATCACACTCAAGTAGCATTTGCTGTGTAGTCTTTGTGTGAAATTTTGGCAATTCTGCTTTTCTCTACTAATCTTAAGTGTTCAGTGATTTGTGTATTTGTGTCTTTCTAACTTCTAATAAACTCACTCCAACTGACCTGTGTCTTGGTGTCTGTCTGCTTAGTAGAACTTCTCACTCTTTCCATGGAATGCAGCATTGCATAGCTTCTAGAAGGAACAGGGCTACTGTTAATCTTACTAAGTGATTCATTCTGAGAATAAAAGTTGCTGTATACACATTTTTTTCACTCTGTGTTTTTGATTTTCATATCCAGATACTGCCAAATGTTTCACTTATTAATGTCTGAATCAATGATGATGAAAGCTGGGTACTTTTTTATTTGCTTTCTACAAGGTGTGTGAGAGTTTTTAGTTATTTGTATAGAATGAGCATTTTGTTTAATTTTCCAAGCACATCTATCATCAACATTAATAAAACCGTTCTTTAAAATTTACTAAAGAAACAGTACGTCTAAGTATTGCATTTAGATGAAGTTGTTAAAAGGAAGTTGCCTGTCAGATCTGAATGTTCAGGGCCCGTATGGTTACATGGACCAGACGCTTCTGTGCTCACTGAACGTGGGGTCTGACTTTGGTGACAGTCCTAGACACGCTGCCTTAATTTTCTTAAGACTTTTTGTGTGTGTTATCGTCTGTTTCAAAACAGCAATATAATTCATTTTCCTTTGGGGATATTATAGCTTTTGTTTGAATGAGCTTCATGTTCAGAGGTTTTCATGATCATTGGATTATCTGTAATGAAATTTAAAATGGGTAGATTTCTGTTTAAAGTGTGTTTACATAAATGGCAAATTGGTAATTTCTGTAGGAATCATATCACCAGCAAGTCACAGACAAGCAGGTCACTTGTGATGTAAATTCTTGTTTTCATTCAGCTTTGCCTCTTGAGGGGTTGGGGGGAGAACCATCTGCACCTTCACGTTTGTTCACGTTTTTTTCAGGATGGCACTGGATCTTTAAAACGCAGTGGTTCCTTTAGCAAACTCCGGGCTTCAATTAGACGCAGCAGTGAGAAGCTGGTTAGGAAGCTGAAGGGAGGAAGTGCACGAGAGAGTGAGCCCAAGAACCCTGGGTAATTATCTCCAGCCCTGCCGCCCGTCCTGCCACGCCACCCACGGCCGTTCTCTTCGAGCACAGCGTCCTCACCCGCAGGCTTCAGGAAGCCATCCAGCTCATTTCCCTCACTCTAGCAATGGAGAAGTTTAGTAGTTTCAGTCTTTCTTTCCCCAGGATAGGTTGAGAAATAATTGTGAAACTTCCTGTTTTTAGAGGCTAAAAGGGCTGATGCCTTTAAAAGAAATTTATGGAATTCCTTGGTTTTGTTACATGTTCAAAGAAAGCCTTAGCAGTGAGAAGTGGGGATATGAGATTAAAAGAGTGAGCATATTAACTTGTTTACTCTAGATGTACATTTAATTCGTAAATTAGCATCAGTTTAGATCCTTTAGAATTACTTTTAATCTTTTAAAATCAAATGCTAGCTACCATTAAATTTGTAAGTATTAGTATAGGGAGGAAAATGGTTTTTAAATAGAAGGATCACAATTTCGAGAGTTTAAGGAGTTTCTTCAGGAGAGTTAAAAAAACTTAGGTTTTTTATGTATTTAAAAAAAGGTTCAGTTGTGCATCTTAGAGTCTTTTGAGCGATAACATTTACATTGTCAAAGAAATTTGGTTCTGAGATATTCTTTGTTTATAAGGTGTATCAGAGGCATGGTTCTTTGTACTTCTCTGTTAGAGTGTTAACAAATTGCCCCGGTATCTGGGTTATTTCTGATGTAAACAGCCACCTGTTTTTGGATGCATTTCTCCCAGAAGCATTGTTTTGTCAGCTGTTCTATGAAACTCAACTTCCTAAATGCTTCCTACTCTTTAAAGATTGACTCTTAGTAAAACCGTGTTTTACGAGTGATCCCACTTTAAGTTCTGTGGGTAACAATTCTGATGTCTCAGCAGTGTGAGGCCAAGTTCCTTTGGACCACGTATTGGAAGTATTAAAGTTCTAAGTCTTTTCAGTTGTCTCCTTTGCTATTTTAAGGTATGTCCGGTCTTGTTCCTCTCGCTGTCAGTGACAGTCTAACTCTGCGATTCCTGCTGTGATCCAGGCCCCGCTCCAGGATCAGCCCCTCAGCTGGGGGAGCAGAGGCCCAGGTCTGCTCTTAGCTCTGTGCCCCCTAGATCTCTCTCTGCTTGTGGATAAACATGTTTCTTGATGGCTTTTGAGACAAGAGGCGTCATTCGATTTTTCTAGGTGGCTGTTGCTTTGCTTCTGTGAAATATTTACAAGCCCGTTTCTCTGTAGGGAGTTTTAGGAGCTCCGTAGATGTTTGTTGTGAAAACCACCTGGAAGATCCAGTGTTTGAAGCCAGTCTAGGCTTCTGGAAGTATGTGGGGCTTAGCAGCAGATTGCTGTCCTGCTCTCTGGCTAGCACCAAAGTGCCCATGATGAGACAAATGAACACTTATTTGGGGAAGCAGATTCTAAATTGCCTTTGGAGTAAAGGGCTCTTGTTTTCGAATATTTACAAATTTCCAGAACTAAAATGATAGATTATTGTCTGTCTCTCTGAATTTTGAAAGGTTAAACATTTTTTCTTACAGTGTTACAAGAATCTGAACAGATTGTCGTGCGACCACTTAGTTTCCATTCCTTTGATGGAGCTGATGAGTAGAAGTGATCTGTACGTCACTGTGCTGTGCACAGGCGGCTATTAGTTCCTCCAGGGTAAACGCACTGGTCATTGGAGGTTCTGGATGTTGTGAAGCTTTTTAAACGCAAAGTCCAATTCTGGGACTAAGTCCTATGACGTGGACCTTCCTTCCCATGTGGCAGAGTTCAGAATTTTTCATTCTCTTTCTTCCATTTGTTCTTTCTTCACTGTGATCGAACAATGTGCAAACACTCCCCAACGTGGTAAATATTCACAGTACTGAAAACACTTTGCCAGCCTGACCTGGTGTAAAATAGACCTTTACACTTGCATGTACTAACATTTTTCATGTGTAATATTATTTAAGATGATGCCTGACTGAACTTTTTGAAAAACTAAATGACTTTAGAGATTTCATCCCATAAAGTACATAAAATGGAATAATCTTTCCAGGTAAGAGTAACAGATTTTATTAACTGGACCGGTGGTTCTCAGACTTAAGCGTGCATCAGCATCTCGTGGAGCGTTTGTAGAACACAGACTACTAGGCTCTGCCCCTCGCTTTATGATACAGTGGGTCTGAGGGGCTGCCCAAATTTGCCTTCCTGGCAAGTTCCCAGGTAGGGCCAGTGCTCCTGGCCTGGGATTGTGTTTCGAGGATCACTGACCTAGGAGTCCAGGAGCCGTGTTGGCAGCTCTCCGTTGAGAGTGACTCCACTGAGCTTCCACACTAATGCTGTGAGCACCACAGGTTTACGTGAACACTTTGGGCGCAGTTCGGGAGAGTCAGCGAAGAGTCGTTGACAGGAGTCAAGTTGTTTTCACTTTCCTCTTGTAATGAAAAGGGAGTTTGAGGGAAAAGGTTGCATAGCTTTCTTAGAAAAAGTTAATTGGCCAGCTAAATAATAGAATAATTAAATATGCCAGAATATAATTTATGTGTGATTTGGTTTGATTTTATCGTTTGTTCTTGATTAGTTCTAGGTAGAGAAAAGCTGACTCAGAACTCCAGCGACACTTGTGTGGAATTCACTGGGATGTTTTTGCTTTGTCCTGATTGGGACATTTTGGGAGTGAGTTTTACTTAAGGATAAGTAAATGAAGGTCTTTGCTTTTGGTGTAGTTTATTTACTGAGAACTTAGCGTTTGTCGTTTGCCAGGAGCTGTGCTCATGGTGCTGGCGGAAACGTGGGCCGTGACCTTGGCCTTCACTCCCTGTTCTGGAGCGTTCCTGTGTGTGTGTCTGCCTGTGCTCACCCCTCAGACGTGTGCTTCAGCCTCACAGCCGTGCCCCCAGCTCACAGAGTACACGATAGTGTTCTCTGTTTGTGTCATAGCTAGTTCACAGTCAGAATTACGGATCCTTGCACACATTTGAAAATAACCCTTAGCATCAGTTATTTTAGCTTTAAAAGCTAAGGTGACTTTCTGTTTGAGGGCGTCTGTGGTGGTAAGCAAGTGTAGTAATTTTATGATAGCCGTAATTTAACTTTAGGTTATAAGGAAATTTGTAGGATATTTTAGAAAGTTTTTTAAAAGTGTCAAATGGGAGAAAAGGTAAATGTATGTAAAAATCACTGTATTCCTTTATGTAAAGCCATGAAATTTGTTTTAAATTTTGGTTTATAAGCAGAGAAATACTGGCTTCAGAGTTTATTTTACTAATAAAAATTTTGTTTTTCCCTACTTTTAATATAGAAAAATACATAAAATACAGAATATATTTATGTATCTGATCTTTTTTTTTTTTTTTGAGGAAGATTAGCCCTGAGCTAACATCCACCACCAATCCTCCTCTTTTTTGCTGAGGAAGACTGGCCCTGAGCTAACGTCCATGCCCATCTTCCTCTCCTTTATACGAGGGATGCCTGCCACAGCATGGCTTGCCAAGCAGTGCCATATCCGCACCTGGGATCCGAACTGGCAAACCCTGGGCTGCGCCACCGGGCCAGCCCTATGTATCTGATCTTCACAGTGAGCTTCAAGTGTCTCTTTCTGACATGCTCACTGAGGGTGATGGTTTTACGTGGATCCTTGAGGTCCCCTGCCCGAGACTCACCTGACAGGGCGCTGTGGACTCACCTGCTGAATCAGAGGGTTGCATCGGCAGAGCCTCTCGGCTCCTATGTGAGCCAGGTTTTAAAAAGTGAAAGTAGACTGACACTTGGAGATTACGTGTGGTACTTTTAACGCAAACATTTTGCCCAGAAAGACACAGAGAAGCTGCCCTTTTATTCTACCTGGCGCTGAGTACAGTTAGACCTGGGACATGTCTGTTCAGAATTGGGTGGGCATCCCGGTCCGAGCGAGAGAAAGGCCCCTTCTCCCTTAGGGACGGTTCCAGGGACCCCCTCCAGAAGTAACAGAGGCCTTTGAGGGGTGGCTTAGCTGTGTTTCCTCCTCCTGGTTGACCAATGTGTTGATGGTTTGTCCTTGCATGTGCACTGTCCGGGTTGCAGCATGAAGCGTGCCTGTTCTCTGAATGTCCTTAACGTGGGTGGCAAGGCAGCTGAAGACCATTTCCAAGTAAGGAGCTCTGCCCTGCTTAACGTCCTTGACCACCTTGACCAGGCTAGCCGGGCTGGCCGCACACCATGCTCGGCACCACTGCTGTTTCAGTAGTCTTTTGGTGAACATGGACATATTTCTGATTCTTAGACGAATAGGCACCCTGATATTTTCATATTCTGCATTAACTCGATTATGTGAATTATAGGAATGTTCACATTGTGGACATGCTCAGTATATTAATTAATTATCTTTAAAAATAGTTTAATTGACCTAATTAAAAATTAAATAATTCTGATAAAGTAATAGGAAAACTTGGCCACTTAATTTATATTAAATTAATAAATGTATTAACGTGTATGATTTTAGTCTCTAATAAGTTTATAAGTAATTCATTGTTTAGTTAAGCTGTTCAGTGTTTTAAAACTATTCAAAACGTTACTAACATAAGTGACACACTGTCACTTTGATACTAAGATGTTTAGCACTTTGTCAGCTGTCCGAGTCAGGAACATGTTACTTTTGCATTCAAAACTGTGGGCATCCTATTCTCTATCAAAAATGGCCTTTTTATTTGCCATTTCTTTTCCATGTCTGGTATAACTGTCAGTGCGGCCAGGCTCCTGGACCCCAGCACCTGGCCTTGTTTCTCAAGTGTGCCCAGCAGACCAGGGAGCTTGAACTTAGGTGGAGAGAAACCTGTGACTTAGCAGTCACTGCTGCTCCGCCGGTGTCCAGACTTCCTCACTTCCTGCTCACTGCACCTGTTGAGTCAGTGGCTGGTGCAGTGACCCAGTCCAAGTGAGAAAGTGTTTGATGTACACTGACAGTAACGGGCCTGGCAGGGATGCTGACCTCACCCGTAGCACCCTGGGAGCTGACTGTTCCCTGGGTGCTTGTCACCAGGCCTCTAGTTAGAAGCTACAAGATGCTGGCAGGATGTTGGTTAGTTTGCTTTAAGCCCTCCTGGTTATGAGAGTAAAAGCAGGGACTTTTGTTTTAAAAGGCCTGAGCTGACAGTTCTCTCACTCCTGGTTCTTGGTGTTTGCACCTGCATGTGTGAGCATCAGGACTCTGGTGCATTGACTGAGAGTCGTGCGGCTGTTACTGGTAGAGCTAAGACCACGTGAAGCTGGGGTCATTTGAAGTACTGGTTAAGTATAATTTTTCCGTTTATTTTTTCATGCAGGAACGAAATAATTGTCTGGCAGACTCGAGAGCTCTGAGTGCCAGCCACACTGACCTGGCCCACTGAGGGTCAAGGCAGAGCTAGATAAAATCCCCGAGACTAACGAAGCCCTGAGACCCTCAAAGCTTTGCCAAGCCCCTCCTCACTCCACACGGAAGGCCCCCCACCGGGGTCGCTTCCTTTTCTAGATAGTGACCTCCACCGACCCCTGGAGGTTGCCCCGAATTCCGTTCAGCAGTCTGCAGTCCTAGTGACCGAGAGCTGCCGAAGCGTGAACGTGAGACCTGGCCCGGCGCGGCGGCCTGGGGAGGCAGACTTGGCACCAGCAGCCGGCTTCAGCATGTTCAGAATCGGCACTGCTCATGGACACTTGAACTTATCTGCCACAACACCAAAATCTGTTTTAAATTTTAATAGTGTATTAAGGCTGTAAATTAAGAGTCTGGAACCTTAACCTACATCCTTTTAGAATAAGCATCTAATGATCCGTGGCAGTAATGCCTAGAATTTAGAGGAAAGTGTCTGATGAGAAATGGGAGAAATGAGTAACTTGCCGGGAGGCCTGCTTCCCTCTGGGGCTCTGGTTCTCGAGTCCCAGTGCCTGTGGTGTGGGACCCCTGCCTCCCGTTCTGCTGCACACGCCTGGGCTCCCACGCCCACCCCTCTTCCTCTCTTCGGGCCCCTGTACACTAAGCTTCTCTTTGTACGGTTAAGTAACACAGAGTAGACTTTGACAGGAACATTTTCAAATCAACCCTAAGGCATTATTCCTTAAGGGGAATCTGTAAGAGTAACCGGTAGGGTCAGGAAATACTAAGCAAATGACAAGGTGTCGGTAACTGCAGATGACGACAGCTGTGCAGAGGGGCAGGTGAGCCGGAATATGAAGACTCGGCCTTTAGATTCAAAGAAGATTGGAAACACTGAGCATTCTCGTGAACTGCTGTCAGGTTTTGATTTTAATTTAGTTTAATGTAATGACATAGGTGGTGTCACAGCAAAGCACTTGTTTTTGTTTGCTCCCAGCCACCTTTTCCTCGTGAATGCACTGGGCTGGGGGACCTGCGCACTGAGGGCTCACTGGGAGCGTCTCCGTCAGGCAGGCATGTGTCCTCAGGCCAGCATGGCTTCAGGGCTGAGGGCTGGAGGTAGCAGCACCGGGGTTTTGGGTACAGCGAGGCTAGGCCGTGCACTTTCTTTAAAGGTTTTCTGTCATTTGATAAGAAATTACCTCATGGCATAGATTGCTTGTGTTTGAGGCAGTGTGCTGGTCTCCTCCCAGGGACAGGGGCTCTCTAGTGTGTGTGGGTCCTGCATTGAAGGTGCCGGCGGGGCTGACACGGTCTCCTTTGGCTGTGCTCCTTTCCTGGGCTCCTGACTCTGTTTAGGTTTTGCAGTTTCTGATGGATCAGGAACTTATTTTCTAAATGCTATCTAGAAGTGTTCAAAAAACCCGATGTGTTGTGAGACACCACCAAAAAAGAAAGAAGAGAGCAAAGCCGTGTCCTTTTGTGGACACTGGCTCTTTGAAGTTCACACTTTGGGTGCCATGGGGCAACACGTGGTGTTGCCTGGATGCAGTTTGCTGTGTCTGTGCCACATTATCGCCAGGGGACAGGGACCAAGGCACTGTCCCTCTCCTCCCTTGCACTCCAGGTAAAGTTTTCTTCTCCCCAGCCACACGCCGGCACGTTGGAAACCCACTCAGTTTCCCTTAGTGGATAGTTCTCTCTGGAAAAAGAAGGGGCGTTTAGAAAGAATCAACATGGAGCTGAAAATAGAATCTAAAGTTCCTGATTGGTGGAAATGGCCCATCTTTGCAGAAGCTTCTGTTGCACTTGTGCAGGCTTCGAGCCTGCCAGCCCCAGCCCCCCTGGGGGCCGTGGTCGCCTTTGCAGGGCTGTGTGGAAGCAGTGATGGGGTAAGAGAATCCACCGGGCCTCCAGGAAGCCAGGTGCTAGAACCTTCCTGTTGCAGAGGGGATGCTACTCAGGGATCTGCAATTTCTGACTTTCGAACTTGGATCAAAACAGAAAGGAGGCAGGTTGTAACCTCCTCCAAGCCTGGTTGTCTGAATTTTAACCTTCCTGGAGAGAAGAGCAGTGGGTCTGCCGTCCCTCCTCCTCAATATTTTCCTTTCCTGGGGAGCGGACCTTAGGGGAGCCAGCACCCATTTCTACAGTTTCTATCAAGTAGCGTGCTCCTGGCCAGAGGACAGACAGGAAGTGGACGAGAGCCGACAGGTATCTGCAGGGCCCGCCTCTGCACGTGGTTGAACAGGGGGCCTGTCTGAGGGCAGAGGGTGTGGGAGAGCCGGGGCCTGCAGCACTGGGTCTTTGTGTTCACAACGCTGGGGGATCCAGAGAGTTATTTTCTGTAATTTAAAAAAAACCCTATCATTTGTTTGGTCAGAAAGCTGCTAGAAATATCATGTAATTAGAAATTCAGTGTTTATAGTAAGATTATATAAATATTGCTAAGGATATGTAGTTTATAATTTATGAAACATCTTTCACTGTCAACTTTAGAGAATGTTCTTGGAAGGCATGTTGTGTGCGTGAGGCTAACCTCTGATAAGTGTATGTTTGCCCTTATTTTTGAGCACTGTACTCTACAATTGTCAGATTTCTGAACTCTAGGAGGGCCCGTGATAGCCCCGACCAAAGGTGTGCCCACGTCAGTTGAGCAAGTCTTGGCAGGGCAGACAGCGTTGCCGACATCCTCGGGGAGGTGCCTCTGGGCAGGTCCATACACACCCACGTCCTCTGCTGTGAATTAGTTCCCCAACACTATGGGGAATCAGAGTGGTTTATACCATGGTGTGGAACTCACCCTGGGGGATCATGGGTCTGTGTGGACTGTCTGACGAGCCCAGAGAGCATGTCATGGAGGGGAGTGTGCACCTAGAAGCCCCAGGACGGCAGGCTGCTGTTGGGTGCTCCTCAGGGAGCTGGGCCTCCACACCCATCACTGCCCCTGCGCCGCACACCCGGGGGAATTGTGGGTGTTCTGAGACACCAAGAGGAAGCCTTCCTGCAAACGTGTCCTCGGCCTTGGGGGCAGCCCAGCGGGCATGTGGGCTGCCCAGGGCTGAGTGCTGGTGCTGGGCTCCACTTGCCGGAGTGTGGGTCGTCCTTTAAGTGTATGTTCTGTCCTGGAACTGTTGTTTTCCTTTCTCATTGTCAGTGTGAGTTGCCTAGGAAATTATGTGAAATGTTTATGTTACAAAAATAAAGTGTTTTATTTCCTGTTGTCAAGTCCCTGCACATTTTGCAGAAAGGCTCTTTTGTAAAACTCCAACCCTAAAAGATCTTTTTCCTGTTTTACACCAGCCATTCTTAACCGTAAGGGGTCAGACTACTTTGAAAATATGATGAAAGTTATAAATGGGCCATTCTGCCCTAGAAAACTGTACCAATGGAAAGTCTGCCCAGTTCCAGGGGTTTATGATCCCACCCGCAGTGCTGGCCTGGGCAGTCCCCGCTGTCCTGGCACCAGCCCTGGGGTCATAGTGTCTGGCTCATGGAACTGTGGAGGATGGCCAAGTCACTCAGCTGTTCTGTGTCTCAGTTTCCTTGAGAGTGAGGGTAGTAACAGTTCCTGTGTCCAAGGGCTATGAAGAGGACATACATCAACTTGGATGAGTTACTTTAGGACAGTGTCTGGCAGAGAGCAGGTCGCTAGTGAAAGGGTCCGGGGCTACAACAGCAGTCACTTAGCACGTTTATTTCTCCAAGATCAACTCTGTGCCAGGCAGCATGGTGAGGCACTGGGGGGTGGGGATGATGAGGATGAAGACGGGCACAGCTCTGCCTGTGCCAAGGCCATGTCCTCTGGACGGGCAATCATGTCCCTCATGTCTTGTGTCTCCACCAGATGGTCAGATTCTGGAGTTCGTAGCAAGATGGAGCAGGACCCTAGCTGACAGGAGATCCCACTTTCTAGCTGGAAGTAAGGCCCCCAGCCATGGTGTGGGAGCTGGGTCTGTGCAGCAGGTCCTGCCAGGCCAGGGCTGATGTCCTGACCACTGAGGCCAGGCTTGGGGAGGCAGCAAGAACATGGTGGGATGTGTTTTTTTTAAAACAAAACAAAACTCTCGTTTGCCCAGAACTGGTTTTCCTAGCAGATGGGCCAAGTCAGTGCCCATAGTTGTGTCTTGCTCCTTTGTCCAGCTCGGGCTGGTGGCAGAGGCAACACAAAAGTAAAATAAAGCCCCATCCCACTCCCAGACACCTCTCCTGGACCCCATAGCCTACAGTCAGCTTGGTGTCTGTTTTCTGCACCCTGTTCTAAATTGGAGTTTTGGGAGTGGGGAGTGTGTTGGGGGCTGGGAGCCAACATCCCAACAGGGGGTGAGGGCCAGTGGGGAGCTCATCTGACTGCGGCCTGATGCGGCTGGAGCAGTGGGGGAAGGGGACGCAGCCGGCGGGAAGGAGGGCAGGAGCCTGCAGGGGAGCAGAGTGGAGACCTCACTGGGAGGGGCCAGGGAAGACTGTTGGCCTCCATCCCGGGTGGGAGCTGACGTGGACACAGAAGACAGAGAAAGCTGCTCCTTGTGAGGCTGAGGTTTCCAGGAGCTCATTGTAGAGACACCCGGGGAGCTGCCAGCACCTGCAAGGGCCAGTGCGGCAGTGGAGGACACGTGCTCATGGCCAAGAGCTGGGTGTGTCCCAAAACCCAGGGAGAGGAAGGCACAGCCCTGGGTGGGGGCGGGGGGGGGGGGGGCGCGGGGGGCGGTATCCATGCTCACTGTCTCTTTGGTTGAGAAAGTGCGACAGACACCTCCGAGGGGACTCTAACCCAGTGATGGGTGTGCTGAGTCAAAGATGGTGGTCCCCTGTGTCCGTGGACTTTGGAAGGCTCTGCCGGGATCTGGTTAGTGTTCTGCAGTTGCTGGGTCAGCAGCCTCGGTCTCGGGCGTCCCTCGCACGCCCTCAGCGTTGACTGTATAGGAGCAGGACGAGGGGGGCAGGTGAGGGGCGAAGATCACCCTGAGAGTGCGAGCAGGGTGGCTGGGCGGGGTGAGGACGGCCTCCGTGGGGTGGTGCCGATCGGCCATCAGCCTCATTAAGAGCTGGTTGGACCAGGTTATTCCAAGGGCTGGAGAAGTCCGCTCGTCCCAGAGCCTGAGACAGAAAACAGGCACAGCCTTACTTACAAAACCAGTGGCAGGACACGCTGCCTGTGCCACCCTCCTACTCACCGGCAGGACTTGCTCACCCCGGTGGCCCTGGTGCCTCGCCCCGTTCCTCCACAGCCTCCGTCACCTGAAACATCCAGATCAGTCAGGGTCAGCTGCAGCAAGGACCCACTGCCACCTGCCTCCAACTTGACGGGCTCTGCCCTCCCCAAGGCTCTTCCCTAAAATATGGGCTCACTGACCACACCCACGTCTGGGGTGGGGCGGGGAGGGCTGGCCCACCTGGTTGATGCACAGCACTGGGCTCTGGAAGGTGCAGCTCAGCTGGCGCAGTGCAGCCCCCAGGGCCTGTAGACACCTGGCCCTGGGGGCCGAAGCTGGGCCGTCAAATTCACAGCGGAATGGGGCTGCCACAGAGTCGATGACCACCAGGCGCGCCATCCCCCGAGACAGCAGCACAGGCAACTTCTTACTCACACACTCCAGCAGGGTGTCCTGGAAGCCAAGGGGAGGTGGCTGTCACCATCACGCCACCTGTATCTCCCCTCTGCCCAGTGCTGAGGGACGCTCCCCCCAACCCCATGTCCTGCCCATCTTACTTACCAAGTCGTCCTGTTGGGTCTGACCCCCAACCCCTCAGGGCCATCACAGTGAGCCCCTCTCCTTCAGTGACCCCACATTGGGTGCCGACCACCTGGACCCAGCCGCAGTGCCAAGGCTGACTTGTTACCACCACGGGAACCAGGCTACCCTAGTCAGGAGGGTCTGGGGGCAGCCCTGAGCCCTGCCAACCCCACCCAGAGGAGGGACACAGTGGGGTGAGGGGGGCTCCAAGTCTTTCCTGCACCCAGCTTTGCCCTGAATGTGAAGACCCCTGGGCCCGGGTGGGGGCTGCAGATGCAGGGGCCCTCTCGGCCAGCCCTGCCCATCCTCCAAGGCCTTAGCCCTATACTCAGCAGCACTGGCCTGGCCAGGAGGTGGAAATGGCCAGGGTCCTCAGGGTGGGGCAGGGTGTCCTCAGGCCCTGGTGCCGGGTAGCCAAACATGGGCCGTCCCATCCAGAACTCTGTAAGAGCTGTTCAGTGTCTGGTTTGTCACCCTGGAATGAAACTCAGTTCTGTGCTTAAATTTCCAGGGTGTCTCCAGTAGAGCCTCTTTTTGTGGAAAATGACGGCAGCAGTAGCGGCCTAGAAGATGCTAACATGAACGTGAGTTCCACACCCCTTTCTGTCACCAGAGGCAGCGCTGGGGCACCTGGGGATCAGGCAGGTGATGGCTGTGCCTGCTTGCTGCAGGGCCAGGATTCTGCAGTGCCTAGTTTCGAGACCCTGTCCCCCAGGAGCTGGAAGCGGGGACTGGGGCTCCGAGGCCCCACTTGTGCAGAAGCCACAGGCCCAGGCCCGCACCGTTGGCCTCTCGCCCTGCAGTACCCCTACGCCCCTAGGCTCTAGGCAGACACCAGGCGACAGCGTGGAGGCCGCCTCCCCCTAGAGCTGCTCCAGAACAAAACTTAGAAACGCCACCACCACCACCACCGAGTCTTGGTGATCTGGCCCTGACCGACTGCCTTCTCTTGCAGTGAAGCTGTACCTGGCCCTGGAAGACCCAGGACAATGCTGCTTGTGTGTGGCAAGAGCCGGCCCTGTGACAGCCAGGGGACAGCTGCTGAGGCTGGAGGGCCCTGGAGCTGGGAGCCGGCAGCACTAACCTCGTCTTCCCTGGGCCCACCACTGTGGAGCCCACTGTCGTACTAACAACCCCACTGCTGGTCAGGATGCGTCGCTCAGCAATGGCAGCGCTCAGCCCCTGAAGGATGGCAGGGCAGATGCAGAACCCCTCCCGGCCACCGCTCCACGGAGACCACGGGGCTGTCTGCCTCCTGAACCTGCACTGAAAGACCTCCGGCTGCCCGGGCCTGGTGTGCTGTTGCTCATCGTGTTATTTCTCTGCGCTGTGTGATAATGTATTTTATTGTAAATTTTTAAAAAATTAAAACATTTATAAGCCTTATCCTTGACTTGAAATTCTTTCCATAACAATTCTTAAATGGGAGAAAGGCCCACCCAGGAGCTAAGGCTCGGCCCAGCTGCAGCCGACATGAGGGGCTCTCCCGGGACCAGGCCGCAGGGAGAAGCCGCAGCCCCGTGCGAGGCCTCGTCAGTTCTTTCTGGTGTACTGGTTTATGCTGACTCACCACATCTCCTTTGAATCCTTTCCATTCCTCACTGATTCCTCCACCAAATGATGATCTAAGTTGACAGGCTGACCAGGCCACACCCCGCTGACCCGCCCTCCTGCCCCCTCCCTGAGGTTTATCTGTCCACAGGGAGGGAGCCTGTGACTCAGTGATGGTTCCAGAGGTGGTGTTGCCCCAGTGGCACAGCCAGGTGGTGGTCACCGATCTGAGAGGGCTGGGTGCCTGCTAGGCCCTGGCCAGGTTTGGGGGGGCCCCTGTGCTCTGACAAGGGGGCTTTCCCCTCCATCAGAGGCAGAAGTAAAAACCTAATACAGCCTCCTCTCACTGGGACAGCCAGCCTGGACAGCAGGCCCTGTCCTCTGGGCAGCAGTCACCTCAGGGTGGCCAGGTGAGCAGGAGGCGCTCACCCCAGGTGCAGCCTTTTCAAGGGGACTGAGGGGCCCCCCGTCCCCACTCTTTCAGGTAAGGACTCGTGCTGTCTATGTGAACGGGGCACACTCCAGAAGGCACCACGCTGCCAAATGACAGGGTGTCGTGTGTGCGGCCCACCTGCCGGCCCACCTTGCCGACTGCCCTGCAGAGCTGGGCTGGAGAGACAGGCGGGACACTCACCACGTCAGCCGCGTGCTCAATGAAGATCTGGTTGCCAAATCTTATCTTCCTGACCACCTCTTCTGGGACCTCCCTCCGCAGGTGCTGCTGCTGCGACATGAGCTGCTGCAGACGCTTGCTCGGGAAGACGTCCTCGGTGCACACGTAGACAGCCCCTGGGAGCAGAGCGCCGCAGGTCCGACAGGAAAGGGGCCTGTGGCCGCCACACAACCCCAGGCAAACGCCTCCCCTCATTTTGTTTTTGTTTCTTTTTTTGGTGAGGAAGATTGTTGCTGAGCTAACACCTGTGCCGATCTTTGTTTATTTTATGTGGGCTGCCTCCACAGCGTGGCTCGATGAGTGGTGCTAGGTCCGCGCCAGGGATCTGAACTTGCAAACCCTGGGCCACTGAAGTGGAGTACACGAACTCAACCACTACGCCACTTGGCTGGCCCCTCCCCTCATTTTTAATACTGCCCCTTGCAGGTTCTTCCCCTCTGACCATAGGAGGGCGGCAGGCCAGTGCTGGTCTTCCACGGCAGCCATCTCACCTACAGCACGTCACCCTGTGGCTCTGTTGCCCACACTGTCACAAGTGGAAGTACCAGGGCCAACAGGCTTTTGGAAGTGCCCCTTCCCGCAGACACAGGGAGATGCCCCTTAAAGGCTCCACTGGGCAGATGTTCCTCGATTCCACTGTCAAGGCTGCTGCGTTCCTTGGCTGTGTGCGGGTAACTGTGTCTTTGCTGTGATTGGAAAAGCCAGTAAACATGTAACAGGTGACGTGTCACCAAGACCCTGAACAACCTGGGCCAAATACTGGCTGGGGCCTGGACACTCATATCAGAGAATGTACCCCGAGTCCTGCAGCTAAAAAAACCAGGGGCCACCTGAAAGGGACCCTAACGTTAGGGCAGCTGATTTTCAACAAAGGTCCCAAGACAGTTGAACGGGGAAAGAACGGTGCTGGGACAACTGGACATCGCACGCAAAAGAGTGAAGTTAGACCCTTACCTCACACTAGATGCAAAAACTGAACCACACTGGTCACGTGTGAGAGCCAACATTCTAAACTTGAGGAAGAAAATACGGGGTGGGGGGGGGGTAAATAAATCTCCATGACCTTGGGGTTAGGCGGCGGATTCTTAGCACACAAAAAACACTCAATGAGGAACAAACAGACAAACTAGACTGCATCCAAATGAAAAATTTTTGTGCTTCAAAGGACATCAAGAAAATGAAGACCAACCCACAGAAAGAGAGAAAATACTGCAAATCATCTATCTGATAGTCTAGTATCCAGATCATATAGACTCTTACAACTCAACCACAAGAAGACAACCGAAATTAAAAAACAGGCAAAAGATCTGAATAGACACTTCTCCAAAGAAGATATGCAAATGACCAATAAGCACGTGAAAAGATGCTCACCGTCATTAGTCTCACCGTCATTAGTCACGAGGGAAACGCAAATCAAAGCCACAAATGGGGGCCTGCCCCGTGCATGGTGTAGTGGTTGAGTTCACATACTCTGCTTCGGTGGCCTGGGTTTGCGGTTCGAATCCTGGGCGTGGACCTATACCACTCATCGCCGATGCTGTGGTGCTGACCCACAAACAAAATAGAGGAATACCAGCACAGATGTTAGCTCGGCTAATTTTCCTCAAGCAAAAAAAGAGGAAGATTGGCAACAGATGTTCGCTCAGTGTTAATCTTCTTCAGCAAAAAAAGAACAAAACAACCAGACTCCCACAACGAGATCCCATGTCACACTCACGAGGATGGCAAGAATAAAAACCACAGGCAAGGGTTGGCAAGGACACAGAGAAACGAACGCTCGTACGTTGTTGGTGGGAATAAAATGATGCCGCTACTGTTTCAAAACAGTGTGGCAGTTCCTCAAAAAGTCGAGGATGGAGTTACTGTGTAAGCCAGCAATCCCGGGAACTCCTGGGATCTACCCAAGAGAAACGAGAACGTGTGTCCCCCCAAGGCCATGGGCACTAAAGTTCACGGCAGCGATAGTCATAAAGCCAAAAGGTGGAAACAACCCGTGTCCATCAACAGACAAGGGGTCAACACTTGTGGTCGGTAGGCCCAACGGGATACCATTCAGCGATAAAAAGGCGTGAAGTGCTGACACGTGTTCCAGCATGGATGACCTTGAGAATATCATGCTGAGTGAAGAGAGACATTCGAGGCCATGTTTGCATGATGACATTTACGTGAAATGTCCAGAACAGGCAAATCCATGGAGACAGAGCGCAGATGGGTGGCTGCCGGGGGCTGGGGAGGGAGTGGGGGAGACTGCTAATGGGTTCGCGACTTCTTTTTGGGTGATGAAACGTTCTGGAATTAGATAGTGGTGATGGGTGCACAACTTTGTGACTACACTAAAAACCATTAAATTGTACATTTTAAGAGTGAATTTTATGGTATATGAATTACATCTCAATTAAAAAAAAAAAAGAAGGCCTGTGATCTGGCTGCATGCTGGCTGTGCTCCGCCAGGACCCCCAGGGCCTGCCACTGACCACACTCCTGGCCCTGCGCTGTTCATGGCACGAGGAGAGCCAGAGCACCCACGCCCACACAAGCACCCTACGTGTGGGTGGGTGTGTAACTGTTCATCTTGATCTAATTTTGTTTCGACAGAATTTCAAACTTAGATTCCGGACAGGACCAGAACCGCCACGTCTGATTCGGTGTCACTCGTAAGCTCCTGACCACTGGCATCTTTTTAACTTTCCTCAGCACATTCCAGATCATTCCTGGGGGAAGTGCCTGCAAAGTCCCCTTGACGGGGCTGAGCCCCTTGTCAGAAGGCCCATGTTGTCCTTGAAGCAGCTGGGAGTGACCACGCTTTCCACGTTCTGGAGAAGCGTGTTCTGGGCAGAAGGTTCAGAACCACTGGCCTCTGCCCCCGCCATGCCCTGCAGCCTGCCTCCCCTCGTGGGTTTGCTGGGAGAGGCGTGCGGGGTGCTCTCTGCCGCCCCCGCCCAGAGGGGCTGCATCGCCGCAGCGGCTTCGTGAAGCTGGCAGGAAGGTGGCCTCGGCAGATGGCAGCAGGCCAAGGAGAGTTTTCTTAAGTGCAGGATATAAAGCAACTCCAGAGCCTCTTTGCCATTCTTTTCAAAATTAGGGCTTTTAGATCTGATTTAGGGAAAAGAACTCATTTTCTCAGGAAAATGTGCATATGGGACCCAACATTTAATGTGCTCATCTCCCTCCCACCCCTCCCCACCAGGCCACTGCAGGACACGCCTCTTTATTTTCCTTCTGCCACTGGGATGGCCACCTCTGCGTCCCTCTTCTTTCCCAAGGGGTGCATCTCTGGAAACAGGCACGGTCAGCCTGATGCTGACCTCCGCGCATGCCAGCCATGGCCCGTCTCACTGGCTTCTCCCTGGATCTGACAGATTTCCCCAGAACCTCACTGGCTACACAGGAGCCCCGCCCCCCGAGCCTCCTGGCCCCCCGCTCCGAGTTCTCCATGTCCTTGCCCACGTCTGGCGCAGGTGGAGGCTCCATGGAGGAGGCATGGGCAGCTGGGAGTATGGGCCTCGGACCCCCAGCGGAGTCCCAGTCCCCTGCAGGGGTGGTCACGAGGAATCCATGCAAGGTGATGCAACTGTCACCAAGAGACCCTGGGTCACATGGCAGTGGTGGAGGAGGGGTGAGACCCTCCAGACTAGAGTGGACGAGGTAGCCTTCCCCACATAGCAGGGCCACATCAGGCTGGGACTGAGGGCGGAGTGAGCGCAGTCAGGCTGCCACACTGGGCCTGTTGTGTCCTGGCACGAGGGAGACAGGCTCTGCTGTGGGACGTCCTCAGGGGTCCACTGCTGGGAGGGGAAGGGAGAAGGGACAGGGCCCCAAGCAGCTCTGAGGACCTGACCCTGCTGTGCTGTGACCTTCCTCCCACTGAGTCAGAAAGCACCTACTGTGTGCCAGGCACACACAGGGTACAGATGCGGACCTGGGCCTGGACCCAGTGTGAACACCGGCACCAACAGGTAACTGCTCATGTGACATTCCAAGAGAGAAAGGGATCCCCAGGGACCCTGCTGGGCCAGAACATCACGGTCCTCGTAGAGCAAAGGTGACCAGGCTCAGGAGAGATTCGGGATCAAGACTCGGCTGCCCTGTACTCTGCCTGCTGTCCCCACGCTTGGCACCTGGCCCATCTCGGGCACACCCCCCTCCCAACTGGGCTCCCTGAGAAGGCAAATGGGGCAGCAGCTCTGCGTGCGCCGCAGCCAAGAGCAGGTCTGCCCGAAGCCTGGCGTCGAGGAGTGCCGGGGAGCCAGGTGGCTCCCATCTCACTTCTGAGCAGATTAGTCTCGCTTCACGGCAGCTCTTCTGTGGGGTAAACTGAGGACTCCCACTTTCGAGGCCAAGTCCATCCACCCAAGCACCAGGCGAGCCTCGGACGGTGCTGCAGAGGGCGCCGGGCACGCCCCAGGTCCTCCTGGGCCACACCTTCGCCCAGAGACGCAGGGACAGGAGGTGGCGCAAATACCTGCCTCTGGCATGAGCGACCCCCACACTCGGTAGGAGACCCCAGCACTAAACCCACAAGGCCAGCGTGCTCGGGAGCCCACAGGGCTCAAAGGACATGCGGTGATTTCAAACAAAGCTTCCACGGGGGTCCCAGCCACAACAGGGACGTGCTGAGGTTCAGCAACAGATGACACGAGATCAGGTCTGGCAACAGGGTGAAGAGGCGGCCTGGCCTCAGGAGGCACGCTCCAGAGCTAGCTCCAGCGCCGTCCCCAACCCACCACGTAGCAGAGAAGCGAGCAGGCAAGCCAAAGGGGACGCCAGCCGACAAGTGCTGCCATTCTGTTCACGTGCGATTCCAAGCAATGAAGGAACCGCACCTTGGTCCTGCCGAAGTCTCATAAAAACCAAAGAGCCACCAAAAAACCTCATATTCACGGTAGTTACCTCACAGTTAATAAAAACGACTAGAATTTTTAACACTCAAAAGACGAGTCCCTCTAACGCTGGGCACAGCCTGTGCGCATTTCTCAGACACGCAGACAATGCGGAGGGCTCGGCTCCGCCCCTCGCACATGGCCCGGCCAGCCTCCGTGTCCTCGAGCTTCATCCTCCTCGCTCCTTCCCAAAAAGGAGAAGAGCTAAATATTGTCTGTCCTGTGATTCTGGCTCTCTGGGCCAAATGGCTTGCAGGCTGGTGGTGTGACGCGTGCACATATGAGGGTATGGGAACCCGCGGGCCTGACCCACAGCACCGAGGGGTCTTTGTGTTCAACCCGTGACCGCCTCCAGGGGCCCACGCAGGCATGGGCCGGTTAGCAGGTGTGGCTCCCGCTGAGGGCAGGCTGCACGTGCCCGCCGACCCCTCGGGCTGCCCGCTTCCCTCTTCTGGAGGAGGAACCACAAAGCGGATGTGCAGAGAGATGGGAAGCGTGGAAGACAGTCCTCAGACCCAACCTCAATGGAAAGTGGCCCGAGAACAGGGCCAGGACCCCCCGCCCCGCACCAAAGCGAATGGCCACTCACCGGCCTCCAGGCCCCCGTGCTGCCGCGGGAACTGCACGGCCAGGCAGAGCTGCAGTGCCAGCTGGGTTTTCCCGGCGGAGCTGCGGCCAGCCAGCTCAGTGATGCCATCCAGGGGCAGGCCACCCCGGAGGAGCCTGTCCAGCACCGGGCAGCCCAGGCTCAGGCGCTGGTGCTGCGCAGGGAACTTCTCCTTCTGCTGGTGCAGGTGGAGCGCTGAGTGGGAAGGGGGACGGGCGTCAGGCTGGGCTCTCCCACCCACACCCTGCTGGTGGGCCTGTTGGGCGCTGTGTGGCCGGTGGACAGGTGAGTGCTGTCACACGGTGGGCAGGGTGCCGGAGGGCAAGGGGGTGACCGTGGAGAACCGATGCACGGAGCAAGGGCCCCCATGGCCCTGCAGCCCTCCCCCCACCCACCCAGTGTGTCCCAATCCCGAGGCTGTGACCATGCCCCAGGGTCATTCCTCAATGGAGTCTGTGCACACGGCCCCACCGTTGGAGGCGGGAGCGGTGATGAGGAGGAAGGCTCCAGAGAGAGCCCGGGGCACTGGACAGGGCAGACGCTGCCCTTGCCCACCTGTGAGGACGCTGCTCCCCTGCAGGTGCATGGCAGACACTACCCCTGCAACGTGTGCCCCTGCCCACCTGTGAGGACGCTGCTCCCCTGCAGGTGCACTCCAAGCCCACCTGTGAGGACGCTGCTCCCCTGCAGGTGCACGGCAGCTGCTCTCCAAGCCCACCTGTGAGGACGCTGCTCCCCTGCAGGTGCGTGGCAGCTGCTCTCAGCAGGTGTTGCACGTCAGGGCCAGAGAGGCTGGTCAGTCTCTGCAAGTCTGGTCCAGAAAAATGCAAAACTTCCTTTACTGATTTCAGTTTGGCTGAAATAATACAAATAAATTACAGGACAAGGTCAGACTATAGTAACGCAAGGCAACAGAGCAGGGCCAGCAGGTGTTTCTAGGAGCCTTGTCTTCCAGTTCCAGGGACCTGCTGGGCAGGGGCCAGACCCACCCCTCCCTGAAGCTGTGGGAACCCCACCTCTGAGCTGCAGCAGCAGAGGCCAGACGTGCAGAGGGGCATCTCCCAGGTGCTGAGAACAACGGGTGCCATCCAGTTCACACCCCGGAAACAGCTCTCAAGAAAGGCCTGCTTGTGGGGCCAGCCCAGTGGCCTAGTGGTTAAGTTCACACACACTGCTTCAGCAGTCCAGGATCCGCGGGTTCGGATCCTGGGTGCAGACACTATGCACCGTTCATCAAGCCACGCTGTGGCAGGTGTCCCACATATAAAGCAGAGGAAGATGGGCACGGAGATGAGCTCAGGGCCAATCTTCCTCAGCAAAAAGAGGAGGATTGGCAGCAGAGGTTAGCTCAGGGCCAATCTTCCTCAAAGAAAAGAAGAGAAAGGCCTGCACGAGATGCAAGGCTAGTGGTTGAGCCCAGGGTGGGGGGAACCGCGCACGAGGTGGGGTGCAGGGGGTGCAGAAGGAAAGCCGAGCTGGGATCCAATCAAATGTCCCGTGCAGCAGACAGTCACGATGACATGGTAGCGGGAGAGCAGGATGGCCAGTGGGGTGAACAGAGCAAAGAACACATGAGAGTTAGGCCAGCGGGCAGCAGCTGGGTGGAGAGGACTACAGAGTTAACATGCAGAAAGATCTGGCATTTGGGGAGAAGAGTGAATAAATTAATTTTAGGCTTGGGTAAGTGCACTACTTTCAGACTAGTAGAAAGAAAAAATACGCTAAAAATATATCCAACCAATCCAGAAGAAGGCAAAAAAGAGAAAACACCACCACAAAAACGAAAGAGGACAAACAGCTCAGCACAAGAGGGGCAAGTTAAACCCAAATTTATCAGGAATCACTTAGATACACATGCACCGAATGCTCCAGTTACAAGACAAAGATGGTCAGACTGGATGAAAGGAAAGCAGACAAGACACCGACGTGCTCCTGGAAAAACCAACACCTGAGGACGGAGGAGCGGGACGCCACCAGGCTGCTGCGCCAGCCCCCGCGTGTACTCAGGGTCCACATTACATGATCAACGAGCGTCCTAATGTGGAAGCATCCCTAATGGACAGCCCGGGAGCTGGCGGAGATGAACGGGGAGCCCCGGGAGGCAGCCATGCAGCAGGCCTGGGGAGCGGCCTGGCAGGGGGCGTCGGGAGAGAGAATGGGGGAGCTGTGCAGCCCTTCTGCGTGTAGAACGAGCCGATGGTGCCTGACAGATCTTCTAGGGGATATGGGAAAAGTCAGCAAGAAGCACACAGAAAACGCAGCCTGTGAAAAGGAGGCAACTACTAACTTTGGGGGAAAAAAACAAAGATGGCACAAGAAAGGAAACAGTCATAACCCCCTGGTTCAGCGATGGACATTATGTCCCCAGTCACAACCCTAACGGCTGACACGACCCAAACTGTGTTCCAACTGTGGGGGGAGGGGATGGAGGAAGTAGGGGCCTGAGGGGCGAAAGCCAGCCAGCCCTCACCTGTAACAGGAAGTCTGTGAGTAGTCGATAAAACAGACGGTCAACAGCAACTTTGATGAAAGTAAAATTAACTTAAAAAGAGTCCTTTCAGTCAAAAACACACAGACAATCGAAAAACAGCAGCACATTGAGCATCAGTGCACCAATCAGGGTCAGCTGGGGGGGACGGAGCCTTGGAGAGGCGACCTGTAAACTTGTCCTACGTAAGTCTATGTATGTACATCCAAACATTTTACATAAATGTCAATAAACACACCTTTCTTAACTGCAGCAATAATTCTGGGATTCAGGTCCAATTGGTCCAAATCCATCTCTTCAATGGGTTGACCACAAAGACAACTCACTTCCCAGGGACCCAAGTTCCGATCCACCTGCCATCAACTCCAACGGTCTGGAGCCAGGGGAGCCGAGTCCAGCAGTCCGGGGCGCAGCCCCCTCTGTGGCAGGGCTTCACCATCAGCTCAGGGGCCGCAGGAGAGTCTCTGCTGCATCGGGAACACCAGCAACGGGAGTCCAGGGCAACTTCTGTTGGAGCAATTTACATCCAGAAATTATCCGGAACCTTAGAAACCTCGGACTCAATCCACACGTCGATGCATTTGAAGGAATCCCCCAACCCACCTGCATTCTGAAGGTCAGCACGGCATGTGGCCACCCCACGTCACCCCTGAGAAAGTGAGAACAGCCCTGAGTCCCAGCCCTGGGCCCAGCATCCAGGTGAGTGGCCTGCCCCAACCCACTTCTCTTGGGCGAGGACACCGTATACAGTCGGAGATGCACGTGCCTTGGGCTCACTTGAATGAAGATTCTTTCGCATCCTCCAGTTTAATTTCCCTTAAATGTGTCTCCATGGGGAATCAGGAAAGAGTGGAAAAAGTGAGTTTGGGATCCTGCAGGATCCTCAGGGAGTGGGAAGCTCCACAAGTGTCCCAGTGGAGAACAAAGGAGACTGTCCGGCCGGGCTGTGGGGGGCAGGGAGCCCTTTCCTGCAGCCCCCACCCCTCACGCAGCCAGCATGTAGGTGGCCCCCTGCCAGGAAGGGGAGCTGGCAGCCCTATTACGGCCCAAGCACTAAAAGCAGCTGGTAACAGGAGCCCAAGCCTGCTGGTGGGAGGAACCCGGCTCCTCCCTCCCTCCGCGGCTGGCGGCCAGGCTCAGCCCAGGGTCACCCAACAGCTCTCTAGCAAGCCACTCTGCATTCCCCTTGTGGCCGCCCAAAAGAGCCAGGCCCGGAATGCAGCGGGGCAGGCGGGAACGCCGAGGCCAGCAGCTGCCCCGTGCTCCCTCCTGGCGTCTCACAAAGTCCCAGGGCCTCAGCTGAGGGGAAAGTTACACAACTGTGGACTTTGCCTTGCAATGCTTAGAACAATGGATTGACTTGGACGATACTGGGTTGTTTTTGAAGCTTCGAGAACCAGGTCACCCGCAGTCTCACATTTGCACAGGCTGGTCAGGGAGACACAGGTCTGATGCTGGCAAGGGTCACACTGTCCAGAACCGACAGTACGAGTTCCAGGAGCGGCCACAGCAGCCCGACACCCAGGCACGACCGTGCTGTCTGATCACTACACCAGCGGCTGCTGGGCAGGAGGAAGCTGGCGCCCCGAGGGCGGGTTTCCTGCCTTGGCACAAGGCCCCTGGGGCCCTGGCCAGCGGGTCTCCCCAGCCAGCAGGCTGGTGCTGTGTTCTGCCTGGAACAGGGGGACGGGAGGCTCCTGGGCCGGCTGCTCAGGGCAGGGCTGACAGTAAACACTGCTGAGGCTGGAGAGGAGACACGAAGCCCCTGGCTGCCCAGCGACCCCCAGGACTGCTGAATGGAGCAGAGGGAGGCTCTGCTGCTGGAGGGCCGGGTGACGGTCAGAAGGCTGGAGGCGGCTGACCCCGGGGCCCCAGTCCCAGATGCGCCAAAGCAGGGGCAGCGGGGATTTGGAAGAGCTCAAACGTGCCGAGGCTGCATGGAAGATGCTGGCAGAGCTGGCGGCCCGTGTAAGGAGGTTAGACTCCCGAGGACACACAGCAAATAAAAAAGACAAATAGCAACTCCAGGAAAAGAAGCCAGTCATCAAAGGGGATGCAGCAGCCTCGCCTGGTTTGTCGGGGTTCACGGGAGCGGCACTGGCCGCACTGGAGGGGACGGCCAGCCACATCCCCCACACAACTGCAGCAGTCTTTCTCGTGCCAGGCTGGGAGCTAAATTCAGGCAAGGGACGTGCAGCTCCACTGACGCCGTCCTGAAATCAGCAAAGGTAATGAACCGCTGAGCACTGACATTTCTCAGACACAGTCCGTCCCCAGGACTGTTCTAAGAACTTGACACGGATGAACTCATTCAAACCTTACCACAGCAACGCTATGATCTCCGTTTCACTGCAGAGGAAACAAGGACAGAGTGGCTAAATAACAAGCTAAGGTCACACAGCCAGCAAGTGTGGCTGGCTTGGGCCTTAGGTCCATGATGCATATACTAAACTCCTGACCTATATTAGCCTGACCATGAGCTTACACGGCCCACCTGTTGACAAATCCTACAGAACCTGCTCAGTTTCCACACTCTGCAAAGCTCAGTTATCCAAAGGCTGACTCACCTGTGGGTGCCCAGCCCACTCTCAAGATTAACCTTCTTTCTCCGCTCCGCCCCCCCAGGAGGGGACAATGAGCTCTCAGTTATCCTGGAGCTGCAGGGAGGGAGCTTTCATTACCAGTGACCTTGGGTGGCCAAGCCGGTCCTTCCACGCCTGGGCCACCACTGTGGTTTCTCCAGAACTGCCTGGCCGGGACCCTCTTCCTCCTCTGGAGACTCCTTCTTTTATCAGTCCCTGAGCGATCGTGCCCCATGGCTTTGAGAACTCCCTATTTCCCAACAACTCCCCCAGACCTGGATGTCCAGCAGACCCCAGCCTTGGCTGTCCAGTCGGAACAGGGTGCTCTGCACACTCACCTTGCTATCCATGCACACCCGCTCTTCCTACAGTGCCTTCAACTCCGTGGTTGTCCACCCACCACCCTTGACCTGACCCTGTCGCCACCCCTAAAACACCTCAACTTCACAAGGTCCTAGTTCACCTTCCACCCCATGGCTCCTGGGCGGCTGCCATAATCCAAACTGGCCCTGCAGCAGCAAGGCCTCCTCCAAACCTTGCGGGTGACAGCCCCCAAATGGGCCATGCCACCCGTCTCGGAGCCAGTGAAGCACTGGCCCAGGGTCCTTCCCACCTCCAGGACCCCGCTAGGACCTCTGCTCTGGCCGTCCCTTCCGACCGCCCGCCTCGATGACTCCACCGTCCCCACTGGGAGCCCTAAGGAGGGCCCGGCACACGCCCGGCCCTCACTGGGCCTCCACCGAGCCTGTAGCCCGATCGCCCCTGCACCCTCAATGCCACCTCCACGGCCCCATCCCCCCTATACCCCCCACTCCACCTCCGCAGCCCCATTCCCCCTGTACCCCCATCCCTCCCGCACCCCCCACTCCACCTCCGCAGCCCCATTCCCCCTGTACCCCCATCCCTCCTGCACCCCATAACTCCACCTCTGCAGCCCCATCCCTCCTGTACCCCCATCCCTCCCGCACCCCCCACTCCACCTCCGCAGCCCCATCCCTCCTGTACCCCCATCCCTACCGCACCCCACAACTCCATCTCTGCAACCCCATCCCTCCTGTACCCCTATCCCCTCTGCGTTCCCTATCTCCCCTCTACTCTCCCACCTCTTCTTCGGTCCCCCCAATCCTCCCTGCACCCCCCATTCCCGGCCGCCGCCCCGCAGCTCTCACCTCGCGCGGGCTCCACACGCCTCTTCGCGCCGTCCCGCCCCCCGCAACTTCCTCTTCCAATGAGCGCCGGGCGGCCCGCGCCGGATACGCCAATCAGAGAGGAAGCAGCGCTCACGTGCACACTAACTGACCAATCCAAAGTCTCAGTTGCCCCAAGAGGGGCGGGGCGCGCCTGGGCCGGCCCTCGCCGCCGATTGGTGACCGACAGCAGGGTGGCAGGGGAGGTGCCCTTGCGCGGATTGGAGGGGGCAGCCATGGGGCGGATCCCGAGCGCTGATTGGCACGCGCTCCGAGCCCGGCGTGGCGATTGGGCGCAGGCGCTGTCAGCCGCGCGGGTAGGGCGGGGCTCCGGGCGGGGCGAGGGCGCGGGTGCAGGCGATCGCTGCGGCGGCGTCATGTCCTCCGAGGTGGCCGCGCGCCGCGACGCCAAGAAGCTGGTGCGCTCCTCCAGCGGCCTGCGCATGGTGCCCGAGCACCGCGCCTTCGGCAGCCCCTTCGGCCTGGAGGAGCCGCAGTGGGTGCCGGACAAGGAGGTAGGTCGCGGCCGCCCGCCAGCTCCCCGCCCCCGTCCGTGCCCCGGGCCCTCCCCCCCCCCCCGCTGCCTGCGCCCGGGACCCCGGAGCGCCTCCCGTGGCCCCGCTGTCCTCCCGGGCACCCCGCCCCGCGCCCCTCGGCAGCCCCCGGCTCCTGCCTCCCGCGCGCCCGCTCCTGGGCCGGGGCCCTCTGCCTGGTTCCCTTTCTCGGGGCGCCCAGACCCCCCCGTGTCTCCCAGAGCTCAGAAACACGCCCCGCGCGCGGGCCTCCCCCCGGACGTGGCCAGTGCCGTGCCCCGCGCGACGCCGTCTGCGAATCCGCCGCATCCACCGGTTGAGCTGCTGGGCTGGACCCGCTGCGATAGAGCCGGGCCCTGCCCGCCGGGGGAGTGAGGAGCCGCGCGTTTATTTGTAATCCGGCGTTCTCCGGAGGGACCCTCGGGGGTGCGGGCGGCGGCGGCGGTGTTTCGGTGGGAGTCCCCAGATGGAGCACAAGGAGGCGCCCTGGCTGGGGGGGCTGCACCTGCTCCCGAGAGGCAGAGAGGCAGGAGCAGCTGCGGCTGGCAGGTGAGGGCTGGGAGGTGATGAGCGCCCCGTTGGCGGGGCGGGTGCAGCCCCTTGGCCCCTTCTCAAGGCCCTTTTGTGCCGCGCCAGGGAGTCTGGACTCGATCCCGTAGCCAGTGCTCCTCAGCTGCGTAGAGCCGGCGCAACTTCGTGCCTTCCTGCAGATCGGCCTGTCGGAGACATCCAAGAACTCTGAATTCTGAAAATGCTCTGAATTACAACCCCGCTCCCGCACTCTGATAAACTACTTTGCCTCCCTCCCCTGAGAGGAAAAGTAGGTTTTGAGCAGCGGGTTTTGAGCAGAGGAATGAAATCAGGTGTTTTTACTGCAGTGGGCGGTGAAGAGCAGGCAGCTGGGCGGGGGCCGGGGCCTGGGGGCAGGGCGGCTGGGAGGAGGGCACAGACCCGGCCCCGCCTGGTCCTCTCCTTCAGCCGCCCCGCCCTGGCGCTCTGATCGCAGTCACTGAGTTGAGGGTGAAAGAGACAGGGCAGGTGGGCGCGCAGGGGCGTGGGAGTTGCCCAGCCACTGGGGGAGATCGTCACTGAGCCGCCCACGTCTTCTCCCTCTCCCAGGACGCCCTGTTTGTGCTCTTTCTTTCCTGCATTTTTACTCTTGGTGTTTGTCTTCTTTGTGATAACAATGTGCCTTTTCTCACGTCACTCTCTTGGTTAGTGCTGTTAAAAGATAAAACTCTGATTTTCGTAACTGAAGAGTGTCGCAGAGTTCATTTCACTGACTCAGGGAGGGAGCCCTGCAGATGTCATCATGGTCAAGGAGAAGCAGCACACACTGGCGTGGAGGATGGCAAGTGAATGAAGTGCAGATAGAGGCGAACTGCCCTCTTCCACAGTGGGGGAGGGGAGCCCACGGTCCTGAGCGGATGGACAGACCGTGTCCATAGCTGTCTCCCTCGGTTCACCCAGCATCACCTGAGGGGTGTCCTAGAGCCTGAGGCAGTGTCTCAGCGTTTTCCACTATTGCCTCCCTGCAGCCTCTGTAGATCTTTTTTTCCTGGTTGATCCCCCCATGAAATTTTAGCAGCACGGAAGTGCTACGTGTCTGTTAGGGACCGTGTGGATGCGCGGGAACGCGTGGTCTGGACGATGCACGGGTTTCCCCGGCTGCATGCAGCCGTGTTTTCCCAGTTCTGGCTGCTTTGTAGCTGGCCGCTGTATCCCCTCTGCCCTCCCTCTCTCACCCCTGTGGTATTTCCTGAAATAGTTGTTTCGTGCGTTTCCTGCGTAAGTTGCCTTGCTTTGCGGGCCTGGTGGGTGAGCTGTGTCTGGAGCTCGGCCTCCGCGGTCCTGAGAACTCTTGCGAACTTCTGATTAAGTTGTGTTGAAATGCTTGAGTCAGTGTGGCACCCGTTCCTTTGACAGAAGTTTCGTTCTGATGCTGGAAGGCTGGCGGGGTGTCCCTCCAGAAATACAACCCCCCATGTGTTAGAACTATGATTAGCCATGATCTGAGCAGCCAAGGAAGGCCCTAGAAGGCGAGTGAGCTGGGAGGAGGGGAGGGGACAGCCAAGTGAGGGTGGACTTCTCGGAATTTGAGGACATATTTTGATGTATTGGGGCTGCAAAAACCACCAGAGAGAGTGTTCTGGAGGAGGGGAGACTTGCAGTGGGCTGTTTGGGCTGGGAGACTCCAAACAGGCAGCCGTGGTTGCAGTGGCTCAAGGGGCAGAGTGTGGCGGCACTTACAGTGGCCTGGTGCTCAGTGGCGCCAAGCTGGACGCACTTAGCCGCACTCTGCCTGCACGGTGCTCCTGGGAGGCGTGATCACTGGGTGTGTGGAGGCGACGTATGTGTGGAGATAACCAGCTGTGAGAAGTAGGTTTATGTGTGGTGGTTTGGAATGAGCAGGGGGGTGACATGTCATCCTCAGCTTCCACCCATTATCCCCACTTCTTGGCTGTGCTTAGATTGGTGTCATTGTCACATCTGTAGACGCTACCCCATTTCTCATTATGGCTCTGTCTTCAGTCTGAGGCCAGCCCTTTCCACATCTGTTGAGTATTTATCAGGTGCCTGACCCTGTCTGTGCCAGGTTATTAGCTTGAGCCCGCGGGGACGTCCCTTAAACAGGTTGGAAAATTTGGCGGTATGTGTGCACATGTCTGTAGCTCTCAGCTTCTCAGAGGGGTTCCTGCCCCAGAAATAACTGAGAATCGCTTCCCGAGTGTACACACCGGGAGGACGACACAGTCCGCGCCTTCCCTGGAGTTCATGGGGCTGGGGAGGTGGAGGCGGGAGCTGTGGGAGCACAGAGGAAGCTTGGGAATGCTCTCGGGCTTGAGTGACTCTGCCATCAAAGGGTCCCTTAGCAAGGAAGAGTGGGCTTAGGGGTGGGCTGTCTGGGCATGCAGCTGTAAGGATTTGTCACAAGCAGCCCCAAATATTGAGTTTGATCCTTAAAACCCATGCAGCTTTGCACTCCTTCCCCCTGTCTTCCCATCCTCGTTGGGTATGACCAATGATGATGACCGCTCCGTGCTGTCATTTTGAGGTTCAGATAACTCTGCAGATGCAGAACCAGGGAGGAGAGAGCACAAGTGTGTCAAATGGAAAACAAATCCGGACTCGGGTGAGGAGGGATTTTCCTCACAGGGTCCATGCAAGCAGGGGAGAGGGACTGCTGCCAGCGCACGGGTCTCCAGGGTCAGGCAGAATAGGACTTTCTTAAGGGGGGAGTGACCCAGGCTAGAAGAGAATGGGGTGGGGGATGAGCAGGTGGAGGGGTGCAGCTGCAGGTGGTGTAGCCTGACCACACATCAGGGGATGCATCCCCAGAGGTCGGCCGTGTCAGGCTGAGGGTGGGTCATAGCTCAGGGTCCTGAAGGAAGGAGAGAAGCTGAACTAAAGTTTGATCAAGTCAGGTTAGTGGGCATTTTGTTCTGGTTGATGAGGGGACAAACAGGTCAGCCAGTCAAATAGTGTGAACTGTGGGGATTTGGGGTCCAAATCCGGCCTTGTCACCGGTGAACGGGGGGCATCTGTGAGTCTTATCTCTGTCATGGGGGGGGGGGGCCTTTGCAGCACACGTTCCTGGAACACCAAAGGGCAGGGGTTCGTAGTTGCCGGGTCACGGGGAGTCCCCTGTTGTGAGGTGGCTGCAGGAGCCTCTGCCTGACCAGGAGGGCCGCCCGGCCCCACTGGCTGGCCAGGCTGTCTGCTGTGGGGAGGGACCGGGACCGTGAACCACAGTGAAGGCTTCTTGGGCGTCGCGGACCCCCGGGCGGGGCCTGGCATTTCCTTCCTAGATGTGATGACAGCTGTGGCGTCTGCACCTTCCGTTCCCAACTCTCCGACAGCTCTTTACGCCGCAGAAAACTGATCGTGCTGCCAGTGGGTCTTGTCCTCTGGAGGTGCCGGAGGCCTCCCTCCCTCCCCCTTCCCGCTCACTCTCTGTCACACACCACCCGCGTGCCAGTGGCCGCGTGCATCCGTTCCCAGTCGCCCCTGCTCCTCGCGGCCCTGGGCCTGCTCTTTGGGCTCTCCTTCCAGCTGGGTTGTTAACGTCTTACTGGCTCCCTCATTAATTAGCGTGTTAAATCTTTGACACGGTTCATTTTACATTTCTAGGAATTATGTTTCTACCCTTTAAAAAGGATTATCTTTCAACAAAGATACTTCAGTACTTGTATTTTTAAAGTTTATTTTTATGATTGATTGATTTTTGAGGAACCTAAGAAATAGTCTGGTGTGGGAGGCTGGCGCCAGCCAGCCAGGGAGCGTCTCTCACCAGTGCCAGGGGACAGTGTGGGAGGGTGTGACTCTCCTGTCACTCCAGCCTCAAAGGGAGGATAGGCATGTGTCCTCCAACTTTGTGTTTTCTATAGTTACTTTTTTTTTTTTTTAACATTCCTGAAACTTTCCAAACTCTGTATTTCCTGACTCTTGAGGGGGAGATGCTCTGTCCGTTATCTTTTGGGGACCGGGGCTGATTCTGAAGAGTTGCCCTGGGCACCTGTGGGGGCTCCTTGTGCTTGAGTCAGGGCAGTGGGTTGGCAGAGACCTCAGCTCTCCAAACAGCTCTGTGCCCGGGGCCTCTGCCCTCAGCTGTGGGGCTGGGGTGGATCCCACAATTCCCCAGGGCCCCTCTGTGGGAAGTCTTTGCTCCAGGCCAGGTTTGCCCAAGGGCCTTTCTGGTTTCTTCTTTGACCTCTGGTAGCCTCCTTACTTATCTACCCGGAAGCTGAGTTTACAGCATCTGCCTCAACCTCATCTACACTCAGCGATTGGTTTACTGGACCAGCAAGGAGTGGACAGCTGCCCGGGCTCTGACTCGAGGGCCTGCAGCCAGGGGAGTGTGCTCGCAGTTGGGGATTTTACTAGGAGCCATCCCATGCCGCCTGCCCCAGCTCCCTGTCCTCTCGTGGCCGCTCCTTGCTACCAGCTTCCTCCCTCCTGTCTGCCGGGCCAGGGCCGAGGACGGTGGAAGTGGGTGCAGGGGGCCCCAGGGGCTGGGCTGGAGGCTCTTCTGTTTATGCGGCTTCATGTGGACATTGACACTGGTCCTGCTGCCCAGCCCCGGGGGGCAGCATCTGCAGGTCTGTGGAGCAGCCCGGCCAGGGGATCAGGCAGCAGATGGGTCTGTGTGTGCATATCTGTCACCTGGGGCCCTTGCTCAGCTCCTCCCAGCCCCTTTGGGTAGGTCTGCTCTTGCAGATTCTTCCCCATGATTGTGCTTCTTTGAACATCAGCCCCAGCCCACCTCAGCGGTGACGCGGTGACACACAGAGGCCTGGGCACTCAGACGCTTTTTGCTACATACAGGGGAAGCTTGATCACAGCTGGTTTCTGGACGTTGTACTTTTCCCTCTCTCCCCAAGTAGCAGTTTCCTGGAGCCTCAGAAAGCCGCGTGGGCTAGTCCTCGCGCCTGTGCTTGTTTCCTTTTGGGGGAGCTGGTTTGTCAGACCCATGTCAGTTCTTCAGCGGCAGCTTTACTCTGAGATGTTCACCCAGTGCTTTATTTCCTTATTTAATTCTCTCTTCACATTAAATTGTTCTGTTGATAATTTTAACAGGTATTTTCTCTTATATAATCAACAGGAAATTACCTTGTTTAAAAATCTGTCAGTTTTCTGAATAACCTCATTGGTTATTTAGAATGATAAAAACCTTCTAGATCACTTATCACACACACACACACACACATTTTTTTTTTTCGGAGGAAGATTAGCCCTGAGATAATATCTGTGTCCATCTTCCTCTACTTTCTATGTGGGACGCCTGCCACATCATGGTGTGCCAAGTGGTGTCATGTCCGCACCCGGGATCTGAACCGGCGAACCCCTGGCCGCCAAAGCAGAACGTGCGCACTTAACCGCTGCTCTCAGGGCCGGCCCTGTAGATCACTTATATTTTTAAGGGAGCAAATTTTAAATTCTAGATGTGGTCTTATGTTTAGAAATTGGTCTTTCAACTTGCCCAGCACACGCCTCCCAGTCCGCATGAGGCCCTTTGTGTTGCTGGGGAGACGGAGCAGTGCTGCTGAGGGAGCACAGGGTGGGCCCTGCCCTCGGGAGGCTCGGCAAGCAGTCAGTCTCTCTAGAACCGGGTGTAACGTGGGCTTTCCCGGCTGCTCAGCCTCACTAGTTGTCCCTGCTGTGGAGGCTTTCTCGAGTGGATTCTGTGGCTGGTGGATGTCTGGGGTCATGGAACAGCATGGCACATGGGTGCCGGCAGGGTCCTGAGTGCCACACAATGTTCCAGAACTGACAGAAGCGAGAGGCAGTGGCAGGAGCTGGGCTTCCAGAAGCAGCAGCAGCGCAGTGAGCAGCCAGCCCATGCCTAAAGCCGGTGGAGACTCTGTAGATGGTTCTGGAAGGCCCTGGATGGGGCAGGCCCTGTGTCCAAGTCCAGGAAGCAGCTTAAGAGCAAAAAGGAAACTGGAAAATGTTAGTTACGGGATCTGGAGAAGCCTAGACACCGTGCCCAGTGTAGGGGCCGCAGCCGCGTGGAGCTTGCTAGGGCTGAGGATGCCCTTCCTGCTGCAGGGTGGCGTCTGAAAAGGCCCAGCCTCAGCACCAGCACCTCTCCTTCCACGGTGAAGGGAGCCCCGGCTCTTCTCCCGAAGCATCTGCAGGGTCCCGGCACCACTGGCCTCTGGGACCAACTATGAATAGTGCGTACTTGGCACCTCATGTGGATTTCCTCAGAGCTACTTGCTTGCCTGGATCTTGAGCCCGTGCGCCAGCCAGCCTGGTGCTGGGCCCACGGTGTCCACAGTCTGCTGCCTTTGAGGAGGCCGAGGCCCAGAGGAGAGGGTGCCGAGAATTCAGGCCCCTGTGCCTTGGTGGAATGGGGAACAAGAACCGGGGGCGGGGCTGCAGCGAGAACCCCTGCTGGCCTGCAGGATGAGTGCGTTGCTGGCTGACCAGAGTGAAGACGGTCAGTGAGGCACTGGCCGCAGGGAAGGGCGTGGGGCGCAGCCCTTGATGGCCGGGCCGACTGATGGGCCTGCCCTGCTTCCCTCAGGGTCACGTGGTCGGGTTGGTCTGTCCTGTGAAGCAGGTCCTGATTATAAACCCTCTTCCCTGCCTGGGCAGGTGGGCGGTTTTACTGTCACACTGTTCCTGGCTGAAGTGACATTTGTGTCAAGGAGCAGCTTTCCCACTAGGGGACACCGAGCCTTGTCAATGCTGGGACGGCCCGTCTGTCCGTGGTGGTGAGCTCTAAAACGACTTGCTCTTGTGTTAGAGGTCTGAGCTCTTTGATCTGGTTGGTGTGGTTGATGAAAATGTGGCTGTTTCAAGTCCCTTGTCCTCGGTGTCTGGAGCAGGGCTTGGCCTGTTCCTTGAGCTCTGGGGGAGGGGAGACCCTGCTGCCATGTGCTCAATCCCTGCATCTCGTGGGAGCCAGACTTCCTGACCTTCCTTGGTGTCTGCACTGCGAGGGTCTGTAGTTGTGGGACTCCTATTGCTGAGCAAGTCCAGCCACCTGAGCCCCGGGTCGTGGGTCTCAGCCTCCTCCCTCTAGCTCCTTCCTCTGAGGAGCATTTCTGGGTCTGGCGGCTGACCACATTAAACCCGTCATCCCCATGTCCTGCTTCAACTTCTTCCAAACCCTCCCTCCCGGGCCTTGGTGAGGGCGCACTCGAGGACTCAGTAAACAAGCAGAGTACACTGTGTCTCACGTGGACGGGCTTTGCCAGTTGGGACTTCCCCCTGCAACTTGGCAGACTCAGCGCGCCTTCTTCACTATAAAGTGGGGGAGCGCGTGTGCTTTCCTGGTTTATGGTAATTCCTGCTGTGGAATCTCATGGTCATTTCACGGCACTGGTCCTTTGTTCTGGTAACAGGACTAGGGAGCTCCTGAAGTGAGCTCACTCAAGCCTGGTGAGGCAGGCTCGAACCACTGCCCTCTGGCCCGAGCACACCCTGACATCTAGGCCCACTCCCTACCCTGGCAGGACCTTGGCCGCTGGGCACTCAGTCTCGGCCCCCATCTGTGCCCTTGGCGTGTCTCCTGCAGGTCTCTGAGCAGCACCCACCGCACACCATGGCCTGGGGCTGGGGACCTGCTGAGCCCGCTTGGCTCCTGGGCTGGCGCCCAGCTCAGCGTGCTGCCTCCTGCCCACCACAGGCTGCCTGGCATGTGGGGAGGCCATGGGAGCGATCTGGTCCAGAGGGGAGGTGGGCTTCCCCATCCCCTGTGAGCTCTGCCTCTGCAGTTCAGCCAGTGACAGAGTTGGGTTCTGAGACTGTCTCCTTCCCTCCTAGTGCCCAAGATGTATGCAGTGTGACACCAAGTTTGACTTCCTTACCAGAAAGGTGAGCTGAGGCCATGGGGTTGCAGGGGCGGGTGAAGGACTGACTGGGGGGGGGCGCCCACGGAGCATCCAGCCTCTTCCTGGGGGGGCCAGCTCTCTGGGAGGGACTGGAGAGTGCAGCCTTGTCTCTTCCCGGGGGCCACCTGTGTAAGAATCAGTAAGACAGGGACTCCTGCTGCCCCTCCAGCTGGGTCTCGTCCTCGGGGTGTCCTACTCTGAACAGTCCTTGGCTCGCAGTGGCACAGAGGTGGGTGTCCTGGTCCATGGCCAGCGGGACGCAGGGTTCAGAGAGAGAGAGAGAGTGGAGCAGCAGCAGTGTGGCCTGCTGCATGCGGGCACCCTCGGGGCACGCTCGTCCTTTGAGTGGCCAGGTTTGACATCTGGGGCCATGTCTGGGAATGCACTTGTGGCCCTCACCCAGCGTGTCCCACCTCAGGCGTGTTTAGGAGGTGGTCCCTGCGGGGTGCACTTGTCCTCGGGCCCCTGCTCACTGCCTGCCCCCTGCCGTCTCCAGCACCACTGTCGCCGGTGCGGCAGGTGCTTCTGTGACAAGTGCTGCAGCCAGAAGGTGCCGCTGAGGCGCATGTGCTTCGTGGACCCCGTGCGGCAGTGTGCCGAGTGCGCCCTGGTGTCCCACAAGGAGGCAGAGTTCTACGACAAGCAGCTCAAAGTGCTCCTGAGTGGTAAGCAGTCCAGTGTCCTGCCCGTGACACCTGGTCCTTGGTGCCTGTGTCGCTGCGGTGGGCTCGAGCTGTGGCTACTTTTCTGTGACGTTCTGTCTCACCCTCTCTCCCTCTTGCACTCCTTTAGAAGCAGGTACAGAGCCAGCTCCTCTCTGCCAAGATGAAAACGTCACCCAAAATGTCAGTCTGACTTCGCTGGGCTTGGGACCAGCAGTTGGGACATCTGTTGGGTGGGAGGCCCTGGGCCCGGGCGGGACGCGGTACTTACATGGGTCGCTGTGATATGGCCCCAGAGGACGGCGCCAGCAGCAGGCAGAACCTTCCACCCGGCCATCTCGGGGTTTGCGTGGCATAAGAGGAGGAGCTTTCCAGGGAATAAGGGTCTGCCCCCTCAGGAGCTCCTGAGAACTGAACCCCCATCCTCCCCACGGCCCGCCCTGGTCCTCGCTCTGGCCGCTCTTTCCGCAGGCCTGCCCCTGCCGTCCCTCCTCTGTAAAGCAGGGCATCGCTTCCTGGCAGGAGGGCAAGCCTTGTGCCTCTTGGGCTGGGTGGGCGTTAGGTGTCTTCTCTCCACCATCCTGGGCCTGTTCTGGTCCCTCCTCAAGTGTGTGGGTAGGGGAGAGAGTGCTCTTTGAGCTGGGCCTTTGGGATGGAGTCCCCTGCACCTTTGTGGGCAAGCAGAACCTCTCTGACAGCGCCTTTCGTCGTGCCTGTTACATCCGCACTCCGTCGCGGCCTTGCTGCCTCACCTGAGGGCCCGTGCAGCAGAGCTCTTGCTTGTTTCCATTCTGTGCTCTGAGCGTGTGCATGTCCCCGGGCAGCTGGCCTGGCTGGGGAAGGGCGCAGGGTGAGAGAAGCTGTGTTCTCACGTTTGTTTTTGTATCCCAAGGAGCTACCTTCCTCGTAACTTTTGGAAACTCGGAAAAATCAGAAACAATGGTTTGTCGTCTTTCCAACAACCAGAGGTAAGGGGCAGACGCTGCTTGGCACTGACAGCTTTGTCACATCAGCCCTGGAGGAACGTGGTCTGGACACCCTTTTTTTTGGACAGATACTTGCTTCTGGATGGAGACAGCCACTACGAGATTGAGATCGCACACATTTCAACCGTGCAGGTTCTCACAGAAGGCTTCCCTCCTGGAGGTAACCACGGCGTGCCCTTTACTACACGGGAGATTTGGTGCCAGCTTGGGTGACTTTTGGGATAAACAGCAGCAGCAAGGACGGGTCTGTCAGGTCATCCTGCTCAGCCTCTTGGCAGGGTCTCCGAGATGCCTGCCTGTCCTCTGTGGGCTTGTTCTGAGTAAGTGGCTTTAGGAACTCGCCAGGTGAGTAGGGGCTTGACAAGTAAAACAATGAAGGGAAGTGTGCCTGCATGTGTTGTCGACATGCCCTCCTGTGCCACCTTACTCACCCTTCGACTCAGACCCAGGGTAAAGCTCCAGACGCAGTCGGTATCACCCAGATTCCCAGAAGGGTCTGGAGTGGTGGCCAGTTGGGAAACAGTATCCAGGCATCCTGGCATTCCCGCTCCTGTCAGGGTCTGTGGAAACAAAATTCCTTTACATTTCCTTGTGAGCTTCCGGAGCATGTAGCCCAGTCTGCATCTTTCCATCTAAACTTTAGCGCTTCAGTAGCCGTCTTTCCACTGAAGTGGAGTTTGCATCCAAATTATATGAAGTGTGGTGAGCAAACCCATGAGACCTAACCCATCTTGCTTTCTCTTTCCTGACTGGCTCTTGGTTGTTCTCTCCTGCCTGCCTACCTTCTTGACGTAGAAAAAGACATTCACACTTACGCCAGCCTCCTGGGGAGCCAGCCCGGCTCAGAAGGTCAGCCACACGCTCCTCGCCGCTCTCCCCAGCATGCTGTGGGCCCTGTGCCTCCCCTTGATGCCCTGCGTCTGTCTGTGGGGGTGATCCACGCCACAGTTCTCTGTGAAACACACGTGCACTTCTTTTGGTTGATTTGAAAGAGAGTTGGGTCCAAGATGTGGGTATATAAAGCATAAATGAAAATATGCCAGCAGCAGAATTGTATTTAATTTGCTCAGTTCTTCTATTCCAATGGGGGAAACATTACCCAACATTTCACAACTTCTTGTATCTGCTGGCCCTGAGCAGGCTGAGTCTGGAGGGCATTGGGAGCGTGAAGTGGGTAGTGGCCCTTCTCCCAACATGTTCCTGCCCCTTCACAGCCTGGCTCATGGTGCTGTTCTGGGAGCCTCTGTGCCTCCCGGCACTCTCTGACTCTCCGCACTATCTGAGCCCCCTGAAGGATGAGGTGAGAGGGCCAGGCCAGTGTTTTGCCACCTCTATTCACGTGCACACAGAGGTGTGCATGGTGACACCAAGCTGCTTGCCTGTGGCAGGAGATGCTAGAGGTCAGCCTGGGTGCTGGTGTGCTGCCCCTCCCAAGGCCAAGGAGGAGGCTGCCACCCCAGCTGGCCTAGTGAAGCTTCTGGTCGCAGGTGTGCCATCCTTGGCGGGGCCCTCGGACTTCTGGCACCTTACAGTCCCGTGGAGTGGGGTTGGGGGCACAGTGAGTGCTGCTCTGCCAAGTTTTCTAGACCCTCTAAAACCCCAGACCCCTGTCTTCCCATGGGGTCTGGGGCGTTGGAACAGCTCCCTGAGCTGAAGGCAGCCAGGAGCCTGCCTGCTGGCTGCAGACTTCCAGCAGGGCACACAGCTTTTTCTGTCGAGGGCCCAGCAGTGACTGTGGAGCTTTGCGGCCACATGGACTCTTGTAGAGTGCAAACAGCCGGGGCTGTGTGCCAATGAAACTTGACTTACAAAAGCAGGTGTTGGGCAGAGCTGCAGTGAGCCTGCTCCAGGCACTGGTGGGAACCTGCAAGGAGCCCAGTCAGGGACAAGCCAGACTGACACGCAGGGTAGGAACGTGGCTTGTGGAAGGTCAGTTTGAGTAGCCTTCCTGGCCTTAGGTGGTACAGCACTCAATAGCTGTCACCCTCTCACAGCTGGTCAGGCCTCTCCCAGCCAGAGCACACCCCCCCTTGTCTGTAGTCGTGGCTCTCACTCTGGCTTGTGGGAGAGTCAGGCCTCAGTTTGGACTCAAGAGGTCTCTCTCTGATTGATTACTGCGCCAAACGGAGTTTTCTTGAAAACTGAAGTCACAAAGTAGAAAAACTGTTGGTAAAGTTCACTGTGAGGCTTGGTCTTCACATGACTTTTCTGACTGTAGTCGTGACTGTGAAGAGCCGTTCCGTTCAAGCGCTTGGTTCTCAGAGCAGGCATTGGAATCTTGTTGTCATCAATGGAGCAGCTGGTCATGGCCCAAAGACGGGCCGTGTCCCAGCAGGCCGATTCCCCTATGCGGCATCTTTGCAGGAGCTCGTGTACTAGGGTGCTGCGTTGGCTCCCTGGGTTGGTGACCCAGGATGTGGCACTTCTCTGGTGCTGGGCCTTGCTTGCATCCTCAGTCTCTGAGCTTTGACCCTGGTTCTCATTGGGGGCGTGGCTGTGACCACCTGGCCTCTGGGTGGCCTGTGCACTGGTGCAGCCCTGCTTCTGCCAGCCCTGGCTACAGATAAATGTGACGGAGCTTGGATGGAGCCAGCCTTGTCGGGGTTTCCTGATGGCAGGGGTCCCACACAGGACCGGGAGATGCAGGCAGCAGTGTCTCTCTTAGTGCGATTTGTTTGTCCAGGGTCCTAGAAGGCACCAGGCTCGGTGACTCAGTCCCTTTCCCATCCTGTGAACTTGGGGTCATCTACTAAAAGGCCTGAGGAGCTTGTGTTCACTGGGTGCTTCCTGAGCACAGGCCTCTGCCACCAAGCTCTCCTGGCCCAGCCTGAGGGTGGAGAAGGAGGCATCCTGGCCACCACCACATCATGGCTGGCATCTTGGGTGCTTAGGGTCCCTTTTGTGCCTTCTTACCTTGTTTCCCTCCTCCAGGAGGCAACGCACGGGCCACAGGCATGTCCCTCCAGTACACAACACCAGGGGCAGATGGTGTGACCCAGCTGAAGCTGACGGCTGGGGAGGATGCAAATGCCAGCAGGAGGCAGTCAACGGCGTGGCTGGCAGCCATGCACAAGGTACTGAGGTGGGGGCTTGGGAGGCTGGGCCCTTCTGCTTAGAGCACAGGTCCCCTTTTCCCAGAGGAAGACCTGCCTCCTGCCAGCTGGGGGTGCCCACACCAGCTCCAGCCAGCACAGGACCAATCAGGTTTCTCCACATTTACTTCTGGTCACCTTGTAGGCTGTCAAGCTCCTCTACGAATCTCGGGACCAGTAACTCCACGTGGGACAGACAGCTTGGAACAGCGGAGCCTGCACTCTGTGCATGCACAGACGCTAGTTCCACATGTGGTGGGAAATGCAATTCAAGTATTTGGAGAAACAGAAGCGTTCGCTTACCTAGTGCAATATGTACACAGTTTATTAATGCTCTAAACAGCTTCATGCTTTAGAATTTGTGAATACACAAATATCTTGTTGATAATTGGGGATGGGAGAGACTGAGCTACACTACCGCTAAACTATTTTTAGCATAATCTATGCCACGGTTTTATGAGTGCCCAGGTTTACTAGAAGTTTCTGGCCCCCTAGTGTCTCATTAATTCTTCCATAAAATGATTTGGGCAGTGGTGGCTCAGGCTTGAGTTTGTCCTGGAGCCTGCCGGGTTTCTCATACACCTGTGTACAGTCTGCCTGAGCCCATTTCACAGACTGTCCGTTTACTGAGTCACTAATTTGGGGCTATGAACAAACCTTTGAGATGTCACTAAGGGGAAGGATCCAGCTTTGTGTTTTATACTTTTCACTTACTGTTCCACTTTATTAAAATAATTGTACAATAATTTGTATATAAAGCTTATGATTAAATCCTATTTTGAAAATACAGACCAGGCCTCACCTCACTGTGTCCAGATACCCCGAGCTTTCCCGCTCTAGCTCGGTTCCGGCTCCAGAACACAAGACGCACAGCCGCGGTGGGAGACAGCGTTTATTGTGCACAGTGACACGCAGCAGCGGTGTCGGGACACAGCAGTTGCTTCCAGCAGCAGAGGCTGCCCCACAAGGGCGTTCACTTTTCATCACCACACTGTGTACAAGCAATGCTTAAAGGTGATCGACTACAGCAACAGATCTATACACATATTTATACATAAATTATACACAGGACTCGTACATGGAAAATAAAGGCTAAGGGCCTGGATTTTAATGAGAAAACATTTCCAATGTCATTCTGGTAGTTTTGAACGGTCTAGTCAAAAAATACTTTTGGTATATAAAAGCCTGTGTGTACAGTTCGTTCAGACTTCAGGGAAGTGCCTTACTTACTTTAAGTCTGGAACTGGGGCAAAGGTTATTGCATCACTGCTGGCCGGACTGGGGCGGCTGGGCCCTGGGCCCTTCTGCCCCACAGCTGCCCCTCTTGACACACAGGCCTCCCCATGTCCACCCCACCCCGAATGACTGCCCTCAGCCTCCTGGCCCATGGGCTGCAGGGTCTGCCCGCACTCAGAGCAGAGCATGTCCACACTGTGAGAGGTAAGAACCACACCTGGGCAGCAAGAGGCTGCATAAAAGGTAGTGCTGTGAACGAAGGAGGGGACAGTGCTGTGTTGAGGCTCCTGACTGTGTTGTCAATTGGTCTCGAGGGCTCTCGTGTCCAGGGCACAGAAGTCCAGCCCAGCACCATCAGCCTGTGGGTGACCTAGACCAATGCCTGGAACAGGAAGTGGAGCACCCACGGCAGGACACATGCCAGGGACCACCACTAGGCAGGAGTTTCCAGACGGGGGCTCCTCTGGTTATGAGGGAAAGAAACGCGTGTGGTGAGGGTGAGAGGATGATGGGTTTCTGTGATTTCCAGTAACAGGAGGGTAGGGCTCTAGCAGGGGGCGCACCTCACAGCAGCTGCAAGTTTTCATTGTTGGGGGTGGGGGTGACATCAAGAACAAGGGACGGCCTTGGGGCCAAGTCAGTCAGAGCGTTTGTCTTCATTGGCAACCAACCAGGGGTATCACAGGGCTTCTTACTGGCAACAGGGGCAGTTGTTTAGAAAGCTGGGTATTTATTTAGATTTACAGTAATTGGCAAAATTCAGTCTTCTTGGAGGCGAAAGTACCTCTCCCAGTTAAGGGCAAACTGGAGAGAGGGCCTCACCAGAAACTGCAGCAATTTCACATTGTGGACGCTGTCTGCTAAAGTGAGCACCATTAAAACCATTTCTAGCTTCAGCTTTCCTGGGGAAAGGGCAGAATGATCTCTCCAGTGGCTCCTCGTCGCTGGCGAGCCTGTGCGGTGGGTGCTCCAGTGGGCAGTTCAGGCGAGCGTTCGCTGTCGGGGTTTGATCCGGGGATACAACTGGGAAGCAACGGAAATGAGTTAGGACCAAGAGACAACACACTGAGCAGGAATCAGCGTCCAGGTGCCAGGCTTCCCTGGGCCTGTGTGTGGCTCCCCACCTCCTGCTCATCCCAGGTGGCTGCATGGCTAGCTCCTCCTCCAGGCAGAAGCTGGGCTGTAACCCTCCTACTGAGACCCTCCCTAACTCCCTTGAAAAGTTGCACCCCCCCCCCCCCCCCAGGATACCCTATCCCTCTGTATCTCTCAGTGCTTAGTACCAACTGAAATACTTGTCACCGTAAGCTCCCGGTTCACTGCTGGGTTCCCCTCAGTGCCTCGCAGGTGCGTGGTGTTCAGTGCATGTTTGCGGAATGCAAGCAGCATCTGCCAGCCCCAGAGAGGCACACGGGGTGGGGAGCAGAGGCAGCCGCTGTGCCAGAGGAGTGATGCAATTATTAATACAACACGGGTAGCAACCTGCAGGCTCCTCACCTCATCCCCGTTAAAGAAATTTCTGAGCTGCAGAGAATTCTGGTTGGCGTGAGGCTGGCTGCTCACTGTAGTTCCCCATGGGCAGAGCATACTGTGAGCAGCCCTTGTCCGGGCCTCCCCAAGAGCAGATGCCCCCGCTGCTCCCACGGTGTGAGGTAAGCCTGGGGCTCTCCAGGGGTCTGCCAGAGCCTTGTGCCAACTCTGCGGACCTGCCCGTCTACAGAGGGGGGCACTGGGGCTGGGAGAAAGGCAGTCTCCTGTACGAGTCACCCAGCAGGATGTGACCCCATGCTATGCCCGGTGTTGTCTGACTTACGGCAGGTAGAAAAGGACAGCTGATTTCCTGGTGCATAACCTTGGGAGTGAAGTTGGAGCAGTTGAGTCAGACCCCAGGAGAACGAGCTCAGAGTGCTTACCCCCAGCAGGTTTTTGGGCACATAGCCCTCCCGGTCCCCAAGGCGAGCCCACCACCACTCAGTCTCGCTTTCGTCCTTGCGCCTTAGGACAGTGATGGCATCGCCCTCGTGGAAGGACAGCTCGTCGCTGTTCTGGGCCTCGTAGGCCCACAGGGCATACACCACTCCTTTGTTCATCACGCCCAACTTCTCCTGTACCCCTGGACAAGAGAGCAAAGGGTCAGGGCTCTGCAGAGGCCGGGCTGCAGAAAGCCCCACTCCAGGACCAGAATGGACATGCCACTGTTCTCAGGCAGGCCAGCAGATGCCCATGGTTGAGAGGTCAGAAGCCAGGGCCACACTGCCTGAGCCTCCCCAGGCCAGCTCCCCAGGCCTTTAAGACCCTTTGCTTAATGTCAACAGTCCTTTCTACGTCCCATGACTGCTACTGAAGTTTTGAGTCCAGAGGCAAAGGTGTGTTGTTGCAAAAGGCATTTCTTAAGATGAGACTTAGAACTCACATCTGGAACAAACTTTCAAAGGTCAATAACTAAAGCAGCTGTGTGACTGCTCTTGGACGGCAGAAAGCACTTATAAATGGCAGTGAAGGAGCTGCACACAGGTGAACCACAATGAGCAAGCTCATGCCCAGAAGTCACCTGCGGGAACCCAAGAAAGGCCAGAGGTGCTAACGGCCCGGGTACCTCCCTCCTCCACACAGGTGTCACTGTGACTGCGGCCTCTCCAGCCCCACCACACGGACCTCAGGGCACGCTGCCTTCTCTTCACTGGGAGCTGGGGCCTGGAGGAGGTGCCTGTCTTACTTAGTTCATCACTTTATCCCCAGGGTCTCACACAGGACTCGGCCCACAGGCTCTCAAGTTGTGTAGAATGGATGACCTGTGACTGTTCAGCCTTCAGAACAGAGAAGATTTTCCATCTCTTGGGAACTCGGACCCTGGCTAAAGCAGTTTAATTAAGACATGATGAGCTTCACTCATCACAGGCTCACTTATCAATGGTCACCACAGGACGGAGACAGGGACCCTACCCTGGCCTGACCCTGGGACATGCACAGCTCTCACAGGCCTCTTTCTGGGCTGCCTCAAGTCCTGGTGCTTTGCAGCAGCAGTACACAGGCACTGCCTGGCCACCCACGCCCCCAAACCCTCTGCCCAGAGGGGCAACACCTGTGCAAAGAGAGAGGGGATTTTTGGTTTTTAGCAATCTGGCACAGAATCCTTCTAACAACACGAATTTTCAAACATGTTCCCAGGAATTAACCTAAGGGACAGCGTGACCTCCATTCTAATGAACCTTCCTGCACTGCCCCCGACATTGAAGTCAGGGCTTCTCCCCTGGCCAGGCAGCACTGGCGCACGTCACCACTGCAGCCAGAGAGAACCTGAGGCGCACTCCAAGCTCCGCTGCGCACCATATAAAAACTGCGAGCACTGGATGTAGCCCTCTTCCATCTCTTCACACTTGTCTGCGGCGGTTTCGATGTCGCTGATGGTCGAGGCGAAAATGGCAGCGCCGCTCTCCACCAGCTGTTTGCAGAGGTGAACACTGTTGCAAGAGGCAGCGCAGTGCAGCGGCGTCCTGGAATGGACGGGAGGTGAGCTGCTGTGAGGCGCTGCCACGCTGGCCACCTCCTGCAATGCAGCCCTCTAGAGACCTCTCAGGGCTGTGCTGTGCCCCGGGGCCCTGCAAGTTTCTGTGCAGTTGTGTTTCTAATGGTGCAACTTCTACTAACAAATTGTTTGGGACCACATATAAATTTCTGAAGAGAGGGAGCAGGGCATGGACTGAGAAATGGCCTATAGAATAGATGTTCGTTGCACAACGACATGAACGTACTTCACACAGCTGACGTGTCCCTTAAAATGGCTACAGTGGTAAATGTATTTTCTACCACAGTTAAAAAAAACAGATGTTCAAACACAGCGGGACAGACAGTGGCCTGAAGTTCACAGTAACACCTACCAGGGGCCCAGGGGGCCTGCACAGCAGTGGCAGGCCCTGAAGGCAAACACAAACCTCGCAAACCACCTAAGCGTCGACCCCAAATGGGGCTGAGGGCTCTTTCGCACAGATGATCAGGCCACTTCAAACAGACCAAGAGGGAATCAGAATGGGCAGAATGCCTGACTACAGTGTCACCAACCAGATGCCTTTAGCAGGCTACTCGAGAGAAGCAGGGCCAGGAAGACAAGCGAGGACACTGTGCGGTGTGAGGCGGGACGGGCTTCCCCACGGTCTGGTGGTGGTGTTTCCCCTTTTGGGCTGTATGGAGGGGATCTCTCGACCCCTGCCCCAGGGCCCTCACCAGCCGTCACTGTCAGCAGCGTTCACGTTGACCCCAAAGTCCAGCAGGAACTTCACAATGTGGTGGTGGCCGGCACAGACTGCGTTGTGCAGCGGGGTGATCCCTTCATCATTGGGCTTGCTGGGGTCTTCCACCTAGGACATGGGTGAGTGTAAGCCACCAGCCCCGCGGCACCCCGAGCAGCACAGGCTGCAGCTGTGCTCAGCTCACCTCATAGATGATCCTTTGCACCAGGTCGAACTCTCCTTCCAAAGAAGCATCTAGGAGCAGCGCCAGGGGGTTGAAGCGGACTCTCAGCCCGTGCCCTGTCCGCTCCGAGTTAGGCTTCTTGAGGTTGGTCCGTTTGCTCTGTTGGGAAGGAAGCATGCTTTCAAACAAAAGGTGACAACCCACCAAAGAACCGAACCTGCAGGGAAGGAGGGCAGGGCTGAAGCCTCAGGCAGTGCTCTCACCCAGCAGCCCGAGCACCCGCTCTCCGGCCCAGCCAGGCCCTCTGCTCACAGAAAGCGTGCTCTGAGGGGAGCACTGCCTCAGGTGGGGCCCTGGGTCTTCCGGGTGCCCTTGGGGGGAGTGAGGTGGGGACAGTCAAGCTTCTTAACTCCTTCCACCCCCATGAGTGAGCAGCTCATTCCTACCAACTGCGACGGACTCCTAGCTCCCTCTCTGCTCTATCAACATTGACCTCCCACCAGAGGGCTCTGTCTGGAAGGTTCTTCTCCCCTTTGCTACCTGCCCTTCAGATTCCAGCTGCAGCGCCCCTCCCTCAAGGAAACCTTCTTGGGCCTCACTGACTGGGTCCTCCAGTAAGAGCTCTGCAGCCTTGTGCACTTCTCCTTCTGAGCCTGGTCCCTGTGCTGACGTGACTGTCCTCCCCCTTGGCCTGACTCAGTGAGGGCAGGAACAAGTCCGGCAACCACCCCCGCCCCAACACTACAGCTAACTAGGAAGCCATGGCCCTGGTCTAGAACGACACCCACCGTAGAGGCTGCTGGCGGGGGCATGGCAGGGGCAAGTGGCGGAGGGACTTGCTCTTCCTCTGGAGAGGGGGCCTCGGCCCCAGGGCTGGGCAGCTGCTCTGTGGACAGGGCTGTGGCCACATTGTTGTTGTCGTCCTCGGCAGGCTCAGCTGTTTGGTGAGTGGTTGGGGGACAGATGAGCCCCTCAGGTTCAGAAGGGAGCTCATTGTCATTGGCGTCTGAGGATGGGGCAGGCTCAGCAGGGAGTGGGGCTGTGGGCTGGGCAGGGCTGGACTCTCCCAGGTTCCCGTTGACGTTGGTATTTCCATTGTCCACATCGGCTAGGGTGCCCATGAAGTCCTGTGAGGGGCTAGGCTGGTAGAAAGGGGTGCCCTCCATGCCCCCAGCCAGAGTGTTGAAGCGCTGGTATAGAAGCTTCTGGATGTTGGGCCCGCCAGGGCCCTCGGGCTCCGTGATGGAGCTGCGCTTCTTCAGGGGCCGCGGCGCGTTGGCCAGCTTCCTGCGCAGGGCCTCCAGATCAGCGTCACTCTGGTAGCGCAGTGGCGAGTGCACGATGGGCGTGAGCTTGGTGGGGCTGAGCGGCCGCGGCAGGCTCTCCACGGTGCCTGTGGCATCTCCGGGCGGGGCAGGGCTGTCCTGCTCTGGCTCTTTCTCAGCACTTTCTGAAGGTGGCTGGGGCTGTGAAGTGCTTGTGGCCAGTGACCCGTGAAGAAACGGTAACGGTGAGGGGGACGTTGAACCGGATGGTAAAACAGGTTTACCGTACACTGGAGGAGACACAGAGGACAGGGGCAACTTCGGCATCCTGCAGGGTCTGGGGTCTAGTCACTGAGCTTTTTTTTTTTTTTTAGGAAGACTGGCCCTGAGCTAACTGCTGCCAATCCTCCTCTTTGTTTCTGAGGATACCGGCCCTGACCTAACATCTGTGCCCATCTTCCTCTACTTTCTATGTGGGACGCCTGCCACAGCATGGCTTGCCAAGTGGTGCCATGTCGGCACCTGGGATCCGAACCGGCGCACCCCGGGCCGCCAAAGCAAAACGTGCAAACTTAACCGCTGCGCCACCAGGCCAGCCCCTGAGCATCTTTCATTACACAAGAGACAGGCTCCTACAGAGACTCTGAATCTGCTGTGGTTGCTGGTAAACGCTAATTTAAATCCCCAAGGAACCCTCTGTTCAAAGAACCTTCCCGACTCCTTTTGGAAGGTGGAGTGTCTCTCTAATTTATCAGTTTTTACATCTGGGTTTCCAGAATTTGGGGCTTCTCAAATTAAAAACCAAAAAGGTTGCAAACCTGACTCTCCTGCTCCAAATAAGTCCTCCTTGTTTTCTGGCCAAGGAGAAAGATGTCACCTCTAAACACACATCTGACCCTTGGACTAAGTCCAGCAACATAAAACACAGCCCACCTCAGACAGCAAGGTTTTACCTGGGGGCCTGGGAGCTCCAGAGAAGAGTGCAAACCTTTCCTGGCATGGGCCAGAGCCCGGTCCACAAGTAAGCACTGGCGCCTCCACCTGGAAGGTCCTGGGCATGGGGTGGCCAGGCACTCCCAGGAATCCCTGAACCACAAGTCTACATGCTTAGGCCCAAGCCCAAGAATGTCTGAGGCGGCCCCAGGCCAGAGGTGATGCGCAGGATCCTACTGTATGGTCAGAATCACCCTTGGCCTCGGTATGTGTGGAACGAGGCTCCGTTCTCTCACCCACCTTTCTAGAATATCTTGGCCCCCAAGGCTGACTTCCCTTCACCCAAACCAGGGCTTTTCTCCCCTGTAGGATCTGAGGGAGGTTCCCAAAGCAGCAGAGACGCCCCCCATCCGTCAAGTCACCTCCCAGGGGTCTGGCTCAGCCACTGCCAGGAGGCCAGGGAGATCAGGCCCAGACAGAGCTCCCCTATGCCCGCTCCTTGGACAGCTCCTGCACAAGCTGTCATGAAGCAGGAGAAAAAGGAAATTCCGAAATCTCACCCTTCCGGGCACTGGATTTCCTGAGTAATGCAGGGAGGCGGGGGCTCAGACAGGAAGTCAGAGAGCTGTGACCCACCTGCAAAACTGCTCTATGCATTTCATCTTCTATCCCCAGCCCCAGGACACCTAAGGCCACACTTGACATAAGAATCAAGTTTAACCCAAATACAAGGACATGAACTGGCATTTTCTTAAGCATAATTTCCTAGGCGCAAGAGAAAGAGAATACAAACCCACACGGTACCTGCTTTAACCGACTTATTTAAGGCGCTGTGCACCGCTGGCTGGTAATTCTTAGGTGGCGTGGCTTGTTGGAGGTACATGGAGTAGATGGAACTTGAGTTCACTGTCTGGGGTCCTTTCCTGGGCGACTGTGGTCTTGACCCCTTGTCAGCCAGAAAGGGCCTGATGGCCACAGTCAGCGGGAGCTCAGTTTTGCTGTCCCCAGCTGGAAATGCAGGTGGCCCCGCTGTCGGGTATGTAGGACTTGGTGGCACAGAAATCCTCTGCTGAATCTGCTGCGAGGAACCTGGCTGGTGGGTGCCGCCTGCAGGAGGCAGTGGGGCGGGTTTCTGCCGACTGGGCAGGCCTGCGCTGGGCCTGGGCAAGCTGCCCTCCTTTCTCCTCTCCAGGGAGTTTGTTGACCCTGGGCCCACAGGCGCAGGACTTGGGTATGTCCCATAGCTTGGAGGCAGCTGCTTGCCGACACCAGGGATAGGGGGTGGCACTTTACCAACCTCGATGCCCTAAATTGAGATGTTAAGAAGAAAAACAAAGTCACCCTTTGAACGCTAAGCATATTTCCATCCAGAGTCACAAGAGAATACAAAGTAGGACTTGTAATCCTTCAAATCGGCTTGTGACCAGGCACAGGGCACACTGTGGGGATCAAACAGCATGGCTTATTGCTCGTCACTTGTCTGTGACAGAACAATCCTGACCAAAAGGTGTTTACACTTGCAGACTGCTCAGGTGCTGAGGGTCCATGACCTCCTTCACACTTGAGTATAATTTGGACACTGACAGGATTAATTTGCCTCATGACAGCTCCCACCCCCTAGATGAAGACGAAGGCCAAACAGTGGTATAGTTAGGAGCTTGTCTGTGTTTTGTGATAAAGACAAATGGCCTACCAGCTTCTCCGTGGCTCCTAAAGCCGATAAGGGCACAGGCTGGCTTGAGACTGTCCCCTGCTTGAGAGGCCCCTCCACGCTTGAGTCCTTCCAGTCCACGCTGGGGATCTGCACTGGTTTCATTGAAGAGCTAGAATTTTGTTTTAATGTTGGCCAGTTTCCATCGTTGGCTTGAAAAGAACATAGAATTTAAATAAAATTTTTCCTGAAATTACCTGAACCAACATGAGAAAAATCCCCTGCCAGAAACAAAAATCACCTTCTGAGACATCACACTCTGATGGAGTTCCACTAATCCGGCGGCCGACCCCCACCCCTCCACACACCAGCTCATGCATGGCAAGAGGCAGGGCGGCCTCTGCTGGCATGGCATCACCGACGCCCACAGCGCTCTGGGGACGGACTCGGTGACCAAGCACAGAGCTGCTCTGAGCCGGAGGAGGGGCCAGAGGATTGAAGCAACATCCTCAGGCCCCCGTTTCAATATAGCTCAAACCCATTACATCAACACCAGTGAATAAAACCAGCATTGGCACTTAATTTTGAAACACGATTTAGAAATATAATTACATACAGCAATAAAAAAAGTCTTATCTTTGACTTCATAACAGGTTTGACCCGTACTGCTTCCAGTATTAAAAGAAAAAACTTGACTTTAACTTGTTAGAGATTTCTACCCCCTAACACGACTCATGATCACAGGCGGCCAGCACAAGCGCCCACTGATTGGAGTGCAGGCTACCATTCTGCTGCCAGGATTAGAGAGCCAGTGAAGCCACATCTTCAGAAAAGCCACTGAAAAGATATTTTTTACAGAGCATTTTCCAAACTGAAAAAGACTGCAGAGGATTCCCTCTCACAGTGACATTTTCTGCCACGGCATCTGTAGGGTTGGATTACCACCCTGACTCAGGCTCCTGTCTCCCCCTTCACAGGCACAGACGCTGGACTGGATGGAAGCAGTAAGCACCCCAGCCATCAGCCATACGGGTCAGAAAGAAATCCAAGGGGACCGTTTGGGGCCCTGCTGACAAAAACAGCACATCCTGGTCCTTCATCCCATCTGTCAGCATGGGCAGGGAGGTGGAGGGGGAGGTGTGCCACTGAGAGGCGACAGGCAAGTCACTCGTCTTCACAACAACAGAGCCTGAGCCCAAACCTGCAACTCATAACACAAGAAGAGGGAACTCTCCCACGTGCTCTAAGCACAACCAGAGGCGGCAGCATCACGTGCAGCGAGGATGGGCAGAGCCTCCGGGCACCCTGGCTGGCCCTGTCGGCTGCAGCTGTACAGTGCTCACTCCTGGCCACATCCACCGTTGCGGGAGCGCTGCGAGCCCAGCCGCATCCACTGGTGTACTGCTGAATTACTACCCTGTACAAGTCGCTCCAGGAAGCACGGCTCCAGGATGGTTCTAGCCAAGCTGCAAGGGCCTGGTGAGGCCTCCTGAAGCTCCAGTCCTAACTGTCGCTTTGCTCTCTGTGGCCTGTCAGCCTCTTCCAGGCCAGAAGCACATGTGCCTTCACACCTCCCTGGTTAGCTTAGCCTGGGGATGCGTGGGCCAGAAACACACAGGTTCACCAAGCGGGTAGTGAGGTGAAAACTACGGGCCCATGGGGAAACAAGCAGAGCCCACCGCAGACAAAGAAGGCAGGGCAGGACCAGCCACTGGAGCCAATTTCCCAGTCTTGGGGTCACAGAGAATGCAGCCATTCAGCTACTTCTGAAATCCCATGGCAACGGGAGGTTTTATGGAATTCAGCCACAAAGGGAGTAAGAAGGGACTAGGAATTTTCAAGTCTAGACGCAATGAGCAGGCCTTTGTCAGTTTGGAAAAACAAATGATTGTTGATTTAGGAGGATTAAAGAGGACCATCACTTCCCGCTGGGCCTGCCAGCTGACATACGGTTTGCAAACAGGTTTGCGGAGCGCCGTGAGGAGCTGCAGTCAGGCCCGACATCGAGGTCTGACACTGTCCACGAGCCGGTCATTCTGAGTTTACCATGGCCATCTGTGTGACACGGAACCAGAAGGACAGCCGACAGTGCAGGTTAGAGTCCCCACCGGGGAGATTTCTCACCCCAGCTCCACTCTGGGAGGAGATTCTGCCCCCAGTGTGGGGTGACACAGGTTTCCTACGTCCAGTGACCTTACACCACAGCGGGCAGACCAAGGCTAGTGCTGAGCTTCTGAAGGACACCTTCTCCGGGCCCTGTAAGGGTGTCCCCTCCCTGCAACCCCCGTGAGGTGGCCTAGCACATGCCCACAGAGAAGAGGGAAATGGGAGATACTCCCAGCTCGGCAAGTGTTTGAAATGAAGTCAGCAGAGAAGTAGCTGGCTGCGCTAATTGTCTACCATTGCAAACAGACGAACAGCTACTCCCACCGCAGGGTGGTTCGAACTCTAAATAACAGCTTATCAAAGAAAGCTGCAATGACAGGTTGTACCGACCACACACTCCGCGTGGCTGCTGAGACACAGCCGCGAGGAGATCCGAGCTGGGGAGCGCAGCTCATGAGAGCTGCTGATGCCTTCTCCAGGCTGGGTCAGCACAGACCCCGAGCCCCATGGCAGGAGCAGCACAGGTGTTGCTGCTCAGACTAGGTGCGAGGCAAGAGGACACAAAGCAAACCAACAAAAGTCCACACAAATCTAGCACCAATCCTGATGAAAGTCTTCAAAACATAGGCCTGACACAGGCCGGTGAGCAGGACTGTCATCACAAAGGAAGGATGCTGCAATGTTAGTACCTGAGCCCCACGATCCTGTGTATTACAGGGAAACGTGTCAACCCCAGTCATAACGAAAGTCTTACTGCAAAGAAGCCCTGGCTTTTAATGCACTGGTTTAAAAAAACTAGCCGTCTGCATCCAAGGAAGGAGAGTGGACTGTCCACGGAGAACGCAGCCTGCGCTTGGCTGGGAGGCCAGGGGCTCCACAGGACACCCCACCCTCCTCAGGTGAGCTGCTCACCACGGTGCCAGGAGACCTGAGTCCACTCATACCACATGATTCAATGTGGCCAAGGGCCAGAGTGATGGTCTGTGGACCTTCTGATTAAGACCAGGCCGAGAGGCACAGGAAAGACCAGCCACAGTGTCTGTCCATGGGAGGCAGCGCCTCTGCCTGGGCCACAGGGAGGCGTCCACGGGTACACACAACCTGTGGCACGAGAGGATCAGGTCTTAAATAATTTGTGTTTTGAAAAGCGACACAGTGAAGACATTCAGTTCAATACAGAGAACCTGTGCTTGTTGTAGCATCATCGTTACTATGGTGCCACACAGCTCCCAAATGCTGCCCTAAAAGACAAAGCACCTCAGGGGACACGGAGGGTGGGTGGAGCCTGGGGAGCAACGTGGGGCCCCCCCGATGCCCCTGTCCCCCACAGTCCCCCTTCCCTGCGCACTTACTCTGTCCCAAGAAGAGGGCCTGGGCCACTCACCGGATTTAGATCTTCCATGGGCGGCGCTTGAGGCAATAGTGAGAGACTGGGGCTTTACGGGGTCCCCTGGAACAGAATAGCTGCCGGCGCTGGGTACCTGGATGTACGGCCCCACTGCAGCAACCCTGCCAGGAGTGCTCAGGGGTGACTGCGGCGATGACGTGCCATTCACACGGCTCAGCTACAAAACGGGGAGAAATGAAAATTAAGATTCTCCTAAATTAAAAAAAATTGTAAGCGTAGTGTGACAGACTGCTCAGAGTGGAACCACTCACTCAATAATTTGTACTTCGAAAGCTCCATCATCTGAAAGATCAGTATCTAGAAAGGGTGAGACTTCAAAGAAGGGCCTCAACCCACAGTTCCAGGTGAGCAGTTCACTCTGGTAACACCTACCTCTTTGTGAGCTATAAAAACCAGGAGCTGATAACAGAACAGCTTCCCAAGACACCTCCACGTTATCTTCTTACCTGAGGGGCGCTCTCCCTCCCCTGGGTGGGCAGAGGCATCTGTCAAAGCCTGGGCTCTGAGCCTGGCCTCAAATCCTGCTCTGTCATTTACTTGCTGTGCTGCCTTGGCAAGTGACTTAACCTCTCTGAACCTCTATGACCACAGCTGTAAAGTCAGGATAAGGGTTGTTGTAAGGACTGAACAAGTCTTGCACGGCACAGTGACAGGGTCTGGAACTAGGCGAGGCTCTGACCAGTTCCCTGAAGGTAGCTCTGCCATTCTTAGCAAGGACACCAAGCCATAGCCAATGACGCTGATCATGCGATGCTGCCCAGCAACAAGAGGGCCATAACAGGGATCTAACTAGAGAATCACTGACTCCTCAGGGGTCCCCAGACAGGCTATAACTGAGAGATCCAGAAACCCCCTGAATTGTCTGCAAAATTATGCATGGATGAGCACTTGTCATTTTATGGAGAGGGTCTGGGTCTTTGACAATTGCTCAAAGGTGCCTAGGACCTTGGGGTGGAGACACATCTCTGCAGAACCACCAACTTCTTCAAGGAGATCCCCTAAAGCATCAGGTGGAATGCAAGAAGTAACATTTATCTAGCCATTTGTGATGGTTAATTGTACACGGGTAGGCCATGGTACCCAGGTCTTAGTCAAACATGTCAAATGTTGCTCTGAAGGCATTTTTTAGATGAGATTAACATTTAAATCAACAGACTTTCAGAAAAGCAGATTGCCCTCCATCATGTGGGTGGGCCACATCTAATCAGTTGAAGGCTTTACAAGAAAAAGACTGAATTCCTCTGAGGAACTGGCAATTCTGCCTACAGACTGCCTTCAAACTCAAGCTGCAACATGAACGGTTTCCTGGGTCTTCGGGTTTGCTCTGCACATTTCGGATGTGCCAGCGCCCCCTGTTGTGTGAACCAGCTCCTTAACATCAACCAACCCACCTCTCTACACACACTCTAGTGGTTCTGCTTCTCCGGAGAACCCTGACTAGTAACACCGTTACTAAAGAAAGTAATGTCAGCAAGCATGGAGAGCAGACATGCTGCCTCCCCCATGGGCCCTGTGTTGCTAATTGAGAGAAAAAGAAAAACCATTATCAGAAATCATCGAATTATACAGATTAACCACTGACCTTTAAGCTCTCTGGTTAAAAAAAAAAGTTAGATTTGTTAATGAGACTTGTAACCTGAGACCACTGATTACGGCACCCAAAGAAGTGGCAGTTCCCTTTTAACCCATCCCACCCAGGCAAAGCCCCCAAAGCCCGCAGTTCTCAGCCTGAAGCTATCTTCAGAGCAGCAGGGGCTGACGAGAAGACGCTTGTCCAACTGTGAAAGCACCAGTTACTGCGTGTGATGAGGGGACTCTGGGAGCACTGCCCAGCTGGAGGGCTGCCTGCTCCACTCCCGGCTCCCGAGGGCAGAGTGCCTGTCAGCTCTGTACTCAGCTCGGCTTCCCTCGAACCCTGAGCACCACCAGGGGAGAAAGACCAAGGGCCACGTCCAGCCAGAGACACGGCGCACAGCAGTCCCGTGTCCTCCACAAGCTCTCGGTGAAGCGTGTGCTCACCAAGGCACTGACAGTAACAGCCAGACTCGGGGACACCCTGCCTGACAACAGGGCTGGCTCAAGCGACCACAGCCCCTGGGACATGAGTATTATACAAAAGCCATAAAGGGAATGAGGTAATGAGCTGGGAAGATACCCACGTTGCAGTAAAAACAAAAAAGACTAGCTAGAGAACAGTGTGAATGATATAATTTCTACAATCCACTTTCACTTACAAATTAAATACCTTTTGGTTTGTATTAAGCAAAATACTGAAACCACTAACAACTATCATCCCTGAAGAATGAGAACAGAGTGAAGGGACTGTCACATTGTCTTTCTGTCCCTAAATACTTCTGTACTGTTTTATCTTTTTTCCAATGAGCATTTATTACATTTGACATTCAAAATGCCAAATAAAGATTTTTTAAAAGCACTAACCCTTATATAGCACTTTGCTTGAGAACTTACAAAGCCCTTCCACACGAGGTGTTTCTAAGGACCCTCACAATGATTCCTCCGGCAGGCAGGGCAAATCAGTCTACAGCAAGGACAGGAGGTCACGCAAGGTCAAGGGATTCGCCCACACGGCACAGCTAACATGCAGACCGGGACCTGGCCCAGCCTTTGCAGCCCCAGAGCCCGCACGCCCCCAGCGGAGGGGAGGAGCCGGAGGAGCGCGGAGGAGGAGGGCAGAGCAGCCCACGGCTGCACACACGGTGCTTCGGATTCCCCACGCCAGGGAACAAACGCATCTTTGGGAAAGAGAACTTTCTTCTACTGTTGCTTTTTATGGTTTATGGCCAATTTAAGTTTTATCAGATGTGGTGGATGGGGGGGAGCAAAATGGCATCATAGTGAAGCTGTGCGATTTTGGACCATTTTTAGTAGTTTATCTCAGAAATATTCTTTTCCACATGCCTGAATTTTTTTCCCATAAAGACGTTCACGCAGTTCATTGATTCGCTTGTCCATCATAGCCACCTCCATGTTACGCTTATTCAAGAGTTCCTTCTGCTGCTGGAGTTTTGAATTCTGTTCCTGGTTAAGCTGGTTACGAATCTGCAAAATACAAAATACAACTTTTATGGTTTGCATTCTCGTTGCCAGGGAGATTAAAAAGAAGAAAAAGTAACATTAAGTTTTTACCTGTATTTACATATATGCATTGTCACCTGTGTGCTAAATATTTTACAAGTACAGCACAGATGAAGCCAGAATAGATTTCTTTTTTAAATTATTTATTTTTTGCAGGGGAAGATTCGCCCTAAGCTAACAACTGTTGCCAATCATCCTCCTTTTTCCTTCCCTTTCGCCTCCTGCCAAAGCTCCAGTACATAGCTGTGTCTAGATGTAAGCTCTCCTAGTACTTCTGTGTGAGCCACTACCCAGTATGGCTACTGACAGACTAGTTGTGTGGTTCTGCGCCAGGAACTGAACCCGGGCCCCAAAAGCAGAGGGTGTCAAACTTTAACCACTAGGCCATCAGGGCTGGCTCAAGCCAGAACAGATTTCTTATGGAACAAAAAAGGGGCAAATATCTGCAAACGTGTCTTTTTCAAAGCATACAGAATGACTGGTACCAACAATGATCATAGTCCTTGGAGATGGCGTTTTAGTGACCACTGCCCTGAACATGTCCTCCAAGGACCTAAGGAGAGGTGTCTGCTCCGCCCGACACAGCCCACTGAATGAGGAACCTTACTGTGGAGGCAGCAGGAAATTCACAAAAGATGGCCTAAATCCCCAAATAGAACGTTCGTTTATCATTAGTGGGTCGCAATCACTTTTAAAAAAGGAAATAGAGGGTGCGGGCCTGGTGGCATCATGGTTAAATTCACATGCTCTGCTTCAGTGGGGTTTGCTGGTTCAGACCTTGGGCACGGACCTACGCATTGCGTGTCAAGCCATGCTGCGGTGGCATCCCATATAGAAGAACTAGAAGGACTTACAACTAGGATATACGACTATGTACTGGGGTTTTGGGGAGGGGCAAAAAAAAAGAGGAAGACTGGGAACAGATGTTAGCTCAGGGCCAATCTTCCTCACCAAAAAAAAAAAAAAAAGAAAGAAAGTAAGAAAGAAAGAAAAAAGAAATAGAGAATAGAAAACATCCAGAGTGCACTGCACATAGAAGGTTCAATCTTGTCTTGCTAAACTCTTTCATATGCACATGTGCTAGTACATACACACTCACATGTGTGTACTAGACAGGAGGTAACGCACTTTTTAACCTAGATTGTAGCCAAAAAAGTTGGAGATAAATAAATATAAATATACTACATTCACCACACCTCACCAAAAAAATCCTTAAAAACCCTGCACTTTTAACAATTGCTTAAGACGTAAAAGAAATCATAACTTTTCATAATACTTTATTTTTCTGCATTTATACTAAAGAACTTAGCAACAAAAACGATTTTACTCTCTGTAATCAAAAATTTTCATTTCAAAAAACAATATAATACTTTTTCTAGCAAGTGCCAAGAGAATTGCAAAACTTGTTTCTGGCATGAAAAATCACCTGCTGAATGACAACTTGTGAGAAAGCGAAGTCCTGAGGGTTGTGATGGACTGAATGTTCGTGCCCTCCCAAACTCACATGCTGAAGCCCTAGCCTCCGTTGTGATGGCATTTGGCCTTTGCGAAGGAAGAACATGAGTTCATGAGGGCGGGGCTCACACGATGGGGTTAGTGCTCTAGGAAGACGAGGAAGAGCCCAGAGCTGTGAGGATGGAACAAGAAGGCGGCCATCCGCAAGCCAGGAAGCAGACCCTCACGATGGACCAAATCTGCCTGCACCTAGGTCTCGGGCTTCCAGCCTCCGTAACTGTGAGCCCTGGTGTCTGCTGTGTAAGCCCGCAGTCTCTGCTGTTGTTACAGCAGCCCAGGCCGACCAAGACGAGGCTCTAACAATAGGTCTCTGTCTTGTCAAAACAAGGTTCATACAAAGACCTTAAATGTCATCGAAAGCTTAATTCTTGACTAGTTTATTATATTGCAAATTAAGTTCTGTACTGAATTTCTGTACTGAGAACATGCTAAGTGAAAGAAGGCAGTCACAAAGACCCACATGTTGCACGATTCCGTTCACATGAAATTTCCAGAATAGGCAAATCCATCGAGACCAAGGAGACTCGTGGCTGCTTAGGGCTGGAGGCGGAGGGGGTGGCGGCATGATGACTAAGGGGTACAGGGTTTCTTTTGGGGCTGATGAAGATGTTCTAACATTGATTGTGGTGGCGGATGCACAACTCTGTGAAGATACTAAAAACGACTTAACCGTACAGTTTAAATAGGTGAATTGCATGCTATGTGAATTATATCTCAAAGCTATTTTAAAAATTCTTTTGTACTGAATACATTTTGTGCCTACTCTTCAATTAGAATCCATTAATTTGCTTCCAGTTCCTGAGGTGTCCAGCCTACGCTGGAAAAAAGTCTGAAAGATGAGGATGTTTTGCTATAACCATTCCCTAGACCGGGCGAGTTACCTGTAGCTCTTGGTACAGTCTTTTTAACTCCACTGCCGCTGGTCCCGTCAGCTTGCCATTGTAAGACTGGAACCCGTTCAGTTTTCCTTTCTTTAAATCTTCCAATTGCTGACTGAGCTGATCAACTCTTAAAATTGCAGTCTGTACTTCCTGCTTCTTTTCCTGGAACATGGCACTGAACCTTTCTATTTCAGCAGCTATAATTTCCCACCAAAAAAATAAATAAATAAATCACTTAGTTGATATTCTTTTTTTTCACGATATTTTCTTATTTTTGTTTTGAGATTTCTTTTTTATTTCTATACATTAAACTAGAGCATCATCTACTGCCAGACCTGGGAAAGAAAACTGTGATGAGCATAATCCAAAACACATTTTAACGAGCCTTTGGAACACCTGATGTGACTGTGCACACGACAAACAACTATATTTGCACTAATTATTGACTATTCTTTAATTAGGCTAATCAGTCTAAAAGCTAGCTTGGTCAAGCCACTTAGGAATCTCAGTGCACCAACAGACCAAGGCTTTGTAAGAGCAGAACCAGCCAAGTCTGTCTTGCTTATCACTGTAACATAAAGTAGACACTAACTGAATTAATAAAATAACAAAGAAACCACAGATGCAGAAATAAAGTGAGCATTTGTATGGTTTATCCTAATACACAGATACAGATCCTCATAACGAGTTGAGTCTTGGAGCACCCCAGCCCCAACCCCATGGGCTGCTGTGACACAGATAACGAAAGGATCTTTCCATTGCATTGCAAGGCTGTAGGAGATCTTCCAACACCACTTAACCTAACCCACCCCATCCTTTTAGAAGCAGATAAGAGAGCAAAGCTTCAGCGCACTTTCTATAGCAAGGTCTGACAACAGCTTGTGAGTGAAAGTGTCCAGAAGCTGGGCTCTGCTTCACCGTATCTACGCCTGCTGCGCATGGAGGCTGAGTGGGCCCACAGGCACCTACACAGATTGCCGTTCATAATCTTGCTGTAGTCTACTTGTCCTCTCATGGCACGGATTTTCTTCAGTTTATTTTCCTGGGCTTCAACTCGTTCTTTCAACTTCTGAAGCTTCTCATTTTCAGAAATAGACTGCTGCTGACGGTGCTCCTGTTGCTTTAGAAAATGTAAACGCTGTTCCTAACAAAAGAAGGAAACATCTAACTTTGAAAATTGAAACGTACGATTACTTTTATAGACTAAAAAAATCTGAGAGGATTCCACAGTATCACCTATTTTAATGAATATTAAAGAAATGCTAGAGGAATCCTGCATACATCAGACCACACAAAACTGAAATTATTGGGTATACAGAGGTGTGAGATGATAAGAGTGAGGCTTTTCAAATATGGGTTTCACTATGCACACTGATCTACATCATTCAGTTAACAGACACGTTCCCTCAGAAAACATTCCGGCAGGAGCAGATCAAGCCCACACTTCATATGCACGAAGACACAATCTCATCTTCATCCCGTCTGTGAAGCCCTAGCCAGCCTGAGTTTCCTGCTGTTAGTACCAGGTTTCCTGCTGCTACAAAGCGGCTTCCAAAGATCCCTTATTTAACCTCCTAAAGGAAATGGGCACTGACGGGCAGAGGATTTTATACTCAAAGAGATAAGGTAACCAGTAAGGAGATAAAGCACTCACTTGCTAAGTGACATCAAACAGTCGTTAGTTCAAGGAAGTGTTTGATTTCATTAGGATTAGTTTCAAACTAATGAAACATTTTATAAGCAAACAAGAACACGACAATCCTAAAGTAAAAATATACGCAATACTCTTCAATAGTTTTTTTCCCTATTAATATGAAAATTCATACCTTAAGGATAACATCAACATTAAATATTCATAGTCCCATATGTATGCATAAATAAACTAACTAAGGAGTGGTTTCAGTGTGATTATGCAGGCATTACACACTACACTCTACAGTAAGGAAATAAGTGCTTAATACATAAAAATCAGCTTTAACTTGTGATTTACATTGCTGAAAATATCTAAGAATTTTTTTAATAGCAATATTCTTGGATCAATATTTGGAAAGGAAATAAAAAGTAAAATTAGAAAATTTTATAGTTATACAATACTATGTACATTTCAGCTTAGAAATCTTATTAATGGGATGCAATACTTTCCAACTAACTTGCTTTTTATTCTTGTAAATCCAATAAGCTTTGTAAGACAACTTTAAAAACAAGTCCAACTTAAATTATTATTTACACACAAGTAGATAGTACAATGAATTACATGGTCATTCGACAAATGAAAAAAGTTGGATTGGACTTGGACATTTGGTTAAGAAAATCTCTCTACAGTGAAAGCAGCAAGAACCGAGGCAGCCATGTTGACACGCCCTCTGTAAAGCAGTTTCAGAACGTTTAAGATCATTCCAACGTGAATCATTTCCAGCAGGCATGGGTGATAGGTCTGATTTTTTTAGTCCATGACTAAACCACTATTCAGAAAACTTTCAAATCCTACCATTACAGAGTTCCAACAACAAACGTAGAACTCAGTGTACACCGAGTGTTACCTATGCCCAGCACTGTAATAAACCAAACCACTTCCTTGTGGAGTGGCATGAAGAGAAGCCCCAGTAACCAAGCGTCACTGTCTTCAGGGCCCACGACACTGTCTTCATCATGGATTGCTGGCTTCTTCTAGAACACTAACTGCCAACTACACCAGCAGAGAACATATCCAGAGGAAAAAGGAGACAACAATGGAAAACATCCTTTCTTCCCAAATTTTGTCTACAATTGGGTAAGGTTAACCATTTCCTGTTCTGGGGTGCCTGTGAGTGGGTGTCAAGGGTCAAACGCTCTTGCTCTGATACCTTCCCAACTTCAAGAAGCTACAGTATGCATTTATGATAATAGGAGATATAGGAGAGAAAGACACTGTGTTTCACACTTCCACGGCATGGTCCTACTCATGAGTGCTACCCATGAATGTATTAACCCCAATCTAAAATACTGGTTGAAGAACATACTTTTTGAACGCTTCCCCACCTCTGCTTTTATAACTTACCTTGGCAACCAACATTTGCTGCTGATTTTCAATTTGCTGTTGTTGCCTAGCTGCCATATCTTGGAGCTCTGAGAGGGTAAGTTCAACACGTGGATTCCCAACCTACAGAGAACAAAACACACTCAAGCTGGAATGTACGTTTATCTGCATAATCGTTTTTCTCTGGCGTCAGAACAGACACACACACATACATATCAGGATCTTAAATAGGTTCCCTAGAAGATAGGAGAATACGAATTAGTTTATTTTCTCATAAGAACTTTTCCTAATTGCTAACTGCTTTTATTAAATATAAATAACAGTTTTTCTAATATACCAGATAATATATTAATAAGGGGCCCAATTTTAAGCAAACCTTTGCAAATGTGTATTGAAAGTAATATTTCCTCTTTTCCAACTGGCTATTTAATAAGTATATTTGAGTAAATGGGGATGTCAAATCTCTAAGGATACAGAACCTAAAAAATAAATGTGCAGGTGACACCTAAGGACAAATGTTACCTCACTGTCACCTGGTCTTGAGAAGCTGAAATATACAAAAGATTCTAAAATACAAATACCTCATTAAAAACACCGTATCTATCGCCTACGTACATCAAGCATTGACCCATCATCGACAGAAAATTATGTATGTGAAATGAATACAAAAAGGTAACACCTAGAGGAGTGGCAGCTGATGGAATTTGAAAGCGTGTCCCCATTTTCTGTTAATGACGATAAATAATAAAATCAAGCATTTTTACTGTGCTTATAATATGCCTTGCACTGAATTAAGTACTTTCCACTTATGAAGTCATTTAAGCCTCGTAGTGATACTACTAGGTAGGCACTATTACATCCCCACTATACAGATGAGAAGACAAGCACAGAGAAGTTCAGATAATCTGCCACAGGTCAAGCAGTTCAAATCGGCAGAATAGAATGCAGAGTCCTTGTTCCTGACCACCACATAGAGCACACTCTTTACTAAGCACACACTAACTAGGGGCATGTACTACTGCGCTAGATGTGTTATATGCACCACATAATCTTCATAGCAAATCTGTGTGGTGGGTATATGAGCCCCAAATTGGGCGAGGAATCATGGGGGAAAGTTGAAGGGACATGGCTAAGTGGATGGAGCTGACAAAAGGAGCAGAGCTCTGAGTCAAGGCAAGTGTGTTTTCTTTCAACCCCTTCAGTGCTAAGCACGGAGGCCACAGCCCCTCCTCAGCCCTCCGCTCTCTACTTCCAGGTCCGTCTGTGCTCTCAGGACCCCTTCAGGCCCCACCACCCCGATGCCCTCCTAACGGTGATTCCAACCCCTGCTCCTCCGACTCCAGTCTGCCCCAAATCTTACAGTGTCCAACACATTCTTGACTCTTAAAAAATGGAATCAGGATTTGTTCAACAGTCTTAACTGGAACCCCCATTCCAGGAAGGAAGGACTATAGAGTAAGCCCCTTTTCAAAACTAGATATTGTAAAGTACCAAGTTAGAGAAACTTCCATTTGAAAAGAAATTTGTTTATTCTACCAAAAAATACCTGGCAGACCCATCAAAATGCCTGAAATTTCCGCTTTAACACTAATAAAGGGTTTCTAATGTCCATCTACTGAGATTTTCCAATCTCCACAATAAAAATATTTTTTGAAACCTGCAGAACTTTTACTTCTTAAACATATTTTTGACTAGAGAAAAACTATGTCCGTTCAGCAAATCTTTCAATTTACATTAATTTCATAATTTCACAACTTAAAGAAAAAAACAAAAAACTATCTCTTTGTTCTTCCCTCCCCACCAGTGGCTTAGAATAACAATGAGAAGAGGACAGAGGAGAAATGTAACTGTTCAGTATTCTGATATTTATACCTGTGAGCAAGATAGAGCTCTTTGTGAGTGTTGTGTCATATGTGTATTTCAAACAACAAAACTAAGATATATTATGTTGTCACAAGTAATTCAGGTATTATACCTTATGCATATGCTAATAAATATGGTAATCTAATAAAATTTTATTGAAGTACATTTACATACAGAAAATTGTATAAATTATAGTGTGCGGTTCAATGAATTCTTTCAAAGTGAACACACCTGTTATTTAATTGCATTTTAAATGGGTTATAAAAACATAAGGCACCATAAACTTGTGTCAACAAATATGCAACATTTTACACTTTAGTGTATATTCCCTTAATTGTTTAATGTGAAAATTTAGCAAAAAGAAGCACCTTTTCAGAGTTTAAGAAAACAAAAACTTTCGATGTAAATTCGATTTTTTTTTTTGGAGGAAGATTAGCCCTGAGCTAACTTCTGTCGCCAATCCTCCTCTTTCTGCTGAGGAAGACTGGCCCTGAGCTAACATCCACGCCCACCTTTCTCTACTTTATATGTGGGACAACTACCACAGCATGGCTTGCCAAGCAGTGCCATGTCCGCACCAGGGATCTGAACCTGCAAACCCCGGGCCGCTGAAGCAGAACGTGTAAACTTAACTGCTCTGCTACCAGGCCAGCCCCTCGATCCTTTTATGACAGGCCTATCACTACCCACCCATTCTCTCCATGTAAACTAAACCCCACTTACAATTTTAAATTCTCCATATGAACTCAATTTATTCAAACAAACCTATGATGTAATTCCTCACTTATTCCTTTTCATTGCATCTAATAAGAAGAAATCAAATCCTGTTCCCTTGGGCACATCGAGGTCCATCATTATGGTAGTGTTACCTGATGAGTTCAACTCCAGGTCACAGAGAGGACAAGCCACTTCCATGACTAGTAAAATTAGCGGAAAAGTTCTCTAACAGCCCAGGAGGATTCCACAAACGTGGGCCCAGAGGAAAGAAAACACTACACCAGCCTTCCGCCTGCTCCAATGTCCTTCCAGAGGGGAGTGCCACCTGGGGCCTCAGAGCTCAGGGTCCCCTCTCAGGCCGACGTTCTACCTGAACTGTGGATTCCAGGAAAAGCATTCCCGTTCCTGATGAATGCAGTTCACTCTCCAGTCGATCACTGATATCACCCATTTTTCCACAATAAGCATGGCCCACCCAACTCCTGGTGTAACTAACTCCCCGCCGCCCCCCCCACCCTGCCCCAGAGGCCTCTCACCCCCAGCCTTCATGATCACTTATCTGGTGAAGATAAATTAAGAGATTTTATTCCTCTAACTTATGATACTTTTACATACAAAATACTGACCTGACAGAAAACTTATACCAGGGACCCTCTAGCTAACGAGAGACTTTGAGAGACTGGGCCTCAGCAGCCACAGGTCCTAGTTCATCTGGTGCCCACAGCACTGGGCCCAGGGCCTGGCCAAAGCCTTCGACCAACGATCAATGATCTATGTTTGCTGAATGGATCTGTCAGGAACTCAATACTTCCTCCTCCTTCCACAATACCCCAATCACACCCCAACGTGGATAGCATCTTTTCAAACTTAAAGCCCAGATTTCTTTTTGTTCTGTCACTCTATGAAGAGTCTACTTCCTCCTCACCATTTTGCCTCTCCAGATCTTTCCCAACACCTTATTAACCCAAAACTCCTCTGGCCCCCATCACCTCCCTTCTGACCATGACCCCTAACTCCTGTCTGCCTGGAAAGGCTATAAGCAGCAGCGGCAATGGAGCTTTGCAAATGAAGAAACTCAACGTGCTCAAGAGCCCGCCATGAGGAAGGAGGGAGGACCAGCAACCGGCCTTCTCCTCTATTCACTGACAGGGCGGCTGTGAAAGGGTCGGGGCACTGGTATTTTTTGAAGACTATACATGTTCAATACCATGATACCATGATCATTTGCTTATCCTCAATATGTCAGATAGAATTCTAGACACTGCAGGCAATATGAAAGTAAAGTGCAGTTTCTCCCTGTTTCCAATGAGCCTCTGTCCTGATGGCTGAGACAAGATCTCACAGGCAAGCAATCAGGTTACCCATCAGTTCAACTATGAGGAACAGGACCGGAGCTCAGTCTTCCTTTATACCGATATTTTCACCGTGAAATAAAAAGAGCATTTCCCAGTGTGGCAGCAAGGACATGGAATGTCACTCTGCACTCTTGTAGAACTGCACTGTTCAGCCTGGCACTCATCCTAGAAAGCTTGTGAGCTCAGAAAAGTGGGACATTTCACAACACCACACTCAGCTACCCTGGGTCCAAACATCACAGGAGTTGTGGGTCTGAAAATAAAAAGATGTCTCCTAAAACTTCCCACCCTGAAACAATGAATCCAAATAAGAAGCTACACCCTCTGTACATTATTGCTCCTGACTTTACAGAAATTTCAATAAAAATATTATCTCACAATACTCAAACAAAAATAAAATATGATTTTCTAATTTTTTATGGTCTTAAATTTGAGATTAGCAACTTTAAAAAAATTGATAAGCATTTGTTCTAGTCCATTTCAGATACAAAACTTCAAAGACATCCATACTGGTAATGAGTTAACAAAATGAAATGACAATCACTAGTTTAAGAAATACAGACAGAAATCAATGTTATTGATGTATAATTTACAGACAATAAAATGTACCCATTTCAAGATTTTACTTCTTCCTTTTTCTCCCCAAAGCCCCCCGGTACATAGTTGTATATTCTTCGTTGTGGGTCCTTCTAGTTGTGGCACGTGGGACGCTGCCTCAGCCTGTTGATGAGCAGTGCCATGTCTGTGCCCAGGATTCGAACCAATGAAACACTGGGCCGCCTGCAGTGGAGTGCTTGAACTTAACCACTCGGCCATGGGGCCAGCCCCAAAATGTACCCATTTAAAGTATACTATTGAATGAGTTTTGACAACTGCATATCACCGTGTAACCACCACCCCAGTCAAGATGCAGAACGATTCCACCATCCCAGACAGATCCCTACCGTGCTTCCCAGTCAACTCCACTCCCCCGACTCCGGCTGCAACCACAGACCTGGGGCATTCTTGTTGCGCCATGATAGCCTAGTTCTGCTTGCTCTAGAATTTCATATAGAGGGGATCATACAGTGTGTACTTTTCTGTGTTTGTGTTTGTCTTATTTTACTCGCCACAATGTTTTTTGAGATTCATCCACATATATCAGTAATTCGTTCCTTTTTACTGCTGGGCAGTATTCTGTTGTATGGAATATACTGCATTTTCTTCATCCACTCATCTATTGATGGACATTTGGGTTGTTTCCACTTTTTGGCTATGAGGAATACAGTTGTCCTGAACATTCATATAGCAGTATTTATGTGGACAAATGTTCTGGTTTCTCTTGAGTGATCAACATCAAGAAGTGGAGCAGGTGGGTTCTATGGTAAGTGTATGTTTAACTTGTAGAAACTGCCAAACTGTTTTCCACCTCCATCATTTTACACTTCCACCAGCAACACATGAGAGTTCTGGCTTCTCCACATCCTTGTCAACACTTGCTATTGTCAATGTTTAAATTTTAATTACCTTTTTTTTAAATAAAATGTTAACCTTTTGACAATGAAAGGATTCCATATAAATGGTATTTCAATGAGTAATGGAAAAAAAGCATAAAAATGTCCATAATTAAGCTATCAACCCCAAACGTACTATGATCAGATTTTCAATAAATAAGCCAGCACATGATTTGCCAAAAGTTTGGTATGAAAATGGGGCTTATTTCCCAGGCTAATGCCTCATTTGTACTAATTATGTGAATGAGTCATGACTCATAAAGCTATCAAATAAAGTATCCTTGAAAAACAGGCTATCAGAACTAGATTTTTTAAGATATTAAAAAACAACTACAACTCACTTGAAATTAAAGTTAAAAGCTTTTGATCACAAGTCAGTTGGTAACAGTGCTTTACGCAAATGTATTTTTTGTCTCCTTAGGTAAAGTTTTACATACGATTTTGAAACTAGTGTTACAATAATTCAGGTATTAAAAACATATAATAAAATTTCTTAAAACAAACCATTGTAATCAATTATGCAATATACACATGTCTTCCATCATAAGCCACTAATGATATATTTTTGTCGAGTTTTTAGTCTTTTCAAATATTAGTAAGAAGACAGTTTTACATTCCATCTAATGTACTAGTGATACATTCTGCCAAGACATGCCAAATGCGTTTTTCTGATACGTGCAAAAACTATCAAAGGTTGCAATTTTATCTATGAAAACAAAAGGATTTATCACCTTGCACAATATCTGTTCAGTTAACGACTCTTCACTATCATAGTTCCTGAAGATTTATGCCATCTTCTAGACAACTTTTTCAGGCAAATAAACAGTCACCAATTTACTCAACCCAGCTCCTCCTGGTGAGAGAACAGGATATGGCACCACTCTAAACTGCACACCATCCTTGGATGGGTCCAAATGGCATGCTCTGAGTACATTCGCCAAGTGACGAGGAGGTGGGGCATCTGCTACAACTCTCTGCTGTGCACGTGGGCTGCCTCCACCTGTGCTCAAGTGCTCTCTCGTTTAGCTTTTGTTACCCTGAAGATGCTTTCCTTTCCTATAACTTCATTTTTAAGTTTAGTTTGAGTGCAATCTCCCCAAAATTTGAAAAACTGGTGAAAAAATCATGCAAAAGGAAGAATTCACAGTCTGAAGTCATTCCCAAGAACGATTCCTTGCACCTCCTCCATCAACCACGCCTACTGCAAAGCCTTCTTAACCTCCTTTGGCAAGTACAACAAACTTCCATTATATGACATTTTATGTCCCAACTGTATTTATGTGTTTTTTAATCACTTATATAAGCATGACTTCATTGTTCAATTCGTATATTTTATTTTGGGAAAATGGTTTGGGCATCAACAGTCCATCTTATTCATCGTTCATATATTTTTATATTTGTGAAAATGATTTGGGAGGCAACAGTCCAACTTTATTCACTTCATGGGCCACGTATTAGTTCTCTATTGCTGAGTAACAGATCACGCCTAAACTTAGTGACAACAATAAACATTCACTATGGCTCACAGTTTCTGTAGGTAAAGGATTCAGGAGAAGCTTGGCCAGGTGGTTCTGGCTTGAGGTTTCTCAAGAGGTTGAGTCAAATGCCAGCTAGGGCTGTAGTCATCTTCAGGCTTGGCTGGGGTTGGAGGATCTGATTCCAAGATGGCTCACAACACACGGCTACCAAGTTGGTGCTGGCTGCTGGCAGGAGGCCTCAGTCCTTCCCCAAGTGGGCCTCTTCACAGAGCTGCTTGAGTGTCCTCACAACATGGTGGCTGGCTCCCTCCAGCGCAAGCAATCCAAGAGAGCGAGAGCCAAGGCAAAGCTATCTTTTTTATGAACTAGCCTCAGAAGTCACACAGCATCCCTTTCCCCACATTCTATTTGTTAGGAGCAAGTCACTAACTCTGGGAGTGGAGGGGAATTATGCTCCACTTTCTGAAGGGAGTTGTGGTAAAGAATTTGCAGGCGTATTTAAAAACCACATCCATTTACTATAAAATCTCATTAAGACTCTATATACTTCTATCATTCTATTATTCACTACTTACAGGAGTTCAGTTGTTACTCCCAACAGCACTGTCACAATCCAAAGAAGAGAGAGACACATATGAATATTTATGAGCACATGTTTAAGAGAACTGCATTATAGTGCAATAGGGTTTTTTTTTTTTTTAATGTTTATTGAGTTAATGATAGGTTACAATCTTGTGAAATTTCAGTTGTACATTATTGTTTGTCAGTCGTGTTGTAGGTGCACCCCTTCACCCTTTGTGCCCATCCCCCACCCCACCTTTCCCCTGGTAGCCACTAATCTGTTCTCTTTGTCTACATTGTTAAATTCCTCATATGAGTGGAATCATACAGAGATTGTCCTTCTCTATCTGGCTTATTTCACTTAACATAATTCCCTCAAGGCCCATCCATGTTGCTGCAAATGGGACGATTTTGTTCTTTTTTACGGCTGAATAGTATTCCATTGTATGTATATACTATATCTTCTTTATGCAATCATCTGTTGATGGGCACTTAGGTTGTTTCCATGTCTTGGCTATTGTAAATAATGCTGCCAGGAACATTGGGGTGCATAGGACTTTTGGAATTGCTGACTTCAAGCCCTTTGGATAGATACCCAGTAGTGGGATAGATGGGTCCTATGGTAGTTCTATTTTTAATTTTTTGAGGAATCTCCATACTGTTTTCCATAGTGGCTGCACCAGTTTGCATTCCCACCAGCAGTGTATGAGGGTTCCTTTTTCTCCACAACCTCTCCAACATTTGTTACTATTAGTTTTAGATATTTTTGTCATTCTAATGGGTGTAAGGTGATATCTTAGTGTAGTTTTGATTTGCACTTCCCTGATGATCAGTGATGATGAACATCTTTTCACGTGCCTATTGGCCATCTGTATATCTTCTCTGGAGAAATGTCTGTTTGTGTCTCCAGCCCATTGTTTCATTGGGTTGTTTGATTTTTTGTTGCTGAGTTGTGAGAGTTCTTTATATATTACAGATATTAAGCCTTTGTCAGATGTATGATTTTCAAATATTTTATCCCAGTTGGTGGGTTGTTTTTTTTTGTTTCAATCCTGTTTTCATTTGCCTTCAAGAAGCTCTTTAGTCTGATGAAGTCCCATTTCTTTATTCTTTCTATTGTTTCCCTTCTCTGAGAAGACATGGTATCTGAAAAGATCCTTTTAATACTGATGTCAAAGAGTGTACTGCCTACATTTTCTTCTAGAAGCCTTATGGTTTCAGGTCTCACCTTTAGGTCTTTGATCCATTTTGAGTTTATTTTGGTGAATGGTGAGAAAGAACGGTCAATTTTCATTCTTTTCCATGTGGCTTTCCAGTTTTCCCAGCACCATTTGTTGAAAAGACTTTCTTTTCTCCATTGTATGCCCTCAGCTCCTTTGTTGAAGGTAAGCTGTCCATAGATGTGTGGTTTTATTTCTGGGCTTTCAATTCTGTTCCACTGATCTGTGCACCTGTTTTTGTATCAGTACCATGCTGTTTTGATTACTGTAGCTTTGTAGTATGTTTTGAAGTCAGGGATTGTGATGCCTCCCATTTTCTTCTTTTTTCTCAGGATTGCTTTAGCAATTCGGGGTCTTTTGTTGCCCCGTGTGAATTTTAGGATTCTTTGTTCTATTTCTGTAAAGAATGTCATTCTGATTGGGACAGCATTGAATCTGTAGGTTGCTTTAGGTAGAATGGCCATTTTAACTATGTTTATTCTTCCAATCCATGTACATGGAATGTCTTTCCATCTCTTTATGTCACCATCCATTTCTTTCAGAAAGGCCTTGTAATTTTCATTGTATAGGTCTTTCACCTCCTTAGTTAAATTCACCCCCAAGGTATTTTATTCTTTTTGTTGCGATTGTGAATGGTATTGTGTTCTTGAGTTCTTTTTCTGTTAGTTCATTATTAGAATATAGAAATGCTACTGATTTATGTAAATTGATTTTATACCCTGCAACTCTGCTGTAGTTGTTGATTACTTCTAAAAGTTTTCCAATGGATTCTTTGTGGTTTTCTATATGTAAGATCATGTCGTCTGCAAACAGTGAGAGTTTCACTTCTTCCCTCCCTATTTGGATTCCTTTTATTCCTTTCTCTTGCCTGATTGCTCTGGCCAGGACCTCCAGTACTATGTTAAATAAGAGTGGTGATAGAGGGCATCCTTGTCTCGTTCCTGTTTTCAGGGGGATGATGCTCAGTTTTTGCCCATTGAGTATGATGTTGGCTGTGGGCTGTCATATATGGCCTTTATTATGTTGAGGTAGTTTCCTTCTATCCCCGTTTTGTTCAGAGTTTTTATCATAAACAGCTGCTGGATCTTGCCAAATGTTTTCTCTGCATCTATTGAGATGATCATGTGGTCTTTATTTCTCAGTTTGTTGATGTGGTGTATCACGTTGATTAATTTGTGGATGTTGAACCATCCCTGTGTCCCTGGTATGAATCCCACTTGATCATGATGTATGATTCTTTTGATGAATTGCTGAATTCTGGTTGCCAAAATTTTGTTTAGAATTTTTGCATCTATGTTCATCAGCGATATTGGCCTGTAGTTCTCTTTTTTACGTGCTGTCCTTGTCAGGCTTTGGTATCAGCGTGATGTTGGCCTCGTAGAATGTGTTAGGAAGTGTTCCATCCTCCCTAATTTTTTGGAATAGCTTGAAAAGAATAGGTATTAAATCCTCTCTGAAAGTTTGGTAGAATTCCCCAGGAAAGCCATCTGGTCCTGAGGTTTTATTCTTTGTGATGTTTTTGATTGCTGTTTCAATCTCTTTCCTTGTGACTGGTCTGTTCAAATTGTCTGCTGCTTCTTGAGTGAGCTTTGGGAGATTGTAGGAGTCCAAGAATTTATCCATTTCCTCTAGGTTATCCATTTTGTTGGCATATAGTTTTTTGTAGTATTCTCCTATAATCCATTGTACTTCTGCACAGTCTGTTGTTATTTCTCCTCTTTCATTTCTGATTTTGTTTATTTGAGCTTTCTCCCTTTTTTTCTTTGTTAGTCTGGCTAGGGGTTTGTCAATTTTATTTATCTTCTCAAAGAACCAGCTCTTTCTTTCACTTGTCCTTTCTACTGTCTTTTTCATTTCAATAACATTTATTTCTGCTCTGATTTTATTATTTCTCTCCTTCTGCTGACTTTGGGCTTTGTTTGTTCTTCTTTCTCTACTTCAGTTAGGTGTAGTTTAAGATTGCTGATTTGGGATTTTTCTTGTTTGTTAAGATGTGTCTGTATTGCGATGAATTTTCCTCTTAATACAGCTTTTGCCGTATTCCATATGAGTTGGTATGGCATGCTATCATTTTCACTTGTCTCCAGGTATTTGTTGATTTCTTCTTTAATTTCTTCAATGATCCATTGCTTGGTCAATAGCATATTGTTGAGTCTCCGCATCCTTGTGCCTTTCTAAGCTTTTTTCTTGTAATTAATTTCTAGCCTTATAGCGTTATGATTGGAGAAGATGCTTGTTATTATTTCAATTTTTTTAAATTTGTAGAGGCTTGCCTTGCTTCCCAACATATGGACTATCCTTCAGAATGTTCCATGTGCACTTGAGAAGAATGTGTATTCTCTTGTTTTTGGATGAAGTGTTCTATATATGTCTATTAAGTCCAACTGTTTTACTTTTTGTTTAGCTCCACTGTTTGTTGATTTTCTGTCTGGATGACCTGTCCATCGATGTGAGTGGGGTGTTGAGGTCCCCTACTATTATTGTGTTGTTTTTAACATCTTCCTTTAGGTCTGTTAATAGTTGCTTTATGAACTTTGGTGCTCCTGTGTTGGGTGTATACATATTTATAAGCATTATTTCTTCTTGATGAAGTGTCCCTTTGATCATTATATATTGTCCCTCTGTGTGTCTCTTTACCTGCCTTATCTTGAAGTCTGTTTTGTCTGATATAAGTGTTGCGACACCTGCTTTCTTTTGTTTGCTATTAGCTTGGCGTATGGTCCTCCACCCCTTCACTCTGAGCCTGTGTTTGTCCTTGGGGCTGAGGTGTGTTTCCTGGAGGCAACAAATTGTTGGATCTTGTTCTTTAATCCATTTTGCCACCCTGTGTCTTTTTATTGGAGAGTTCAATCCGTTTACATTGAGGGTGAGTATTGATGCATGAGGGCTTAATGCTGTCATTCTGTCGCTTGTTATCCGGTTTTGCTGTGTTACCTTTGTCTCCTGCCCTGTGTGTTTTAGCCACCCGTTGACTTCTGCAATTTCTTATGCTGGGTTTCTTACATTTTTCCTTATTTATGTTTTGTGTCTCTGTTTTGTTTTTTGGTTTACTGGCTATCCTGAAGTTTGTATTCAGAATCTCATGTATAATATAATCCATTTACTGGTGGTCTCTTACTTACTTGGCCTAGACTGATTCAGTCCCTTTCTTCTTCCCCTCCTAAATTATTATTTTCATCCCTTATTCCAACTTGTGTTATGAGTTTGTGGTTAGAGTGATAAGATCGTCTTCGCTTTGGTGGTTTCCTTCCCTGTATCCTAATGCTATAGTTGAATATTTGCTATCCTATTCTGGTTCTATTATTTGTCTCCCTACTCTGTGGTTTGTGACCCCTTTCTCCCTTTTTTTCTTTTTTCAGGTATGAGAGCCTTCTGGATTATTTCTTGTAGTGGAGGACTTTTGGTTACAAATTCCCTTAACTTTTGTTTGTCTGGAAAAGATTTAATTTCTCCCTCATATCTGAAGGATTTTTGCTGGATAGAGTATTCTTGGCTGAAGATTTTTATCTTTTAAAGTTTTGAATATGTCATTCTATTCTCTCCTAGCTTGTAAGGTTTCTGTAGAGAAATCCATTGAAAGTCTGATAGGAGTTCTTTTGTAGGTTATTTTCTTATGTCTTGCTGCCCTGAGTATTCTTCCATTTTTGCCATTTTTACTACTATATGTCTTGCAGTGGGTCTTTTTACATTGACAAATCTAGGAGATCTGAAAGCTTCCTCCACACACATTTCTCCCTCAATCCCTAGATTTGGGAAGTTCTCTTCTATAAATTCGTTAAGCACACTTTCTGCTCCATTTTCCTTCTCCACACCCTCTGGAATTCCGATAATTCTTAAATTGGATTTCCTCATTGAATCTGCTATTTCTCAGAGATTATTTTCATCTTTTTTTTTTTTAAAGATTTTATTTTTTTTCCTTTTTCTCCCCAAGCCCCCCAGTACATAGTTGTATATTCTTCGTTGTGGGTCCTTCTAGTTGTGGCATGTGGGATGCTGCCTCATTGTGGCTTGATGAGCAGTGCCATGTGACACTGGGCCACCTGCAGTGGAGTGTGCAAACTTAACCACTCAGCCACAGGGCCAGCCCCCATTTTTTTTTAATTCTTAGTTCTCTTTCTTCCTCTGTCTGGAGCCGTTCAGCCTGTCTATCTTCAATTACGCTAATTTGCTCCTCTATGGTGTCTACATGGGCATTCAGGGAATCTGTATTCTGTTTTATCTGATCCATTGTATTTTTCATCTCTTTCTGATTGATTCTTCTTTATAGTTTCTATCTCTTTTGTGAAGTAACTCCAGAACTCATTGACTTGTTTCTCTATATTTCCCTTTACCTCATTGAGTTTTTTGATGATAGCTACTCTGAACTCATTTTCACTTAGTTTACCTATTTCCAAGTCCTCAGGACTTAATTCTGTGTTTTTATTATTTTCCTTCTGGTCTGGAGCTTTTATAAATTGCTGAATGGTAGAGGAGCGGTTTTCGCGCGTGATGGAATTATTCGGTTGCAGTGGCAGCCTGTCTCCACTAGATGGGGGTCGAGAGGCACTCGTTCTGAGTCCTCCGCCTTCAGCTGCGATGGCGGTGTACAGCATGGGTTGGGGAGGAGGGGCACTTTCTCTCACACAGCAACCTGGATTCCCATCAGTTCTTGCTCTCTGGTCTCCCAGGGCCCTGGCTTGATAGGGTCCCCACATGCGGAAGCTTTCCCCCATTAGCGGGTTTCCGCTGCACTGGTGGTGGGAGTTCTGGACGATCCCCTGGACACACGGCCCCTCCTCCACTCCTTCCTTCACCCGAACAGCGATCCCAGTCTCTAGGGGAGGGAGCGAAGATCTCTCCTACCGGTTCCAGCTCCTCCGAGGGCGGCTCCAGCCTCTCTGCCCTCCATTGTCATTTTGCTGCTGTGGGTCTCTGACGATCTCTTGTATTATTAGAGTTATTGGTTGAAATTCAGTTGTTCCGGGTTTTGGTTGTAGTTTGGAGGGGAGAGAGTCCTGGGTCAGCTCACTCTGCCATTTCACTGACGTCGGTAAGTCTCTCAATAGGGTTTTTAACTATAAATGCTGCTTTTTTCCTCAATGCCTAACATACATTCCTTCGTTAATGGGTCACTTCAGATGAAACCTCTAATCCTGATATGCTGATTTTAAGACTCAACCAAAAAACTTCATCTTTGGTTATAACAGACAAGAATGTTACTGTAATATTCAGGGAAAAAATAAATTTCCTAAGCTTTCAAGTTTCAATGAGATGACATGCCATAGTTCAACAGTTTGTCCTGCTTGTTTCTTTCTGTACTTAGTTTATATGAGGAACACACCTTACCCATCCACCCCCGGCCTCTCCCCAAAGAGCTCTAGATGCACAGTTCCCATAGCCAATTTTTTTTTTTTTTGGAAGATTAGCCCTGAGCTAACATCTCGTGCCAATCCTCCTCTTTTTGCTGAGGAAGACTGGCCTTGAGCTAACATCCGTGCCCATCTTCCTCTACTTTATATGTGGGATGCCTGCCACAGCATGGCTTGCCGAGCGGTACCATGTCCACACCCAGCATCCGTACTGGCAAACCCTGAGCCGCCGAAGCGGAACATGTGTGCTTAACTGCTGCGCCATGGGGCCAGGCCCCCCATAGCCAAATTTTATTTGTATGCCCTGCCAGCACTGCAACCTCAACATGGCCAAAACCAAACTCCTCCCTTTCCTTCCAAACCTGGTTTCCTCCCTATATTCCCTACCTCTATTAATGGTTCTAGCATCATCTCTGACTTGAGTCTACCCTGCTCCAAATATAAGCTGTTGCTCAGTGCTCTTTATGATCTCTCTCACATCTGTGCTTGCCTCTCTATTGCAGAACCAACACTTTCCCACCTCCATATTTTTTGCTCACATTCTTCTTTCTGTCTATAATGCCCCCACATTCTAAACTCTACCTAGCCTTTAAGATGTAGTGGAAATGTCATCTGCTTCCTGAAGTTTTTCCTGATCATCTAAGGAATCTCTCATGCAATTGTTCTAACACTCAGGATCTGACATCACTTCCCGAGATGAGAGAGAACTCAGTACTTTTTAATGAAGTCTGAATTTAAGAGATTCAACAACATGTAAAGAGCACTTGCTCCACGCCAGACATTTATATACACATGAGTTTATAGTTAGCTTAGTTGATGCTTACAAAAACCCTATGAGGAAAAGGAAGCTTATTTTACCATTGAGAAAGAGAAGTCTCTGGGCAGCTGGTTGGTACCTCTCCCAAGTTCAGGTGGTGGGTCAGCAGCAGTGTCAGGATCTGAACATGGATCTCCTGACAGCAAGCGGACGCACTTTCCATCATAAAGGAGGTGCTGCCTGCCCAGGCTGCAGCATACGCACATATGATTGCTCTCAACCAACAGCAATTCATTGTATCAAAGGGTAAACACCACCAGATACCATCTATTCATTTATTTTTGGTTTCAATCTTATGAAAATGCTGTTTTTGTAAATCAAAAATAGTCAAACAGGGCCAGCCTGGTGGCACAGCAGTTAAGTGCACACATTCCACTTCGGCGGCTGGGGTTCACTGGTTTGGATCCCGGATGCGGACGTGGCAACACTTGGCAAGCCATGCTGTGGTAGGCGTTCCACATATAAAGTGGAGGAAGATGGGCATGGATGTTACCTCAGGGCCAGTCTTCCTCAGCAAAAAGAGGAGGATTGGCAGCAGATGTTAGCTCAGGGCTGATCTTCCTTAAAAAAAACGGGCCAAACATCAACAATTTCATATGGTTCAATCTAACAGGAAAGGATTAATTCCCCCTCTTGAAAAACATAAAAGCTAAAGATAACTTGATTCTAGCGTAAAATAATAAACAAATAAAATAAAGAGGAGAATGAGAACTCTAGCAAACTCTTTATTTTTGGAAGATTATGAGAAATGACAAAATAGACTAATGTCACCTGCCCAGCAACACTGAAGGGCTTTCTGGAGGAAGGCAGGATAGCTAAGGAGGCCTGCCTATCACTGTATTATTCCAGAGGAAGTTTAAAAAAGCCTAATTCCAGTTTTGACTTTCTTGGGACAATTTCATATAAGTAGAAACGAATTATAAGAGAGAATGAACTAATTTTAAAATCTCAGGTCTGACCCTTTTTCCTTGAGAAATGATTTTCAAGGAATTTCTTTTCTTGGATAGTAACATTGTTCTCACATAAAGCGTTTAAGATTTTTTTAAAGAGACATCACTCTGTTAGCTAATAACAACCTCCCTTGTTTATGCTATCATCTCAAGGAGGGACAGTTTTTCTAAATTGTAGTTTACATAAATAACCGGATGCCTTTTAAGTTTACATCTTCATAACCTTAAAATTTTTATTTTCAAATATTTTCTTTGAAAGTAAATCTTCTGAGATTCAAGCAGCTGTAACTCTACTGTAAAGTACAGCAAGCAATGACCTCACAAGGCCCCGTCTCCAGTCTTATGCTCACCCCCACCCCCTGATATATAATTGTCGCACGCTAGCACCAGAGGGAACTTTCTAAAACATAGCTGATCCTGTCTTTCTCTGGCTTAAAATCCTACATGATTAAGTAAAGGCTCTTAGCACAGCGAAGATTTGGACCCCCCCCCCCCCCACCGGCCAATCCTCTGGCTGTCTTCCCTCTTCAGCATCACCCCCACCTTCCTGTCCCCAATAGGTTCTGCTGTTAGCAACATGTTTATAACTCTCTGCCGCCAATGAGTTTCCTGTTTTCCTCTGTATCTCTGCAGAAGCCTCTGACCTCCTCCTCCTTGGGAAATCTTTCCTGATATCCACCTCAGTAAGCTAATCCAATCACAGCCAATTATTTTGGTGCCTCACTCTCAGTTTACTACACTTTTCACACTGTATGGTGATTTGCTTGTTTACACACCTATCTCCAACAACACCTTTTCTTTCTCTCTGGAATTTGAGATAGACTTCAAGTAGCCGTCACCAAACTTCTTGCTTTCATAGTGTCTTTGGTCTGTCTAAAAATAAATTGAATAGAATTGCTTTAAAAAGAATAAAGAGAGGGGCTGGTCCAGTGGCGCAGTGGTTAAGTTTGCACATTCTGCTTCCACGGCCCAGGGTTAGCCCGATTCAGATCCCAGGTGCGGACCTACACAGTGCTTGTCAAGCCATGCTGTGGCAGGCGTCCCACATATAAAGTAAAGGAAGATGGGCACGAATATTAGCTCAGGGCCAGTCTTCCTCAGCAAAAAGAGGAGGATTGGCAGCAGACGTTAGCTCAGGGCTAATCTTCCTCAAAAAAAGAAAAAAAGGAAGAAAGAGAGAATTTTTAAGCCTGGGTGGTAGTCACCTGAGTGGTTTTTGTTAGTAGTTCTATAAACCATATGTCTGACACATTCTTCTGTGTATATATTTCACAATAAAAACTAAGAAATAGAGAAGAATTAAACCAAACAGCTAGTATTCTATCTTGTAATTAATCATCACAAGACATTTGTTTAAAACTATAACAAGTTTTTTAAAGTGTAACTGGATTATCAAGTATAACGTCACTTCAAAATGACAAACATCCCTAAAACAAAGTTCTGACAAAATAATTAGGATAAAATCTATTTATGCTCACACAATATCCTAGAACATTAAATCATTTCTCTTTTTTCTTACCTCTCCAAAGTTATAAATTTCCAGGTTTGGAAAGTATTTTTACTTGCCTATTTAGCAAACAAAAAAATAGGAGATAATGATATCAAGATAAATTATAAACACGCAGGCTTATTTTTATCATATAAAATAGTCAGTAAAATCAAGCCTCTCTGACACTTCATTATACTCTGGAGTGGGAATATTTCATATTCCAACAATCACTAGGTCTCACAAATTAATTAAGAGTCAATTAGTCATCTAAAATGTATACCAGATCCCTAAACCCTGCAATACTACTACAATATGCTATTTTATCCTATAAATGTGAATTACTCTTATGATTAAAATTCACCCATATCAGTTCAGTTCAGTTCAACACATATTCATACCCAAGGCGAGTGGCTAGAAATGATTAGGGTGGGAAAGATCAGCAGGATAACCAGGCTATCAAAGAACACAAGTAACAGTGAGAGAAAATCAACTACGTGCCACATGAGAGCCACAAGCCGAACACTGTGAGAAGCGTCTGTCTCCAACAGTATGGCCCACAAGACACACTGAACTACAGTCCTGACTGCAACATCTAAAAGGCAAGATACAACATAAAAACCTATTTTTAAGAGCATCACTGAGGTGACACAATGGTAAGCAGTCTACCGGTGCCAAAAACAGAGAGACAGCAGCAGCTCTGGGCAATGAGGAAATACCAAGGCTGGTTTGTGCCTTGATGGCCTGTACCCACCTGGGATATAGGCAAATACAACAAGAATCAATCAATTTGCCTTTACAGCATAAAGTCAAACCAGATCTTCAAAATTCTGTTGGACAAGTAATTTACGAATGCTTATGAGAGTATCTGCATGTAACCTGCAGGTTCCCAAACCTGGTAGGGCAACACAGTCATATGGGGAGTTTTCCAGGCCCACTCCAGACTTACCGAAACAAAAGCTCTGCCAGTGGGGGTCTGGACCTTTCTTAGACAACCTTACTTGCTGACCTGCCGTTTTCAGAGAGCAGAACTTCCCCAGTCTCTTGCCTCAGCAGCTGCGACTGGGCATGAATCACATCCACTCAGCACACTGCCCTTCTCTTCCAATACACACGCCCTCCTCCCTCAGTTGCTGCTTGATCTGTTCCTGGGTGCTGTAGCCCATGAGGCAGAAGGTTCAGCATATCATTATTCCACACCCAGGGTGTACAAAAAACATTTTTGGAGAAAGATGTTTAACATCCTGTTAACTTTAAAAATGCATGTAAAAGTGCTTTGTAGACAATAAAACGCTTTACAAAAAGTAATGCATTATTAGGCTTAAAAGGCAAGTACTATGCCATAAAATATAGTAACATCTTTGATGTAATGCTTCCAGCAAAGAGTTATACCTCTAGACCAGCTCTCTACCTCCTACTTTTTTTTTTTTTTCCTGAGGAAGATTAGCCCTGAGCTAACATCTGCTGCCAATCCTCCTCTTTTTTGCCAGGGAAGATTGGCCCTGAGCTAACATCCATGCCCATCTTCCTCTACTTTATATGTGGGATGCCTGCCACAGCATGGCTTGCCAAGCGGTGTGTAGGTCCGCACCCAGGATCCGAACCAGGGAACCCTAGGCTGCAGAAGCAGAACGTGCGAACTTAACTGCTGCACCACGGGGCCGGCCCCTCTACCTCTTACTTACAAGTTTACATAAAGGTTATTACAAACAGATTTTAAATTTTGGTTTCAGGTTTCAGTTTTGTTGATCTTGAATGTAAACATTATCTGCATGTTACCAAGAAACAACTTCATCAGGTGAAAGATCACAGAGTCATCATATCAAAACATCAAAACTCACTTTATTACACCATTGAAATCCTTTCCTTCCGAGTCCCTTCCCTGTATCATATATACACACACCTCACCTTAATACACAGCCTACTCAATACATTTATTTCACCTTCCTCAAAATTCAGGTCAGGGGAAATCTTAGAACTCAAAAGGATCTTCAAAATTCTGTTGGACAAGTAAGTTCTGAATGCTTATGACAATATATGTACGTAACCTGGAGGTTCCCAAACCTGGCAGGGCAACACAGTCATATAGGGGTTTTTCAGGCCCACATCAGACTTAACGAATCCAAAGTTCTGCCAATGGGGTCTGGCCCTTTATTTCTCTCCCTCTCTCTCTCTTTTTGAGGAAGATTCCCCCTGAGCTAACATCAGTTGCCAGTCTTCCTCTTTTGCGTATGTGAGCCGCCCTCAGCACAGCCACATAGACGAGTGGTGTAGGTCCGTGCCCAGGAACCAAGGTTACCCGGGTCACCAAAGCAGAGTATGGCGAACTTAACCACTAGGCCACTGGAGCCGGCCAAGGGCCCTTAGTTCTTAAGACTTTCTGAAGCAGATATGCCTGGCAGAATCCTACAGAGGCTCTAGATTTGGAGTGAACAAGTATGTCAGAAGGCAGGAGTAAAAGGAGGATTTGTGGAATGATCTTTTGAAATTGGAAGGTAAGGAAGGAGAATCCATGATCTTGACATTAGGACTAACTCTCCCTGCGTGGCACAAAGATTATAACATTGGAGCCAAAGAGAAGAAAACATAATCTAGTATACCACTTGGCTCTGTAGTGGGTAATATCTGCAAAATCTAAAATAATAAACATTATTAAATGGTTTTCAACTTTATAACCAATCTATAGACCAAGTACAAAAGGCTTAATTAGATAACAGTACACAAATATCATCCACCTTGACAACAGAGAAGTACAGCTGAAAATGCTGGAAGGTAGGAGGGAAGAGAGATGGAAAAGGCAGGGGCACTAACACCCCCATTTTACAAAGAGGGAGGTCCAGAGACAGGGTTTAAAGTCAACAGAACAAAGAAAGAGAGATTTAAGTGTATCATTTAAAGTCACATGGTAACCAACGAAAGAATGAAAACAGCAATTGAACAATAGTAACTGGAAGTAGAAGGCAAAGTAACTTGCTCAAATTTAGCTAGTCAGAAAGTTCTGAAGCCAGTGTCTGAATACGGGCTCTCCACACTCCAGACCTTGTGTTCTTTACTGGAATCTGGCTGTGCCAAGCACTGTGCTAGGAAATAACTTGCCCAAGCTCACATACCTAGTTAGTAGCAGAGCCAGGAAAAGAAAGCAAATCTCTAGCCTTAAAATTATTTGGAAAAGTTATTACTAAAATTTCCAGAAAAAACCCTGTTGAAAATGTCATTCTTCATTCTTCTCTCATTTACTCATTCTCATTCTGATTCATTCATTTCTGCTTATTCTTTTAACACGCACCAACATTTCTTAAAAAGAACCCCTCATTTAGACACACTTCCTCACCTATAATCAGTGCTAGGCCTGTTCTCCAACTCTACATCTACGATAAAGGAAGTTCTCTCTCCTGGAGGCAGCCGTGAAGACTGCAATCCACCAGCTATTTCATTTTTCAAAATCTGACCCAAAGTTCAGGACAACACTGAAGATACAAAGCAAGTCAGCTTGCTCATCTCTTAGTCTAGAGACTGAGACTATCTGCTTCCAGGAGACAGACCAGTGCCCCGTGCACACAGGTGCGCAGCTGCTGCTCCAGGACACGCCACAGGCAGCAACCTGTGAAGGGCACTGCTCTGCTTGAGACTGTCCTGTACACGGCCCAGGGTGCAGACAGGTAAAACCACTCAGTACTCGCCCCTTCACAACTTCAGAAAAAGTTTTGAAATACTCAACAGAAATGACAATTTCTACCCAAAAAGTAATTCTTTAAAAATAAATTATAACCTAAACTCATTAGCGTCTACAAAAAGCAATTTAAAATTTTCAATTGAAATCACTATTACTTACCCCATTTTCAGTGCGTTTTTCTCCAGGTATGTTTATTACATTTCTCTGAGTTCTTTGCTCTTGGGTCTGACGGCCACCTAAAGAGATGAGAGGACCAAACTTTCTAAAAGACATACTAGAAAAACAATATTCTCCCATTTCTTCACTCATGCAAATATTTATTGACACAAATTCAAAATACCAAGCTGAAAATCTCAAGACTTAGTACAGTTGAAAAAATGTTTTACAATTTATACATAAAATTGTTTAAACAAAATTTTTTCTTCTAAAACATTCTGTTTCAGAGCCTTGAAACTGACTTGTATCAAAAGGTTTCTAGGGGCCGGCCCCATGGCCGAGGGGTTAAGTTCACGAGCTACGCTTCGGCGGCCCAGCGTTTCATCAGTTCGGACCCTGGGTGCGGACATGGCACCGCTCATCAAGCCATGCTGAGGCATCATCCCATACGCCACAGCTAGAAGGACCCACAACTAAAAATACACAACTATGTACCAGGGGGCTTTGGGAGAAAAAGGAAAAATAAAATCTTAAAAAAAAAAAAAAAAGGTTTCTAATACTTAAAAATGGTCAAGACAGTAAATTTTATATGTATTTTATCACAATTAATTTATATTAAAATTGTTTAAAGCCTTTTTATATTTTAGAAGAGACTAAAATAGAACTTAATATCCAGTAATTAAAAAAACTGATGTACAACAGTGATCTTCACTAATAGGGTTAAAACTGAGATGGGACATCATCTCATTTTTTAAAGATTTTATTTTTTCCTTTTTCTCCCCAAAGCCCCCCAGTACACAGTTGTATATTCTTCGTTGTGGGTCCTTCTAGTTGTGGCATGTGGGACGCTGCCTCAGCGTGGCCTGATGAGCAGTGCCATGTCCACGCCCAGGATTCGAACCAACGAAACACTGGGCCACCTGCAGCGAAGCGCGCGAACTCAACCACTCGGCCACGGGGCCAGCCCCTGGGCAGTCTTATGAATTCTCCTTTGTTCCTTAAAAATTAAAATGTTTTTTAAAAAAGGCTTCAAATTTAAACTGGAACAATTCTCTATATGTCCTGCAGTATTTTTTTAAACAAAATAAAATGTGATGCGCAATTTTTAAACAGGTGAGTCTGAAGTCATATAAATTAACGTCTCTTATGTGTTGAATGCCTGCTCATACTTCACTTATCTCCTCCAGCTTTTACTTGATGCTATTTTGAGAACTGTCACATCCCAGAACCTGCTTTATTACCTAGAATACATGACTTCAAAGGGCCATGAACCTAATGTTTAAAAAATAAAAAAAACAGAAAAATATTTTCTATTTTCTTCCTATTACTTTGAAAAATGTGAAGAAAAATTCTCTTATGGAAGTATGGCTTCACCTTAAACTATGCATCCTCAAAGAGAGTGATATGGCCCCCAAGGGGACAAAGATTGGTTCTTGAGGGATAAAAGTATCTTATTCTTTTTATGTATAAAGCAAAGACATATAGTACACAAACAGACACAAGTATATCTGAGAGGGGAAAGGAGGGGGACAAGCAAGAATACAATGCCCAAAAAAGGGTCCTTACAGGAGTGATAACGAAAAAGGAGTTTAAACGAATGTGAGTGACATGGCATGTGAGTGAATAGTCATGTACTATACAATAGCCATTTCATAAAATCTAGAGTAGTTTCCTATTAGCAGGAATTACACACACACACACACACATCCCCTAGACTATGGCATCTATCAATTTACAGGGTAAGTTAAATTCGTAGTTACTCTTGGTATTTTTAAAGAATAAAGTACTCAGGTAAACAATACTCTATAATTGCTGCCTCTTCCAAACAACAAACTATCAAGAAATTAGAATACTAGAGAACACACAACATGAAAATTATACCAAGTGCCACCTAATCTCTGATGGTAAAGAAGAAACTTCACAATCTTGTATTTTGGAGTCAGAAAATAATGACTAATAAGAGCCAACATTTAGTGAGCACTTACTGTGCACCCAGCCCCTCTGAGCACCTCACCACTACATGTCGTTAACCCACACCACAACCCTATACACTGCTCAGAGGAGGAAACCGAGGCACGGAGATGTGGTGCCACTTGCTCAAGGTGCACACTAAGTAAGCAGCAGGGCCGGGGCTGAACATAGGCGGCCTTGCTCCAGACTCCATCACGCCAGCTCCCGGGTTCCAGTTCATGCTCTGCATGACCTTCCTCGAGTTACCTGTGCTCTAAGCTTCGTTTCCCCAAGTGTAAAAGGTGATTGAAGTAAATGTGCTCTACGCTCTCCTCTATAGCTTCCAAAAAGAGAAATCTCACTCTTTTAAGGTAAGGGATGTCTTTTACTTCTTTTTTTTTTTTTTGAGGAAGATTAGCCCTAAGCTAACATCTACCACCAATTCTCCTCTTTTTGCTGAAGAAGACTGGCCCCAGGACACCTGCCACAGAGTGGCTTGACAAGCAGTGCACCTACGTCCCCACCTGGGATCCGAGCCAGCAAACCCTGGACCACTGACGCCGAGCACATGAACGTAACCGCTATGCCACCAGGCCAGTCCCTACTTCTTCTTGTTCTATTCTGTAGTTCTCCACATGATAAATACTCAAATGTAATCCCCTTTCAATAATATCAATTGGTGACAACTGCCTTGTCTCAGCTCTGTGGGAAGCACAGAGGAAACATGAGTTTTGGGCCCTCGACTCCAGCAGCTTAGAATACAAGCTGGAGGACAAGTTCTGTGAATGAAAACAGAACAAGAACACCATGCCCATGTGAGTCGTTCTATCCGCCACCTCATTCTTGAGCTCTGAGAGAGGGAGCACAGGCTGAACACAGGCAGAGGAAAAAGGGCAGAGGTCGAGCATTAGAGTTGGGGAAGACGGGATTCTCAGTTAGGACACAGAATGAACATGCAAGAAAGAGTGTGGCTGGGAGAGACAAAGAAGGAACAATGAGGTTGAAGAGATGGGTAGGATCCTATTACAAATGCCATCAAAGCCAAACTGAGGACTTCGCTGAGAGTTCTGAAAAGTGATCAAAGTTGTGTGATAAATTTGGTTCTTCCAATCCTGACCAATCCTTGTACCAGCCCGGGTTGAGAAGGTGTATTCCCTGTCACCACACCCCTCCTTGGAGCTTCCTTCATCCTGAGCCCCTGCCTAGAAGGCAGCAGCTCTGCACTCTGCCCCTCTAACCCTACACCTTCTCCGAGGTCCACCTCAAGCCCCATCTCCTCCGCACTGACGACTGTCTCCTTAACACCACACAGCAAAACACCCCACTCTTCCCACTCGTCTCATGTTCACTTGCAGTGTCAGCATGACCATTAGACTGAGCAGCACCGTGGTGTGACAGTAAAGGTCAACTGGAAGGTCAGCATTGTCACCTTCCTTATGACTCTGGACAGTTCTCTTAGGTATCCCTAATACTTCTCAATTTATAAAGTGAGAATAATATAAGATTCCCCCACCCCACAGCCTTGCAACATTAAGGGTCATGTACACATATCAATAAAAGTAAAATATAAAACTTTTTAAGTATACCTAGGAAAGGGTAAATATTTGGAGAGCTCAGGGAGAGTTAAAATAAATTCTTAGCACTAGAACAGCACTTCATCTGTCAGCTGGTCTAATCCTCCTTCTCAGGAGGATTCTGTCCAGCAGGCAGGGCTGTCGTCTAAGGTAAAGTGGATAAAGAGCTGGACCCGGAGCTTTGGTCTCTCGGCTCCAGATGACCAGTAGCCAGTGGAATAAAACCCAGAAGTAATGGGCCATTGTAAAAAATAGCATCATAACAGTATTAACGGCTGTGGAAAGATGATTTTAAAGTAGACAGTAGCTCATCCTAGGGAGAAAATGTCCTTTAATATAAAATTCAAATAAAGAGGGATAACTTGCAATAAAAAAATCTTCTTTTTACAAAAGGATGTCCTTTCATTGTTTATTCTTTTAAATACCAGAAGTAATCCACAATCACTGTTAAATAACAAGAGTCTCTTAATTGTACAGTTTATATGTTTTCAGAAAAAAAGATTCTCTTATTTTGTTTAAATTTTAATTCAAAATTCAAATTCAAAATATTCCCATGGTTCAAAATTCAAAAGGAACAAACAGATACACAATTAACAATTTTCCCTCCCTCTCCTGTCCCACAGCCTTCCCCCCAGGCTAGTTTCTTAGGTATCCTTCCAAAGACACTTTATACATGCACAAGCCAATAGAGACATAGTCTTTCGTCTCTGTCACACAGAAGGTAGCAGTGTGCATACTGCTTTGCACTGTGCTTATTCACTTACCATGTTCAGGAGATGGTGCAGGTCAGGGCACAGAGCTTTGTTATTTTTGGCTGCAGAGCAGTCCACTGTACGGATGTGCCATGATTTCCTTACCCCATGTCCCTGGTAGGCATTTAGACTACTCCTACCATCAAAGCTCTATGAGTAACACTACGTGTAAGTCATTTTGTATGTGCGCAGGCACAGCTTTAGAATAAGTTCTCAGAAGTGAGACTGCTGGGTGAAAGGTTTTGTGCTTTTGTAAGCTTAATAGATATTGCCAAATTGCCCTCTATAGAAGCTGCCAGCTGACACTCCTACAGCGGTGTGGAAGAATGCCTGTTTCTCAACACCCTTGCCAACACTATGTTATTAAATGTTCTAATTTTTGCCAATGTGAGAGGTGAAATAAAGTATTTCAGTGTTTTCTCTGCATTTCTTTTATCAGAAGTAAGGCTGAATACCTTTTCATATATCCTAGGGTCACGTATATTTCTTTTTCTGCAAACTCTGCATTTGTATATTTTGCCTATTTTTTATTATTTTTCCCTTATCAATTTTTAGGAACTCTTATAATAAATTAGCCCTTTGTAATATGAGCTATAAATGCAGTTTATAATTTGTCTTCTGACCTTGCTTAGGGTGGTTAGTGCCACGCAGGGTTTTTTGTTTCTTGTTTTTTCAATAACTCAGTTTATCAGTCTTGTCTTGTTTTTTTTTGAGGAAGATTAGCCCTGACCTAACTGCTGGCAATCCTCTTTTTGCTGAGGAAGACTGACCCTGAGCTAACATCCATGCCCATCTTCCTCAACTTTATATGTGGGACGCCTACCACAGCATGGCTTGCCAAGCAGTGCCATGTCCACACCTGGGATCCGAACCGGCGAACGCCAGGCCACCAAAGCGGAACATGGGAACTTATCCACTGTGCCACCAGGCTGGCCCCTATCAGTCTTTTCTTTTATGGCTTAGTGTTACACTGAGAAAGGTCTCATTCATCCTAAAAATTAAAAAAATTCATATTTCCCAGAATTTTTCTAATCCTTTCATGGTTTTATTTATTCTTAAAATCTAGATATTTGATCCATCTGGTATTTATCAAAAACAATTCCTTAAAACAGCAGGTCTCTCTACATGTTTGAGCACATTACCTGACTGATGTAGGGTCCTGAGAAGGAAGCAAGTGCTGGGTGCCTAAAAAGTGTGAAACAACTGTATATTGAAATAACAGACGTCAAAGAAACGTGAGACCAGCTCTCCTTCTCACCACTGTGAGTTAAGGAAAAAAACCAGGTTAATAATTATTTTAATATTATTCCTATGTTTCTTAAGTTAGTTTTTACGGCAAAAATTAACAAATGAGGAAAAAAGAGCACTTATCTACCTTGTTCACTGCTCTCAGTTGGGGAATCCTCATGTCGAAGGAAAAATTTCACTTCTTCCCTTCGTGGCCCCCACTTCTGAAGATGTTCATACATCATATGATCAAAGGGTATAGGACGCTCTAGGAAAAAAAAAACAACACACATCTTACTTATCCCAGACACAAACAAAATGACTTCTACAAAAACTAAAAAAAAAAATAAAAATAAATTTAAATAAATGTTCACATATATAGTAGAATTCAAGGCTATTACAAGTACCGAATTTTAACTTTGATGAAATAAAAGCAGGAATATGAATGTGAAATAATCTAGGTAATATATAAATACAAGAAGTATAAATAAAAGCAATTTTACAACATCCATGTCCATCTTCCTCTACTTTATATGTGGGACGCCTACCACAGCATGGCTTGCCAAGCAGTGCCATGTCCACACCTGGGATTTACAACATTAAATAGGGAACATTGAAAAAATGCCCTTTACAGGGGGCCGGCCCTGTGGCCAAGTGGTTAAGTTCGCGCGCTCCGCTTCGGCAGCCCAGGGTTCGGATCCTGGGCATGGACATGGCACCGCTTATTAGGCCATGTTGAGGTGGTGTCCCACATGCCAAAACTAAAATATACAACTATGTACTGGGGGGATGTGGGGAGAAAAACAAAAAGAAGATTGGCAACAGTTGTTAGCCCAGGTGCCAATCTTTAAAAAAAAAAAGAAGAAAAAATGCCCTTTACAATATTTATTTATCATTAACCAGTGTGTCTCTCACTCTTCATAGAGACACATTAACAAACTGGCTGAGTCTTATCATTCATCAAAATGTTATACATGGCAGTCACACACACAGAGGATGGGCAGGGCACTTCCCGGCAATTCAGGTAACATTGTGAATGTCTGCCAGCACTTGCAGAGACCAAAAATTACTACTAATAAAAATTACATTCTATAAAATTAAACATATTAATGTACTTCAAATATTTTTTTAAAAAGCTAACAGAATATCTCTTTACCAGTTACTTGAGAAGAGCACTAAGACAGCTGTTAAATTTAAAAGTTACCACTTTCGTATGTTTATAATACATTCCATTTTCCTTTGAATTGTCTCATGCATTATGCCCCTTGGGGAAAAAAGAAAACCTGGGTTGTTTGCCTGTTTCTTAGGTATTTGAAGGAGGTGTTTATATTTTGGATACTAATCTGGGGTTGGTTACATAGACTGAAAATAGGCTTGTCTTTTAATTTTGTTGGTATCTTTTGTTATACAGAAATTAAAAAAATTTTCATGTAAGCAGTTACCAATCTTTCCCAATTTTGAGTTTTTTGTACAATAAATCCTTCTCTGCTCCAAGCTCAAAAGGATATTCTCTTATATTTTTTCCTCAAATTTTAAAGTATTACTGTCATTGTGTCTATGGAATTGATCTGATTTTATTTTATCCTACATGTTTTGTTTTGTTTTTGAGGAAGATTAGCACTGACCTAACTGCTGCCAATCCTCCTCTTTTTGCTGAGGAAGACTGGCCCTGAGCTAACATCCGTGCCCATCTTCCTCTACTTTATATGTGGGACGCCTACCACAGCATGGCCTGCCAAGCGGTGCCATGTCTACACCCGGGATCCGAACAAGCGAACCCAGGGCCGCCAAAGTTGAACATGCGCACTGAACCGCTGTGCCACGGGGCCAGCCCCATCTTTATCCTACCTGAATAATCAATCATCCAGCACCATCTATTCAATAGTCTGTCCTTTCCCCTACACACGTAATTACCACCCGACACGTATCAGGACTTCTCATGCGCAAGGGATTTTTCTGAGCTGTTTCTTCTATCCTATCGGCTATCAATCTACCTCTGTGCCAACACCACAGTCTTAATTACCATCGTCTTACAGAGGACTGCTACCTGGGAGGTCAGGTCCCCTCACGTGGCTTATCTTCAAAATTGTCTTGGCATTTCTCAGCCCTTTGTTCTCATATATTTTAAGGGCAGCCTGTCAAGTTCATTTTCTAAAGGTATTACTTGGACTCATAAGAATTTATTTATAAATAAATTTGGGGAGATCTGACATCTTTGTGAACTGAGTCTTCTAGTCCATGAGCATGGTTATGTCTCTCCATTTCTTCCGGGTACCTTGTGTTCTTCAATGATTTTTTTTTAAGTCTCACCATAGAGGTCTTGCATATCATAATCTATTCCTCTGCACCTTTAGATTTTTTGCTTACATGTGCAAATATTTTTAAAAAAATAATTGTTTTATTTTGGAATGATTTTAGACTTATAGAAAAGTCACCAAGACACTACAGTGAGTTCCTGTATATCCTTCACCCAGCTTCCCCTCATGCTGACATCTTACATAACTATGGCATATTTGTCAAAACTAAGAAATTTACACTGCTGCCTCACTGTTGATTAAACTCCAGGCTTTATTTGGATTTCACCAGTTTTTCCACTAACATGCTCTCTCTGTCCCGGGAACTGATCCGGAAAACTACATTGCATTTACTTGTCATAATCCCAGGGTCTCCACTGGTCTGTAATAGCTCAATCCTTCCCTGTTTTTTATGACCTTGACAGTTTTGAGGAGTTCTGGTCAGGTATTTTATAGAATGTCCTGATTTGGGCTTGTGTGATGTTTTTCCCATGGTTAGAATGAGGTTATGGATTTTGGGGGGAACCCCACAGCGTGGTGCGGGAGGGGGGGCTGCCGTTCTCATCTCTCATACCAGGGAATTCATGCCATCATCACCTTGTCGTATTACTGGTGACATTGGCCTTGATTACTTAGTTGAGGTGGTGTCTGAGCATCAGGGAGGAGGGGACCTGAGGATCAAGCAGCTGGTAACTGGTGAGTGCTGTACTGCATGGAGGGGAGAACCACAGCTGATAACATTAGCCTCTTTCTTCAGAAACATCTCCCTCAGGATTTCCCTATTTGTTGGCAACTAACTTACAGGCCCTATTCCACCTCGTCCTGTGAAAGGAAACTGAAGGGAATTTTTATTTCTAAAGAGAAGCTTTACACTTCAGGAGCTGTCCCCCTGGCTTTTTGCGTTGCTAATTTAACAAATGTGAATTGTGTAGGTAAAAAGTGAATTGTACTCTGAAGTTTTGGCACTCTTTGGTAATTCTTGCTTAGTTATTAATTATGCCTTTCTGTTTATTTTATTAGCATTTGTGCTTTACAAACATTCTTGGTAGCCCAATGCAGCAATTTTGGAAGACAAGGTGTGAGGTAAGAGGAATTCTAGACCTAGGCCTACACTCAACAGAATTGAAAACCTCTGTCCACACAAATATTTGTACATGAACGTTCACAGCAGCATTACTCATAGTAGCCAAAAAGTGGAAACAACTCAAATGTCCATCAACTGATGAATGAATAAAACGTGGCACATCATACAATGGACATTATTAAGCCAAAAAAAGGAATTAAGTACTAATACGCACCACAACATGGATGAACCTTGAAAATATTAGGCTAAGTAAAAGAAGCTAGACCAAAAGGCAAACATATTTCATGAGCCCATTTCTATGAGGTACCCAGAAGAGTCAAATACATAGAGCACGACAGTAACAGAGTGGCTGCCAGTGGCAGGGGGTCAGGGAGGAATGGGGAGGTACAGAGTTTGGCGATGGTTGCATAACACTGTGAATGTCCTAAAAACCACTGGATGGTACACTTTAAAATGGTAATTTTTATGTTATGTGAATTTTATCTCAAATTAAAGGGGAAAAAAGGAAAGTCTGAAACGTTCCCACTGCTCCTTCTGCTTGCAAGTGAGGAAGGCCACCAGCAAGTCAGAAGACTGATAGAAAACAACCTGGAGGAGAGGGCAGCAGGAGGAAGCCAACCAGTGTTTTTCCTCCTTTCAACACAAGTGTGTGGCTGGGTGAGCGACCCTCCTCTAAGTTTTCTGTTCAGTCTGGAACTCGACTTTAAGACAAGAGAAAGAACTTTGCAAGCTACAGTCTAATCATACATTCAAGAAGTGAATTACTGCTTTGCTGTAGATAAGTCCTAGATTTCTATAAAGAAGAAAATCCTGCCATTCATAGAAATGCAACATACATTGTGCTGCTGCCATTTCATCTTCTAACATGTGTAGGCAAGCTCTGTCTCATTCAGCAAACACCAAGGGCAAGGACAGAAACTGTCTCATCTCAGTTGAAAATGCAATCTGTGTGTGCTTAGCTCAAGTTCAACTCAGAACTGAGTATGTGTACAGCAAAAGAGAAGCACAAATTGAACATTAAAGAAGTAAATATCATTTGATATTTTTAGTTTAGAAAGCGTTAAAGACAAAAACCACAGGCCCAAAATGGCATCACTTGTGCTAAAGCCCATGACACCAAACCCAGACTTAATACCTGACCTAACTGCAGCTTCGACCTCCCCAGAAACACAGTCCTAATCACTGACCAGCATTTCCGGTCTGTGGGCCCTCTCCATCCCCCAGAGGAAGACAAGGCAATCTGCACGATCAAACTCTTGCCTTCCCTTCCCCCCAGAGAGAAGATGTGCTGGCCCCAAATACTCCTTTCTTTTCTTTGGCTAATAACTTCCTTGTCCCACTCTCCTGCCTATAAAAACCATCCATTTTGTATAACCCCCCCGGACTATCTCTCTGCCTGCTAGTTTGGATGCTGCCCAATTCAGGAATCGCTTAATAAAGCCAATTAGGTCTTCCAATTTACTGGGTGAAATTTTGTTTTTAACAGAAGTGACATTTTTTATGTATATAGGCCTACAAAAAAGATTTTTAAAAACATGTGTATTGTAATTTTTTAACGGTGAGGCGGATATTAAAGCCTAACTGTGTCCCTCAGTTTGACATAAAATTGTCTGAGGCCATATTTTTATTCAGATTGCTTTGGCTTATGGTGTTAGTAACTTTAGTTTTAGTCACTTTACTAATCAACATTATAAAAAAATTTTCATGTTTTTTACATTCATTAAAATCCATTTACCACCTTTATTTAAATCTACCAAATCTGAGTGTAACTTGATAAAAATTAAATCCAATTTTGTCTTAAATCAGTTATTTAACAGAAATTTATTGTTTCCTTTTTTAAAGAAAAGATTAATTTCAAGAAAAGCAAGCAAAGCTTCACTATCTTTTTTTAAATAAGCAAGGTTAACTAAAACGTCACTTTTATTTTAATGTGGAAACAAAACTACCCTATACATATCATGTAATATATACTATCACTCATTAGCATCTTGACATAATGGAAATCTACGATGCGACTTCAAGGCGTTCTTTGGGTGAGGCAACAAGAAAATCAAGTAGCAAATTTCACAAAAGGAAAAACCGAAGGTTCGACCTGCACTCCTGACTTGCACTAGCATTGCCACTGTGTGGGGAAGGCCACATGCAGAGCAGGGTAACAAACTGGCCCAATTAACAGAACGTTATGGGCTAAGTTGTGTGCTGTCCTGCCTCGCCACCCCCAACAAATGCCAATGTTGAAGTCCTAACCCCTAGCACCTCAGTATGTGACCTTATTTGGAGACAGGATTTTTTAAGAGGTAATAAGTTAAAACGAGGTCATTAGGGTGGGCCCTAGTCCAATATGACTAGTGTCCTTATAAGAAAAAATTAGGACACAAACACTCACAGAGGAAAGACCATGTGAGGACACAGAGAGAAGACAGCTGTCTACAGACCAAGGAGAGAGGCCTCAGGAGAAGCGAGGCCGGCTGACACCTCAATCTCAGACCTCTGGCCTCCAGAATTTTGAGAAAATAAATTTCTGTTGTTTAAGCCACCCCATTTGTGGTACTTTGTTATGGCAGCCTTAGCAAACTAATACACAGATTCACAGAGAAATATTCTCTTCTCAAAAGCATGGACAATTATGTTAGAGTATTATGTTTATGACATATACTGATCATACTAATATACCATGAGTTATAGATGCAACAATTTTCACGCAGGAGTTCTCTGAAAGCTGATGATTACTTTATGGGTTCCTTTAGGGTAGAAAGGCTGAGAAAGGCTGTTACAGTTCTTTTCCCCTTCCTTTGAATCTCATCCACTGGGAAACAGCTCTTCAACATTCAGCTCCGCTACTCTGTTTCACTCAATGATCTAAGCATTTCCAAGGGCCTATTAGGAGCACTAGGCTGGGCACTGGTGATACAATGGTGAACAGACCAGTCCCTGCTGTCAGGAATTTTAGTCGAGTTAGAGACATGAAAGCTACTATATTAGGTTTGATAAATACTACTGACAGTATTAGAGCACAGGGGAGGGACATTTAACACCCTGTGAGATTCAAGGAAGGGATGAGAAGCAAAGAGTGAATAGAAATTAGCCAAGCAAAGGAGGGTAGGTGCTAAGGATTGTTCTAGACAATGGGAATAGCATGCACAAAAGCCATGGCAAATACAGTATGCTGTGACCCTGTGCTCTGAGGTGTAGTTCTCATTCCTAATGAGGTAAAACCACAGGTTACGATTTCAGGTGGGCATGGAGAAAGGATAGCACCATCTGAATGACTCACATAAGAGAGATTAGCACTCTCAAGTGGCGAAGGAGCACCTGGGGCTACAATATTTAACGCAAAAAATTGTATTCTCTCCCAGGCTAAATCAAAGAGGAGGAGAGGTAGATAAGGAATTACAAGTGATAACAAGTAACAAAGAGTAAGAGTGCTAAGAAGCTAGAGAAGAAGAAACAATGATGGAATGACTAGGCTCTAACATTAGTCCCCCAAAAAACTACACTTAATTAACCACCACCCCTCTTCCTGTAGCTGTTATCAGACTGATAACTGAGGACCTACCCTCTTACTTTTGGTTTAGTAACAGTTCAACATTTATCAAAATCAAGTTTCTCTCAATGTGTCCTTAAAGTCTTTACTCTGAATTCTAAGGATAACATTAAAAGAATAAGACTTTGGAAGAAAATGTTTGCAAATCATATACCTGCTAAGGGAGGGACTTGTATCTAGAATACATAAAGAACTCTTACTGGGGATGTAATGTACAGCATGGTGACTATAGTCAATGATACTGTATTGCATATTTGAAAATTGCTCAGAGTAGATCTTTTTTTTTTAATTTCTTTTTTTTTTCCCCAAAGATTGGCACCTGGGCTAACAACGGTTGCCAATCTTTTTTTTTTTTTCCTGCTTTTATCTCCCTAACCCCCCTCCCACCCCCGTACACAGTTGTATATCCTAGTTGCACATCCTTCTAGTTGTGGGATCTGAGAGTAGATCTTAAAAGTTTTCATCACAAGAAAAAAATTTTTGTAACTACGTATGGTGACGAATGTTAACTAGACTTATTATGGTGATCATTTCACAATATATACAAATATCGGATCATTATGTTGTACACTTGAAACTAATATAATGTCATACGTCGATTATACCTCAATAAAAAAAACTCTTACAACTCAATAATAAAAAGACAATCCAATTAAAAAATGAGCAAAGGTTCTGAACAGACATTTCTCCAAAGACATACAAATGGCCAATGAGCACATGAAAATGTGCTCAACATCATTAGTCATTAGGGAAATGCAAATCAAAACCACAATGAGCTATCACTTCACATCTACTAGGATAGCTACAAATAGAAGACAACAAGCATTGGCCAGATGTGGAGAAACTGGAACTCACATATACTGAGTATGTAAAATGGTGGCTTTGGAAAAGGAGCCCGGCAGTTCCTCAAAGTTATTAAATAGAATTACCTCACGATCCAGTAATTCTACTCCTAGGTATATACCTAAGTGAAAACATGTCCACACAAACACTCGTACATGAATATTCACAGCAGCGTTACTCATAATAGCCAAAAAGTGGGAACAACCCAAATGTTCATCAACTGATAAATGGATAAATAATTGTGGTACACCCATACAATGGAATATTATTTGATAACAAAAAAGAATGATGGACTGACACATGCTTCAACACAGATAAACCTTGAAAACATATGCTCAATGAAAGCCAGTCAAAAAGGGCTTCATATCGTATGATTCCATTTACATGACATGTCCAGGACAGGTGAATTTATAGAGACAGAAAGGAGATCAGTGGTTACCCAAGCATGGAGGGGGATACAGGGGAATACGGAGTGAATGCTAACGGGTATGGAGTTTCTTTTTTTGAGGTGATGAAAACGTTCTTTGATTTAGGTGATGGTTGCAAAACTCTCTGAGTGTACTAAAGCTACTGAATTGCACACTTTAAATGGGTAATTGTATAGTGTGTGAATTATACCTCAATAAAGCTGTTAAAAAAAAAGCATAAGAGTGCTCACTTGGGCAGCACATATACTAAAACTGGAACTGTACAGAAAAGACTAGCATGGCCCCTGTGCAAGGATGATGCACAAATTCGTCAAGCCTTCCCTATTTTTTATTGCATATTTGACAACTGCTAAGAGAGTAGATCTGAAAAGTTCTCAACACAAGAAAAAACAATTCTGTAACTGTGTGGTGATGGATGTTAACCAGACTTATTATGGTGATCACTTCACAACATATACAAACATTGAATCATGTTGTACACCTGTGACAAATAAAAATGGCAAGTAATAGGATATATTGGAATATATGAGGAAGCCATTTGGTATAAACCTAATTCGGCCTGACCTTGTCTTTCCAAAAGGGCCTGACCGAGGTCGTTGAGCATGCATTGTATATCTGCTTTAGAGATTCCCTCTGGCAAGAGCAAAAGGCCCTTGAGATAAAGGTGCAACTTCTCTCCCCCTCCCAATGTTGGCATCTCCTTAAAGATTAAGCATCTTTCTTTAGGCTGGGAACCGATTGCAGCGCTCATCTGTGACCCCCCCCCCCAGCCCGAGGCAACACACCTGCCACCCCACGGTGTTCACTGAGACAGCAGACCTATCTGCCGTTTCCATCAATCGCTGTGCTGACAGAGCAGCCTCGTGACTACTGTAAAAGGGACATTTCAATTATATGTGAAACATACTCTTTGAGGGTATATAACCACCCTTATACCCCCACTTCTTTGGAGTGCTCTGTTCCTTTGTGGAAAGACTCTCCCGGGTTATAATCCTAAAATTTAAGCTCAGAATAAACTCACCCAAATTTTCATTTATAGATTGGTTATGGATTATTTTCGTCGACACCTGAAACTAATATAGTTTTACGTCAATTATATCCCAATTTAAAAAAATGTAAAAAAAAAAAAACACAACAGTGTAAGACTTCACTGATTATCCCTAAGCGCCCTTTAAACACTTTCATTTGAATGCCCATCTCATTATCACCTCAAACTCAACTTGTTCCAGTCGATCACTCTCTTATTCCAACACAGACTCATCCATACCACACAGTTACCTTTCTGCATGCTGAATAAAGGCTAGCCTCCTCTGCTGGTGCTGAAGGCGTTGCACGAGCTCGTCTAGTCTCTACCCTGCTGCCCACCTTCTCTCAGTACTGTCTTAGGAGCAAACCACGTTCATTTTCCTCTCCTGTCCTCCCACCCTACTGCTTCCCTTACTAGTATGTCTTATCCTATCTAAATTCAGTCCCTCCTATAGAGACCCAATTATTTTGCAGAAGTTTCTGTATTCAGTAATGACATTAACTACCCTAATCCTCTCTGCCCAGGTAGCTGACAAAGTCCTTAAATGTAAGAGCCAGTATTTACTCTTCTCAATTTAATAAGCAAGTATTTGTGAAGGGCCTACTTGATGAGGATCAGGGCTGCCCCAGGGAGAGAAGCCCAAGGCTTCTGGCCCTACATACCAATCTATATGATCCTCCGGGAAGCATAGGACGTCCTGACCTGATCCGACCTGACTCCTATCCAAAGCTATAGGACCACCCAATAACCAGACCCCACCTGCACTGATACCATTTTAATGACTTTTTTACATGATCTTTCCTTTGTCTTGTAAAGAAATAACTCACATACCTATGCCTTATAAATTTAGCCCTAACCCTCAACACATTGCAGCTCTTCACTGCCCATGGGTCCTGTCCCCGTGCTACTCCATGCTATTCTCTGAATAAAAGAGCACTACTGCCAGACCTTGAGAGTCCAAGAAAGCTTTCTTTTGACAATTCAGCTCACCGAGCCCGCATCACTACTGTTTAAAAGGTTTTGTACACTAGGGAACACAATAACGGTTCTCTCTTCATGCAGTTATCAAAGAGAAAAGAGACAGAGAAGAACAACTAGACATGTAACAAACAAAACACTGCCAGGTCTCAGTGGACAGAAAGCTCTCATTTAGTTAGTAGTGATATTAAGAAAGAGTTCACACAAAAGCTGGATCTACTTTCCTTGCTTATTTCAGATGGCTATAGAAAGGTCAAATCACATCCTTTTTTTTTTTTACAAAAAGCATTTCTAAAATCCTATCCTCATGCAATATAGTTTTTATTTTAATTATTCAATTCCTTATTACCACAGATAACTAAGAACCAGAAACAATATTCTCCACTTAATAAACATTAAATTTCATACAATTAGTATATAGAGCCTAATACATACCATTTCCCCTCCACACTTCAGCTAAATGGCAACTGCCTTCTCCAGGTTCTTTGCAAAATTCTACAACATCTCGACATGTTGTTTCTGGTGTTATAGGAACTTCCGTTAAAATCTGTTCATTGTTGCTCAAGAACACGGTTAATATCATCTGTAAGAGAAAAGATTAAATGTAAGCTACAACTTAGAGTCATTATCATAAAGAGATTAATTTGTAAATTGAAAGCCATCTCTCCAACCCCTTCTTCCCCTACCCCAATTCCACTCACCTCCACCCACTCCCACGCCTCCACCCCTGGGCCAAAATGCCTACAGGATTAGTTTTTGGAAATAGACAAGCTGATTCTAAAGTTCATGTAGAAAAATTAAATAAGTTAGGAAAATTCCAAAAGGGGAGTATTAGAACAGAACCAGCACTATCAGATATTATAAAACCCAAAACAATACGGCACTAGCACATAAATACATCAAAAGGACAAATTAGGAAGTCTAGAAACAGAAATGGTAAATGATGAAGGAGGCATCTCAAAATCAAGGCAGGAAAAGACTATACAATGGATGATGTTTGACCAATTAAAATCCCCATTTGGAAAAAAATTGGATTCATATGGTACATCATACACTAGCATAAGTTCCTAACAGATCAAATATTTAAATATAAATCATAAAATTATAAAAAGTTCTAGAATAAAACTGGGTAAATTCCTTTTTATAACCTTGGAATACAGAAGCCCTTTCTAACTACAACTCAAAAACCAGACCCATCAAAAAAAAAAAAAAAAACCAGACTGATATATTAAGTAATTAAATATAAGACTCTTGGGGCCAGCTCCGTGGCCGAGTGGATAAGTTCACAAGCTCTGCTTCGGTGACCCAGGGTTTCGCCGGTTTGAATCCTGGGTGTGAATATGGCACCACTCATCAAGCCACGCTGAGGTGGCATCACACATGCCACAACTAGAAGGACCTACAACTAAAAATACACAACTATATACCAGGGGGCTTGGGGGAGAAAAAGGAAAAAATAAAACCTTTAAAAAATATATATATATATACAGGGGCCGGCCCGGTGGCGCAGTGATTAAGTGCATACAATCCGCTTTGGCGGCCTCGGGTTCGCCAGTTCAGATCCTGGGTGTGGACATGGCAACACTTGGCAAGCCATGCCGTGGCAGGCGTCCCACATATAAAGTAGAGGAAGACGGGCATGGATGTTGGCTTAGGGCCAGTCTTCCTCAGCAAAAAAAAAGAAAAAAGAAAAAAGAAAAAGAAAAAGCAGAGGATTGGCAGCAGATGTTAGCTCAGGGTTAATCTTCCTCAAAAAAAAAAATATATATATATATATAAAAGACTCTTTCACAAGGCAAAAAAGACAAATTAGGGGAAAATATTTGCAATTCATATTACAAATAAAAGGCTAATAAGGACTCCTAAAAATTGGTAACAAAAAGACCAAAAATCCATTTATTTTTAAAAATTGGCTGAGGAAAGGAAATAATATATAATAATAATAATCTAATACATGCAAACTGCCCTTAAACATGAAAATACATTATAACGTATTTGAAAAAAAAATTGTCCAGCATTATCTTTTTTCAAATCTTTAAAAAATCCTACCACCTTGATCTAAACATTACTCCTAAAGCACAATTTAAACCAAAGATTTTCCTTAATCAGACAGTATTATAAAGTATTTGTTTAATCTTTGATCAAAGTCAGAAACAAAATCTGCATTTGTCCCAAAATTCTCCTCTCACTTAAAATCGCAGCTGTCAACTAAGTATTTTAGTTCATTACTAAAATATTTTTCTTAGAAGTGCCCTAAATTCCTAAATTTTGATATAAAACATCTTTATACGGCTCATCAGATTTTACATTACCAAAATTGATAATAGTTATGAACTGGTTTCCTTGCCGCCACTCTCCCCTCACTCAGACCTACCCTTCGTCTTCTGACTGTAAATCAGGTAAAGTTTTCCCCTGGCTTAAGATATTCAAGGGCGCTGCACTGCCAGCAGCCCTTCCCCAAACCTTTTTCTGGTGTATAAACAGGAAACAGGTTTCTTCACTGAGACTTAGTCTAATGTTGTAATGCTCATGTGCATCTCTAACTTCTTCCCTCCAGAGACTCGCACGCGGCTTGGACTTCCACAGAACACCCTCTGAGAAAGCCTTGACTACAGGATAAACCGCTAGTTCCCAGAACAGCAAACAGATTCCCCACAGCCTCCGGGGCCTGCAGTCCTAGTGCCTTCCCTCCCGCGCTGAAGTCTGCTCCCTCAATTCCAATCAAGTTCTCTCAGGCCCAAGGCCCCCCTGCCCTTGCTGTTTGCCTGTGAACTCCTATCCCCCTTCAGAAGAACCTCAGCTCATATGCTGCGACCTTTGCAAAACCTCCCTTCACCACCTCCTCTCACCAGGGAGGCTACATGATCCTTCCTTTGTGATCCAGGAACTCTGCACACGTGTCTTTATTACATCACAGCATGAACACGTCTCCTCCCCTCAGCAGGCTCTGTGCTCCTCCAAGCAATTCACTTTTGAATCTTTCTTTACCATTGCCTGACCCATGGAGGACACACTAAAATACGGTTGACTTCATGAGTGACACACAAAATCTAAAGTCTGCATCATACCATAGAACTGAGGAAATACGGCACATAATCTAAGTAAGATACATCCAGTCTGCTCAATAAACAAGCATTTTTCCTTCAGTTCTTCTTGGATATTATAAACACAGTTACATTTTACAAGAAATTAAACAGCTATTTCTGCTCACTAACCCATAAGAGGAATTTATAAAAAACTGGGGGCTTCTGAATACTGAAATAAATGGCCTGGAATCTATAGAAATTAGAAAAAACAGATAATTCCTGAACCCTGTACAAACAAGCCTAGAACTAAAGAGTCTTAATACTATAACAGTTCCACCAAAACAAACGGAATATATTTTTATTCTTGTTTACACACATTTATTTTACTCTTCTAATGGTAAATATTTTCCCATGTGATTCCATAGCCCATGCTTTTCAAGATCTAATTATATATTTTTCCCAAACCATGCTTTATAAATCAAAGCTTCAAATTAGTAAAAACATTTTTCCTTTTTTTACTCCTTCCCTTTAAGTGTTATTAGTACAGTTCACTAACAACCAATAGAGTGCCCTGTTTCCCTCAGGCCTTCAGTCTTTTTTATTCCTCACCCCTTATCCCTTGTGCCTGCTACAGTATCTCCTGGTTTGTTATCAATACTATGCGTTATTGAATGTTCACATAATAATTTGCTTCTGGAAGATGGGCCTCTGGCCAGAACCAGGAACTTGCCCGCTCACTGCCCACTGTGGGCACAGAGTAGCCCCTTTAGAGCTCACAAAGGCACAGCTTGTGCTTACTTGCTCTGACAAGCAGAGTTCTTTATGAACTTGCTGTCCAAATGAAAGATGGCATGGCACTATTTTGGGGCGCTTTTTGAATTACCAAGACTTTTCAGCTCATGAATAAGTTTAATATGGAGGGAGAGAGGGAGGAGAGGCAGAACAGCTGAGTTGTGAGTCTGAACATTTATTTTTAAGAGCTAAGAACTCCCAGATAACTTTATCCAAAAGGCCCTAAACATTACCTCACTTTTTAATTCTATTTTATAGTTAGTAAACTCTATCTTTCCTAATCTTGGCAAAATTCATCTTCCCTAATCTCTATTACTTAATCAAAGCTAATTTCATTATAATCATGACAGATTTAAAAGCTTTCAAGATAAATTAAGTTGACACTGACCTGGACGGTACCTACTTCCCTAAGGTATTGCCTAAAATTAAAGCTGAAAAGGCCTGTGACTGCTACTGTTATTCTAGCAAGATTTCCTTAGCTTAAAAAAGACTAAAGAGGTGACGGCCCCATGGCCAAGTGGTTAAGTTTGAGCGCTCCACTTCGGGGGCCCAGGGTTTCGCTGGTTCGGATCCTGGGCGTGGAGATGGCACTGCTCATCAAACCACGCTGAGGCAGCATCCCACATGCCACAATTAGAAGGACCCACAATGAAGAGTATACAACTATGTACCGGGGGTCTTTGGGGAGAAAAAGGAAAAAAATAAAATCTTAAAAAAAAAAAGAAGTTAATGTTTATCCTTCCTAAAAGATTATTATGTTGAAAATAAAAGATTTGGTCAACAACAGAAAAATATGCAAAGATTTACACAGTAGTCCCCCCTTATCTGTGGGGACATGTTCCAAGACCCGCAGTGGATGCCTGAAACCGTGGATAGTTCTGAACCCGTATACACTACGTTTTTTCCTCCAGTACATACATATTTGAGGTGTGACAGCAAAACTAGCACAAATTTATGTTTCCTTTTTCACAATTTCAGATAGAAGATTTGTTCTTACTGTAGATCCTAGCAAGCTCAGCAAAGACTTTTCTTCTTTCCTTAAGTCAAGAACTCCCAACTTTTCACCTAAAGGAAGCACTTTACAGCTTCTCTTTGGCATACTCAACTTGCCAGCATCACTACTAAAATAAGGGTTCCTTGAACACAAGCACTGCGATACCGAGACCGTTGATCTGACAACTGAGCCGGCTACTAAGTGACTAACGGGAAGGGAATGTATACAGTATGCATATGCTGGACAAAAGGAGGACTCACGTCCTGGGCAGGATGGAGCAGGACGGCCCAAGATTTCATCACCCTACTCAGAATGGCACAGAATTTAAAACCTATGAATTGTTTACTTCTGGAATTTTCCATTTAATATTTTCGGATTGCAGTTGACTGCAAGTAACTGAAACTGTGGAAACAACCCATGGATAAGGGGGGACCACAGCACTATGTGCTATAACAAATACAGCATGTGATGACAAGATGCCCTATTTATGACTTTCTTCAAACTGTTCCCTCTGCCCAGACAAGTTATGCTGACAGACCCTGCTAGTGCCTGCTCATCCTTCTCCATCACCCACAAACATCTGCCTCCTCTTGGAAGTATTTCCTGACACTGCTGTCTACCCATCTTGACCCAATCTGAGATAGAGCCTCTTATGTTCTCTTGTAAGAGACTGTGGCTATTTCTAGCATGACATTCTTACACTAAGTTATCAATGGTTTTCAGGGTTATATCCTCTACTGGAACAGTGTTTGTGACTCACACGACTGAGTGGGGGCCCCTTACCTGGGCTTGAAATCATCTAAGTGTGTCTCAAGCTGCAGATATTTTTATTTAAAAAAAAAATGTCTGAAGAACCCAGAATGACCATAAGGCCACTGAGGCAGGACTTGTGTCTTTAACTCAGCGCCTGAGTAAAACGCTAGACACATAAGTGGTGCTGGTAAATGAAGGCTGGAGGCAGGCTAGCAGGCAGACAACTACATAACCATATCAAGTAACTTAAGAGGTCACCTTATCGTTACTTTCAAGAACGTTTGAGGGGCCAGCCCCATGGCCCAGGGGTTAAGTTTGGTACACTCCCTTCAGTGGCCTGGGTTCGGTTCCTGGGCACAGACCTAGACCACTCATCACTGGCCATGCTGCGGCAGCAACCCACATACAAAACAGAGGAAGACTGGCACAGATGTTAGCTCAGGGCAAATCTTCCTCAGCAAAAAAATTAAAAACCATTTGGGCTACATAAAGAAAATCAATCGGAATCAAGCACTAATTTAAGTATTCTACATAGAATTTGTAAAATGTTTACAAATGCAGTATTTAAAGGACGTTCTTGATCCAAGGAAATCAAAGCAAAACACAAATTAGGGATGTATAAGCCATTAAAAAATAGGAACTATCTCAATGTATACATGCATCAACTCATCACAGTGTATACAACGTGATATGGCAATTACACAATGACAATGTTATATGTCACTTATATCTCAGTAAAGCTGGGGAAAAAATCACCCGTAACAACAACAAAAAGAGGAACTATCCTATGATCAAAAAGACAGATAATAACAAGTGTTGATGAGGATGTGGAGAAACTGGAACTCTCACACATTGGTGGTGGAAATATAAAATGGTATAGCCATTTTCAAAAATCATTCAGCAGCTGCTTAAAATGTTAAACACAGATTTACTATACAACCCAGCAATTCCACTCCTAGGTACCTACTGAAGAGAATAAAATATGTGTCCACACAAAGTCTCATATGCAAATGCTCATAGCAGCATTATTGATAATAGCCAAAAAACAGAAACAACCCAAATGTCCATCAACTGATGAAGGGATAAAATGCCGTATATCATACAACGGAATATTATTCAGCCATAAAATGGAACAAAATACTAACATAGGCTACAACACAGATAGACCTTGAAAGCATTATACTAGGTGAAAGAGACCAGACACAAAAGACCACATATTATATGATTCCATTTATATGAAATGTCCATAATAGGCAAATCCATAGAGAAACTAGATGAAATGGGGAGTGACGCAAACGTGCACAAAATTTCTTTCTGTGGTAAATAGAAACGTTCTAAAATTAGATTTAGGTGATGGTTGCACAACTCTGTAAATTTACTAAAGATCATTGAAAAGTTCACTTAAAAAGGGTGAATTTTACAACACAAAATTATACCTCAATAAAGGTAGTCTTTAAAAGTACAAACTATAGACTTCCAAAAAAGAAAACAAGAAACTCTTACATGGTAGAAAGAAGCCTAGAATATGAAACAAGTTCTATCCTTGGCTCTGCCACTGATTTTGCCGTGACTGCCTGGGGAAGCTGCTCCCGCGTTTATCGCTGGGCCTTGGCTTCTCATCAGAGAAGCTCCCTACATCATACGGATGGGATACTCTTTAGGACAATGTCTCTCAGACTTTTCCGGCCCTGACCCCTCAGGTAGAGCAGCAGACCCCTCAGCTCACCAACCCCACATACTTTCACTTTCTAGTGGAAAAGGAACTCAGAGATGACAAAGAGTAAATTGAGAAGATAATAAAAGCTATATCAAATTTCAGTAACTTGTAATAACAACTTGGTAGCTTATGAGTAAGTAGCTCATGAAAGCCATAGACAGGATTCGCTTGGGTGGGGTAGGGGGACATCAGAAGACCCTTGCAGCTCTCCAGTGGGCTGCATGCTGCAATATGAGAACCAACACTAAGCTCCCTTAAGCCCTAACATGTTGCAATACCTTCACCAATTTAGAATCTCAGAAACATTAGGGCTATAAGGAAAACGAAGTCCAAGACACCGCCTTGAATGCCTCATCCCACTTCCCTGAATCAATGTCTCAAAAACAGAAAAAGACTGAAAAATAGGCACTGGCCCTTGCCCACTCACACAGAGCAGGGAGAATAAAATTGGACAGACGTGGGAGGTACCCTTGACTCCCTTCTCTCTCATACTCCACAAACAACACATTAGCAATACTGTTGCCCTAATTTAAAAGTGCACCCAGAGTCTGACCGGTTTATTTCCATTGCTACTACCCTCGCCCAAACTACCACCACCTCTCAGTCCGGACATTTTGAAGAGCAACCTAATTGGTCTATGTCTCCACTCTTGCCTTCAGATATATCACTTCACTCAAAACCCTCCAGTGGGTTCCTACTTCTCTCAGAATACATTCTAAAGTCCTAAGTACTTTCCACAAGGTCCTACATGACCTGCACCACACACACACTGCTCTGATCTTACCTCTTACCATACGTCCCTGCATTCCCCTGCTGTGGCCACACTGGCATTTTCACTGTTCCTTCCAGAGAGTAAACCGACTCCTGTCTCAGGCCTTTGCACTTGCTGTTCTCTGCCTAGACCGCTCTTCCCTCAGCTCCTAACATGGCTATATTATTCTTCTTTCAGGTCTCTGCTCAAATGTCACCTTATCAGGGAAGCTTTCCCTAACCAGTGTATCTAAAACCACACTATTCTGTCTATCCTCTCACCCTGCTTTATTTTTTTCTTCTTTGCACTCACCACCACCTGATCTATTTTACATATTTGTTTATCCTCTGTTTCTTCCTACTAGAATATAAGCTCCCTGAGAGCAGGAATTTTAGCTCACTGCTGTATCACTGGTGCCTGGCACATAGCAGGCACTCAACAAACTCCCATAATTATACACAAAATTCTTTTTTTAAAAGATTTTTTTTCCTTTTTCTTCTCCAAAGCCCCCTAGTACATAGTTGTGTATTTTTAGTTGTGGGTCCTTCTAGTTGTGGCATGTGGGACGCTACCTCAGTATGGCTTGATGAGTGGTGCCATGTCCGCACCCAGGATCTGAACTGGCAAAACCCCGGGCCGCCGAAGCAGACCACGCGAACTTAACCACTCAGCCACAGGGCCAGGCCCCATAAAATTGTTTTTTACAATAGGTTGAGTCAAGAAGGGTAAGTGTCTACCTTCTTATCTTCAAGATCTTGATAGAAAAAGACAGCCAATATCTTACCCTTCTAATCACTGAGTTAGTCAACATCAGAGAGAAGGAAAAAAACATCTTTAAACAATGTTAGTGGGAAAGTCAGGAGCCTATATACATGTATGTGATATCTGGCAGATTTTATGCAAACAGAGAGATCCACGGATGTGCCTTGTTACATCCCTCCCTCCTTCCACAAGGTGGCACTGCAGGGTATCTGGGGTGAGTTCTCCTCCTTTGCAAATTTAGGGGGAAAGAATTAACTCCAAAGAAAACAGAGGAATGGTTTAGTAAGATCATGTTAAGTTCAATTTCCAAAATTGGAACTCGTATTGTTTTGCCAAAGAAATAGAATTGGCTTTGAGAGTAATGAAAATTTTTTTTCCTAAATAAATGAGAAGTGCTAAGATTGCAGGGGTACATATTTAACTCTCCTGAGAGGCCAAATACATGTAAATATTTGAGTAGCATCCACTCAGTTAAATGTTCATTAAATTAGATCCTCAATATTATCAATTGTTTAGTTCAGGTCACAGCTTTTATTTGCTTTAATAATTTAACATTTAAAAAAAATATACTCCAGGGCCGGCCCTGTGGCCGAGTGGTTAAGTTCGTGCTCTCTGCTTTGGCGGCCAAGGGGTTTGCTGGTTCAGATCCTGGCGCAGACATGGCACCACTTGTCAGGCCATGCTGAGGCGGCATCCCACATGCCACAACTAGAAGGACCCACAACTAGAATATACTGCTATGTACTGGGGGGCTTTGGGGAGAAAAAGAAAGAAGAAGAAGAAGAAGAAGAAGAAAGAAGATTGGCAACAGATGTTAGCTCAGGTGCCAATCTTAAAAAAATACAGACAGACAGATTCCATCATACAAAAATCCCCTCTGGCCAACCTGAACTGGTGAAATCTGGCTACCTCTTCCTCCCGGGCATACAAAATAAACGCCTTAGCTTCTCTTTACCTCATTTTCTGAATCCCTTCAGTATTTAAAAGCACATGCATTCTGAGGAAACTGTCTAAAACCTTGTAGAAATGCAAAATTCACGAAACTTTCCATAATGCCTAGATGTGTCATTATATCGGGGGTAGAGGTAATGCAGCTGACCAAATTTATTCTATTCACTAAAACTTACAGAATCCTCTAGGATAGAAAAAGGGCAGTATCAACTCTAACATCCCTGTTGATCAATATTGGGAATCACAGCCCAGAATGATGGATGCTTTACTGACACTGTCCATGTGACATTATGGAAGCAGAGCGAACACTGACTTGTCAAAGCACAGGTTGTGACTCACTAGTGGACTGTGAAGTTAGTTAAAGCCTCAGGACTAGTTTTGATTTTAATGGAACAATAAAATAGTATTAAGAGAATGAAAAGACAAGCCCCCGACTGGAAGAAAAATATTTATAAAACATGTTATCTGATAAAGAACTTGTATCCTAAACATACATAGAACTCTTAAAACCCAAGAAGAAAACAAAGAGCCCAATCAAAAACTGGACAAAATATCCAAACAGATCCCTCATCAAAAAGGTTATACAGATGGCAAATAAGCATATGAAAAGATGCTCAACATCACAGGTTCATGAGGGAATTGCAAATTAAAACAACAATGAGATAGCATTACATACCTATTAGAATGGCCAAAATCCAGAACACTGACAACACCAAATGCTGGTGAAGTTGTGTAGCAACAGGAATTTGCTGGTGGAAATGTAAAATGGTACAACCACTTTGGAAGACAGTTTCCTACAAAACTAAACATACTCGAGGCCGGCCCAGTGGTGCAGCAGTTAAGTTCGCACGTTCTGCTTCTCGGCGGCCCGGGGTTCGCTGGTTCAGATCCCGGGAGCGGACATGGCACCGCTTAGCACACCATGCTGTGGTAGGCGTCCCACATAGAAAGTAGAGGAAGATGGGCACGGACGTTAGCTCAGGGCCAAACTTCCTCAGCAAAAAGAGGAAGACTGGCAGTAGTTAGCTCAGGGCTAATTTTCCTCAAAAAAAAAAAAAAAAAAGAAAGAAAGAAAACTAAACATACTCTTACTATATGATCCAGGAACTGAAATCCTTGGTATTTACTCAAATGAGCTGAAAACTTATATCCACCCAAAAACCTACACACCAATGTGTATAGCAGTTTTATTCATAACCGCCAAAACTTGGAAGCCACCAAGATATCCTTCAGTAGGTGAACGGATAACTAACTGTGGTACATCCAGACAATGGAATATTATTCAGTGATAAAAAGAAATGAGCTATCAAATCACAAAAAGACATGGAGGAAACATAAATGCATATTGCTAAGTGAAAGAAACCAGTCTGAAAAGGCTACCTACAGTATGATTCCAACTATATGACATTCTGGAAAAGGAAAAATTATGGAGACAGTAAAAAAAACTGGTTGCTAGGGGTTGGGGATGGAGGGAGGGTCAAGTGAGCGAAGCACAGAAGATTTTTAGGGCAGTGAAACTCCTCTGAATGACACTATAATGGTAGATAAATGACCTTACACCTTTGTCAAAACCCGCAGGACTGTACGACACAAAGAGTGCACCTCTATACAAACTATGGGCTTTAGTTAATAACAATGTATGAATATTAGTTCGTCAACTGTAACAAATGTACCACGCTAATGCAAGATGTTAATAATAGGAGAAACTGTTGGGGCTCAATTTTTCTGTAAACTTAAAAGTGCTCTAAAAAATAAAGTCTATTCATTTAAAATAAAAAATAAAGCAGGAGACTACACATGGTAAGGGCGCATGTTGTCTCCTGAAATTCTGACTACATACATCCACATCCAGAGATACGTGTGTGGGTAAGACTGGGTCACCTTGTAAAAGGTGTTCCTTAACCTGTGTAGGTCCGGGTCTCAGAAGTTTGAAAGACAGTGCTCTCGGGGCTTCGTGAAACCCTCCAGGACTAAGTGAACAATGACCGCACTGGGGAACAGCACCCCAACACCGTCTATCAGTGCTTATTACCAGCACTGTGACACACACTGCACACACTCAATTCTCACACTAACTCTGAGACAAACACCACTCTTCATTTTACAGATTAGGAAAGAGAGTCTTGGAGAGGTTAAATAACTTGTCCAAGGTCACTGAGATAATAAATACCAGAGCAGGATTTAACCCTTGTCTGTCTGACTCCACAGCTATGCTCTGAATCACTACTATAAACTGCTTCAAAATAAAAAAGGAACAGCAAAAGTTTTAATAAGTACCTTCCTACTTACAATGTCCTCCCCATTATGTAATAACTTCTCAATTAACCAAGTTTCATCTAGTGTTTACAGTTGGAACTAGCTGAATTGCAAGGTTAATCATCACACAAGGGAATCCGAGCAAAGAATCATGCATTTTTTTAAATTAATCAACTACAAAGATTATCGCTCTAAAACTATATAGATGTTCTAATCAAATTTTTTTTTTTAAGATTTTTCCTTTTTCTCCCCAAAGCCCCCTGGTACATAGTTGTGTATTTTTAGTTGTGGCATGTGGGATGCCGCCTCAGCATGGCTTGATGAGGTGCGTGTAGGTTCACGCCCAGGATCTGAATCCAGGAACCCCAGGCCACCAAAGCAGAGCACACAAACTTAACCACTACGCCACCAGACCAGCCCCTGTGTTTTTAAAAAACATTGCTTTACACCTAGGTATATACCCAAAAGAATTAAAAACATATATCTACATAAAAACTTGAACATGAATGTTTACAGCAGCAATATTCATAATAGCCAAAAAGTGGAAACAGCCCAAACTGATGAACAGACAAACAAATGTGGTCTTGGGCTGGCCCAGTGGCACAGCAGTTAAGTTTGCATGTTCCACTTCAGTGGCCCAGGGTGTGCCGGTTCAGATCCCGGGTGCGGACATGGCACCGCGTGGCATGCCATGCTGTGATAGGAGTCCCACATATAAAGTAGAGGAAGATGGGCATGGATGTTAGCTCAGGGCCAGTCTTCCTCAGCGAAAAGAGGAGGATTGGCAGCAGTTAGCTCAGGGCTAATCGTCCTCAAAAAAAAAAAAAAAGAAAAGAAATGTGGTCTATCTACCTATACAGTGGAATATTACTTGGCCATAAAAAGGAATGAAGTAGATGTGACAACATGGATGAACCTTAGAAACATTATGCCAAGTGAAAGAAGTCAGATACAAAAGCTCACATATCATATGATTCCATTTACATGAGATGTCCAGAAAAGGCAAATCCATCGAGACAGAAAGTAGCTTAGTGACTGCGAGGGGCATGGGGCAAGGTGCAATAGTGAGTGACTGCTAATGGGTACAGGGTTTCTTTTTGGGGTGATGAAAATGTCCTAAAATTGGATAGTGGTGATAGTTACACAACTCTATGAATATATTAAAACCACTGAATTTTTATATTTTAAAAGGGTGAATTTTATGATATGTGAATTATATATCAATAAAACTGTTATTTAAAAAAATCTAGCTATGCCAATTACTCAACCTATAGAATCAGTAAAGTATTTTTCCCAATGGAAACTTTAAATAAATATTATATTTCCTTGTATATAGTTGGCCCTCCATATCCACAGGTTCCACATCACAGATTCAACCAGCCTTGGGTTGTAAAGGTTATAATGACAGCATCTGTACTGAATATGTACAGACTTTTCTTATCATTATTCCCTAAACAATACAGTATAACAACTATTTATTTACACGGCATTTACATTGTATTAGGTATTATAAGTAATCTCGAGATGATTTAAAGCATACAGGAGTACGTGTGTAAGTTACATGCAAATACTATACCATTTTATAGAACGGACTTGAACATCCTCAGGTTTTGGTACCCCTGGGGGGTCCTGGAACCAATCCCCTAAGGATACCAAAGGATGACTGTATATTTTTCTTTTCTCAAGTAATAAACATTTCCAGTTGTATGAATCCCATTTTTCATGTCTGCTAATACCAAAAGTTGAGTACTAATCTTTTTGCCAGCAGGAAACAAAGCTTAAAATAACAAAGGTAATTAGCAAAATGTCTCTGAAGAACACTTTTATATAATCATATACAGACACACCATAGTAAACACTATTCTTCTGATACAAAATCAGAATACAATTTACAAAGGAAAAGTAAATCCAATAGCACTCGTATCTTTTTACAAATGGCTTTGCGCATTTTCTCTTTCAGATTTGAGCCAGCTCTTGAAAACCATGATGCTGGGGCTGGCCCCACTGCCTAGTGGTTAAGTTTGGTGTACTCCACTTCAGTGGCCCGGGTTCACTTCCCAGGTGCAGATCTATACTACTCGTGGGAGGCCGTGCTGTGGCTTCATACAAAATACAAAACAGAGGAAGATCGACACAGATATTTCCTCAGGGTGAATCTTCCTCAACAACAAAAAAAGAATGAAAGAAAGAAAAAGAAAACCATGATGCTACTTTGAATTTGCTTATAATTATCTGAATTACCATTTTCAAAATGTTTCTCACCTTTAGAAAACTAAGCAAAACTAGAGCATGAAAAACAAAAGTCCCAGTGCCTGGAGATTATCTATGCCATTTACAAAGGAAAAATACTTAAATAGATAGTCCCTTAGGCCTGTGGAATCTAAATTCAGGCACTAATGACATGAATCATGATAAAATGCCCTGATGAAACAAGACAGACCACTGTTGTTACAGCAGAGTGGTACGGTGGATAAAGTTTCACCGAATTAGGCGAGTTCCATGGAAGAAAAAGTTCAATGTTAGCATTGTTCAATAACAACTGTAACCAGGATCTAGAAATCACTATGAAAAAGAAAACTAAGCATTAATTTACTAATCTCCACATAAAACATGTTATATATTTTTTTTAAAAAAGACTTGTCTAAGCTTTGTTATCAACTTTAAAAAGGAAAACCTCAAAGTTTTAAAATAAGTTTCCACAATAAATGCCTTGTTCATATTTTACGCTTATGAAAATAGCTTGTTGGAGGCAGGGCAGATACAGAGCTACAAATTTTATTTTTTCAAATTCTGCTAGTATTGACATACTCAAATATGCTTAAAATCAGAATGAAGTTTATAACAAGAAATTTAACATCGAAGGACTTTCACAATTTATTGATAATAAACATAGCTATCACTTCAGCGCTTACTATGTCCTCTGGCAGGTCCGCTGCTTGTCCGTGCTGTCACTGAGCTCTCAAAGGCCAAGGGAGCCCAGAGCTCAGATGGTCCTGCTGCTGCAGGCTGAAGGACCGCCCAAGGTCACACGACTAAGAAGTGTCAAAGTGCCCAACTCCAAAGCTTAAGTTTCTAATCGAATAGCTCAGGAACAAAACAGTGCTAAAATTCATGAACACTTAAAAACAGAACAAAACAGCTACTGAAGTTCTTCATCCTTATGAAACTGTAAGAAACAACCTTTATTCAAAAATTATCAGATAAAAACATCAAGTCAAACTATTTTTTATAATGGAAGAACTTACTTCACACATATAATGCACACGTCCCTGTGAAAAACAAAACATTATAGGAACGAATATAAAAGAGTAAGTTAGTAGAGATTCATTATAAAATCCAAAGATGAATGTACTCAACAGCCCAGACTCCCCAGGTAAAAGAACTCCTACTAAAGAAAGGTTAAAATGAAAACTGATGCTCTCCCACTCTTAGGAATTCACCTCTTTTTTGACCTGGCTTGGGTCCTGAGGTTTGGGACTGCGCAGATACCGGAAGTCTTTAAAAAACTGTGTACAATTTGCATAATTTCACTCCTTCCGAAGAGAGAATTATATATTCCATCACTTATTAAAACATTACGCTGCATATGAGTTTTCTTATTATATGACCATAAATTTTTTTTTAATTTCAAGAAATTCAGATCTCTATTTAGTTTTTTTTATGATCACAATATTTACCTTTCCAGACAACAACCTCTATTGTGGAGAATGACTGAATTTCTGAATGTTAATATTGTCAGAAGGCAGAAAGGGAAAAGAATGAGCATCTTCTCAGCACCTACCAGATAAGCAGACACAACTCCTGGCAACTGCAGAGTGCCCAGCAGGACATCTTTCAGATGGCGATTCTCTCCCCTCCTCTCTGGGACCCACACCGGCAAGTTCCCAAAGGTCACACTCACTTTACAGGCTCACCCCTCCTGCCACTGTGGACTCAACTAAGGAAGACACTTGATGGAAAGGCTCTTCACAAGTGTTTCCTGGGGCCCGCCATGTGCCAGGCCTCAGGGGTTCACACCCATGAAGCAGACTGGTGCCTGCCCTAGTGGAGTTTTGATTATAGTTTGGGGGAAAAGATAAAATAAGTAGGTAGAACATGTAGCATGGTGGGTGGTGATGTATTCTACGGAGAAAAACAAAGAAGGTCTTTAAAAGAGAGTGGAACAGGGCAATTTCAATTTTAAACAAGGTGGTTAAAACAAGCCTCCCTGAGGTGAGTGAGCCTGCAGACAGCCTGAAGGAAGAGCACTTGGGCAGAGGCAACAGCGCAGAGGCCCTGAGGCAGAAGGAATGCCTGGTAAGGTTCAGAATCAATGAGGAGCAGACAAGTCAAGGGGAGGGGAGGAGAGGAGAGGTAAACTACTAATCAGGCTTTTGCTCAGAAAGAAACTGGAAGCCCTTGGAGCGTTCTGAGTAAGTGGCACGTTTTACCACAATGACTGACAGGCTCACTCTGGCTGCTCTGTTGAGAACAGACTGAGAGGAAGGAGCACAGAAGCAAGAAGACCCCTCAGGAGGCTAACACTCTCCAGGAGACACCGAGAATCCTGGAGGTGGTGCAAAGCAGAAGCTGAGTAGACTGTGAAGGTAGCTCTGATGAGATATGCTGATGGAGTGGATGTGGACTATAAGAGAAAGAGGCTGCGCCATGGAGAAGAGGCCTGACAGGCCTGCTGCCCAGGTCCCCAGAGCTGTCTCAGTCCTACTCCACCTGAAGATTCAGTTGTTCAGCTCTCCCTCTAGCGTACTTTCAATAAATCCCTTCTTTTCTAAGAAGTTACAAAACAAGAGTTGGTTTCTGCCACTTGCAACTAAAATGAACTCAAATACTTAAATTATTATCATTTTATAAATGAGAAACCTGAGGTATAAAAAAGGTCAGCACTCATCCAAGACAACACAGTTATGGGTAGTTGAGTGCAGACGTGAACACAAGTCTGCCGGGCTCCAAAGCCCGAGCTTGTTCCACCACACTGCCTCCCAGGCCTTGACTAGTCCTCCACCTGCAAACAGGTACAGAGAACTTAAAACTAAAACAAAAACAACAGGGGGACAGGGGAGGGAGAAAAGGTCAGCAAGAACGCCTGCTTCAGTCCCAGCATGCCACCAGGTATGAGAAGAGGGGACTGTCCTGTTACGGAGAACCCCCGCCTTTCCGTCCACCCCACAGGGGCAAGAGCCTCAGCAACTCTGTTTAGCAAACACAGGGAAGTCCCAGCTCTGCACCAAGTTGAAAGTTCTGGTTATTTCCATCCAGAAGAGGAGAGAAAATGGGGCTTGGGTTGGCAGATCATCTTTCCTTTGGTCTTATCTTCTTCCTACACTGCCACAAAACAGTTTCTTTCCCCTCGGATCTCAAAAATAGTTAACGTATTATTGTTGGCTCAGCACTCAGGATGTCCTCACAGGATCCATTTTTTTTCCCCTCCCCAAAGCCCCAGTGCATGGTTGTATATCCTAGTTCTATGTGAGCCACCACCACAGCATGGCAACTGACAGACAAGTGATGGGATTCTGCGACTGGGAAACGAATCCAGGCTGCCAAGGCAGTAAGAGCAGCGAACTTTAACCACTAAGCCATCAGGGCTGGCTCAGAAGGATTCATATTTTAACGCAAAAATAAAATATTGTGTTCCCTAGGGTAACATTCATACTAGTTTTATTAAAAGCATAGATTTTAAGCTGCAAATTTGAGAGGACAGTACGTAGGTGCCTCCATTTTTTTTTCAATAGCCACTAAAGTTGTTTTAGGAAAAAGAAAAGAAAAAAATGTATTTATTGGTAATTTGAGTTATTTTAGAGTAAGTGAGCACTTGCTTCTTAATCCTTTTGTAAACATTCAATTTATTTTAAAAGGGATATGCTGAGAGTTTCAAATTTAAGCTATCATAAAGATCAGTCACCAAATCTTAGAGCCAGAGCCAGAAGGAACCTAATCTAACCACTACTCTTTCCCCATTTTACAGATAAGGAAGCAGAAGCCCAGAGAAGGAAATAATTTGTCAAGGTTAGTAAATCTCATTAGTAACAAACCAAGACTACAATCAGGACGCTTGATTCTCAGCGAGCACGCTGCCTCCCTCTCGGCAGTTCATTCAGTTACACTGCTTACTCCACATTAAATGAGAAGGGCTGTGAAATGTCTACCAAGAAGCCTGACACAATAATCTCTCAAATCTTATTTCCTCCCTCTCTTATTTAAACACCTGAAAACAATTTTGGGCACTGAAAAGGTTAGAAAACCCCCCAGGACTTTTAAAATTATAGAAATAAACTGAAACTAAGTTACAAAAGAGAATCATGAAATAAAATTGACACAGGAACACATAATCAAGTGCAAATTATAAAGGGTAGCTGATCATAAAATAGACCTATAATACGCTTTGAAAATATTATAAGAGGGCTCCATAAACATCAGTGGGATCCTGGAAAATGTAAGCTAAGTGACACCAATTTGTTAAAAATAAGTAAGTCTAAGGGGCCGGCCCTGTGACCAAGTGGTTGGGTGCACGCAATCTGCTTGGGTGGCCCAGGGCTTCGCTTGTTGGGATCCTGGGCATGGACATGGCACTGCTCATCAGGCCATACTGAGGTAGTGTCCCACATGCCACAACTGGTATATATCCTTTCTTTTTCTACACTACAAAATTCTTTTCTTCTTTTTTACAGTGAGACTACAATAAGCAGCATGTTGGTCTTTCAGCCAACATTATATTTTAGGCATTTTTCCATGAGAATACTCACAGTTCGACTTCATTGTTTTTTTAGGCTACATACTATTTCTCTATATGGCCAAACCATAATTTAGTTAGAGACAGGCATTGTTACTTTCATTTTATAGATGAGGAGGTAAGCTCCAAAGGTTATGTAACTTGTCTAAGGCCACAAAGTTAGTAAGTGGTAGGGCCAGGGCTGGCACCAGGCCTACCAGATTCCAAAGTCTGCATTCTCAAACACCTCTGGCCCACAATGGACCTGTTTTCATGTTTCCATCAACTAGACTATGAACCCCTCGAAGACAGCGAGTTAGTGTCTTTGAGTCTCCAATACCTAGCATTGTGTTGGCACATAATAAAAGTTGTTAAATATTTGTTGTGAAAATATCTGTTGAATGTCACTTTTTTGTACTACGTTCATCTTCCCTACTATGCCATTCACATGCTTCACAATGCCCTGGCATATAGTAGTGGGGGCACAAACATATCTGTTGAAAGTATAGACCCAACACCCAGGACAGAACTGCCTCTCACTCTCAGCCTGGGTCATTTGGCCTCTCTCCATCTCAGAACTCACGTGCTGCTCAAGCTCAGAGCCCATGTGCTTCTCCAAGGGCTTCCCTCACAGAGGGCTTTTCACATGGAGACCCCTCTATTCAGCTCTAACACAACATCCTAAGATGTTAGCAGTAGAAATGATCTTACCAGTTACTTGCCTGGACCCCTCCTCACTTCATAGCAACAGAGATTGTAAACCATGGTTTTCTGATACACTATAAGGCTTCAACCCACAAGAAACTGAAAATTTCAAAACAGAAGCATAAGGCACTTAAACATGGATTATGCTAAGTACTATTTAGGGAGGGGGCTGGGATATGAAGGCAATGAGATTTTACAAGATCTAAATATCTATTTGCGCCTCCAAAAAACTGAGAACCTCGAGTTTACAGTCTTGTCCTGCCTGATTCCATGGTAGTGCAGAATTTTGACCCTGGTAATCTTTAGCACTAGACTTCTCTGAATATTACCCAATACCTCACAAACTGCTAGAAATGGGTTCTTCTAGCATATCATTAACCATAAAGCTTCAGATTAAGAAACTTTAGTAACGGTTTTCTCATTTAAAAAAGCTGGCAAAACAAACACAAAAGTTTATTTTTCCATTCTATTTAGCCATAGAACTTAGCTACTTTGACTTTACTACCAAAAGCAGGAGCAGCTACTACTGCTACTGTAAAAATATCCCATTTTCCCTCCCAGCTACCCATATAAGCCTTAGCATCTAATTACCAGCAACTCTCCAAAAGGACTCCCATCAGAAACCAAATAGACCATAAGGTATTCTCTGTTAACAATGATACTTGAGGATTTATTCAATTCTACAAACAAATAACCACATAAGGAGATCAAAATTAGGCTCTTGGGTTCATTTGTTTTACAGCAAGACACTGAGTAAAACTGGCACAAGAAGCCCAACTCCATAGTATAAAGCAAAGTGTTACTGTGTATACAACATAAATTTGGCACATTTACAAGATCACTCATTCATTCATTTAGGAAAATTTTACTGAGCCCAACCTGGCCCTGGGCCAGGCTCAGGGCACGCACAGTCAACAAGACAGGCCCCAACTTCACCTTCACTGATCTTGGAGCTGAGACAGAGAAGAGACACCAGGAAACTGGTAGGAAACCGCAGAGTGCCAGGAGATCCCATGGAAGGGCCACCAGATCCAGATGCCAGAGTTAGGAAAGACTTCCCAAAGGAAGCAACAGGTGGGCTGAGATTAAAGGAGTCAGCAATGAAGGGGAGTGGAGAATGCATACGGAGCCGGGGGTGGGCAGGTTATATTCTAAGTAGAGAAAATCTGTTTAACTGGTCCATACACTAGACAGCAGGGAAGGGTTGCCAATCAATCACAGATGAAAACAGCTGTGATTAAACAACCCCCCATTAGGCACTGCTTTCTTCTGTGCCAAAAACTTGACATTTAAATAACCATACCATAATTTGGTCATGTTTGTAACCATGCTTCACTCTAGAAGGTCACAGAGGACCTCCTCTGAAACGTGTTCCACTTGTAAACAGTGATCTTTTATATTTTGGCTTTACTTTTGCTACTCTTTTCTACCCTATTTAGAAATAATAGTAAAAGGTGAAACTCTCAAAACAATGGGTTAGAACCAGTATATTCTAACCAGAGGGTTAATGGAAATGGAATGGAAAAAATTAGAACTAAGTAGTCTCCCTGGACATAGTATGACTGATAAAGTATTTCAGAGAGAGAGAGGAGTTTAATTATAACAGCACTAGTAATTAAATGTTGATAAAATCATCCTTTCAAATTTTTCCTAATTTTAATTATAATCCTAAATCCTTCAATTTTTAATTACACTATTTCTGTGGTTGCTAAGCAGCATCAATGTTGCAGCAAACAAGAAAATTAGTTACCCAAAGACATCAATTACAAAGTATCCTCACAAAATTATAATTTGACATTTTTTCTTCACCTATGAAAACTTGTTAAATGCTTATCTGAAATTAAGCAGTCCCCAAAGCAAGAATGTCTTTAATATGCACTGAATTGAAATCACTTAACTTTTTGGAGACAATAAACATTTTGGGGATAACAGCACACATCTATAGGGTTTACTATACACCAAGCACTGTTATAGGTTCTTTACATAAACGAACTCATTTAATCCTCACAAAACCCAATAAGGTAGGTACTACTATGACCTCCATTTTACAGATGAGGACACTGAAACACAGAGAGATTAAGTAACTCATCCAAGATCACACAAGCAGGAAATGAAAGAGTTGAGATTCAAATCTCAATCTGCCCCCAAATCTGTGCTCTCTAACTACTGCATTATACTGCCTCTCAATAGTTTTTCAAACATAAAAGCAAAAACTAGTAAGTAAAAATTACTATAATGAAACATCAGCCATCTATAATCCTTGAGGAACTAATTCTTATGAATAATAGCATTCTCTGAATAGTTGAGGGTCTAACCCTTTTGTCTGAGCCAAAATCTGAAACTGTGCTGTCCATGTGATATGGCCACTAGCTACAAACAGCTACTGAGAACCTGACATGTGGCTAGACTGAATTAATATATACTACATGTGTAAAATATGTTCTGGAATTTGAGAGGCTTAGTAGAAAAAAGAGAATGTAAAATATCTCAATAATGCTTTAATATTAACTACATGTTTAATAATATTTTGGATACAGTAAGTTAAAATACATTATTAAAATTAATTTCACTTGTTTCTTTTTACTTTCTTATGTGGCTACTAGAAATTTTAAAATTCCATTTGTGGCTCACATTATATTTCTATCGGACAGAGCTCATCTAAATTGTATCCAGCAGCTGTCTACATTACTGATATTATTTACTCTTTTCTTGATGACTCAGTCATCATGAGGAACTTTAACTACCACCCTGTGTGTAATCTGTAATTGTGATATCTTTCGTGTTGACTGAGGTTAGGCTGCCCACCCTCAGACCTCAGACCACAACCTCAGGTTGTACTTAAAGCTGTGTCTTTCTATGGTTTCCAGCAGTCTGTCTGCCCACAACTACACCCCTCTAGCAACCTCAGATGCACCGTCTAAAGATTTAGAAGCAACGTAAATTAGAATTGTGCAACACGTAAAAATAAAGGTTAAGTGAGGGCTGAAGAGGGCTTCCTACAAGTTGGCTTCAATGCCAGATTCTTTGACAACTATTCTGACTGCTCAGAGACCTTTCTGCCTCAACTATTATGAACAGATGCCTCGTATCAATTCCAGACACTTAGTACCAACTTTAACTTAAATTGGAGCACTTTACAACTCAGCTTAAAATCCTGCAACAGTAGTTTCAGTTTGAGAAGATGAAAAAGTTCTGGGGATGTACGGTGGTGATGGTTGCTGAACAATGTGAATGTATTTAATGCCACAGAACTGTACATTTAAAAATGATTAAAATCGTAAATTTTGTTATGGATATTTTACCATCATTAAAAAAAAAAAAACCTTCAACAGTTTCATATCTTTCTCAGGATCAAGTTCAACCTCTTATTCAGGCCCTCAGAATCTGACCTCTGCCTCCCATTCTAGCCACCCTCTTGCTTCATTTGGCTTCATGCTCCAGGCAATTTCCCACAACAGAGCATGTGGATTCAGATCTCAATGCCCTGCACACGTTAAATCCTCTACCTAAAAGCCCTTCCCCACCACCTCCACCCACCCCTTCCTCATCCTTCTAAACTCCACTCAAATGTCACCTCCTCTGTGAAAACTGCCCTGACATCCTGAGGTTGAGAAGACTCCTCTCACCATGGTGCCCTGCTATACCTTGCACTCTGCCACTCTTACAGTCCTTATCTTTTAGAATGGCATTTTTTGTTTACATGATTGCTCGCCACCGTGAGCTCACTGAGAGCAGGGACTGTGCCCAGCCCTGGCATAGACCCAGCATATAAGTGATGAACCCTAACAGGTAAATGCCTGTTGAGGCCATCCGGTAAACAAATACTGAATGCCTACCAGAGGCAGGCAATGTCCTAAGCCCTGGCAATACTGCAGTGGGAAAAGAAAATGGAGCCCTGCTTTTATGGAGCTCCCACAAATAAATGCCAGATGGACATAAGTACTATAAAGAGAAATAAAGCACAGCATGCCGAGGGGCATTTTATACAGAAGGGCCTGGAAGGTGTCATCCAGGTAGCAACCAGAAAGAAGGGCATGAGCTTCTCGGCTCACTGATAGAACACTGAGTGAAGTGGACCTTACTCTGGTTCTGAGCTGTGGTCTGGATGACAGAAGGTACTGGAAAAAGAAGGTCAACTTTAATTTCTAAGAAAAGCAAACTATTCCTTCTCTCTGTGCTATCCACTTGATAGATTCTGCAATTACCACCTAGTTCTCTCAGCATGAAGAACATAAGCATTCTACCTCAGTGGGATAAAAGTGCACTAACGACCCTTGTCCAACTGAATCCTGTCCACCATGAAGCCTATGGTTGCCGGAGAAAACAAAAAGAGCATTTATTCAGTGCTTATTCCGTATATTAACAGAACGCTCTACACATTTGACAATCCTCACAACAACCTTTTGAAATATACTGTTAAGAAACCTATTTTAAAGAGGAAAATAAGGCACAAAAGAGGTTAAATAATCTGTCCAAGGTCACAGAGCTAGTAAATGGCAAAGCTAGATTTGAAACCTGACAGTCTTGGCTCCAGAGTCTGAGCTGATAACCACTGTGCTACACTGTTTGACATCTGTATTTCCTGTCACAAAATACTCTTTTCCTATTGTTTGGAGTTTTTTCTGTTAATCCTAAAATTACCAAATTTTACTTCATCTTTCTTCACATTTTGACCAAACTTCATTTCTCATTTCTAGTTCTACCACAAAAATCTGTCTATACTTTGATCATTTGTGACGTTAACTATTATTTACCGATATTATTTTCAAGAAATTAGATAGAAATATAAACACACAATAGAATAAAAAGAACACAAACTATCAAAGAAGAGACACAGATGACACTGCTATAAAAAGCATGCATATAAACTCTGCCAGGTGCTGGGAGCACAAAGATGGAGGAGGCCAAGGCCAGCCGCTGCCCTGGGAAGCCTGGTCCACTGGGGGCTCAGGGTGGGGCTGATCAGGCAAACTGACAAGTACAAGGGATGACATGTGTGCTATGCCACAGATGCCCAGGCAGCAACTTAGAATGCCAAAAACACATTAAAAAACACTTAATATAGTGCAAATTTTTTTTTACTTGATACATTTACTTTAAGATTTAAGAGCAACATCTTTCGGGAAATAGCAGACATCTCAAGCTTAACACAGCCAAAATCAAACTCATTCATTCCTCACAGCCCTCCAGACCTATTCCTTCTCAAGTGTTCTCTATCTTAGCTAAAGGAAAGCCAGGCTTCGCTGCTGAAGCAATAACCCTGTTATCTTCAACTCCAGCCACTACACTTCCTTCCCCTCTCTCTCTCAATCACGCGCACACTTACACACACATGCAAGCAATCACACTCACTCCCAAACACTCTCTCACACACGTTCACGCCATCAGATCTATTTTACCTCCTATTGACTGGATTTTTCTCTCCCTCTTCAGGTCAAGTCAGGCCTGCACCAACTGGTCTCCTAACTGCTCTTCCTGTTTTTAATCTCCTTTACTCCACAGTCTATCCTCCACTGGCTCTAGAATTCTCTATCATACAAATCTGATTGCATCACTCTACTTTTTAAAAAGGTTTGGTGGTTTCTGATAACCCACAGGATCAAGTCCAATCCCATTACAGCACACACACACACCTCTTCACAATGGGGTCGAACACTTCTTTCCACATCATATCTTCTTTCATTCAACAAATAGTTATTGAACTCCAACTATGTGGCCTGTCATTGGGATAGGCACTGGTGGTAAATGGCAAATAAAAAGAGACAGCTCCTGGGGCCAGCCCAGTGGCACAGTAGTTGAGTTCACACACTCCACTTCAGTGGCCCAGGGTTCACAGGTTCAGATGCCCGGCGCGGACCTATGCATCACTCATCAAGCCATGCTGTGAAGGCATCCCACATACAAAATAGAGGAAGACTGCCATAGGTGTTAGCTCAGGGGCAATCTCTCTCAAAGGAAAAAAAAAAAAAAAGAGGAAGCTTGTCAATGGATGTTAGCTCAGGGCCAATCTTCCTCACAAAAAAAAAACAGAGAGAGAGAGAGAAAGACAGCTCCTGCCCTCATGAAACTTACATTCTATGACAAGAAACAGACGTTAATCAGTCACACAAACAAATGTTTAAGACTGCAACTATGACAAGTACTGCAAAGACACACCAGGCAAAATGTTCTGAAATTAGACAGTGGCGAGAGTTGTACAACCATGTAAATACACTAAAAACCACTGACCTGTATACATTAAAAGGTGAATTTTATGGGATGTGAATGATATAAAAAGAAAAAGACATAACAGATTGAGTGCCTCTGCTAGTGGATTTGGTCAATGCAAAGATGATGAAAGCTTTCCAGAGGAAATGAAATTTATTACAAATAACTAACATTTACTGAGCATTTACTACACAACAGGCACCTTTCACTAATAATCCATCTGATCCTTCTAACAACCCTATGAGGTTAACTATTACTATCCTCAGTTTACAGACAAAGAACTGAGAGGTCAAGTAACTTTACCCAAGGTCAGAGAGCCAGTAAACGGTGATGCCAGAAGCCACACTTAAGCCAAGTGACACCAGGGCCCACTCTCTTACCTGCTACAGTGAAGTCACCTAGGCAATGCCTATTACTCAGAACTACTTACAAAACAGTAAGTAGACTACTGTGTTTCATTTCTTTCAAGAGAAATTTCTCTCCACGTCCTTTGTCTGTAGGATAGACCCTACACCATCCCCTTCCACCATCACCTTTCTGGCTTCCTCACCTCCACTGCCCGCCTCACACACTGGCTCCAGCCACACAGGCCTCCTTGTGCCTCTCCAGGACGCTGGGAGTGCTCCCACCACAGGGCCTCTGCATGGGCTCGGGCTATGATGATTACAATCACAGCATATATTGTAAATCACGATTCTGCCAAAACTTTAGTTAACACATTCTCTAGACACACTAACAATGCCACTAGCAAGATCCTGTACTGAACTGTACACTAATATTTTGAATGTCATTTATTAATTTTAATCAAAACTACCTCATTTTTCCAGTCTTTTATTGTTCCATGTCACCATGGAAAATTTTTATTTTACAAAATCCTGTAACAACAGCTTTTGCTTACCAATTAGTATGAACAACAGTCATACAGCTATCTTTGCAGTGAAATAAAATAAAGCAATCAAGCCAAGAAAGTGTCACAATAGAACTTGATTACCACCATCCCTCCGTTCAGCCCTAGAACCAGTTTGTGAAATAACTATGGCAACAGCACTTCAAGGCACCAAAATCTCATCGAACTTTTGCTAAGAAACCACTGTTCATCTGTGCAAACACACACAAAAATACATGTCAACAACCACTTATGTAACTTCAATACAATAACCTGGTGATATTTTAAGTTCCTATCACACTAAAAATCCTAAGTAACTGTTAAGCATATATACTGGCATAGACTGTTCAAAGCAGGATGCTGAGAAAGGAAAGATACATTTAACCCATTTACATTTAAAACACAGTTGTCCCCAAATTCAAGATGGAGAAAACTACCACTTTTTTTTTTTTTTTGAGGAAGATTAGCCCTGAGCTAACATCTGCTGCCAATCCTCCTCTTCTTGCTGAGGAAGACTGGCCCTGAGCTAACATCAGTGCCCATCTTCCTCTACTTTATATGTGGGACACCCACCACAGCATGGCTTGCCAAGCGGTGCCATGTCCGCACCCGGGATCCAAACCAGCGAACTGGGGCTGCTGAAGTGGAACGTGCGAACTTAACCTGCGCCACAGGGCCGGCCCCGAAAACTATCACTTTTTATCAAAAAGATTCACCTTGGGATTCTTTTAAATATGAAGCTCCATCTGAGCTAAGCATAAGGGGAAAAAATTTAGCCAAACTCAATTTACTAGCACCTCTAGAAAAATGCCTTAACTATGGCAAACTCTCCTTAAGGGACTGGCACAAGGGCCAGGAGCAAAGGCTTTTGAGTCAGACAGTTTGTTTTCAAACCTTGTTTTCCCACTTACCAACTGGGGACCTCAGCCAAGTTTCTTTACTTCTTGAGCCTCAGTTCTCCATAAAAACAGAGAGACTACCACAAAGCCTATGACACAGTGCCTCAGCACAGAATGACAAGAGACCATTCACCAAGTGCTCACTCTTACTAAACTGAACTGTAGGAAGTTAAATAGCTGCAAAACTTTATGGCTGTACTTAATACTGTAGCCTTTAGAAGAGTTATCCATATAGACTATTTTTAAGTTCAATAAAACTCTAACAATAAAAGGTTTTATATACACATCTTTGTATGATCGAGGCTTTGCTTTTCCTTTTATGAATTTCTGGGCAGTCCAAAGACTAGAAATAGTTTTATTATTTTAAATGGTAATATTATGTTTGTAATTTTTGTTTTAAAGAAATTAGAGTTTAAAAGAAACACTCTTGTCCAGTCTTGTGTTTTGTTTACTGAATTAGGCTGTAAATTCAAGTCTATCAAGTGACTTAATTATTAATGAACCATAACAGTGAACATCTCCTGGGCTCTTCCTATCTGCTCTATCCAAAGACACCTGGGAAGTGAACAAACTGAGTAAAAGGCTGCCGAGACAAGCGCCAGGCTGCCTCAACCCTTGAGGCAGCCCATATGAATCTTACTGACCTTCATGAAAGTATCTGCTATATATCAACTACTGGACCAACCATAAACACTTGGAAATCACCAGGTCCAACTCATCTTAGTGATGAGAAACTAAAGCCCAAAGAGATTAAGGCCAAGGGTCACATAGTCACTAACAAGTAGAGACTAGAACTTAAGTCTCCCTACTTCCAAGTTGTTGTTGTATCAATTATGCAACAGCTGATGGTTTAAAGAGAGAAAGATCTATTCCAGTACTCAAAATGTTTCTACGTAGTTAGAAGGAAGCGAATACCTGAAATAAGTGAATATTTCTTTAATGAGAGCTAAACATTAAGCACAAATTAATGTAACCCAGAGCCTACAGTGAATATGCCAAAAGGGCTCTTAGGACAGAAATGAGTGGAATCAGCTAGTCACACTGCTAACATTACCAAAACACTATCACCAGGGTGTCTTCCTTATGAATAAAACACACTTCAGAACCATAGAACTTCCTTTGCTCAAGTCAACATCCCTCTGAAAGAGAAAAAAGTATCTTAGCGCCATTCACCAGATGTATTTCATCTATGCACAAAAAGTTTTACCAGCTGCAAAATGTTCACTCTCTTTCAAAAAGAATGATGCTCGGAGCTGGCCCAGTGGTGCAGTGGTTAAGTTGGAGTGCTCCACTTCAGTGGCCTGGGGCTCGAAGGTTCGGATCCCAGGTGCAGACCTAGCACCACTCATCAAGCCACACTGTGGGAGCATCCCACACAAAATAGAGGCAGATGGGCACAGATGTTAACTCAGCGACAATCTTCCTCAAGCAAAAACAGGAAGATTGGCAACAGATGTTAGCTCAGGGCCAATCTTCCTCTCACACACACAAAAAAGAATGATGCTGGCTAATGATCAAGGCAGTTTTCATCCTTTTCATGCTCTGAATCAGGATATTTTTACTAAAAATCTTATTTCTATCAAAGTTGTTCAGGTATGCCCTACATGCTTTTAGGTCCAGATCTTAGGGAAAAGTCAAGGAGTAATCTTTAAAGTATAGCCAGTTTTTTCCTTGGGAAAACATTTTTAAAATGTCATCCACTGAGAAAAAGGTGAATGGCTACAGATACTAGAATGCAGCACTATTTTAATAAGGGAAAATTCCAAAATATAACTGTTTAAAAGTGGATAGTCATGGAATTTTGCGTAACAGGCAAATTGAAGACTTCTCCAAAGACTTTATCTTGCCCGATGAGAACATGGCCAGATACTCTCCCATCTATTCCCTACAGCTGAGACAGTGGGCGCTGCAGTAAACCATTTAATCAATTAACAGTTACCACGGACACTGCACACTAACTGCCAACTCTCAAAGAAATAAAGTATACTCTAAACCTGTGTTGTCCAATATGGTGGCCACTAACCACACGTAGCTACTGAGCACTGCAACTGTGCTAGTCTGAAGTGCACCACAAACGTAAGACTTCACTGGATTCACCCTGGATTTCAATGACTTAGTACAAAAACACATTCAAAATAACACATTAGTAAATTTTTCATATAGATCACATGTTAAAATAATATTTTTGATATACTGAGTTAATAAAAGATATTAAAGATAATTCCACTTTTTTTAATGTAGCTACTAGAAAACTTAAAATGCCATTTGTGGCTCACATTACATTCCTATTGGACAGTGCTGCTCTGTACAAAATATGCAAAATACGATCCAATCTTCCTTCGATGATTCATCATAAGAATGAACACCAAATATACAATTAAGTAAGAAAAATCTTATTTATATGTTGGATATATAGTTTAAGATAGCATCAAGAACGGCACATTCTTAAAACTTCTCTTAGTTTACAGCCAACTCAAACTGCATTAGAGAAAGGACTGAATCCTACAAGTAGTATTTTGACGGATCAAGAAGGAAATACCATAGTAAAGGCCACAAAAGAGAGACTAAAAGAAATACCATCTGTTTCTAGAAGGCATTTTAAAACAAAAGCAGAGTGTTTTAAATCATTAATCTGTTTTTTAAAAAACAATATTGGATTATTTTGAGTATCAGGAAGAAAATTCCCAGTGGCCAGCTAAACAAACCTCTTAACAAGGAAACCTGGTAAGAAACTCTAACTATGTGGAATAGAGGTAAAATGTCTGAATGTACCATATGTAAAATGGAAGCCGAGTTTCTTAACAGAGTATTTATAATTGAACATTACACCATGACGAAACCAAAGTTTTGCAGACATCCTTCAATATTACTATAGTACAATGCAACGATCAACTATTACAGGATTTAACGAAAACTGCTTTCAAAATTCCAAACCACTATACTGCCCTTTCCAAATCTAGCCAGGCAGAATTAGGGAGGGAACAGTTTCCAAAGGCATTATCTTGCAGAGGTTAAAATTAGAAATTGACAATTCAGAGCCACATTAACAACAACAGATATTTGCATGGCATTCTGTTTGACAGGCACTTGTGGACACATCATCCTCTCCGATCCTCAGGACGGCCTTCAGACTGGGATGTTTTTATCCCTAATTCAGAGGTAACTCCAGGCTCGGAGACCTTGATTTGTTCAAGGTCACATCGCTGAAAAGCAGCAGAACCAGTACTGGAGTCCGGATCTTCTGATGCTCATCCAATTCTCCTTCCATTACAAAACAGCCATTCATTTAAAACCAAGCATTTAGAAACCCAGCAGGCCCTGCAGCCAAAGAAGGATCTAAGGATCAAGTAGGTCAAACCTTAAGACTTTGCAAACACGAAGTGTTGGAATCAGTTCAAAAAGGGGAGAAGAGACTATCAAGAGACAGGAAATGACTTGAAAGATCAGGAAAAAAAAATTCTAATCTAAACGTCCTTGGGGGCAGCATAGCAGAATAACAGTATTCGGGTAGAAGATGCAGAGAAACGACACTTTCCTTCTGAAATGTGATTTTCACTGCAGAAATTGTAGATTAAAAGACTGATTTCGTCGTTACTTCACTATAAATGTGTTTGAGAATTGTACTTATTATATAGACATTCGGAAAACCAATATACCCAACTGGGTACCACCAGTCCTACGTTTTTTCATAAGTCCTGACATTTACGTGACAAAAAGCCAGATTAGAAAAATTATAATCCAGCACCCACTGCTCTTTAGATCACAGGTGAAGGAACAGGTCGGGTAGGAGGATGGCAAATCTAACGACCAGCGCCTTCTCTCTAGTAGAAGGCATCCTTGAGGGCAGGACAAAGGCGGCGCCACCACAAACGAACCTCGTTCAACCTTCACAACACAGTGACAACAGGCCAATTACAGCGAAAAGTACAAATATCGAAGGCACGGTAACAGGGAATTCCTAAAATGGCCCTGAACCCGTCCCCTAAGTAAATTCCTAAATACAACAGGATTTCAGCATCAGGGAAGGACTACGGAGAAACGTGGGTGTGCAGCGTGGGAACCGCACGGGGGTGCCCACGCCGCCGGCTCCGCAGGCGACCCCGGCACGGTGCAGGCGGGGTCACCGAGGCGCCGCGAGACCCCGAAACCGGGCGAGCGCCCCCCGCCTGACCACCCGGCAGAGCCCACGGAAAAGCCACTCCAGTTCCATCTCCCGCCTCCCTCCCTCCCTCCCGGGCAGCCGGCAGGGGGGCTCGCAGGAAGGGCCGCGCCGGGGACGGGGGCGGGGGGCGCCGGACAGGGGTTCCCCGCGGCGCAGGGGGGGCTAGCCCGGACCCCAACCCTCGGCTCGGACCCGGACCCCCAGAGCCCAGTCCGGCCGCGCTGACAGCCCGGCGCCGCCCCCACCTGCCGGCCAGCCCAGGGGGCGCCGGGGCCGGGCGCGCCCGCCAGGCCACTTCCTTCCCCGCCCGCCTGCCCGCCCGGCCGGCCTCGCGCGAGCCCCGGGGGCGGGGAGCCGCGGGAGGAAGGAGGCTTGGCCGGCCGCCCACGGAGGAAGCCGCCGCCGCCGCCCGCACCCACCGGCATCATCGCGGCGCGGGTCCGCGGCGCCCTCGCCGCCTGACAGGACGCGCTGCGCCGCGCCGCGCCCGCCGCTCCGGCCGCCCTCACAGGCCGCGCGCTCGCCGCCGCGCTCCCCGGCCCTCGGCAGCGACGCGGCGGCTGCGGCGGGATGCGGAGCCTGGCGGGCTCGGTCGCGGCCGCCGCCGCGCTGCGTCGCTATCCCGGGACCGGCCGCAGCCGCCGCCTCCGCCCGACCGCCGCTCGCCGCCCGCCCGCGGGCTCGCTCCTCAGCCCCCGCAGGCCCCGCCCCCAGCGCGTCGCCCCCCACGGAGTCATCCGTCCCCTCCGATTGGCCCGGCGAGGGCGGGGGCGGGTCCAGGGGGGCGTGGCTTTTAGGCCCCGCCCGCCATCCCTCCCTCTCGGCGGCGGCCAGGTGCGAGCGCGCCCGTGCGCGTCCGCGCTCCCGCAGCGGGTGGGGGAGGGGTGGGCCGCTGCGGACGGTCGGCCGCTCGGCGGCTGCCCCGCCCCGTGGATCGTCCTGTGGGCTCATGGCCGCGCCGGACCGAGAGCCCGGACTCTCGGAGACCTTGTGCATGGGAAAAAGGAGGCCCAAAGAGGGAAGGGCCAGCCCGGTGCCACCCCGATTCACGCCAGCCGAGACTCGAACCCGGGCTTCAGGAGGCCGCCGGGGGCGGGGCGCATTCGCAGCGGCGGCGCGCGCGCCCGCGTCTGACCGCGGCCTGACCCCGGCTCCTGGAGCGCCGCGAGGCTGCTGCAGAGGGGCCGGGTCGGAGGGCAGTGGGTGCGCCCTAAACCATCCTCGTGACCCGGCCTCTCATTGCTCAGGATGAACCCACGAACCGGCCCGGGTCTCCGGCCCTGGGCAGCCGATCGCCCCTCCATTCCGCGTCTCTGCGGCTCTGGGTGCCCTGCTCCCTTGGCCAGCCGGCTTTCCAGGGCACGTATCCGCTTGCGAGCCTTCGCCCTTCTCAGGCTGTGCCACTGGCCTAGAACGCCTTGCCCACCTGTGCCAGCATGCTTCGCTGCTCGAACGTCTCAGGACAGGGCACAGTCCTCATCTCTAGGGTCCGGTCTCCTTGTCTCCCGTGACACCCCACTCCTTCTGGCCTGAGCACCTGAGTGACAGAGACCTGTGCGGGACCATCCTTGTATCCAAAGCCCAGCGCAGGACACGGAGCAGACCCTAGTAAAGGCTGCCAAACGGGTAGGCATCCTTTCTGTGCCCTCCACACTGTGCCATTCACTTGAACCCTGACAGGTGAGACTGTGACAGATGTACTCCACAGGCAGCCCTGAAACTTCCACGAGCATCCAGAACACGGAGGTCTGTTTATGGCCCCAAACACCAAAGGCCATAAACCACTTTGGGAAGGGCCTAGCTCCTTGGAGATGGCAGCAGGTGGTGATCAGCGTCCTTCTGTAGCCTGTCTGGTCCTCTGAGAGGCTCAAGGCTGCTGGGTGGGGCTGGGAGGCAAAGAGGGAGGAGGAGGGCGGGGAGTAACCACCATCCTCTTCATGGAGAGCCACCCCTCTTCTTCAGAGGCCACGAGGGTTCGTGGTTGAGAGCATAGACTTTCCAGTTAGACAGAGTGCCTCTGCCACACCCTTGCTGTGTGGTCTTAGACAAGCTACATTTCTCTGTATCTCAATTTGCCCATCTCTGTAATGGGAGATTATAGAAGTGATAGCGCCTGCCTCATGGGATTTGGGGAGGTTCAGACATGTGGGAAAAGCTTCTAGCACAGTTTGTGGCACTGTGGTAGCTATGCCATAAATAGTAGTTTTCTGTAGTTTTGCTATCATTAGCAAGCAGGCTTAGTGTACAAATGTCCCTGGGAGAAGGATCACCCAGGGATTTTTAAACTTAAACACACTGGGCATTAATGGCTAATGACATGTCTCTTCTGAGAGCAGGGTTTGGAGAGAAGAGGAAGCTCTAAGTAATGGGAGATCCTAAGCTGGAAATCATATTCCTGGTTCAAATTCCAGCCCTGCTTCAGACTCCCTGTGTAGCCCTAGGCAATTTGCACCCCTTCTCTGGGTCTCAGTTTCTCCATCTGTAATTGGAAAAGGGTTAGATTCTGTGATCTCTGAGGGCCTTCCAGCTCTGACATGCTAATATTCATAAGTCATAAAGGGGTTGGTGCTGGCCCACTAAGCCAGGCAAGGAACAGGCTTTGTCAGGGCACTGCAGAGAAGTGCCACCTGGGGTGAGGTGGTCAAAATGAGCCCATTCCCCAGAAGGGGAACCTTAGCCATTGGGTCCACTATTCCCTGCAGGAACCTGTGGGCACAGACAACGGCAGGCTACCCCACTCTCACACCACGGCCCCCTCTGTCCTCCAGGTAGGCATCCATCTGAGACCAGGCTGGCCAGCGGCCTCCCGCAGAGGCTCTCCAGTTCATCTTCCTCCTCCTCTCCATCCTGCTGCAACTGCCAAGCATCAGACCCCTCACCTGGCATCTAGACCAAGGGTGTTCCGAATTGGCCTCCCTGCTCTAACCTCCACACCCAAACCATCCCACATGCACACATAATTAGGTCACATATACACACCCCTGCCCTGCAGAGTCCTCTGTGTCTCCCCAGCACCCAGACCAAGGTTCACCAGCGGCCCTTCAAGAATCACCATTCATGGTGGGATAAGGACTGTAGAGTGATGTAGGAAGATGTCCAGATGGTTCAGAGATGCACATTAGCATATGTAAGTGCTCTGGAATTTGCTTTAAAACAGTTCAGCAAAAGGGAGAGCAAGCGAGGCAAGGAGGGACAGCTGAAGCATAGGCGGCAAACTCTTGATAATTGGTGAATATGGGTGATGGGTACATGGAGTGCATTGTATTTTCCTCTTTGCTTTGTATGTTTGAACTATTTTATATTAAAAATGAATGTGGGGACCGGCCCGGTGGCGCAGTGGTTAAGTGCGCACGTTGCACTTCTCAGTGACCTGTGGTTCGCTGGTTCGGATCCCGGGTGTGGACATGGCACTGTTTGGCAAGCCATGCTGTGGTAGGCATCCCACATATGAAAGTGGAGGAGGATGCGCATGGATGTTAGCTCAGGGCCAGTCTTCCTCAGCAAAAAGAGGAGGACTGGCAGTAGTTAGCTCAGGGCTAATCTTCCTCAAAAAAAAAAAAAAAAAAAAAGAATGGGGCCGGGCCCCGTGGCGGAGTGGTTAAGTTCACACTCCGCTTCAGCAGCCCAGGGTTTCACTGGTTTGGATCCTGGGCGCGGACATGGCACCGCTCATCAGGCCACGCTGAGGCAGCATCCCACATGCCACAACTAGAAGGACCCACAACTAAAAATACACAACTATGTACTGGGGGGCTTTGGGGAGAAAAAGGAAAAATAAAATGTTTAAAAAGAATGACTACATGCTTTTTAAAGCAAATATAAAGGCCATTTGGGGAGGAAATCAGTATAGATTCATATTTGCATAAAGGAATTCTTGAAGGATCCGTAGACAGTACTAAAGCAATGACTAGGTGGGGATGGAAACTGGAGAGATAAGGGATGGAAATGGGAGTGAGACTTTTCACTATTACTGTTTAAAAATAAACTTTGTTTTTAGAACAATTTTAGATTTACAGAAAAATTTGAAAGATAATATAGAGTTCTCATATTACTCGCACCCCCCTACCCTGTTTCCCCAGTTAACATCTCACATTAGTATGGCACATTTGTTACCACCAATGAACCAATGTCGATTCATTGTTAGAAACTAAAGTCTATGCTTTGTTCAGACTTCCTTAGTTTTACCTGATGCCCTTTGTCCCAGGATCCCATCCAGGACACATGGCATTTAGTCATCACGTCTCCTTAGGCTCCTCTCAGCTGTGCCAGTTTCCCAAACTTTGCTTGTTTTTTATGACCTCGACGGTTTTGGGGAGCACTGGACAGGTGTCTTTTAGAATGTCCCTCACTTGAGATTTATCTGATGTTTTTCTCATGATTAGACTGAGGTTATGGGTTTTTTGGAGGAAGACCACAGAGGTAAAATGCCATTTCCATCATTACATATCAAGGACACATGATGTGTCACTGCTGATGTTAACCTTTATCACCTGGTCATTGTTACTTTTTGCATTTGATTTTTGAACCAGGTGAATATATTACTATTTAAAATTAAAATTTTAAAAACTTAAGACCTGTATTAGTTTGCTAAGGCTGCCATAACAAAAGATCACAGATGGGGAGGCTTAAACAACAGAAATCTATTTTCTCACAGTTGGAGGCCGGAAGTCCCAGATCAAGGTGCTGGCAGGGTTGCTTTCTCCTGAGGCTGCCCTCCTTGGCTCGCAGACGGCTGTCTTCTCCCTGTGTCTTCACATGGTCTTTTCCCTTTGTGTGTGTATCCCTGGTGTCCCTCTCTGTTTATAAGGACACGAGTCACACTGGATTAGGGCTCACCTGGATGACCTCTGTTCGACCTGCATTACCTCTGTAAAGGCTCTATCTCCACACACACGATCACATTCGGAGGTGTACTAGGGGCTAGGACTTTAACATGAATCTTATGGGGACACAATTCAGTCCACAACAAGACCCTTCATAGCACGGCCCTCATCTACCTTTTCAAGTTAATCTCCCATGCCCCAGCACCCCCCACCTAGATCTTGCACCGCAGCTATCCCAGACCCTGGCCCTTCCCCGCTCCGGGTCCTAGTTCATTCGCTTCCCTACACCTGCAAAAGCACTCTGTCAACTTCCTCAAGAAGTGCTACCCTGTTCTTGTCACAATTCAAATTCTTCCTCTTCCTCAAGGTTTCCCAGATCCCCCAGGAGAACTCATCTCTACCTCCTTCTCCCAGACTGCTGAGTCCTGGGTCACTTGTCACAACCTAACACCTTAGAGCTGGTAACACACCTGTCTCTCCCAGAGTGAGCTCATTCAGTTAACAAGCATCAGTTGGGTTTCTCTCATGTGCCCGGCACTGGTCCAGACCCTGGTGACACACAAGGTCCTTGTCCTCACAGACCCTCTATGCTGGTTGGGCAGAACATGATAAACAAGACCATCAGCAAATAAAGTAACTTCAAATACAAGTAAGTGTATTAAAAAAACAATAAAGCCAGATAACATGACACAAACAGCTGCTTTTGCCAGGAGAAGGTAACATTTAAGTTGGGACCTGAATACTGAGGAGGCAGCCTTTCGGGGCTCCTGGAGAGGAGAGTGAAAAGGAGGAGGAAGAGCACTGAGAAGGGAAGGAGCTGGAAGAATTTATGGCGGCTCTGGGGCGGTGCTGGAGGGCTCAATGGGCAGCACTGGGGGAAAGCGGAAGGAGGTGAGGTCAGGTTTGGGTTTGTGGGCCATGGTATGGATTTTATTCTAGTGATTTTCCAGGGAAGGAGAGAGATCTGATTTATGTTTTCCAATGCCCAGTGGCCACCATGGGGAGGCTGGCTGGTATGTGGCAAGAGTGGAGGACGGAGGCCCCGTAGGAAGACTAAGGTGGAGGAGGTGGATGTGGGAAGGGGTTCCATTTGAGACGTGCTTTGAAGGGTGAGACTTGGGGAGGACATAAAGGAAGGAGCCAGGATGGCCCCCCAGGCTTCTGCCCAGTGCTGGGGGCTGTGGTGCAGACCAGGCTGCCTTGGTCACAGAGCCCCCTGAATGCCCAGCAAGCAGGCTCTGGAAGGTCCAGCGTGGATGTCCTGCTTTGCCATGCCATTCCTGGAGAGGGCTGCATTTCAGGATCCCCCTTCCTTGGTCCAGCTTAAGCCAGCACCCCACCCTGCCATCGGTCCAGCACTCCAGCCAGACACTGGGCATCGCTGGGGCCTCTCCCCCTCTCTGCCCATCACCCCCTAACTGCTTCCTGCCCCACCCCAACCAGAGCCACCCTCACCTCACCAATTTAGCTTCCCTATGGCCAGAGGGTGTTTCTAAAACGGCACTCAGACCTGCTACTGCCCCAGAGGGACCCTTCAGTGGCTCTCCACAGCCCTCAGGGCGCAGGGCAGTGGGTAGTTAAACCCTTGGAGGCTTGGGCCTCCTGCTCCCCAGCCTCAGGCCCCCCTTCTGCCTGCCAGACAGTCCCCCCCATCTCCACCCGCCCCAGGCCAACTCCTACTGCTCCCACTCCCCCCGCCGGCAGCCCTCCACCCCCACAGTTCCTGTGGCCTCCCCTATCCCCCTCAGTGAGGGGGTGGGTTCAGTGGGGACAGAGGCTCATGCTCCGGGAAACCGCAGTTCCCGGGAAACCTGTTTCCACAAGTGTTGGCTGTGAACCAGTCGTGGTTCCATTCCCTCCTCTGGGGCATTAAGTAATACTGATGTCGTCAAGGTTAGAAAAGAAGAACTTGGCACGAACACACTCAGCGATCTGTTTTTCGCGTTTTATTCGGCCGTGCGCGGCCCCGCGGGGCTGTGTCAGCCCGTGGATCCCAGCGCCCGGCACAGAGTCGGCGCCTAATGATGCCCGTGGAGCGCATACTCCGCGGCGCCTAATAATGCTGGTGGAGCGCGTACGCCGCGGCCGCCTCCACCAAGGAAAACACAGCTGAAAACCCAGCCTCTACCGCCCCGGGCCATGGAACACGGCGTTCCTGCCAGGCTTTCACACGCGAGGAGTTTGGGACCTCAGGGCGGGGTCTCGGGAGCCGACCCGCCAGTTCTCCTTCCCACACAGGCCTGTCGCCGCCGCGAGTGCCAAGCTGCGGGGTCCCCACCTGGGGGGCTGTGGCCTATGGGGGAGGGGTCCGCATGCCGAGGACACACCAGCGCTCAGAACACAGGCTCGGTTCATCCCTGCGGGGACCCCGTGAAACAGGTGTTCTCTGAAGCCCAGAGAGGTCTCGCCACTTGCCCGGAGCCACGGAGCGGGGAACCTACTGTGCCGGAGCCGAGCAGGTGCCGCCTGCTCGGCCAAGGGCGGCGGGTTGTCGTGGGGGCGGGGCTCCCCCTCCTTGAGAGGGTCTGCATGCCTACACACACAGCCCTGGTCCTGTTCTGAGGCCCACAACGTTTTCTCCCCTCCTCCTGGGGTCCGCTGGGGCCCGTGAGGGAAGGAGAGAGGCCTGTGCTGGGCCAGGACGCTCACTGATTCATTCATTCATTGATTCATTCACTTCTGACCTGTACTGTGTCCTTGGTGCGAGACTTGAGGCTTCGAGGTCCCAATCCTTGCCCCAGGGAGCTTGTCTGGGGTCGTGCCATAACACAGTTTAGTCTCTGGTCTTTTGTTCTTCCCCAAGCATCCTACCCTAGGCATCCCCCAACCCCCTGTCCACCCCCCACCCCCACCCCGCCCCGTTGTACTGGGTTTTTCCGAACATCCTTTCCCGTGGCTGCATCAGCTCCTGCCAGGCCGCTTTGCAGGGTCCCCTAACCAGGACTCTCTCCCCGTGCTCTCCGACGTTTCAGGTGCTTCCAGTTTCCACCATTATTCACGATGCTGTCACAGCAGTCAGGGTCCCGTGGGAAAACAGATGGCTTCCGCAAATTAGGGAAATTCCAGGAGGGTTATTTACAAAGGGGGACTGCTTACAGAAGAGGAGGTAAGGGAATCACAGGGACAGCACAGGACTCCAGGACCTGCACAAGGGGACAGTCACCACCCCCGGGACTGGCGGGAAGAGAGGGGAGGGCACCACAAATGATAGAAGAGAGTCACCAAGGAGAGGCCTGACCTTGAGAGCAATAATAACATTCAGTCAAGTGACACAGCCTGTCCAAGGCCCCCACCCGGAGGACTAGGATGGACTCCCTGACCTCCCCCCAGGGTACGCCACTGGGCAAACCCCCTGGGTTTGGAGGGCCAGGAACCTGTGTGTGCCCATGGAGATGGACCTCCCCAGCTGGAGAGCCGAGATTCAAACCCAGTTCTTCTGACTCTTAATCCTGTTCTCCATACACACTTTGCATGGCTTTATGAGCTTAGAATCCATTTTGCAGAAACTAATTGGATATTTTGTAGCAAAAACTTAACAAAAGGTGCTTTCATGTAGTACCTATGAGTTTGGACTGTGGAGCTAGACAACCCGTCATTCAGTTCTGTGTAATTTGCAGCAAGTTTTGAAAACTTTCTATACCTCAGTTTGGTCATCTGTAAAATGGGGATAACAACGCCTACCTGAAGGATTTTTGTCTAGATTACATAAAATGATGGTTGTGGCATGTAGTGAATGCCACAGAGATATTTGCTGTTATCCTGCACTGGGTGAGGCATTGCTGCCAGGCTGGAGGGTCTGGGGTTCTGGAGCCACCGTGCTCATCTGCGGGATCTTCAGCTTTGGGTGCCCAGGCACGCCAGCCTGACCTCGAAACACCCCCACCAGATAAATAGCAGCATCTTCTCCCTCTTGTTCACCCACCTCAGCCTCCTCCACACAGACGTGAACACAGGCTGGAACAGGGTGATCTGTCCTTTTTGCCAACACCAAAGAAGGCAGCTGGCGGCAGGGTTGGCCCTCTTGGTATGTGGAGATAGTGTGACTGATGCTACAGTTTATACCGGGGTGCCTGAGACGATTCTGGACAAGTTCAGGAAACGCCTCCAAGAGAAGCAGGAGGACACCGGACATGCTTCCTAGTGACCCTGAGGGGAATTTGCAGACCCCTTAGCCTGCCTGGCTGAGAAAGGAGGGTGGTGTAGCTGAATGAAGGATGAGGAACACATCAAGGCCATGTGGGAACCTTGCCGGAGAACGTTGGTCTTGAAAGATGGGTCTGGCTGGGTCAGAAGAATTTACACACATACGCACACACACACACACACACACACACACGTTGGTATGGGTTATAGCACAGCCCTCGCTTCTTGTCACCTCCCAAACTGGCTTCTAACGTTCTCTACATGTATCGTAGATTGGAGTCAGAAAGACCTGATTCAAATTCCAGAATGTTCAAAAACCCAAATGTGCAAAGATAGTTCTGTTTAGACAAAATACTTAACTTTCTTTAAAGTTTAAAGTTAATTCTTATTTTTATCAAAATAATCCACGGACTTGATTTTTAACCAGACAAATAGTATGCAAAGGCTTCTGATGAAAAACAGCCTGTGCAGACCGGTCTCTGAATCACATGCCTCAGGGGCAGCCTGTTTCAATTCTTTTATGGATTTTTGTGTGTGTGTTATTTTTGTATTTGTAAATATTATGATTATACTATTATTTCTTGATTTTTCAATTCTAGATATTTTCTACTGGCTCCCCACTCTGGCAGATGAGAATTTAGTAATCTTACGCGACCTCTCCCAACACGTCTTTTCCCTTTTCACAGCCCAGTTTATCATAGTTTTGGTTTAAACATATTCAGGATTCCATTATCGTGCCCGGGTGAGTACTGTTCACCGCAGAGACAAGTTGTGCATGGACTGTTCTGCTCCAACATGCGTTTTATTAATGCAGCTTAGCTCACAGGTGCCTGGTAGGCGGGGGAATGATGTCAATACAACCTGGAGATTGAATTGTTCATGCACAATTTTTCCCAATGTGTTAACATTTTGAAGCCATCAGGGGCCAGCATGCCAGCAATTAAAAAGAGAGGCTTATTGGGGCTGGCCCAGTGGTGCAGCTAAGTGCATACTTTCTGCTTCGGTGGCCCGGGGTTCGCTGGTTCGGATCCCTGGTGTGGACGTGGCACCGCTTGGCAAGCCATGCTGTGGTAGGCATCCCACATATAAAGTAGAGGAAGATGGGCACGGATGTTAGCTCAAGGCCAGTCTTCCTCAGCAAAAAGAGAAGGATTGGGATGTTAGCTCAGGGCTAATGTTCCTCAAAAAATAAATAAAAAAAAATATGTAAGCTGAAAAAGTCCACAGAGAAGCCTTCCCTTAGGGCAAGAATAGTATAGTGTAGGACCACTGCGCTCTCCTCCATGTTCAGTCTCTGAGGAAGCTGCGTGTGCAGATGAGGAAGCTGTGAAGACGTTCCCTCATGTTAAAACATTTTGGTTTTTGATCAATATAGAAAGCTACCTCTAGATTGTATTTTTCTTGTTGATGAAACTGGTCTCTTTTAGAAGTGAACATCTTTAAGGGTCAGCACCTCCAGGAAGGAAGAAGTCTGAAGGCTTAGCCTGAAAAGGAGGGACCAGCTGTGATTTTAGGTGCTAATGCCAGAGGAAAAATGACTGTGTTCTATCTTTATTAGCATCATTGTTGTTTTTATTAGGGCTCTGGCTACAAAGTTCCAAGATGCAAAACACAAACCTAGTAAAGCATTTGTATCCAGAATACATAAAGAATTCTTATAACTCAAGAATAAGACAAACAGCCCAATAAAAAATGAGCAAAAATTTGAAGAGATGCCAGAGATGCCCTGGCAGAGATATGGATGACATATGAGCACATGGAAAAATCACCATTAGTCAACATCAATGAGATACCGTCACAAACTTGCCGTAAAGGCTAAAAGGAATAAGATTGATGACATCAAGTGCTGGTGAGGAGGGAGAGCACCTGGAACCCTCATACACTGCTGGCGGGAAGGCACAATGGTTCAGCCCTTTTGGAAAACAGTTTGGTATTTTCTTATGACATTGCACGTGTGTGTGTGTGCGCGCGCACACATTTATAGAATATAGAAGCAGTCCCACTTATAGTCATTTACCCTGGAAAATGAAAATATAAGTTCACACAAAGACCTCTATGTGAATGTTCATAGCAGCGTTGGTCATAACAACCCTAACCTGGAAATAACCCACCCTGCATTCAAATGGTAAGTGTCGTACATCTATACAATGGAATATGACCTCAGCAATAAAAGGGAACAAACTAACTGATATACACAGCAAAATGGATACATCTAAAAATAACATTATGCTAGGTGAAAGGATACAAAAGACTACATACTGTATGATTTCACTCATATGACGTTCTGGAATGTCATCTGGACGGAAACTAGATCAGTAGTTGCTGAAGGATGAGGGGAACTGACTGCAATGGGGTATGAGGGAACTTTTTGGGCTGATGGAAATGTCTATATCTTGATAGTGGTGGCTGCACGACTATTTACATTTTTCAAAATATCAAATTATACACTTCAGAAAGAAAAATTTTACTGTATATAAATTATACCTCGATAAACCCAACTTCTTAAAAATGTTCAATAGATTTTGAGTAGTCTGTATCTAACCCTCTTTTCTCTGTAAGCCCTGTTATTTTTAATGAGTGGGTATATAGAAGGCAAGACTTTACAGGAACATATATATTTAATTGTAGCAAAAATATCTCAGTTATGATAACATCTTCTTTTCTCTATAATTTTTTGTTCTCCTAGGAATCAACACATCTCAGTCTGGATAGGCTGCTCTCCAGTCTGCTGCATGGCTGTTGTCCTGGGAATTCTCCTTGCCCCCTCTCTTGCATGGGATATCTGTTTCCTAGATCCTTTATCTTCCTCTTTCTTGACGTGGCCTTTTCTTTATGGCAAAGCACATCTTTGAGTAGCTTCTTTTCTTTTTTTGAATAATTTTTTTTTAGGAAGATTAGCCCTGAGCTAACATCTGCCACCAATCCTCCTCTTTTTGCTGAGGAAGATTGGCCCTGAGCTAACATCTGTGCCCATCTTCCTCTATTTTTTTTTTTCATATGTGGGATGCCTGCCTCAGCATGGCTGGATAAGCAGTCTTTATGTCCGTGCCTGGGATCCAAACCAGCAAACCCTGGGGTCCTGAAGCAGAGTACGCGAACGTAACCACAACACCATCGGGCCAGCCCCTGAGTAGCTTCTTGAGATAGGGTGCACAGGAGGTAAATTTTTTTTTTTTTTTTGAGGAAAACTAGCCCTGAGCTAACACCTGCTGCCAATCCTCCTCTTTTTGCTGAGGAAGACTGGCCCTGAGCTAACATCTGTGCCAATCTTCCTCTACTTTATATGTGGGACGCCTGCCACAGCATGGCTTGCCAAGTGGTGTCATGTCCTTACCCGGGATCCGAACCAGTGAACCCCGGGCCGCCAAAGCGGAACACGCGCACTCAACCGCTGCACCACTAGGCTGGCCCACTAAGGTCTTGCATTCTGAAAATGTCTTTATTCTGCTCTCGCAAGTGATTAGTAGTTTGTCTGGGTATAGAATTCTAGGTTGGAAATCATCACCTATCAGCGTTTTGAAGGCATTCGCTCCCTTGTCGTCTTGCTTCCAGTGTTGCTGTGGAAGCTGTTCTGCTGTCTCACCCTTGGAAGATGACTTGCTTTTTTCTCTTTAGAAACTTTTAGAGTCTTATCTTTATGCTTGCTGATTTAAAATTTCAAGATGAAGTGCACTGGTGTGGATTTTTATCTATTAATTGTGCTGGTAACTTGGCAGGATTTTTTATCATGATATTTATATCCTTCAGTTCTGGGAGTTTTTCTTAAAATTTTCTTTGATAATTTCATTTCTTCTGTTTTCTCTGTTTTTTGTTTCTCCAACTCCTGACATTCGGATATTGGACCTCCAGGTTTAATCTTTTAATTTTCCTATTTTTTCCTCTCCTTGTTTCTATCTCTGTCTTTTGGGAGATTCCTTCAACTTGATGAAATGATGATCCCAAGATGATCTTATCCAGTTTCATGGCTCTAAACGCTGTTTGCACACTTGTGACTCCCATATTTACATCTCTAGCCTGGACCTCTCCTCTTAACTCTGTACAGTCATGCATTGAATAATAGCATTTTGGTCAACGACAAACCACATATACAACAGTGGTCCCCTAAGATTATAATAGAGCTGAAGATTCCTGTCGTCTAGTGACGTCATAGCTGTTGTAATGTCTTAGCACAATGCATCACTCATGTGTTTGTGATGACATTGGTGTAAACAAACCTACTTCAAGGCTTGTTATATAAAAGTATAGCACATACAATTATGTACAGTACATAATATTTAATGATAATAAATGGCTATGTTACTAGTTTATGTACTTACTATATTATGCTTCTTTTTTTTTTTGGGAGGCCCTGCTGGGATATACTATGCTTCCTCTTGTTATTTTAGAGTGTACTCTTTCTACTTATTAAAAAAAAAAGTTTACTGTAAAACAGTTTGCCACGTTTGACAGCAGCAGCCTCATATCTTGTGTTTATCGCGTCTCTTGATTGCACCATTTTCTCTTGTGCCTGATATAATTTCATGTTGTTTGTTTCATCAGGGCCACTAATTATATGAAATCCACTGCTAATGCTGCCAGCAAGAGGCTACATCGAATGACTAACCTGGAAATGAAATTAAAAGAGATTAAGGTCTACGAAGGTGGAGAATCAGTGATGGTTATTGCTCCCCAGTCGGGCATGTCCCATTCCACCACAGCTATGATCTTGAAGAGCAAGAACAAAGTGAAGGAAGCTGGTAAGGATCTGCTTCATTGAAGGCAATGAGACTAACAAAAGTTTCAGAAGGGTCTATCTCAGACTTGGAGAAACTTCCACTGACCTGGATGGAAGACCAGACACAGAAGCATATCCCTCTGAGCACTATGACAATCATGGCCAAAGCAAAAAGGTTGTTTGCAACATTGAAAGAAGAGGCCAGGGCCAGCCCTGGTGGCCTAGTGGTTAAGTTCAGCATGCTCCACTTCAGTGGGCTGGGTTCAGTTCCTGGGCGCTGACATACACCACTCATCTGTCAGTGGCCGTGCTGTGAGGGCAGCTCGTGTACACAGCAGAGGAAGAATGGCAACAGATGTTAGCTCAGGGTGAATCTTCCTCAGCAAAAAAGAAAGAAAGAAAGAAAAAGAAAAGGAAAAGAAAAGTCTGGACCCAACTATGATCTTGAAATTACTGCTAGCTCTGGGTAGTTTAAACAATTCAAGAATCCTTATTCATTACATCATGTGGAAGTGAAGGGTGAGTCTGCAAGTGCTGATGTGAGGGCAGCTGGAGAATTCTTGGAAGCTCCAGATAAGCTGATTGTAGAGGAAAATTACTTGCCAGAGAAAATATTCAATAGGGATGAAACCTCATTATTCTGTAAACAGATAGCCTGTAAGGACTTTCCTCCATAAAGAGGCCAAGGCAATGCCAGGTTTAAAGGCTTTTAAGGACAGGATAACAGTCTTGCTTGGGGGCGGTGTTGCAGGCTACAAATCGAAACCCTTTGTGATCTGGCACAGTGAGAACCCCAGAGCCTGCAAGCATATCAATAAGCACACACTGCCAGTGCACGACAGGAGCAATAAGAAGTTACGGATAGGGGCTGGCCCAGTGGCCAAGTGGTTAAGTTTGCACGCTCCACTTCGGTGGCCCGGGGTTTATCCGATTAGGATCCTGGGCACGGACCTAACACCACTCATCCGGTCATGCTGAGGTGGCATCCCACATGCCACAACTAGAATATACAAGTATGTTTGGAGGTGCCTCAGGGACAAGAAGAAGATTGGCAACAGATGTTAGCTCAGGTGCCAATCTTAAAAAAAAAAAAAAGAGAGAGAGAAGTAATGCATGACCCAGCTCCTCTTCCAAGAAGCCCTCCTGAATTGCTATGACAGTGAAATGGAGAAGTATTATCCGGAGAATAACATACCTTTCAAGATTCTGCTTATTGTTAATAATGCTCTTACACATCCTCCTTTTATTAGTAATCTTCAACTCAGTATCAAAGTGGTGTTTCTCCCTCCAAACACCACCTCTTTGATCCAACCAATGGATCAAGGAGTTATAGCAGCTTTTAAGGCCCACAGCCCGAGAAGGACCTTGCCCAGGCTATTGCTGCAACTGAGGAAGACACTGAAAAGACACTGATGCGATTCTGGAAGGATTACAATATCTACGGCTGCATCAAGAGCCTTGCTTGGCCTTGGGGTGATGTCACCAAGGAGTGTACTAACAGGATCGGAAGAAGACACTCAGGAGATTGGTCCACGGCTTCAAAGGGTTTGCTAAGGATGAGGAGGTTGCAGAAATCCACAAGGCTGTGGCTGGGATGGCAAACAGCTTTCTTCTGGATGCGGATGAGGATGACACTGAGGAGCTCCTGGAGCTGCTTCCTCAGGAACTGGCTGAGGAGTTGTGGGAACCGGAACAGGAACACAGAGCTGAAAAAGAGGGAAGAGAAAAGGAACTGCATGAGAAGAAAAGAGAGTCTCTACGAAAATTCCCAGTGAAGGGCTTAGCAGAAGGCTTTGCAGACCTCAACAAACTCCTTAAAAAGTTAGAAAACATGGACCCCAACTCCGAAAGATTTTCATTAATCGAGAGGGATGTTCATGACACATTAATTGCTTCCATGCAAATCTATGATGGAAAAAAGAAACAAACCAAGCAAACCACCAGGGACGTATTCCTGAAAAGAGTGGCTCCTCCTCGGGAAGAGCCTCAGGCAGGCCTTTCTTCTGCAGGGATCCAGAAGAAGGCATTGCTCTCATAGGAGACGACAGCTCCATGCCCGGCATTGCCCGTGAAGATCTTCTAGCAGGACAGGATGTGGAGGCGGAAGGCAGTGATATTGATGATCCTGACCCTGTGTAGACCTAGGCTAATGCGTGCGTTCGTGTGTTAGTTTTTAACAAAAAAGTTTAAAAAGCAACAAAAAAATTAAACATTTTAAAAATAGAAAAAAGCTTATGGAATAAGGATATAAAGAAAATATTTTTATATAGCTGTAAAATGTGTTTATGTTTTAAGCTGTGTTACAGCAAAAGAGTAAAAAAGTTTTAAAAAGTAAAAGCTTATAAAGTAAAAAAGGTACAGTAAGCTAAGGTTAATTTATTATTGAAGAAATAAATTTTTTTAAATAAATTTAACATAGCTGAGGAAAAATAAAATCTTTTTTTAAAAAAAGGGGGGGCCAGCGCTGTAGCCTAGTGGCTGAGTTCGAGCAGTCTGCTTCGGCGGCCCAGGGTTTCGCTGGTTCGGATCCCAGGCGCAGACCTAGCACCACTGGTTAGGCCATGCTGAGGCGGCGTCCCCCACGCCACAACCAGAAGGACCCCCAACTAGAATATACAACTACGTACTGGGGGGCTTTGGGGAGATGGAAAAATAAAATCATTAAAAAAATCGTTTAAAAAAAAATCAAAAATAAATTTAGTGTAGCCTAAGTGTGCAGTGTTTATAACATCTACAGCAGCGTCCAGTGATGTCCTAGCCTTCACATTCACTCACTGACTCACCCAGAGCCACTTCCTGTCCCGCAAGCTCCATGCAGGGTGAGTGCCCTATCAGGCGTACCGTTTTTTACCTTTTATACCATATTTTTACTGTAGCTTTTCTCTGTTTAGCTATGACTAGATGCACAAATACTTCCCATTGTGGTACACTGACCTGCAGCATTCAGTGCCGTGGCACGCTGCGCAGGAGCATCAGGCTGTGCCATAGAGCCTAGGTGGGTAGCAGGTTGTACCATCTCGGTTTGTGTAAGGACACTCTGTGATCTTCGCACAACAAGATCGCCTAACAACGCATTTCTCAGGACGTGTCCCTGTTGTTAAGTGACGAGTGACTGTATTCCTTTATCTAAGCGCCTTCTCTGCACCTCTACTTGCATATCTAATAGGAATCTTGGCTTATTATGTCCCAAACTGGACCCCTGCTTTCTAACTCCCTGCGGTAGGCTGGATAACAGCCCCCAAAAGAAAACCACATCCTAAACCCCAGAACCTGGGCATGTTACCTTGTACGGCAGAAAGGACAGGCAGGTGATTACATTAAGGATCTCGAGATGGAGAGACGATCCTGGATTATCCAGATGGGTCCTAACTGCCATCACAAGGTCCTTAGAAAAGGAGGCAAGAAGGTCAGAGGAGGAAGTAGGAGATGAGACAACAGAAGCAAGTGCTTGGAGCGATGCAAAGAAGGGGTCATAAGCCAAAGAACACAAGTGGCCTCCAGAAGCTAGAAAAGTCAAGGACACAGATTCTCCAGAAGGAACCAGCCCTGCTGATGCCTTGGCTTTAGGCCAGTGAGACTGATTTCAAACTTCTGGTCTCTAGAACTGTAGGTGAATAAATGTGGGTTGTTTTAAACCACCAGGTCTACAGTAATTTGTTCTAGCAGTAACTGGAAACGGACACACTCCCCACCCTCACTTCTCCCACAGCCTTCCTCGCGTCAGTTGAGGGCTCCTCCGTCTTTCCAATTGCTTAGACCACAACCTTGGAGTTGTCCGTGAATGCTCTTTGTCTCGCACCATATCCAGTCTACCAGGCAATTATTTCAACTCTACCTTTGAAACATCTCCAGAATCTCACCAGTTCTCAATCCTCCACTGCTACTGCCCCAGGCCATGGTGGCATCACCCCTTACTTGGGTGACTGAAAAAGCCTCCAGACTGGTCCCCTGCTTCTGCCTTTGCCGCCTGCTTACCACTCCCCAGCCACCCTTGAGCCCCTTCTCCACCTGGCATCCGGTGTGACCCTTCTAAAAGAAATAGCATCATTTCACTCCCCTCTCAAAACTTTCACTGGCTCTTCATCTCACCCAGCAAAAGCCAAAGGCCCTCCACAGCCTACAGGGTCGACACAAATGCCACTGCCCATTCCCTCTCCCACCTTATCCCCAGCAACTCTCCCCGTTGCTTACTCTAATCCAGCCACACTGGCCACCTTGCTCAATTATGCCAGCCATACTCCTGTCTCCGGGCCTATGCACCTGCTCTTCTCTCTGCCTGGGAAGTCCTTCTCTCAGATTCCACATGACCTGGACCAGCTACATAATTTGTGGGGTCCAGTGCAGAATGAAAAAGTGGGACTCCTCATTCAAACAGCAGGAAAAAACACTGTCATTAAATGTACTAAAATATAAAAGTTTTCCTTTCTTCCACAGTTGCTCCCTCTTGACCTGTCATGGCGTTTTTTGTTATCTAATGTTGCATTCCCTGGGGCACAGGGATGCTTGGCAGGAACGTGCAGGCCCTGACAAGTACCCAGGGCCCCACACTCAGTGCACGCACAAGCCACAGGCTGCTGAGTGACCCCCACCAGCGGGGCGGGAAAGCAATCTCTCCTTCCCATGAGCGACCCCCAAGGGATACAATCTCTGTACAGGAAGCACTCAGTACCTGGATCAGATGTGGGTGACAGGCTCGCTCCCACCAAATCACCTACAGAACTTGCTATGTGGCTGCCAGCCCACGGCAAGGACGTCTACCTCCAAGATGCCATGGGACACATGGGACTGTCCCTGACCCTTCCTGTGCCCCTGCCCAGGTCCCCACTGGGGACAGAGGGTGGCAGCTGTTGCTGGGCTGGCATGAATATGCGGCTCTGATGGGGCCTAGGGTGCTAGCCAGCAGGGAAGCGGGCAGCCAAGAGGCAGAGAGACAGTGGGAAGTGAGACCACGACACACATGCCCAGGTCCAACACCAAGTGCATGCTCCATATCCCATTGGACGCCCCTCCAAAACACAAATTCAAAGATAAAATTATTAAGAATTTCAAGGGGCAGGTACAGAGCCTAAGCCCTGGGCCTGGGGCCCGCGGGGCTGCTCGTCCCTTAAACCTGCCCTGCACTTGCTCCTCCCCCACTTCGGTCTCTGCTCCATACCCTGCATCATTGTGGCATCTATGGCCCCGCCCCCACCTCTGCCACGACCTTTGCCCTTTGCCCATTTCCTACTTTAAAGTTCTCCGGAGTGCTCCAGATGGCATTCCACATGTTGTTTAAACTCTGGAACAGACGCTCAGTGAGGGAGACATCTTCCAGCACCCAGCACAGCGCCCAGCACATGAGTGCTCAATAAACAGGTAGAACGAACAAGTGAATGAGCGAGCAAACAAATGAGTGAGAATGAGTGAGTGAACGAATGAGTGAGTGAATGGGCTTTCTTCCCACTGGCGTCCCTCGGCAGCTTCCTCAGACCTGCCAACTCGCCCTCCTGTTCCTTTTCATCTTCAAAACCAGTACTGGGCTGTCCTGGGCTCTGTGTCTCTGTCCTGTGCTGTCCTATGGGCTTGTTGCCGGCCCCTAATGCTGTGGACGGAATTCTGGAAAGTGGCAGCCAGGACCCACTGCCCACTCGGCCTGTCTAACCCGCCCCTTTCTGAGTCCAACTCCTCCTCTGAAAGTCAGATTTTCAGCCCTGAGGGACAGGCTCCTTTGTAGGCACTTATCACATTGGTAAACCTAGGACCCTCAGAGGAAGGTCCCACAATTTTCACTCCCACTTTTTAGGTGAGTGAACAGAGTCAGAGAGGTTGAGCAACTTGCCTGAGGCCCAACAGCTGCTAAGTGCCCAGGAGAAGATATGAACCTGAGCCAGCAACCACTGAGTCACGTGGTTCTAACAGTTCACACGCCCCTGGCTGGGTGGTGGTCCAGATTCGAGCCGTTGAGTGGGGAGTGTCAGCCCGGACAAGCCCTCTGCTTGGAACCTGTGTGATTCCCTCGATTAGGCTCTGGGGCAGGCTTGAGCTACAGGCCAAGTGCTTTGGGGGTGGTGACTGGGACTTGCTCTTTCCCGGGGCTTCCAGAGCCTCAGCAGGGCAATGCCCACATCCCTCGTCCTGAGAGGAAGCAGCTTGGGGGCAGCACTGCAGAAACGACAGGGGGTGTCCCACTGCTTCCAAGCTGGGCAGGGGCTGAAGAGGGACTCACTGGGCACCTTGGCTATTGGCACAAGCCCTGGGATAGGGATGGTGCAGGTGACCTTCTCCCCTGAGGGTGACAGGTCACACCTAGCAGGGAGCTGCTCCAGCCGGTCAGGCCCCTAAGGCCCAGATTCACACAGCAGGGCTCAGAGGACACACAGCATGCCCTGTAGGAGACAGGGACTGGGAGCTGCTCCTGGGGGAGAGGTAGGCGCCCCCATGCTGGAGGGACACTGAGAGGGGCTCACGCATGGGCCCGCGTTCCAGAACCGCGCCTGCCGGGAGCCTTCCCGGCACTCCTGCTACCTCGTGACCTCCCCAAAGGTCGAGCAGCCTCATCAGGTAGCTGACGTGGGTTTTGGGGTGCTGCATGATTCTTCCGGCCTCGCGCTGGGAGCTCCCCGAGGGTGCTTTTACAGGTATCCTGCATCCTCACCACAGCCCCGAGGAAGCGAGCGCTGCTGTCCTCCCCACTTGACTGAGCAGGAAACTGAGGCCCAGAGAGGGTAGCTAAGCTGCTGCCCGAGGTCACACAGGTAGGAGGGGGCTGCTGCCCCTGCAGCCCTGCTCTGTTCCAGGTGCTCCCACACCTGCAGTTCTGACGGGACCTGCACTTCCGCCCTCTGAGTGCCTTCGCCCGGGGCCCAGCTGCATGCAGCGCCAGGCGGTGCCAGGTGGGAGGCGGGGCTGGAGGACGGCTCTCACTCATGCCTGGGCCTGCAGGCACTGGCTCAGGGCCTGTCGGCTGGAAACAATCCATTTGCTTCCTTGCTGGACCCGGATTTCTCTTCTCCTCAGAGGGCCCTGCATCTCCTCCACCAGCCAGCTGTGGGGAGAGGCGATGGAGCCTGGAGTGGGGCCTCTGGTCACAACCCCTGCCTTCCCTGTCCCCATGCCCTCCTGGCCGGGGGCCACTGACGGAGCTCAGACCTATCTGGATAACAGTGCTGGCCCGGGAAGCTGGCCTTGTGGGCAAACAAAAGTGGTGTGTGGTGTGGGTGGTGATGCTCCCCAGGCCTCCAGGTGTCCCCTTCAGAGCTCAACACAGAAGTGATCAGCCAGGGACCTGAGGGGTCCCATGTGCTGAAGGAGGCCTGGGTCCCTGCTTCCCACTGCCCCTGGCTCACAATCCCCTGGGCCCTCCCTCTAGCACCTGCCTCCACCTGGTGCCTTTACTCCTGCTGTCACCCGGAGGCCCTTGCTTCCACCTTCTCTTGTTACAATCTGACTCCATCTTCAAAGCTCAGCCCAGACTCTCCCTCTTCCACCACATTCTCTCCTGGTCTAGTGCCGGGCGTTGAGCTAGGCACTTAGCAGGCTTTATCTCACGAAATCCTTACCGCAACAAGACACAGCCTCAGCGAGCTCAGCCTAGCCCCCACTACCTGCTCCAAAACTCAGGGCAGGCCAGAGGGAAGGGTGTGGCTTGGGCCCTAGGCTCCCCTATCCTGGGGGGGAGTCACCCTGGGCTTCACTCCAAGGGCTCTCCTGGACTGGCTGCCCTGAGGCTCTGGTTGAGTGCGTCTGGCTTCCCAGGGCTGCAAGGAGGGGTCCTCAGCACCCTGCCCACTCCAGGCCCTCAGGGCTGCACCTCTATCCTACCTAGGCTCAGGGCCACCCTACATGGCCACTCACCCACAGTGAGAGACTTGTACCACTCTGACCGTCAGTCTCTTCATTTGTGAATTGGACATAATGAGACAAGGCCCAGGTGTGTGCTGCTGGAAGGCAAACCAAGTTGCAATGAGTCAGGCCTTTGTAACTTAATAGGCTCCACACCTATCGGTAGTTACTGGTAGCTGCTACTAATGTTAACTTATCTGTTCATCAGCTAGGCCTGTGGGCAAGAGCTGGCACTGGGTGCTGGGCGCGGGGTGGGGGAGGGTGCAGGGTGCGTGAGGCAACCCCAGGTTCTGCCTCACTCCAGCCTTCAAGGGCCAACTCTGATGGCCTCACCCTGACCTCCTCCCCCTCCCTCTTCTCTGTTCCCACTGTCACGTGTGCCACCTTCTGAGTACATGTCTGTCCCTCCACTGTGTCTGCACCCCTCTGTGACCCCATCACTCTTCAAGGGCCTGGCACCCAGGAGTGCATGGGGTGAGGGTGAGGAGGGATCTCAGAAATTTTCTGGCCCCCTCTCATTTTACAGATGGGAAAGCCAAGGCCCAGAGAGCTCGGGGGGCTGGCATAAGGACACACTGTGAAGTGGGACAGCATTGGGAAGCTGCAAGCCAAGCGAGGGACCTGAAACCAGGTCTTTGGTTTGATCTCAGTGGGGATCTGGGTTCCGGAAGGCTCTGAGAGCTGCAGCTACAGGTCAGTTTCAAGCCAGCATGCGGGGCATCCTGAGGACACGACTGTGCATCGTCCTGCACCTGCCCAGCCTGGAGCTCGGGTATCTCCACCACAGCCTGGGCCACTGGGGCAGGGAGCGGGGTGGGGTGAGCCACCCTCTACAAAGGGCTTCTGGGAGGCTGAGCAGCATCAGCTCTGCTGGGTCTCCAAGGAAAGACCTGAGGGCCCCAAGGACCCATGGCGATACTCACGGCTCACCATCCCCACGCCTCCTGGGGTGAATGCCCGAGGTCCTGACTTTCCCCAGCCCCAGTCCCAGCCCCAGCCCCACTGCTACAGCCCTCAGGCCCCAACCAGCCCAAGCTCCACCGCCCCTCTTCACAGACAGCAGTGCCACTCACTGGGCTTCCTGGCCCCAACCGCTCTCTTTCTCCATGATCTGCCCAGGCCACCCTGAAACACTTCTGGTTCCCAACTGCCTGCAGGATAAAGTCTGAAGTCATTTTTTTTTGGAGGAAGATTAGCCCTGAGCTAATGTCTGCTGCCAATCCTCCTCTTTTCGCTGAGCAAGACTGGCCCTGAGGTAACATCTGTGCCCCTCTTCCTCTACTTCATATGTGGGACACCTGCCACAGCATGGCCTGCCAAGCGGTGCCATGTCCGCACCTAGGATCCAAACCAGTGAACCCCGGGTCACTGAAGCGGAATGTGTGCACCTAACTGCTGCACCACCGGGCCAGCTCTGAGCTCCTTTTCACAGCCTTCGAGGCTCTCTGTCTCTGCCTCCAATGTCTGAACTGCCCTTAAGAAGGGAGACATGGGGGACCGGTTTTTCCTCCAGGGGTCTCTTAGCAACCAGAGCTCCTGAGCCTCCACCTTCCAACTTCCACCCAGGCCTGGGCCTCGGAGGACTCAGAAGGAACGGTGTGGCGTTGGTCAGAACAGTATATGGGACACAGAACTGGGCTTCAGACCCCTACAGATGGAGTCTCAGGTCTGGTCTAACTCCCTGCCCCCACCCCCAGCTCCAGCCCAGCCCCAAGCCTGATTTGAGGCCGGAGGGACCTAACCAGCTCAGTCCCTCTCTGGAGCTCAGAGGCAGAAGCCTCTTACAGCCCGTCCGACCTGGAAGGGTCCCCCACCTCTAATAGTGTCCTTATGTTTTAGCCTCTGTTCCCCTGTCCCTGTGTGGGCCTCTCAGATTTCTGGCTTCCATTCCCTGGTCACCTTCTGCCCTGTGGTCTGCCCTCACTGTTGTCTGTTGCTGCCCAGCTGGGCCAAGCACACTATGTGAAGCCTGTCACTGGCACTGACTACCTGCTGGGTGGACCCTGGCACCATCCTCCCTGGGCATGGCCTCTGGACACTGGCTGGTCAGGCGGAATGTCCTGTTAATGGAGCAACAATCCCCAGGTGTGTGCAGGTCAGCTGTGGTAGCCACCGTGATGGCTGTGTCTGGAGTTCTTGTCCCATGTTTGTGGCTGTCCCCGGTTCCCAGGGGATGGTGATTCCTATTCCAAGGAGGGGGTCCAGATGAAGGGCCCTGAGCAGCCCACCTGCCCAGGTTGTGCCCTGCTGCCCTGCTGGAGCATCCCTGAAGGAGCCTCCCCCTGGGGAGAAAGTGCCTCAGTTGGGGCCAGCAGGTGGGCAGGCCGCCGGGGCCTCTTCACTCCTGGACCCTCTCCTGTTGTCCTGGTGGGCACACCCTTGCCCCAGGCTCACACAAAGTCCAGCCTGCAGGCCCCTCCCGGGGGTTCTGTCACTGTCCCATTCAGGGAGAACGTGTAGTGGGGCAGCGGCATCCCCACACACATTGCGCCAGCCGCGGCCCCTCGGGAGGATGAGCGCGCACGAGACGGGGGCGGAAGGCCGCGGCTGGGCGTGGAGGCGCAGAGGAGGCGGCCGCCAGCGTCGGGCTCGGGTATCTGCAGCTGGCGCGCCCTGGGGTCCGCGGCCCCGGCAAGGGGCGTGGCCTCGGCGGGCGGGGGCGGGGCCTGCTTTCGCAGCCCTGCGGGCCCTTCCTGCCGCGACCCTTCCTTCCTGTTGGGGGGCTTCTGTCTCGGCAGGCGGTGCCCTGCTTTCTTTCCCCTGGCGCCTCCATGCCCGCAGCCACCCCTTTCTCCTTGAATCCAGTGTCCAAGACGAGGTGACAATGACAGGAACAACAAGGAGAGCTTTGGCTCACCCTCCGCCTTTCCCATGCCCCCTGCCCTGGGAGCGTCCTCACCAGACGCTTCCAGGCCCCCCTCTCCCCCCCCCACCCCGCCCCCTAGACCTTCAGACCCGGCTGCTGACCGCCTTGGCTCACCCCTCTTCGCCTGCCCATCCCCCAGTCCCTGCCCAAAACTCCCCCTCCACAGGGGGCACCCGGTTTAATTTCTCATCTCGGGAGAGTCATACTCCGACCCCCAGTCCCAAGCACCAACCTCCGAGCAGCCCCCAAGACCGGGCATTGGGGAGGCCAGTCAGACGTGCCGTCACTGACCGACATCCGTGGGTCACTTGGTACCACAATGGCCACCAGCAACATGGCCCAACTCGGCCACAAGGATCTTGTCATGCAAGAGCAGGACAGACTTTTCTCATAGCAGTGTGACTTGGGCCTTGAGGAGTCAGGAAGAAGAGAAGGGGGCTGTCCTCCCAGAACAGGGTGGGCCTACAGGAGGAAGGGCCACACATCCCTCATGGTTGCCCCCCCACATCTGGGAAGTTCTGGGTTTTTTTTTTTTTCTTTTAAGGGGAAAAGGAAGTTTCTGGAACCAAAGCCTGGTCAGTGGAATGTCTCCACCGGGTAGTCTGCAGACACACTTTCCTCACAGTTGGTTTGGGGTCTGCTCACGATAGAAAGATGGAGTTGGAGTGGGCTCCAGCACCCCATCTGAGCGAGGCCCAGGGTCCTGCAGGAGGTGGGTGCTCCTTCTGTATCTCCATCGTTCTTACAGAAAGTAACCCGTGCAGCCACGGTTTTTCTGAGCCCCTGCTGTTGCGTGTGAGCTGTCTGTGCGCTATCTCTAGTTCACAGGCCCTGAGGACAGGACTTTGGCTCACAGCTGTATCTCCAGAGACTAGACCTGTGTCTGACACCTACCAGGTGCTCAATAAACTCTTGTCAAATGAGACCCCAGGAACATTTCATGTTTCCTGCTTCCGGAGGTGGATATTGGAGGCTCGAGAAGGTAAGGTCACTGCCCAGGGTTGACCACCCCCCTGGAGAACCAGGCCCAGACCAGGCTGGAGGGGCTCCAGAGCCCCCGCTCGTCACTGCATGTGCTCTCCTGGAGCTGGGGGGTGTCCACCAGAGTTCCTGAAAACAGAGCGTCTGCTGAAGGAGGCTGGGGATGGCTGCAGAATCGTTACTGCTGGTGGCACCAGTGTACCCATTCTGGCCTGACCCCTGAGTTGGTCATATTCGGCCCCGTGGACCACTCTTGTTTCTCCAGCTCTCTGCTGCCCTGGACCCCAGGCTATTTATTCAAGTGTCTTCCTCACTGTCTCCCCAAAGCAGAAAGTCTTCCTTGATGCTCCCGGGGCTGACCTCAGCCCCAGCACTTCTTACTCCGTGTGATCACTGCTGGCTTACAGGCCAGTCTGGTCCTTGCACTGAGAGCAGGGCCCCAAGGGATGGCTCTGAGGAAGCATGAGCAAGTGGTGGATGGAAGGATAGATGGATGGATGGGTGGATGGATTGACGGATGGATGGATGAGTGGGTGGGTGAGTGGCCAGATGGGTAGATGGATGGGTGGGTAGGTAGATGGTGAGTGGCCGGGTGGGTGAGTGGCTGGGTGGATGAATGAAAGGACAGGTAGGTAGTGGATGGTTGGGTGGATGGATAGGTGTGTGGCTAGTGTGTTCCTAACCGAGGCCAGCAGACCACCCCTGCGTCAGGCACACCCTAGTGCCCCAGGGCTCCTGGCCAGAACGGATCAGAGAGACTGTCCACAGAACAGCTGAAGAGGTGGGTGAAGCTTAGCCTGCAGAAGGCGAGGCCCAGGGGAGCAGGAGAGCTCCCTTTGAGGGTTTGGAGGCTCTTCCCCAGGAGAAGGCAAGGACTCCCCCCCCCCCCCGACCCCATGGCTCCAGGAGTGAACTGGGGACTAGTGGTAGAAGGGGCGGGAGGCGGATGGTGCCATGGTATCTTAGGTGAAGCCAATCGCTGGTGCACACGCCCTTTCTTGCTGTGTTCCTGACGAGTGGGAAATGGAACCTGGTATTCCTGCAAACTTCCATTTTTAGTTCTGAAATGGTCAGTTATTCCAAGCATTTATAATTAACAAAGTATCTTTTTGATGCAAGCAACACACTTACGGTCGCAAATCAAATAACACAGCGGCGCTTATAATGCAGAGCCACACGGAGGCCACCCGCCTCCCCCTCTGCAGTGGCTCTCCCGGGGTCTCCTCAGGCTGGTCTTCTGTCTCTCTGTGCTTCGCTCTGTCCCAGCTGCCCCTGCAGCTCTACGCCCTATGTCTGTCTCTAGCCTCTGACTCATCAAATTGTGGACGCTGCGGACTCCTCAATATGAAAGATGGAAGTCTAACTACATCCCATTTCCCTCCTATCTTTCATCTTTATATAATTACGTTTATTCTTCTGCTTTTTTGGTGACTTTAAATAACATTCTTTCTACTGTATAACCCAGTAATTCCACTGCTAGGTATATACCTAGGAGAAGTGTAAACGTCTGTCCACACAAAAACCTGTACATGAATGTTCACTGCAGCATTATTCACAATAGCTGAAGGATGGAAACAACCCAAGTGTCTGTGAGCTGATGATGGGTAAACCAAAGGTGGCCTATCCATGCGATGGAGCATTATTCAGCCATAGAAAGGAATGAAGTACTGACACACGCTGGACAGTTGAACACATGATGCCGAGTGGAAGAAGCCAGACACACACAAAAACACATTTCGTATGATTCCATTTACATGAAATGTCCAGAACAGATAAATCCGTAGAGAGAGTAGAGGTGGTTTCCAGGGGCTGGCAACTCTGAGAACAGAGAGTGACTGCTAATGGGTTCAGGGTTTCTTTATGGGGTGATGAAAATGATGGAATTAGATAGTCGTGGTTGTACAACCTTGAGACTATACTAAAACCCACCAAATTGCAACTTTAAAAGGGTATGTTTTATGCCAGGTGAATTATATATCAATAAAGCTTTATATGTAAAAATATATGTACTTTCACTGACTCTTGACCCCATTGGGAAGGCAAGGTGACTGGTGCCCTCCCTTCTGCTCCCCCATCCCTGCTCAGTCAGCCCCAAACACTGACCCTCAACACTGTCATTGTCAGCCTGCAGACACACAGCAACAGGTGGTAGGAGGCTGAGCTTGGGAAAGGATCTTGCAAAGGGACAGAATCCTTTTGTAACTATAATTGTGATTAAAAAAATAATTGCTGCGTGTTGAACACTTACTATGTGCCAAGGTGATGGCCTTCAGAGTTTTACATGCATCTTCTCATTAGCCTCAGGATGTCCTGAGGTCAGGTACCATGTCCCTACTTTACAGATGAGGACACTGAGGCTTAGAGACATCACATGACAGCTAAAAATTGGCAGAGCTGGGATTGGAGGAGCCCGGGCCTCTCTGAGTATAAATCGAAAACTCTTGACCACCTTGGAGAATGGCCCTCGTTTGTTTTCTGTCGCCAAATAAGGGTTTCCTTAAGCTGGTGCCCACCCATACCCATTCGTTTCACGAAGTTTAAGTGCTCTGCGCCACGAAAGACCTTTCCTGGTAATGTCCCTGGTGCAGAGGAAGGCAGTAGAGGCAGGGGCTCTCCCACTTGGGGTCCCACCTGCTGGGTGCCAGGATGCTCTGACCTCCCTTGGCCTTCCCCAGACCTCAGGTGGGTACACCCTGGGCCGTGACTGCGACCTGCTGTGTGATAGACAATGAGATGCCTGTTTGCCGCCCGGGTTCCAAGGTTAGACAATATTTAGCTTTCCACTGGCGGAGAAGTGTTCCCCTCCCCCGCTGAACAGGAAGCAGCTCCTGTTGGGCGGGGCTGGCTGCTGGGCCCCTGCCAGGCACCTCTCCCTGCCACTCTGCCCCTCAGCGCTGATTCCAGGGTTTAATCATTAATGGGCACGTTTGGCCTTTGGTTGCAGGTTGGAATTTGGGAGCTGTGCCCAGGAGCAATTATCTCTGACACATTATTTTGTGTAAAATCACCTTTAGCTGCCACTAGCTGATTAAGCTGGAATAAAGAGGGATCCATTAACTAGTACTGACCTCCTGGTACCTGGGCTCCCTGGGCGGTAACCGAGGGAACTGCCTTTTCGGGGCTGTGAAGTGGCTTTAGGGGCCTGCGACTGCGGAGGTGCGGTGTGTTCTTGGGGCCCTCCACACGTCACCCCCACATGTGGTTTTGGGATTGGCAGAGTGGCCTGCAGGTGAGTCTGCTCTGGGCAGGTCCACCAGAGGCCAGGGTAAAGCTAGTGTCCACTGGGGCTTCTGTTGGTTCTAGGGTCCCCAAGTGAGAAGCTGTCTGGATAAATGGCTCCCCCAGCTTCCTGGCCCAGGCAAGGGGGCCAGGCAGCCATGCCCGCCTCTCATCTCTCCTGGGAGGAGGGACTCTCCCCTAGGAGGAGCAGACTACTGTGGGGTGCAGGAGTGAGCCCCCCGCCCTGTGTGTATTCCAACTTGGGGTGCCCAGTCAGGGCTCTCCTCCACCTAAGCTGGCTTGCTGAAGGTCCCCAAGAGGTGCCTAAAGCCCAGGTCTCCTCCTCCTCCTCCTTCCCCGACCCCTGAGTTGGCTGGCCTGACTCTTGCCCGGACCCCATTCTCCTGCCCTCTCCTGAGGAGCAGCCCTGGCAGCTGTCCCTGTGTTTCTGCTGCTTTGGCATTTCGGGGGCAGCTGGCTGGGGGGGGTTGTGGCTGATTTAGAGAGGCCCACCTGGGAGGGTGGGTGGTGGCTCTCCTGTCTCCTTCACAGGACCCTCTGCCTCCCCACTGGGCTTCATTCTCAGGGTTCCTGCCCTCTCTGTTCCCTCTCAGCCCACACCACCCCCCACCCCCCCGTCACCTCTCTGGTTAGATGTGGCCCATGGCCCAGCCTGAAATGCTGACTGCCTGAGGCTCAACAAGAGGACCCCATCAGCCCTCCCTACTGACACATCCCGAGAGCCGTCTGGCATCCCCCACCTTCCCACCCTCCTGCGTTTCTGCCCCCTGAGCCCTGCCCCGACTCCCCAGGACCCTGAGACTGACACCTCGGAATCTGCCCGCCTTCGCCTTCCCTGCACGGCCGACTGCCTCGGGCAGGCCAGTCACCCACACGAAGTGCCCTGTGTTTCATCCCCCACCGCAATGCCGGTGTCTGGTGAGAAGTCATCACCATCTTGCTCAGGGATGACTCAGGGTCAGCACATGGCTGGGCACAGGCTCGCATACTCCCCACTTGTCAGCCAGAAGGGCCTTGGAGGATGGGCAGTCCAAAGTTCTCAGACCAGGAGGGCAGAGGTGGCCGGGCACACAGAGGGTCAGGGCCAGGGCCTGGGCGTGGCCACAGTCACCGCCTGCTCTTCCCCAAATAACCCTGGGCCTCCCCGAGTGGCTCCGCTCTGCGGCTGTGGTCCTGGGCTTGTCTCCTCGCTGTTCTGTGAGGCTTTGGGGCCTTCCTGCCTGCCAGCCGCGGCTCTGGATGGCCACACACTCCCAGACACTGCAGCGGGTGTGCGTGGGGCTTGCCCCGGCCGGAAGGGCTGGCCGGAGCTGCAGGATGGGCACACCCCTGTTGGGGCTTGCCCACTGCCCCCTGGGAGACTTCCTGGAATCCAGGAAGTTAAAGAGCACTCGGGCAGGAGCCCCCCGGCCTCTGTCTGGCTGTAGGACTCTCATCCTGTTCTTGGCCTCTCAGGGAAGCCAGACCCTGTCTGCAGGGTTGCTTACGGAGAAGGCTGGCCGGCCTCACCGGGACAGCCCCTTCAAGTCCCCTTCCGGGCCTGTCCTCTCCTCTGTACCCAGCTGCCTTCATGCTCCTCAGACCAGGCAGTGGCCACCCCGCCGGTCTCCCTGCTTCGTGCCTGTGTGGTCCCAACTGCTCTCGGGCTTGACTCCCTGGATTAGGGTTGTATACCAGTCTCTGTCGCTTTCAGGATCAAACCTAAAATTTTTTTTTTTTGAGGAAGATTAGCCCTGAGCTAACATCAGTGCCCATTTCCTCTACTTTATATGTGGAATGCCTACCACAGCATGGCTTGCTGAGTGGTGCCATGTCCATACCTGGGATCTGAATCAGTGAACTCCAGGCCGCCTAAGCAGAATGTGAGAACTTAATTGCTGTGCCACTGGGCCGGCCCCAGGATCAAATCTGAAATCTTCAAGAACTTGACCCACAAACAGCTGGCTGCACAGATGAGCGGGGAAAAGACAGACTCCTGTAAATAGGGTTTGCAGGAAGCTGGTTGGTTATTCAGTAGTTTACTTTACAAGGATAGTCCCAGAGGGATGAGAGGGCTGAATGTAAACACCACCACCACCAACAATAGCTCCAGGGGCCGGCCCTGTGGCCGAGTGGTTAAGTTCTCGCACTCTGCTGTGGCGGCCCAGGGTTTCACCAGTTCAGATCCTGGGCGCGGACGTGGCACCGCTCATCAGGCCATGCTGAGGCGGTGTCCCACCTGCCACAACTGGAAGGACCCAGAACTAAAAGTATATATACAACTATGTACCGGGGCGATTTGGGGAGAAAAAGGAAAAATAAAATCTTTAAAAAAAACCCAGCAAAAACAGTAGCTCCAAAACCTTTAGAAGAAAGACTCGGCGGCGGGCCTCCTGAGGAGGGCTGTGGTCACGCAGGGGTAGGGCAAGGCCGGGCGTCCAGTGAAAACACAGCTCACATGAAAAGGCCAAAGGTGCGACCCCCACCCTCCCACGGACTCCGCTCGGGGCCATGGACGAGCATCGCCCCCCACGAACAGGCCGTGTTATCTCCAGCGCAGCCTGGGGGAGGGAGATGATGTCTTCCAGATGTGCAGGAGCTGCCTCCCATTCTCCTGCCCAGGCCTAGCTCCTGCTCAATGCTCTGTGTGTGCCACTTGGCAGTGCTTGGGCCTTGGGGCAAGAGGGAACAGCAGGGAGGCCGAACGCCTGGGTGGGGTCCCTTGGGCTCTGCTAACACCTATGCAGCAGCCTGTGAGGACCAGTGCTGGAGATCCTGGCCTGGCCACTGGGCTGGGGGACCCAGTGCAGCCCACTCCAGTTCAGTGCCAAGTGGGACAGGCTGGGCGGAGAGGCAGCCTGTGAGCAGGAGGCCCGGCAGAGGACCCAGTCAGCCCTTCCCTGCATACCTGACAGTTCCTGGATGCAGCCGTGATGAGCCACACTTGCCCCAGGCCCAGAGCTCTTGTATCAAGAGACCAGCCTGGAAGCTGCTCTTTATAAGCTGCTGTGCTAGGGTGATGTGTTTGTAGAGGACAGGCAGACAGACCGACAAGCGACTCAGTTCCTCAAGCCTCGGGCTCCCCATCTGAAATATGGGGATAGGAATCGGGGCACTGCTTCTAGGGGGTCGCAAGGATGAGGCACACAGTCTGGGCGCCGGGCACATAGCCAGCGCTCAGGACGATGCGCAGGTACATGCCCAGGTGCACAGAGGAGGGGCGAGGGGCTCCGTCAGGTTGGGAATCTTCCCATCCTGTGTCTGCTCTGGACAAGCTGGGCTGACCACATGGACAAGGGCACCCTGGCGGAGGGCACAGGACGTCTGGAAACACTGAGGCCTGAGAAAGCCCGTGGACTCAGAGGCTGGGGCATGGGCCCGAGTGCCAAAGGGCCTGGAGAGCCGGGCAGCAGAGCAAGAGCGGCGGCCCGCCCTAGCTTTCCTCCTGGGAGTCTCCTCATCTCCTGCTGCCTGCTGGATAGCGAGGACCAGCTGGCTCGAGGGCCTGGGCTAACGTTTCCACTCAGGAGTTCCAAGTTACCTGGAAGAACTCGGCAAGTGCCCAGTAGTGAGGGTTCAGAAGTGTCAATTTGGGACCCTGTCCTGCCCCTCAAGGGTGTCCTGGTTTTCTGCCCCTGCTGCAGCGATGCTGTGAGGTCAGTTCCTTGCGGTTGCGTTTCTTTACAGAAGAGGGAAACGAGGCTCAGGGAGGAAGGAGCTCACTTGGAGTCCCACCGTTGGTCCAAAGTCTACCTTATCACCAGACCTGGAGGGGACCAAAGAAGCCCATCCGTCGCCAGTACGGATGGCCCTGGCTTGTACCATACCCCAAATTCTTTTGGCCCAAAGAGTCCCTCCCCTCTCCAGCTATCAGGGGAGCCTGGTGGAGGCCTCACTCTGGTGATCCCCCCAGCAAACTGTGGGGTGCTCAGGAGTGTCCTTGAGGTTTCCCATGGCTAAGGTCAAGGCTGGCAATGCTGACCTTGAAAATGGTCGTGACCACAGTGGTCTCTGCTGGGCTTCTCTGAGGGCAGCACATCCAAAGCTGGCGGGTGAGGACTCCAGCCCGTGGCCCCAGGTCTTCTGTACTTGGGAGGCTGCTGTCTGCCTCTGCCTGTGGATGTCCATCTTTGAGAGTACAGAGGGGGAACAAAGGATGGTGCCTGGCCCTGAAACGGGCGAGTCTAACCACAGCCCCTACAGGGGACCACAGTGGTCAGGATAACCCCCACCTCGGGGACTCCCAGACCTCCCCGTTCTCCCCATACATGCGGGTGCCCAGTGGCCGAGTCTGGGCCTAGTCATTCTGCCCACTGGCCTCAGTTGTTGGTCCCAGTGTGGACCCCCAACTTAAGCTGGCCAATCAGAATCTCCCTCCTGGAAATCTGACTCTGGATTGGCCCACAGAAGAGCCCTGAGGGCCACACCTGGGGCCCCTTCCCCTTCCATAAAAGAATATTAAAAATTACATTTTATAACCACGTTGGCATAAAGATGAATATATTCATATCACACATGGAGACATTTTCTTCAACCTGAAAATTCATTTTTCTCCTTCTGCTTTTAGAAGAAATAAAAGCATCTCTGGGAGCCCTGAAAGCATCGTTGGCCTGGCCCTGAGCCTGCTGTGCCTCAGGGAAACGTGGGCCTGCTAGAGGACCCCCAACCTCAACATCCCAGACTCGCTGGGCAAGCTCCCCTGTTAACCTGGAGACGCCCCACCTCCATCCAGTAGGTCTCCTTTTTGCTCAGAGCTGGTTTCTTGGTGCTCGTGGTAGAAAGAGCTAATAAACGGCCTTTCCACCAGGGCTGTGACCCCAAGCGAGGCTGAGTGTCATTCATCACTGCCGCAGCCCGGAGCCCTCTCTTCACAGGGAAGGACACTGAGATCCGGAGAGTTGCCTGCCTTGCCCAAGGCCCTGCTGTGGATCCAGAGCCCAGGTCCGAGAATTCTCGTTCAGGTGGTTCTTTTTAAAGAAAGGCGAGCAGCTTCTTCCACAGTTTCTCCTGCCCACTCCTTCCTTCCTCCCCGGTTCTTCCCAACTTTGCTCTTAGGCTGGCGTCACAGCAGGATGGGGCTGGGAGAATGAGTCTGGGGGAGAGGGGAAGGCAGTGGGCAGGACAGACCAGGTAAGTGGGCAGTGGCTACTGCAGACTCCTCAGCTGCCACTCACTCTGGGCTCGAGGCCAGCTTCTCCAGGATCCCTGGATCCCCTGACGGCCCTGCGTGTTCCTGGCAGACAGGCATCCCCAGGACACGCTGCAGGAGGGAGTCTCCCTTGGGGATGTGTGTGGGAGCTGTACATTTCACGTCTCCGTCCAGAGAGCGGGATCCAGCCCCTGCTCGCTGAGGGCAGAGGTGCTGCCCGGCTGCCTCCGGCTCCTGGGAGAAACCTGAGGCCCCATGGAGCTCCACTGGCCTTTTCCTAGAACAGGAAAAGAAACGGGAAGTGTGGATGTAAAAATAGAAGCTCCAGCCAGTTGGGGCAGGCCTGGAGTCGGCGGGCCTCATGTCTTCCGTCTTCCGAAGGCTGGGCTTGGGCATGCCCAGCACCCTCCCTCCCCTCACACTTTCTGGGCACCTCCTGGGCCCCCAGCACTGGGATGGGCACAGATGGAGCCACCAAGGCCTCCTGAACTGGACACGGTGGTGGGGCCACTGTGATTCATGGGGGTGGCTGGCCAAGGTCCTGTGAGGCAGAACCAGGCTGCATGGTCCCTCCAGTGACTGGCCCTGCGCAAGCACAAGGCAGGTGGGCTTGGAACCAGCAGACGGGGAAGAAGCCAGGTGCCCTGCAGCCGTCCCGAACAGGGGAGCTTGAGCAGGTTGCTGCGCGCCTGAACCTCCACCTGGGGCGACAGCTTCGTTCCAGGGCTGGGGTGAGGCTGGGGTGAGCCACACACACAGCACCCAGTGGGCGTGTGAGTCTCCTTGCCCCACTGGCTGGAGATGTGATGCCTCCCTCTCCTCTGCCCACCCCACCATCCAGACAGGCTGACCCACTTCTGAGCTGCCTCTGACAGCAAACCTTTCCCAGGCAGGTTAAATTGAAGGGCTGGAGAGTGGAGTGGGGGGCTCATGAATACCCCCCAAGCACTAAGCACCTGCTGTGCCCACCCCCAGACCATCCTCACACTCTCCACTCCACTGTCAGAAGCGGACCTGGGCTCTCCTCCCTCAGCCCTGGCCTTGAGGCTGAGGCCTGGCCCTGGGGCAGGACCAGCCGACTCCCGGTTCTGCCCAATGTGGCCCGCAGGCACTGAGCACAGGCTGGAGGCCAGCCTTCCATTCCGCCCATCCCCTCACTAGGCGGTCAAGGTCCCCTGGAGCCTCTGTTTCCCCATCAGCCAAATGGAAATCCCAGCTCCCACCCTGCCTCCTGAGAGAATGGGGAAACCCACTTGTGTAAACTGTAATGTGCTGTGAAGACAGGAAGGGCCGCAGGCTGCAGGAAGCAGGGCTCCCCTCTACGGCAGCAGCAGAAGCACCGGCAGCTCCTGCTGGGCTGGCCTCCACCACGTTTCCCTCCTGCCCTCTGGTCCCCATGGAGTCTGTCATCTTCTGGCCACTCTCAGCTGATGCTGAAAGTGAGTCAGGCGAGAAGATGACCTGAGTGCAGGTGAATCACGGGACCAGGAGGAGGAAGTGGATTGTCACCAGACTGTCCTTCTGAGAGGCCAAGAGAGCAAGAGCGTGCCATCCCAGCCCGAGCGACCTCTCCGGCAGGAGCAGAAGGTCCCTGCCTGAGCTCCTGGAGGCCCAGCCCTGTGCTCCACTGTCCCTCCATCCACTGTCTGAACACCAGGTCTGTGCCTGAAGCCTGCGCTGGGCCCTGTGCTGAGAGGCCAGCGTCCAGTCCAGGCTGTTGGGAACAGTGAGCACGGAGCAGGAGGGCAGGGCCCGGTGGACAGGAGGTGCGGGCCTGCCCGGAGCCACCCTCGCTAAGGCCTCAGCTGTAGGCCTCTCGCACCTGCTCCAGTGAGGTGTAGGTGGGGTTTGGGGTGAGAGAGAGATTCCACCAGGAAAGTTACCTTTCCGGGGTGTCACAGTGTGTAACTCTGGTTTGGCATTTAAAAATTTTACCCAGATTCTCATACACTGGCAGTGGATCTGGCCTCTGAGGCCCATTGGGAAAGCCACTTGGAAGGGCTAAACTCCCAGGGCTGGACAGCAGGCAAGATTCCCAGGGCAGAGCCGGGTGGGGAAGTGGGGCCCTAGGTGGAGCAGGGGCGGAGGGTGGGGCCCCTGGGCCCTTAGAGTGAGGGCCTCCTTCAAAGTCGTGCCCTGGGACCTCAGTCGCCTCACCCTGATCGTCTCTATGTCTGTGGGGGAAACTGAGGCTGCCGCTGCAGCCTTAGGTCTGGGCAGGGGTCAGGAGTATGGCTCCGAGGGGCAAAGGCCGGCAAGGGCTGCCTGAGGGCCCCTACCCAGGGCAGCTCCGGAAGCAGAGTCTGTCCTTCCAGGTGGGAGGCCACCCCCAGCACAGCCTCAGCCTGCTAGCCCACCCGGGGCAAAGGGGCAGAGATGTGGGGACAGACAGGGACCGAGGGCCCTGGCAAAGCCGCCAGTTAAAGAGCCGCGCAGTGGGAGCTGAGGATCCTGCGGTCTCCTCGAGGGCCCGCAGCCACGGTGGGAAGAGCAGTGGCGGTCACTGTCGGGTGGTGAGGCTGCACCAGGGACATCTGGACACCAAGCTGCCAGAGCTCAGGAAGCTCCTCCCTGAGGCGCCCTCGTTGATGCCCGCCCCCGCCTCTGCTGGGGGATTATTCCTTTATTGTTCTTAAAGTGCCCTGTTGTTATTTTTTGATTACGGAAGCGATACATGCTCAAGATAAAGACTTTAAGCACTGAGTGGGAGGTGTTATTAGTTCGGTTCAGGGACGGGAGGTGACGCACTCCATCGCAATTCATCAGAATCAGCAGCAGGAAGACAAAAAGCATTTAGTCAATGTCCCTCGGGACACGGGAAGGCGGGGCTGCTGGCAGACTGTCCTGGTCTGCACCCTGGCCCTTCCCAACCTAAAGTCGACCCCAAACGTGGGTATTTTGTGCACAAGCCTGGTGGGGCAGGGATGGGAGAGGGACTAAGGGCAGATGCTGGCACAGTCCCCAGGCCGCCGGTGGGCTGTCACGGTGCTGCTGCCCATCTTGCTTCTCCAGCTGCTTCCTGCTTCGGGGTCTAGGGGTGGGGGTGGGGTGGGCCTGGGCTGCTCTGACACTCTGGTGCCTCCCAGTGTTGGGGGAGCCGCTGAGAGCTGGCAGGCAGGGGTTGGGGAATGACCCTCTTCCTCCATGCCAAGGTAGCTGAAGGCCGATTCTGGGTCAGCGTGCATGAGGTTCCTCTGGGGAGCACTGGAGCAGGAGTCCTGCTGAGGAACTCTGTGCTGTGACTGTTCCTGTAGCCCTGATCTTAGGGCTGAGCCCTCTGCCTGTCCCAGACTGTGGTGTCCCGAGGAACACAGGTCACCTAAGTTCATTCTCACGCCGTCTTCCCATGAGCTGCTCGTGTGGACATTACAACCCCATTTTACAGGTGAGGAAACTGAGTCCCGGGGGGGCAAAGTTCATGTGTCTGAAGTCATACATTACTAAGTGGCTGAATTTGATTTGAAACTTGTGTCATCTGACAACAGAAACCCCTCTTCTCTCCAGTTGATCTTACTGTCTCGCAGGCAACAGGGTCGGACAGGCAGGGGTCAGTGGCTGGGAGGTCAGAGGTGACCAGAGGGTTGGTAGCCTGACCCAGGGCTGAGGCCACCCCTTCCCATACCGCTTTGGGGTGAGTGGCACAGCTTGGTGCTGAGAGCTGGAATTCTGGCTTCAGATCGCCCAGGCCTGCGTCTTGGTTCTGTTGAATACTAGCTGTGTGTCCTTGGACAGGTTGTTTAGCCTCTCTGAGCCTCAGATCCTCACCTGGAAAGTGCAGATGATGACCACCCTACCTCAAGAGCCATTGCAAGGACTCACTGAGGGGCCGTGGTGCCAGGCCTGTGAATGCTGGCCGTCACCATGGAGATGGGTGAAGCAGGGTGAAGAACAGCAGCCTTGGAAGGAGGCCCACCTGGCCTGGCCCGCAGAGGCCACCCCTTCCTGGCTGGGTCTTGTGGAGGTACCGAGCTTGGTGCTTGGCACGGAACAGCATGTCCCTGGGTGGTGATGGGACTGTTGTCTTTTTTTTCTTTCTGTTCCACATTCACCCAGTCTGCCACGAGCAGGGTGTCCCCCGGGCCCATCAGCGGGAATCACGGGTGCCGAGTCTGCCATGACTCCAGGAGCACTTGGCTCCATGGGGGCTCAGCCAGTGAATGTGGGGCTCTTGCCACCGGCCCTAGTTCCTGAACTTTCTTCTCCTGGTCAGGCCTCAGCCAGGACCCATTTCCAGGTCTAAGACCCTGGCCTGGGCACTGGAGCCCCACCGTCTGCCGAGGAGCTGGTCCTTGCCCACTGCCTGCCCACCGCCTGCTCCCCCCTGCCCGCCTGGGTGGCTTCCTCCTCTGCCCCCTCGTAGGGCCAGTCCAAGTCATTCCCCCCTTCTCCTCCCCACCTACACTTGGCTCCCCAGGCCCTGACCCTAGGGACACGATGCCGCTGCCTGTCTTCCAGGAGCAGGGCCTCCCAGAGCCCAGTGGTCAGCAGGCAGTGGGTGTGCTAACCCGGGAACCTGGGAGGCTAACCCGGGAACCTGTTTTTCCTGGTGGCATCTTGGGGACTGCATTCCACAGGGCCTGATACACACATTTCTCCCAGGCCCTGGTGTGATCCTTCCAGTGAAGGTGGCCAGATCTGGGGACTCCCTCCCAGATCCCCTGGAGTGAGCTGGGAACCTGGGCTTGCGTCTGGATGCTGCGCCCCCGGCATCTGGCAGACGTGCCCTGGTGATAGTGGATCCTGGGCACACTTGGCTGGCTCAGAGATTCCTGGGGTTTGGGCTGGGAGGAGGGAATGGGAAAAGAGCATCAGAATGGGGCTGGGTGCAGAGAAGGGGACCAAGTGCGGAACTGCAGTGGGCGCTGCCATCGGCACCGGGTGCCCAGAGGGGGCAGTTGGGAGAGTCTCAGGTTTGGGGCGCCTTACAGGGGTGTTGCAGGTGCTTGTAAAGCTCGCTAAGTCACCTGCTTTCTGTTACTTCGTTGGAGCTGGGGTACCAGGTGCCTGGGCCTCCTCTAGTCTTGCTGTGTGTTTTAATGTTTGGCTAAGTAATTTGGGTCTGACTGATTTTCTCCTTTGAAGAAAACATTCACAGGTGTTTGGCATGAAAAACCCCTTGCTGGATTTTGTGGCACCTCCAAACATTTAGGGGACCCTTGTTGAAGCTGGACTGGGTGTGAAGTCTCTCTTCTTGTCCAGCCCGGTGCAGCATCCTGTGGGGCTGGGAGCCTCTCCAGGTCAGGCCTGCCTCGGAACCGCCTCTGACCCAGAGTCCAGCCCGAGGCCGCTGGCATAGAGGAGGTGGCAGTGCCTGCTTGTTGAGTGAATATATGACCTGGATGGGGGGAACATTCCTTGAATGGAAGTGTTGAGAAGGTGAGAGGAGCAAGGGCAGGAGGGTGGGGCTGCACTGGGTTCTTAGGGAGTAATTTTCCCCACACCCTTGCAGGAAGGGTGCAATTTAAAATTTTGTTTATTTGAAATCATGCAGTAATTCTTGAACACAGTCTAATTAAAATTAAAGCACTAGCAGTAAAATCCACGTGCATCTTGATCAATCTCCCTTAACTTCCCCCGCTCCTGGTGTGTTCACTGTGTTGTTTTGGTATATGTTTTTCCAGACTTTCGCCGTGTGATTTCCATACAAGCACGTGCCCATATAAACACATAGTTTGAGTTTTGGGGCCTGTGTGGGTGTGTGTTTTTAAACTCAGAAAGCGTCACTCTTTATGTATCATCTTGCAGATTGCTTTTCCCCTGGAGCAAACTAAATCTTGGAGATCTTGCCCTGTCAGGAGGTTGAAATCTACCTTATGACCTGCAACTGCCGCGGAGGACATGGGGCCGCAGAGGACTGCCGAGACAGGAATTCTCATGCCCATTTTACAGATGAGGAAGTTGAGGCTCAGAGAGGGTGAGTGACTTGCCCGGGGTTGTCCCCACCCACGTGAGGGTCAGGGTCTGGTGGCACCTGAGAGGGGGAGGCATGACAGGTGAGTATGGGGCACAGAGAAAGGGGTGGCCGACGAGGGAGACCAAGGCCAGAGCCCAGATGCCAGAGGGAGGAAATGGGGCCCTCTGGGAACCTCAGTGGTTCTGGCTGTAATTCGAGCTGAGTGCCCCACCGGATGCTGAGGCGTTCCTTAGGCACTGTCCAGCTACACGCTCTCCCTCCTCCGGGCCCCTGACTCCCCTGAGCCTCCGTGGCCTGGGTGCTTGGGGTTGGGAGATGTCCGAATGGGCCCTGCCCTCTAGGACACACGACCTGTGCCCCCTTCCATGCCGGGTGGGCCCAGGTGCAGGGCCAGGTGCTGCTGCCCGCATCCCTCATGGGAGAGCATCAGTTCTCACCACCATACCAGCGCTGGGTGGCCTCTGCTGGGCACCCGTCCCCAAGTCTGGGGTCAGGGTGAGGCACATGCCGGGGAGGCCAGGCCACCTGGGCGGGCTGAGGGTGTGACTTGCAGTGCTTCCCATGTAGGCCCAGGCAGCCAAGGCCCTAATTACGCAGGCTTCCCGAGGAGGAGGAAGAACGAGGGGAAGTGGCCCCAGCCTCCTTACGCACTGTTTCCTCCTGACTCACTGCTGACCCGCTTGCCAGCCGGAAGTCACCAAATTTCCCCAAACTTATGGGTACCTGCCAGGTCATGGGCCTGGTCCCATTCTCCCCAGACGGGCCCGCCTCAGCTGACCTACCTCCCAGGCATTTGGCTGAAAGAGGCCAAGCAGGGTGATCCTGAGGAGCTGGGGAGGCAGGTGGGGGCGGGGAGACACTCAGGGTATGGCCAGGGTGTGTCCTCGGTGCCAGCGCCCCACACAGCGTCCTTGGCCTGGTTTCCCCAGGGCAGCGCTCACCTGATCACCTTGTGCCAGTCTCCTTGGAGGCCACCGGCTTATTCACAAGGCCACTTGTGCCCAGTGGCCAAAGGGCACCATAGCCAGTAGGGTCTGCCTGCCCTCCCATCACAAAGGGTCCCAGAGAGGAGGCGCCCTACCCCACAGGGCCTTGGGCTTGGTCTGCAGGTCCTGTGCACCCCAGGCCCTCCTGCTCTGCTGGCCGTGTGGCCTGGACAGGCTGCCTCTGGTCCCGGGCTTCTTAACCTGTGCAACGGAGATCCTCAGATCTACCTTGTGCAGCTGTTGCCTGGATCAGATGGAACCCTGTGTTCAGAAGGCATGGGGTGGTGCTGGCTGCAGGCTGCTGCCCTGGGGCTTTCTGAGCCGCATCCCCAGGGCCATCAAATCCTGTGGGGCTCGCTTGTGGAGTTCCCAGTCTGCCTGCAGAGCAGAATCTCTTGGGAGATTTTAAACAGATTTCACTTTGTGTCAAATCCTGTTCATATTTTACACGTCCAACATTCTACAGAAGAGGACAGAATTTGTGGTGCCCCGGGTCCCCACATCCATGACCAGCCCACGTCCATCTTGTTTATTTATACTCTGCCAACTACTTCCTTTCTTCCTATTGGAATCAACCCAAGGAGGTATTTTTTAAGTACAAGTGCCAGATTCTCACCTCCAGGAATTTAATCGAGTCATCCAGGCCCAGAAAAAGGGTATTTCCGCAAAGCTCCGGGAGACGTGGAGGTGCAGCCAGGGCCCGCCTGCGGGGCAGGGAGACCTGGGGCGCTGCCTCCAGAGGGTCTGGGAGACGTGGTGAGACCCCAGAGCAGTGGGGACAGACTCGAGGGGTGCACAGCACCTCCACTCCAGACGAGGAGAGAAACCACACGTGGAGACAGATCCCACCCCATGCCCACCTCAGGGTCTGAGAGGGAGAGGCCGACTCCCTCTTGGCTGCCTGGAGAGGCTGCTGACAGAGCCGTCAATCCCACGCTCTGGGGAGAGCAAAGACCTGTGTGGACAAACCCACCCAGGAGAGTGGTTAACTGGCCAACCGCAAGGCTGCACATTCCCGGGGGACTGAGCCAGCCGGTTCCTATCAAAGGAGAGCCTGGCGCTGGCAGAGCTGGCGACAAAGGATGCTTTGTTCCCCCGTTAAAATAAACACTTCCCCTGGATGTTTACTCCCACGTCTCGAATGTAATATGGGGTGTAAGTTACTCTTTAACAGCTGACTTGGTCCAGGCCACCGAACTCTCCTGCACTAATTTCCTGGAAGAAAGGCGTTCCCACCACCAACCCAGGTGTTTATTAACCACGCCCCTTGGCGGTCAAGGAGAAGCTGGGTGCGGCTGTCACCTCTGAGAACCCGTGTGTCCTTGGGGGGCCACCCTCAGCCTTCCCTGAAGAACCAGTAGCGAGTTGACCAGTGAGTCCTCGGCTGTCTGGACAGGGAAACTTGAGGCTAGTGGGGTAGTTTTCCTCTGTGAGGTGAGAAACCTGTCTGTTCAGTCCCCACTTTGAGAGAACACAGTCGACCTAGGCTCCTGGGGAAAGTGGGCATCCGGCTGGCCAGGCCGGCCCCCAGCACCAGGGCCCAGCGCACACCCACTGCAACTATTACCAGAACATGGGCTTTGGGTCAGGGTCCTTGGGCTGCCATACAATGGTCTGTCAACCTTTAAAGGTCAAATAAAACTTCACGAACTCAGGGGCTTTACAAACCAAAATTGACAAAACCCAGATGGGGATTTCAATGATGGAGAGGAAGATGGTGAGCAGAGCTGCCGTGAAGGAAAACTGGCTCCCATAGGCCCTCTGGTCACACTGGTGGGATCGTGGGTGGACACCTGGCCTGGAGGCAGCTCATGCACAGGCTGGCCATGACCTACGGCCTCGTGCCAAAAGACGAGCTGGGCCAATCAGATGACCCCCTCAGGTGTTGGACCAGGAATAGAGGAGGCGAGTTGCCCATGGGAGGAGGATAATCTGATAACATGTCACCTGGGAGCCACAAGGGCCCCACGCAGCATCATGACATCATCCTCAGGGCCAAGACCAGGAGGGAGGAGAGGAGTGGGGCACCAGGGCCGGGTACCAGGGAGAAGAAAATGCTGTAGGGGAGAGCCCAGAGGCACCACAGGGGTGGGAGGGCCTCCATCTCCCAGACCCAGTTCTGGGTTCCTGGAGGCCCAGGGCCGCCACTGCCTTCCTTAGCTTCCCCAGGGATCCTCTGTCTGGCCTGGGCTGATGTGAGTGGACAAGCCAAGCGAGAACATCTTAGGGTGGACGTCTGTGGATATTGGAGTCTGCTCTCCTCCCAGCCTGCCTTGGTTTATAGGCAGAATCGGGAAATAAGGAGGACAGCAGTGAGGTTGGGGGCTGTCACTTGCACAAGATGAGGATGGCTCTGTGCGATGAGTCTAGTATTGGTCAAACGTCCACCTTCTGGTAAACATAGGTCAACTCAAATTGGCTCACGTGCTGGGATGCTGGGACCTGGCTGTTGGTTGTGGGGGGCAGGTGGGGAGAAGCCTGGCTCCTAAAGAAAGTGGCCTACCTGTGCGAGGGGGCTGGTGAGCATGAGGACAGCTCAGGTGGGAGGGGCACGGGGGCATTCTGGTCAGTAGTGATGCCAGCCACATCTTTGTTAATACATATATTTAACCTCAAACTGGTGATTGCAAGAGACCTGGTCTCCTGGACCAAGGGGATAGCACCAGGCAGGAAGGCAGGGCCTCTGATGCCCAGCGCAGGGCTCAATTGAGAGCCAGAAGTCAGGGAACAAGCCCAGCACCCCGGCTGGACACATGGTGGGGCTGGAGGGGAGATGACACTGGGCCCAAGACCTCCCCTCAGGTATACCAGAAATCGAGCTAAGGGCAACAAGATGGACTTTGACCTCTGGGCACCAGTGGGGGTGGGGCTTCTTGAAGGCTCCCATCCTGAATGGGGCCAGTTGCTGGGCAGGCAGGGGAAGGGAAGGGAGGCAAGCATTCAGGTACACAGCCCTGCTCTGTGGCCTGCGGTTTCTCATGACATGTGGGAACTGGGCTGGAGGGGACTTCTCTTCGAAGGATCAGGCCACATATTAGGAAAACCTGTCGTGTCCACATCTGATTCACTGACCAGGCAGAACTGCAGGTGGCTAACGGCTTTGCAGGAGTGGTTCCAGGCTTCCTTTAAAGGCAGGCTCTTCCAGGTCCTGGGGACCGCACCTGGAGAGCCGCTGCTGTGCCCGAAGGCCATCTCAGGATTTGATTCGCACACATTCACCGCCTCTGCAGCCCCTTCAGAAGGGACGAGCAGCCTTGTCGAGCACAGTGAACCAGCCACCTCTCTCCCCAGCGACTGGCTTTATGGTGCTTGGGCTCCAGGGAAGGGATCTGGGGTGTGAGGGCAGAGCCCCCGCTCCCTTCTGTAGGCAGACGTGGAGACCTCTAGGCAGTGCCCACGGCTCAGGGCAGAGCTGCCCTGCGGAAAGGGCTCTCGGCAGGATGGAGGGTCCAGGGACAGGGGGACCCTGCCTTGGTTGATGACATTGCAGAGGTTCCATGACTGGTGGCGTAGACTTCAGAGCAGCTCAGGCTCCCCGGGTGGGTGCACGGGAGGCCATGGTGCCGGTTTCACTGGAAAAGCCGCTCGGTTTTGAGGTCAGGGAGGAGATGCAAACACAAGGCTCCTCTCTGGCCCTTTTCAGGAGAGAAAGCCTGCGCTTCAATAGCAGAGTCTGCATTGATTCCCACCATTGTTCACAGCAGCCAGACCGGAACTCCTCTGTGCTCCTCCCTGTCCCCACAGTAGCCCCGTTTGTGGGGCTGGGGAGACGCCACCCCCGCCAGTCTCCCGGATACTTCAGGACACTGGCAGGTCCATCGTGATGTTCCCAAGCCACAGGTTTAGGATATCAAGTCACCTGCGGGAGCTGATGCCAGGGCAGGGCAGAGCGCAGCAGCAGTGCGGCAGCCACGCTGAGACACCTGCATGCCGTGTCCTCGATGTGTCCCCTGCGCTTCCTGGCACGCTCCTTTGAAAGGTTTTCTGAGTCTTAGGATGGGTTGTCAGAAGCTAACTCCCAGGTGGGGATTCAGGTGTGGTGGCTGACGGGGGAAGTGTCCCTGGGGCAGACAGGGAGGGTGGAGGGGAGGAGGCTTCTAAATGCTGTGGAAGCAGGAGAAGACAACCCAGGGGGCATTTCAGTCCAAGTCCCAAGTGGGATGCGGCAGCCCACCCCAAGCATGTGCCTCGGGCAGTCAGTGGTCACCAGCCGCTCAGGGGGCCATGAACTCCCAGCATTCCTGGCTCCTCACTGGGCTAGTCCTGGGAACTGGGGCTGTCAAGGAGGGAGGCCAGCAAAGCCAGGAGGGCACTCAGGGGCGCTGAGTGGATCCCAGGGGTCTGGGTGAGCAGCGACAGCGTCCACCCCATCTAGGTCCTCCCCAGACCTCTCAAGCTGGGAAGGGAAATGTCCTTGAAATTGTCATCTACCAAGGAAGATGTGCAATGATTAAAAGAGATGAATGACACCAGAAGGGCTCGTGCAAAACATGTGGTGAGGGTGCAAGACATGCATTTCATCTCAGAGCCTCCCGGGCTGAGCCTGGGCCCCAGGAGAGGCTGAGGAGGAGCTGTTGGACAAGGGATGGGCGCTCAGGAAGACCTGGAGAATCCTGGGCTTCCGCCGTAGGGCGAAGAGATTTAGGAATGATATCTGGTGACTGGTAAACCAGCATCCCCAAAGGGTGTTCCAGGGAGAATGGGCCTCAAGGTCACGTACATTTGGGCCACTCTGGGTTAAACTTACTTTTTCCTCTTGCAGGACTTAGAGCCTTTAACCTGAGCTTGTGTAATCTCACTGTCTCTCCAACAAAGGGCACAATTCTTGGAGCCACTTCCCCACGGGACCCCTCAGCACACATGGTGGGAATAATGTTCCCCTGAACACACCTTGGGAGATCCTTATGTAGAACCCCCATTCTCTCACTTGCTTGTCATTATCGATAGAGTAATTGTTAACATAATCACCAAAGATACCCTTATTCTATTTTACCAAGAACTAGGAAAGCTTTTAAACTGGCGTGCCTGTTCAATTAAATTCACTAAGAAACCTGAGTGCCACTGCAAATGGCTGGTCCTCTGTTGGATGCCAGGCGTAAGGAGATGAACTAGTGTCCTTTACACGAATCTGCAATTTACGATCTTTCATCCCCCGGTTGCTCCACAGCTCAGCTTATTTTTGGATCATGGAATTTAAGTTCATTAGGGACGCATCAGCTATAGAATCAGAGAGCTGAGAGAGACTCTGGGGGTCGTTCAATCCAACACCTTCACTTCAGAGACAGGGAAGCTGGGCCCCAGAGAAATTAAGGAGTTTGCCTGAGGTCACATGAGGAATAAACAGTAGTGCTAGCTGGAACCCAGATCCAACTTGTGGAAATGATCTCAGGTGCTGGGGACACAAGCTGTCCGTGAGGAAGGCGTCTGCAGAAATCTGCGTTTCACATCAGCTGTTGCAAACACATGCTCCACTTTCAGTGGGCAGAATCCCCAGGGTGAAGGACTACAGGTGCACGGCAGACAGAGAGAGCTCATTAAAACGTGTGTCGAGTGAAGGAAGCTGCAATTTATGAGGCTGTTTCTTTAAATATGTCTGTAACTTAAAAGCATTTTGTCACATACTTTGCCAGTTAAACAAATTGCCACAAGATCAAACTCTTAGTAAATCTAGCCCCCAAAACTGCCACTAATAGAAAAAAACTTTTTATGTGGCATAAAACCACCCAAAATACCTGTGCCATATTCGCTGTCCATTGGAATTTTAAGAATTTCAGTATTCCACTTTTACCATTCCTAATTTCCACGAGTTCTCCATTCTAACCTCAACATCATGACCTAACGTATAGCTTTTATTGAGGTGGGAACAGCATCTCCTACTTCCTCTCAGTGCCCACTGCCCCTGGCACAGCGTGTGCCCTGCTAGGTGTCTAGAAGATGTGGCTAACGAGACTCACCCCTTCTCCCCACACTTGCCCTTAGTGCCCAGAGCTGGTGGGTGGTGGGGGAGGCAGGCTGCTGCCTCCTTTCTGCTGGGGAGGGAGGGTGAGTCTACCACCCAAAGGCATGTCGGTGTCAGGCTGGTGCCAGCGGGGTTTGGTGAACTGTCCTGGGAACCTGGCATTGCTTAGGGTTATTCAGGCACTGAATAACACCCTCCCTGAAACACTCTTTTTTTGCATAGCGAAATCTACTTCTTCTGTGTGCTGGAGTGAGATTTGCCTTGTTGGATGTGGGATCTGGCGGCTGCCGCCCACCTTGTCCTAATGCGGGCAGCAGAGCTCCCAACACACTGAGTGTGGCTCAGGAGAGTGACATACCGCCATGGCCGTGGCTCCTCCCTGCAGCTGGGAGCTGTTTAATCCTTTGGCTTCTCCTTTGACGGTTTCTAGGACACTCAATGATCAAATGTTCAAATTTGTTTAACTATTTGAATGTTTCCTTTAAAATAACACATAAATTCAATTTTTTCAGCCCAACGGCATTCACCTACGATGCACTGGAAGTTTTTCGAATGGCAATATTCTACCTTTGCATTATGGAGAATATCTTTCATTAACATAAAGATGGCAGGAAAAGACCAAATATATGTCATTTGACAAAAAGACAGCAGACCAAGCTGACAGCACAGCAACACTTATAATCATGAACATTTCAGTTCGTAAGTTAGTGCCCCTAATTACAACGTGTGTTTTCTGACATTTTTCCCATCTGGACTTAGGCATTTGTTAACTCAGGCCTACACTCTCACTCTTCAAGGGGGAAACAAATGTAAGAGTTGGCCCTTTAGTCACTTCAGTGACAGCCCTAGTGGACAGCTTTCTCCTAGAGCAGTGATGAGACGGCCATCGCCGGACGCAGGGCCTGGGAGTGCGCGGAGACGTCTCGGGCCTCAATCCCTGGGGCTGCGCAGTGGCCGCTGCTCAAACAGCTGTTAGGATGTGGACAGAGCTTTCGATCGCATGGCTGGTTTTTTTTGTTTTAAAAAAACGTTCACTGGGAGAAGTTAAAACATGTGTGAAGGTAGAGAGCCTAGTGTGATGATGCCGGTGCAGCCATCACCAACGTCGACACATGGCAGCCAATCCCGCCTCCTCTACACCCTTGCTCCCCAGTCTAACTGGGTTGGTTACTCTCCGATGATGTATTTGAAAGCAAATCCTAGATATCATTTCACCCCACATACTTTTATCTGCATCTCTAAAACCAAAGATATTTTCTTCAATAACTACAAGGCCAATATTGTGGTAATTAACAAATTAACCTAATACAAGGAACAATTCTTTGCTATCAATTAACATCCAGTCCGTGGTCAAATTTCCCCAAATGAAGGAGAAACGCCTTTTTGCAACCGTTTGTCTGAATAAAGATCCAAGTTGGAGTCGGTTATTGAGCAGGTGCTGGCTGCTGATGCCCAGGTCTGATGCGTGCAGCACCCACCTGGCAGCGTCTGTAAGGCACAAACGCCCACTGCGGTGTGAGCTGTGAGCGCTGTGGTTATTTGCTCACAAGTCTGTTCTCTAGACTCTAAACTCCAGGAGGAAAGGGGCTGTGTGCTAACATCGCCATATCCTCAATGTTAATGTGTAGTCCCGGTGCAGGTGAAGAAGCTACTGGAAGCCAGACTGGAGAACACCAAGTCCAGGTCCCGATTCTGAAGCATACAATAGGATTATAAATCCTGGCTCTACCAGCTAACTAGCTTGTTCGGTAACCTGCTGGTTCTCCTCTAATGCAAGCTAACTGTGCTGCCTGGCCACCTACTTCTTCACCAGTGCAGCGGGGTGACAGTAGGAGCTCACAGGGTGTTGTGCAGGTTCAGTAAACGTGAGGCAGATGGACTGGGCCTGGCACTCCGGTGCTCAACCCCACGGAGAGCACGGGAACCACACCCTCCAAGCTCTCCAACTGGGGTGCACATGCCTGGGGTCTACAGTGACAGGAAGGAATGTGGTGGTTCCTCGCAGGGGCTGCCTGGAGGCTGAGTTAGAGCACATCATTTCAAGTTACACCTTCAGATGCGGCTGTGTTCTCTTCCCTCTGCCTTTCGGCTACTCCACAGTACTCTGAAAAACACCGCCCTGAGGAAGGACCGGGTGAGATGTGCGCACTTTAGGACTGAAGCGTCCCTGGGGTTCCTCCTGGAAACTGCTGTTCCCCGCTGTGGGCAAGGCCGCGGGGTCTGCTTCTGCAGCATGCCTTTCATCGTCGGCACCGTTCCCTAGTGCTCCTTTGAACGGGGGTCCCCTCTGTCCCCCAGAGCCCAGCATGGTTCCTGGCAGTCACCGCCTTAGCTGCATGTGACAATCTTTTGGGAGCATGCGCTGTCTCCACCTACAGGCCGCCTCAGGACATGACTAAGAGCCGTGCTGGCTCCCAGAGCCGTGAGGAACCGAATGTGCCAAGAGTAAGCAGGCTCTGGCTTGACATCGAAAGGCTGCTTTACGCTTTGAAACACACTGCCTCCGCTTAGGATTTCAGGGACAGAAAAACATTTTTTTTTTTTTAAAGATTTTATTTTTCCTTTTTCTCCCAAGCCCCCCGGTATACAGTTGTGTATTTTCAGCTGTGGGTCCTTCCAGTTGTGGCATGTGGGATGACACCTCAGCATAGCCTGATGAGTGGTGCCATGTCCGCGCCCAGGATTCGAACTAGTGAAACCCTGGGCTGCCGAAGTAGAGCTCATGAATGTAACCCCTTGGCCACAGGGCCAGCCCCCAGAAAACCTTTTTTTTTTTTTTTTGAGTAAGATTAGCTCTGAGCTAACTACTGCCAATCCTCCTCTTTTTGCTGAGGAAGACCTGAGCTAACATCCATGCCCATCTTCCTCTACTTTATATGTGGGATGCCTACCACAGCGTGGCTTTTGCCAAGCAGTACCATGTCCGCACCCAGGATCCGAACCAGAGAACCCTGGGCCACTGAGAAGAGGAATGTACGCATTTAACTGCTGCACCACTGGGGTGGCCCCCAGAAAACCATTTTTAAGGCATGGCTGATCCCTGACAAGACCTCCTGGGGGGTAAGGGGATCTGCCTATGTCTATCACTCCCTATACACAAACTGCTGCCTACAGCAGGCAGCCCGCCCAGACTGCTGTACCTTTCAGAGGAAACGCGCAAGCTGTGTAAGTTCCCCTCCACCCGCTCTGCACAAGGTGTGGTCTGGGCACCTGCAGACATGGGTGACAAGCCTCTTTTACAAAACAGTCTGTATTTACCCAGATGATCCTAACTGAAGGAACCCATAGGTTGTAAGGGGGATGCGCTGCTGGGCCACACTAGCCCCTCTATCCTCTCCAGGGGTCAGTGTCCTCCGTCCTCACCTTCTCTCTTTCTAGATGAGAGCTCAGACTCCGGGAGTCCAAGTCCCAGCCCTAGCACTGGCGAGGTGACCTTTGGGACATCACTGCCCCTCTTGGTGTTTCCTCTTCTCGAAAATGGGACTGTAGCTCCACTTCGTTCGGTTCTCAGGACTGAGTGCTGAGTCGCGCAGCAGAGCTGGCGCTGGGGCGCGCGGTGGGCGCGTGGGTGAACGCTGATGTAGTGGCCCTAAGGGTTGGAGGGCACTGTTCTTTATGGATCAGTGGTTTTCGAAGTGTGGTCCCTGGGCATCAGCATGTCTGGCAATTCGTGAGAAATACAAGTTCTCAGGCTCCTCCCCAGACCAGGGTAATTAGAAACCCTGGGCCCACGCGCCCTACTGACAGCCCTCCAGGAGATTCTGATGCACGCGCAAGTCTGAGAACAGATGTCCCAGAGGAATAACGTTTAAGATAACGGTCTTTCTGAACCACAGGATTGAGTCATCCTCTGGAGGCAGAACAGAACAAATGCTTAACAGAGAAAATGTGACTTCTGCGTTAGACGGAGCCCTCCCATTCCCCGGGTCCAACGCCAGCTTCCACTGTGGCTGTACGATGCTGTCATGCCAATTCCTTGCTGAGCCAACAACCGTGAGGCAGTGAGGCTGACAATGCAGGTTTTAACCCCCTTTTACAAAAGAAACCGAGGCTCAGAGACTCCACAATAAGTGGGAGTCATTTGTTGGACACTAACCATGAGCCAGATTCGACACTACATGCTGGAGACACAGACGAAAGACAGGGATGGTCTCTGGCCTTAAAAGGAGAGTAAGACGGCCAAAGACCAGGACCTGGGCCATCATTTCTACTCCACAGCTAGGCTCCCACTAACCTGCAGAGTACCAGATTTCAAACTGGACTCACTTCTACCCCATGTTTACTGCCTTAGAATCTTTTTTTAAATGCAATTCCAGGGATTTTGGTAATCGTCTTACATGGAGAAAAATATGTAGTATTTATTTGATATTAGCCGAACTAGAAGAACCATCAATTGATTTTTTATATTATATACTTTGTCTTATAAGCGACTTCTTGATAAAGGCTTCTCCCAGAGCTCATTGCACCCAGCATGTGATCGAATGCTGCCTTATTCTAAAGTATTTGACAGTAAGTTTCCAGACCCTTTCTTACTGATCTTCACAGTTACTATAAGTTAGAACTAAACAGTATCATCTCCATTTTCCGAAAGAGAAAATGGAGGCTGAGGGGTCGTGAGAGTAAGGAGCAGGATCACCTGTTTAACAACTATTTATTGAACATCAGAAGTTTGAGTGCCTGGGTCTGACCCCAACTCCCACGGCAATCGAGATATTTATCCTTCAGTTCCTCAGGTTTCCTGAGGGTGGACGGCTGTGAGACCTGACTGCACCCGCTGCGCTACAGAGCTCTACTCAGGGTACGACGCACACGCAGAGGAGCCGGGGGAAACCCAGGGCAGGCAGGGGTGCATCTCACAGGTACATTTATTCAGGCCTTGAGGAATCGGCACTCCTATAAGTGTACAGCGATGTTCCATGTGTTCATCTAACATAGCTTGTTGAAATTTACAGCCAGACTGACATTCCATCTGATGCGCACTCCAAGTAAAGCTGGTTAATGATGACCATGCGCAGGCACAGGACTCGAAGCTTTTGAAAGAGAAGCATAACATACATACAATTTAGGAAGGCAGGAAGCAGCAGATGTAGCTTGTTATCTAACAAGTCAGAAAGTGTATGGGACAATTTCCAATACTATGAAGAAGCATGGAGAGTCACTTCTATACGGAACGCCCAGCATGTTTACGGGTTTGTAAATCAACTCGAGCCCGTGACAGCTTCCCCACAGGGGCAGGGACGAAGGGGCGGGGAAGCGTCTCCTTCCCAGAGGCCAGGAGCCTGCCCTGGGTTTGAGTAGGACTCAAATGACTACAGTTTCACTGTCATTTGGGACACTGTGAAGAAACACCCAGCACTAGGGAATAAGTTTATGTGGTGCTTTCTCTCAAGATAGCCGACAGGGCAGCGCGGCTGCAGAGCTAACTGGCGCGTCCCCATCCAGGGCATCGGCTGCCTCTGATTAACCCATTCTTCTACTACTCCAGGAAGTTTTACTTGGCCGGAGGGGGTGAGCAATGGTTTTTAACATGCAGACTATAGGAAGCAGAACTTCAGAGTTCTAATTTCCAGCAGGCACAGTAAACATCATGTTCTGAAGGATTCCTGTTGCATCTTATGCATTTACTGAACCATGTGTCGGCTTCAATTCAGAACAGGAATACGCCTTGTCCTGAAAAGGTACGATGGTGGTTTTCCTTCCGCACCCATCTTAAGAAGCAAAAATCTTACCTTTCAAAGCTTTACTTCTTTTGTCTAAAATAAACGGAAAGAAAAAATGGTCATATCAATGCTTTACAAAAATGTTTTTAGTCAATTCATTGTTGAAATTAACATCCGGCTGAAAGGTTCACAGCTTAGGTAAAGCTGTTACGGGAAACTTCCGGAAAATAGGAGTTACTACAGCGTCCCATAGCCAAGAAGTCATAAAATTTACCAAAACTGTTCTACGAACAGTTAAATGGCCCTTCAGGGTCTGCAGGACTCTTGACATCCTCCTATAGCCCAAACTCCAGTCTTGCAGTTCCAAGTTTTCTCCTTTCCTTCCTCTGTGTACCCAATTGCTTATTAATACGTGATTGGGCCTCGTCTCTGCTCCACTAAGGGCCAAATGATCACCTTGCCCCGACTTCTATGATGAAAATATTTCAAACATCCAGAACAGTGGAAAAGGTACAGGAAAACACCATATACCGTGACACTTCACCCCTAATTATTTTAGCCTGCTTCTCTTTAAAACAAAGGACATCTCCGAGGCATTCAAATACCACGGTCACACCTAAGAAAATTCACAATTCCCTGATATCAAGGTCTTGTTCAAATTTCCCCAATAGTCCCCAAGTGTCTCTTATAGCCGGCGTGTAGTCCCCACATTTTAACAGAGGACCACCAAGGGTTTGATGTACACTCCGCTTAAGAACCACAGTTCCTTTACAATATGGATTCTGATTCCTTTTGAAAAGAATTTTCTTCCTGACCTCTAATGAATCAAACATAAAGACACTTACCAGCACTCCTGATTTTATAAACGATGAAGCCCATCAACCCCATTCCTGCCCAAATCTCCTGGTAAACTTGGGTATAGTAGGGCTTCATGGGGACCCAAACATTTTTGATAAGGCTTTGAAGCATCTGAAAAGGGACACAGTGATAAATATTAGCACGACGGCTGTGTTAAACCTAACTGGTAAGAGATTTCCATTTATTCATTAAGTTAAACCCTATTTCCCACCACCACTCAACAGGGAGCTGCTCTCTTGCCAGACCTGCTCCCCTGCAGCCATTCCTACATCCGCAGGTGGGCTCCTGCTCTCAGGAGCTCTTCAAGCTCCACACACCCCTCAACACCCCCTGACCTCGGCCATCCTGGCGCTCAAGTCACCTCCTTCTTGAAGCCCCAGAGCTCTCCCAGCCTGTGCCATCCTGAACCGTCATCGAAAGCTCCTCCTCTCTGATGGCTATCCTCCAAAGCTATGCCCAAAATCAGACACCACCTTTTTTTTTGCTGAGGAAGACTGGCCCTGAGCTAACATCTGTGCCAATCTCCCTCCACTTTATATGTGGGTTGCTGCCACAGATGCCTGACGAGTGGTGTAAGTCTGCACCTAGGGTTCTGAATCCACGAACCTGGGCCGCCAAAGTGGAGCATGCGGAACTTAACCACTACGCCATGGGGCTGGCCCCTACACACCACTTTCTAACTTTTAAATTGAAAAACTAGTATGTTTGCATCATCGTGTTAAGAACTGTTGGCATTCAAAGCTGAAACAGAGCACGGTCAAGGTACGGTGATTTCCCTATGAGACCAACACCCAGACCTGGGCACACGCTGATCAGCTGTATCTCAGTTATTTTTTCAATAAAATTTCAGCTTTATTGAGGTATAACCCACATATAAAATTGCAAGGTATTTAAAGTGTAGACCATGGTGCTGAGTTAATATACACGCACATGTGAAAGTATTTCCCCCATCTAATTAGGTAACATAGCCATCACCTCACATCTTTTGTTTAGTGAGAACTCTGAGTTCTATTCTCTTAGTAAATTTCAACTCTTCAATACAGTTATTAACTACAGTCACAATGTCTGACACGTATCTCAGTCTTGAAGTCCATGGCCAAACACAAAGCAGATAGCACAAGACAAGGTCACTTCATAAGAGCTGCAATGATGGCATAACTTGTTTAATTAACAGAAATATTCAACCAATTACTGGATTTGACTAGGAAAACCCATCAAATTCTGAACTGAAACAACTCACTTTTATGTGCAGGTCTCAAAGTAATACTGATTATGTTTACAATTTACTACGGACTCTGAAATTAGATTCGTTTCATTTTCATTTTAATAAGGTTTGTAACATCTGAAGTGCTCTATTAAACTACAGCCATTCAAACCACTGCCAGGGGTAACCAGATCTAAGAACTTTCCGTTTTACTTGAAAACATTACTTTGGCGTCAATTGTAATGCTGCCTCGTCCCCTCCCCACCAGAGCCTCGTCTATTGTTCCTTTCACATCTGCTTGGGCCACACAGAATTTTACTTCTCTTCAGTTTCTATGGTTTCCCATTACAGAAACCTGGCCTGTGCGACCACTATTCATTCAGCAAAGGTGAACCAAGTGTGTACTAGGTGCCGGGCACTGTTTCAGGAGCTGAGAAACTGGCTCCTAAAGAGAGGATATCTGGGAGAAAAGTGTCCTCAGCAGAGGCAACTTATGTGCCAAGACCCCGAGGCCAGAACGAGCTCAGAGCGGGGAGGACTGGGAAGGAGGCCACTGTGGCTGCCCAGACTCAAATCCTGGCTCTGCCACTTTCCAGCTCACTTAACTCCTCAGTTCCCTCATCTGTAAAACAGGGATAGAAACAGTACCCACCTCAAAGGGCCGCTGTGATGAGGATGAGGTGAGCTCCTCTGCATCAAGTATGCACAGCGTCTGCTGTCCTGCACTCACTGCTTGATACAGAAAACACCATGGCTGGGCCATGGGAGGGAAGACAGGCCAGCTCATTTAGGGCCTGGAGGCCACAGTAAAAACTTCAGCTTTTATTCTAAGAATGTCACGCAAACTTAACAGCATTCACGATGTGCTTTGCGTTATTTCCTGCACTTCTCCTTAACCCGTGTAGGGTGGGTACTTGGAGGAAGTTGCCCGAGACCAATAGCTGGATCTGAGTCACTCAGGCCCCTGCTCCAAGGTCTGGCTTCCAGCTCTTCTCAGGAGAGAACTTATGCAGGCTGAGGCATGGTCCTGAAGGCTCACCAGCCGCCCAGGTGTGACCCTGGAGGATGTGGCTGTGTCCTCCTCCTAGAACCTCTTGTAGGTATGTCTGCCCTCAGACTTCCTGTCCTCAGACTATACCAGGATGATCTGTCAGAGTACAAGCTTCCAAGAAACTACCAGCCCTGCCTTGAAAAGGTGTCTGAGAGTGGTCGACCAGACAGCAGCCAGAGAAGGCCTCTGGAGGTCCCGCATGGGAAGACTGCAGAGGCGCTGAGTGCCTTCCTCCCCTCTCTGTGCCCAGCAATGACTGGGGAGAAAGGAGGTCCAGAGGCCCAGTGGGGCTGGAAGCCTGGGAATCGGGGTTCCAACACCAGCTCTGCCCTGGACCGCGGGCAAGTCTGGAAGCTGTTGTTTCAGAGGTTTCCCTTGCTTGGAAACGGGGGTGCCTCCACCTGCCCTACAGGGCTCTCGATGGAATTCAAGGAGGAAACGTAAAGGACCCAGCCTGATGCGTGGTGTGGAATAAGAATTCAGTAAATGATCACACCAACAGCAGAAAGAAATGCTACAAACTCCCAGCTGATGGTCACAGTACTGAGCTACTGGGATTCTAAGAGGACCTAGGAAGATGCATTCACTCAGTGAGGCCAGGTAAGGGCGTCAGAGCAAGGCCAGAAAAGGATCTAGAGAGAAAAGAGCAAAATCAACTGGCAGGGTGAAGAGGAGCTAACAAGGGGCCAAAGCCACTTGAGTTATCTTGATATTTTGCTCAGGGCCCCGGCACCCCACACTGTCTCCTCACCTAAAGTGATCCTGGACTGCTACGTAGGGTCCTGCCAATACCTACCCTTTCCCCTCTGACTATCCTTTTGGCCAAGGTTGCCATACTTGGCTGGACAAGTGACATGTTCCCAATGTTAATAAATTCCTCCTGCTTCACCCACCTGAGTCCCCTCTGTCCAGCCACATTTCCCAGCTCTGTGTGTGGGGTTTCTCGCCCGCGTTCCTTCAAAGCCCCATCCTATTCAAAGGTCAAATGGGTGCCCAGTGCGTCCGTGTAAGTCTGCAAAGGTTTTGGCACATTACATTAACAGCAGACTATCCCCTGCCCTTACAGTGGAGATAGGGAACGTCTGCCCCGCTGAGCCCGAGGCCGGGATTCACAGGCTGAGTTCCATACAACTGCAGTCATCCCCTCTAATCCCGTTTTGGTCCCGTTTCCCCTCTCCCAAGGCCTCGCCATATGCACAGCATAACTTAGAGATCAAGCGTGTTGCAAGGGAACTTGAGGTATAGACGAGATACGGTGTTAAGCAGGGGGTGAGAGTTCTTGGTTTGGACGCTGGCTCCATCACTAACTGGCCGCGTAACCTCCGTTAGGGGACGGAACCTCACAGCCAAAGGAGCCCCTCATCAGAGGAGGACGATGGTGCAGGTGCGTTAGATGCATGAACGCAAAGGAAAAAGGGTAACGCGGCCGAGGCCCTACTTCCCACTGACAGCTGATGCCTGGACCGCCTCGCTTCGCAGTTCGGGGGCCGGGGCGGAAAGGCTCGCGTGGGAGGGGAAGGGGTCGCATCCAAGGTCAGCGGGGGCCGCGGTGGGGCCAGGAGGGTTCTCGCCCGCCGCCAGCTCTCCTGGCGGGGGCCAAGTTCACCCCACGACCCCTGCCGCCCCAGCCCCCCGCGTCCTGGCATCCCCGCGCTGAGCAGCTGGGGCCGAGCCGGCAGCCCCCACTCACCTCGGCGCAGGACCAACGGCTCAGGCCACCACAACCCGCACAGCCGACGACTCGGGAAGGTCACCTAGCGCGCAGGCGCCGCGCGGGGCCTGCCGGGAAGGCGGAAGGAGCGGCGGCACCCCAGCGCTTGCACGCCTCCAAGCCTGCGCCTGCGCACCACAGCGCCCCCAGCGGCCGCCCGCGTGTTGTCGGTGTGGACGCGGGCCGGGGAGGCCAGGCTGGCGGAGCGCCTGGGGAAGGGGTCGGGGAGGCGGCGTTGCGGGTGTGTGTCGTGATACGGCGACTAACCTTCCGGGTTTGTCCGGGACACGGGACTTTCAGTGCTGAAACCTGAAGGTCCTGGACGAAGCGGACCAGTTGGTCAACCTGAAAAAGGGGCCATTTTTGCTTGCTGTGTTAAAGGCCGAGCAGTCGAGTCTCCTGTCCCTGTGGTTTTCTTGCCGTTTCTCTTTGTATTGTCAACTTTTCGCTCTGCGTATTTTTATCCATCTGTTCTGTGCATAGTAATTCTACTCAATGGACAGTATGAAAACTTCTACAGGGGCTCCGGACGCTGGACCTAACAGACACTGACTTTAAAAATAACCGTGCTTAGTATGTGCAAGAAAATAAAAAATAAGACTGATAATTTAAGCAAAAAACTGGAAATTGTAAAAAACGAAACAAAATACCACTTAGCCGATTTGAGCTAAATAGAAATTGGATGGGTTTAGCAGCAGATTAAACAGATGAGTTACTGAATTGGAAGATAGGTTAGAGGAAACCATTCAGAAGCAGAGAGAGACAGAAGAGGAGATGAGAGAGGATACAGTCAGAAAGTCCATCATACATGTAATTGGAGCTTAGAAGGAAATGAGAGAGAGATGGGGCAGAAATATTCGAAGAGAGAATTGCTGACTGATAATTTTCCAAAAGTGATGGAAAACAAATCACACCGAAGATTTAAAAACCATTATAGAAACCAAGCAGGCAGCTAAGTGAAAATATACTAACACTTTGAAACCTCATAATAAAACCATAGAAAACTAAAGACAAATAGAAAATATTAACATAAATGCCAGTCTAGAAATCTATGCATACAGAAATTAGCATTCAGTAAAGAATGTGAAATGAAGACATTTCAGGTAACCTAAGATTGAGGAATAATCACCAGCAGATCTACAGTTAAAAAAAAATCAATGTTCATTATTCAGGCAGAAGGAAAGTGAGCTGAGAAGGAAGATGGGGATGCAGGAAGGAAGAGAAACGAACATAGTCCCGCTTCGAAGGGAAAAAAGCCTGGGATCAAATGAAGCTGCAGGCGCAACTTGAAACGCTTGCCATTTTAGGGTAATGGTTCTCAAAGTGTGCTTTGGGGGTTTCGAAGGCCCTCTGGGGGTCAAAACTATTTTTGTAGTAAGGGTAAGATGTTATTTTTCTTTTTAATTAGAATTGTCTCACAAGTGTACACTGGAGTTTTCCAGAGGCTGATGTGTCACGTCTCAACAGAATGAATATAGAAACAGATAGGAGAATGTAGCTGTCTTCTATTAAGGCAGACATTAAGAGATCTGTAAAATGAGAAAGTGTTACTCTTCTCACACACACAAATTTTGGAGGGTAAACACAGTAATTTCTCATAAAATATTCTCTTTAACACCAAATGGTTTTATTATTGATATTTTAAAATTAATAAACAAAATGTCTCAGTTGTAATCCCTAATAAAGTAGACATAACCCACATAAACAAAAGCTCTCTAGGATCTTCAGTAATTTTTAAGAGTGTAAAGGGGTCCTGTGATACGGACTGGGATTGAGAACCACTGTTTAAAAAGAATGTTTTAAACTTATAATGAGTTAGAAAACTGCTGAGGACAACAACAAGCATTTAAGAAATTTAAGAGCATCATTGTAAGCTATTTCAGGAGAAAGTTTCTGAACTTCAAACACAACTTGAGCTCAACAGAATTTTAATGGCTTTTAGTTGCTAATCCAAAAAATCCTATGAAAAACACATCTTTGAGGAAAACAAAATATTTAAAGAAAGGGCCACTCCAGCAGATTTATGCAAAGTGCAGAATGCTGCATTTTGTGGGTGAGAGGGTCAGGGAAGACATGAAGGTACTCTGGGCATGGCTTTTCGCACTTTATCAAGAGTGCTGCTTAATGGCATCAACATCGTATGTAATTGCTCTCAGCTGTTTGCTTTTCCTTTAGGTCTGCAGCTCTAGCTGCTCTGGGAATGCAAATACGCAAAATCTCCACCAAGGCCCGGGAGGCCTTTGGGGGCCTTTCCACATACTCTGGCCTAGATGTCTACAAGCCTATTAAGAACTGTCAATCTGTCTCTTTGAACAGGAATGCAAGATGACCTGGGCCAAGTGAGCATGGAGCATCAAGAGCTACTGAATCACATGAAGGGGGGCAAAGCCGTTCAGTGACACAGAATGTTAACTAACGTTAAGTCAGGAGAATGGCAAGTGATGAGAATAAACTTAGAAACTGAAGAAGCATCAAGACAGTGTCCTTAAACTGCAGTTAAAAACTCAAAACCCAACAGGACTGAGGGAGATAGTAACCCCAAAAGATCAAAGAACATACAAAAAGCCCTATGGAAAATATCGCGTGAGAGGAACCCTCTTCAGAAAAACAGCAACTTCCACTTAAAAACATCTTCATTGTGACATCAACAAAGGATGATAGCATGTGGGAACAGTAACGTTATTAGGAAACACAAACGTGAGTTCCAGAGTTGTGTCAAGTGGTTTCAATATATTTTGTGAAATTAAGAACATGTGCTAGCATTCACATAAGGTATGAAGCTGCAACATTTTCCAGTCAATGCTCAATGACATACTAAGAATCTCAATGACTTTATGATTACATTTTTTATTTATTGAAAAACAAATTCTTTTTCTCTGCCAAAAAATGTGTGTGTGAGGGGCACTTATGGAGGCTGCAGTATCTGGAAAATATGAGGTCCAGAACTCATAATACAAATTAGTGGTTTGGACAGGATTTGGACCTGGGACTCCTGGCTCAGTGCCTCGATCCCCGCCTCATTTTTTGTGAGGCACAAATAGCTCAACCCCCACCTAGTCTGACTTCTGTTCACACCGTTCTCAAGATGACCTCTTATTTGCCACTCTCCGGGCATTTTCCAGTCCTTAACTGGTTGGACTTCACAATGTTAGTCAGTGCGATGCTCCGGATGCCCTCTTCACATTCTTTCATAGGGCTCTTTCCAAGGAGCCCACACTGCACTGGGCACTGACCGCATGCTGGGGGGGGGGGGGGGGGTGGAGCAGGGAGTCATGCCACTCTTCTGATTCTCCCTGTTGCCTTCCTTCCTTTGTATACCTTGCTGTATTTTTTTTCCCCTCTGCCCTTTCTTTCAGGCTGTTTCCTAGGGTTCAGTCCTCCACTTCACTTTTCCAGAGCTGGGTGTGGACCATTTCAGCTGTTCTCAGGGTATTAACCACCATCCTTTTGCTGACGACCTCCACATCTGCACCTCTGGCTGCCTGTTTCCGTCCAGCTGTGTGTAGGACACTGCACCTGAGATGCAGGTTTAGGAAGGAGGAAGATGAATTCAGTTTAGTTGTCTGGCCCGGCAGAACTTCCTCCAGGCCCTCAACTCAGGCATTACGGTTACCTGCATCTCGACCACCTTCCCCTGTGACTGTCTCTCTGAGTCCTCCTTCACTGGGCTGGTTATCCTGCAGGTGTCCACTCAGGTGCCATTTTCTCCACGAAGGCGTCCCTGACCTCCTGGCTCTCCTCCCCCAAATTAGGTGCAAGGTGTTCCAGTCCAGCCGCCAGTCGTTTACCCCGACAACACAAACTCAAATCCCTCCTGTGCTTTGCCTTTCAAATGCCACGCCAAGGCCTGTCAGCACGGTACCCCGCCGCCCTGCGCTGCGATGGGCACACCGCAGGTGCTCACCAGATGCCCGTCCCTCGTCGGCTGAAGCGCCAAACCTCAGATGTAGCAGCTCTTAGAGAGGACAGAGAGACTCGAAGCCGTACTCTTGCACATCCAGGTACGCTGATGCCTCGGCCTGGCCGTGGAAGGCCGAGGGGCTCTGAGGGGCTCCTTTCGCTGACCAGGAACTGGGGCGGGATAAGACTCAGGATGTGCGCATGCAAGAGCAACACTGCCAGGCCTTGCTACCGCTGCTGCCCGCCTTGCGCTCCCGGCAGGCTTAGCGCGGAGGGGCGGGGCCGGCGGCATGAGGCCAGGTTGCGCAGACTCGTAGCGCGCTCTGATTGGAGGGCCTGGAGCGGGGGCGGGGCCGTGGGCACGCCGTCGCACGTCACGCCGTCGCACGTCACCCCGTCGCGTTCCAGTGGTCGCCTGTTCCCGCCGCTCTGAGGGCGGTTGGTTGAGGCGGCGCGACGCCCAGCCGTGAACATGCTGCGCAAGCTGACCGTGGACCAGATCAACGACTGGTTCACCATCGGCAAGACCGTGGCCAATGTGGAGCTGCTGGGCGCGCCGCCCGCCTTCCCGGCCGAGGCGGCCAGGGATGAGGCGCAGCGCAGGGCCGCGGGCCCCGGTGCCCACCCTGCGGCCCCCGGCTCGGCCCAGGCCCAGGCCCAGGCCCAGCGGGCGGTGTCCGGAAGGTAGGCGGTGGGGGCGAGGCCTGGGGCAGCTGCGGGGCCCGCACCACGAGAACTGGGCTGCCCTGAGACCCGGCTGGACCACGTTCCTGGACGTGGCCACCCTGGAGATGCCCGGCCATCCCAAAGCCGGCTGGCCACCAAACAAGCCCCATCCCGTGACCTGGACCACTTAACTTGGCCCCACCGGAAGCAGAGCCGCTCTGAGAGCTTGGTTCCGTTTTTAGGTTTTTTTAATTAATGGACTTTATTTTTTAGAGCAGTGTAAGTTTACAGAAAAATTGAGAGGGAAGTACAGAGTTTCATGTACCTCCTGCTCCCCCACCAGTTTCCCCTATTGTTAATGTCTTGCTTTAGTGTGGTACATTCGTTCCACCTGATGAACCAATATGGCTCATTATTATTAATAATAATAGTTGAGACTAGGGTTCGCGCTTGGTGTTGTACCGTCTGTGGGTGTGGACAGATGTGTAATGACGTGGGTCCACCATTAGTATCACACAGAGTAGTTTCACTGCCCTGAGAGTTCTCTGTGTCCTGCCTCTTCATCTTTTTCTTCCCCCAAACCCCCTGGCAACTACTGATCTTTTTATCATCTCTTTAGTTTTGCGTTTTCCAGAATGTCTTACGGTTGGAATTGAACGGTATGTAGCTTTTTCAGAATGGCTTCTTTCACTTAGTAATATGCAGTTAAGGTTCCTCCATGTCTTTTTGGGACTTGATAAAGCATTTCTTTTTAGTGCTGCGTACTATTCCGTTGTCTGGATTGACCACATTGTGTTTTATCCATTCACCAAGGATATCTTGGTGGCTTCCAAGTTTTGGCAGTTATGAAAAAAAGTTGCTGTAAACATTCCTGTGCAGGTTTTTGTGGGTTCGAAAGTTTCCAACTCCTTTGGGTAAATACCCAGGAGGATGAATGCTGGACATTTGTTCAGTTTTCTTGACATTCCTCCTCCCACTATTCTTTGCCTTAAGTAGCTGCTGTCAGTTAATCTTTTCACGTGATTTTGGTGGAAGTAAAAAGGCAAGAGGATGCCTTTTGTTTTTCGGAGACCTAGATCTGGTGAGTAGAAACACCTGCTGCCTGTAAAGCAGGCCTGTGCGGAAGTACCCACAGCTTGGAGTATCGGCATTGCTGCTTGGTCCTCCTCCCCCCAAGTTCCATACCCTCTACAGTTGAGAGGGTGGTTTTTGTTTTTCAGTTTTTTTAAGTTACTCTTTTTCGTTGGCCTCATCTGACCTAGTCGATGGGTTTGGAGTATAGGTCAGGTTTTCTTGGGCTGTTTCAAGCCTTTGTAGAGTCAAGCGCAACTTGGGATATTTGTTAAATTTGTTTCTTGGAGGCAGGGAGAGGACAAGGAGACCCTTGTGTAGCTCTAGAGTGGTTGTTTTGTTCATGTTTTGCACACTCTGTTTCCTTGAATTACTCTGGTGAATGATCTCGCGGCCACCTCCCCTCCTTACCTGCTTGCTCCCGAGACTTAACGGGCAGAACAGTGTTGCTTTTGAATAACTCGTTGTGGTACTGGAAGTAAATTATTATTGACCTTGTCAGACATGAAAAGTATAGATTTAAATGTCTTTTTAACTACGAAAGACCGGTTTTCTTTTTTTTTAAGGTTGGCACCTGAGCCAACAACTGTTGTCAATTTTCATCTTTTCTTCTTCTTCTTCTCCCCAAAGCCCCCAGTACATAGTTGTATATTCTAGTTGTGAGTGCCTTTGGTTGTGCTGTGTGGGACACCGCCTTGGCATGGCCTGATGAATGGTGCCATGTCCACGCCCACGATCTGAACTGGTGAAGCCCTGGGCCGCAGAAGTGGAGTGCATGAACTTAACCACTTCGCCACGGGGCCGGCCCCACTAAGGACCAGTTTTTAAAATTTCCAGTCCTTCATGGATGGAGACTTTTGTTAAATCAATGAAAATGAATTTCCAGGATAATGGAAAAAGACAAAATACAAGCCCTATTTTCAAAATTATTACAATCAACATATATAGAATTACTTTGTAAAATAGCCATAAATATTTCAACTTCTGTACTTAACAAGTGGCAGGCAAACAGTGTTATGTTTGCCTATCTGTGAGTCTGTGATTAGTAATTCCTGTGGAAGTACCTTCCTGGGCCCTTAACACCTGTATATCTGATGTCAGAGGTTCTAGCATGTAGTAGGCACTCGATTAAATACAGTCATGTGTCACATAATGATGTTTCGGTCAATGACAGACTGCATATATGGTGGTAGTCCCATAAGATTAGTACCATAGAGCCTAGGTGTGTAGTAGGCTATACCATCTAGGTTTGTGTATGTACACTCTATGATGTTTGCACAAGGACAAAATTGCCCGGCAAAGCATTTCTCGGAGTGTATCCCCATCGTTATGAGATGCATGACTGTATAGTTATGTTATTTAATCCCTGAGACAACCCTTTGAGGTTGACGGCATTATCTTGATGTTATAGATGAGGAAACAGACTTGGGTGGTAAAGTGACGTGCCCGCTTTCCTGTAATAAATGGTCATCTAGGTAGAATGACCCCCCAAGATGTCCTCTGGAACCTGTGAATATGTTATGTTACGTCGTGAAAGGGATTTTGCAGATCCTAAAATAGGGAGATTGCCTGGATTATCTAATTGAATAACATGAGCCCTCAGAAGTGGAGACCTTCTCTGACTGGTGTGAGGGATTTGAAACATGAGAAAGACTTGACTGGTCATTGCTAGAGGGGGCCACATGGAAAGCATGAGAAGGAATGTGGAAAGCTAAGAGCAAAAACTGGATCCCGGCTGACAGCTGGCAAGGAAATGGGGATGTCAGTCCTACAACTTCAAGGAACTGAATTTGGCCAACAACCTCTGGCCTCTGGCAGGGAATGCAGCTCTACTTAACACCTTGATTTGGGCCTTGTGTGACCCTAAGCAGAGGACCCAGCTGAGTCCATCTGGACTTCTGATTTAAAGAAACTATGAGATAATAAATTTGCATTTTACACTGGTGAACTTGTGGTAACTTGCTGTGGCAGCAACAGGAAACTAACACAGTGGGAGAGCTGGATTCAGATTTCGAGTGAGCTGACCATGCAGCATTGTCAGCCACAGTGCCTGCCACACGGCAGATGCTCAGATACTTGTTAAATGATGTCTTTCCAGTAAAGGAGAGTTTTGGGTGTGGTTTTGATGTTGGTGAGAAAACATTTGACATAGGGGAAGGCAGGCTTTACAGGCGTGGGATATCACATAGTGGAAACGTATTTGGGAGGACAGTCGCTCAGTGCTAAGATGAGCTTGCATTGAGTCGCTGGAATCCCATCTGTGAGAGTGTTGTTAAATTGGCTTAGTGAGTCATATGAGTAGTTACCACCTGCATTAAAAAAAGAAGAGAAATAGAAAATACCAGAGTGTATCGTGGGTGGTTCAGATGAGGATTGTTCTGTGAGACGGACGTGTGTCTGTGTGCTGAGTACAGAGTCACAGTGTGAGTTCCTTTGTGCTTGAGTTCCGGTTGTGAGAGGCTGGAGAGTACAGTTGTCCCTTGGTATCTGCAGGTTCCCCAGCTGTGGCTCTCCTGAGCATAGTACAGGGTTGAATCCGTGGATGTGGAAGCCGCGGATACAGAGGGCCGACTGTACTGGGAGTTGGGAGGGATTGGTGAAGTACAGGTGGGGAGTCGAATGGTTCGTAAGGTGTATTTTCAATGATGTTATGGATTTCCTCCTTGTTCTCCACACTATTTTACTCCTTTTGTTTGATTGTGGAGAATGCTTTCTTCTATCTTTACGTTCCTGTTTCTTCACCTTAGCATGTGATAAAGAAAAACTTAGCGGCGGTGTTAGGCCATTTTGAGCGTTTTCCTTCGGTGAAGCTTTCCTTTGGAATGCCGTCCACAGCCCTCCGCCTGTGGCTGGGGGCCTTGCAGCGCTCCCGCTGTCTTCTGCCAGTGTTTCTTTGCGCTTCTACGTGCACTCTCCTGTCTTCATAGCTCACGGGAACTCCTGGCTCCTGACAGTCTGGCTTCGTTCTCACTTTTGTGTCTTTGATCTCCAGCACCTGACAGTGTACTTTGTCCCAGAGAAACTTCACACACAAAGCTTTCAGGCTGCCGTTGTCTGCTGGCGCTTCACCTGGTGCCTTTCTTCTGAGTGTCACTTTTCCTTCTTGGTGAGTCTTGCTGTAAGGAGCATGCCTACTGTGGTGGGCGTTGTATTGGGTGACGTGGGCAGTACAACCAGTCTCAGTCCTCTTGACAGATGGGAAGTCCCATTTTATAGCTGGGAGAATCAGGGATCAGATAAGTTGAGAAACTTACTCCAGTCCACACATCTGTTTATGTTGGAAAATGGATGTGTTTAACTCCAAAGCATATTACTTTTTCCTTGTTGCCTTTCAGTATTTAGGCCTGGGGTACATGTTAGTGTATGGTTGTGTTACCCACTGAGGATTCCTATTTTCTATTTACCCACAAAGTCCATGGTTTGTTTGTTTGTTTGTTTGTTTTTGGTGAGGAAGATTGTCCCTGAGTTAACAGCTCTGCCAGTCTTCCTCTGTTTTGTATGTGGGATGCCACCACAGCATAGCTTGATCAAAATCAAACTCATTTTTAGCTCTGAACCTGGCATCTGAACCCTCGAGCCTTGGGCCACTGAAGCAGAGTGTATGAACTTAACCACTGTGCCACCGGGCTGGCCCCTAAGTCCATGTTTTTTAAAAACCTTTTTGTCTCTTTAACAAATTTAGTTATTAGGTAATTTTCCGATTAATTAAAAACATCTGACTTTCTCTTCTCTGTCTCCTCCCTGCACTGGAGTAGAGTGACTGAGAGGGGGATGGTCGATGAGGTCAGGGAGGGAATGGGGAGCTAGATCCAGAGTTCTGTCTTACACCTTGGTGGGAGCTCTGCTGCTTTGTCTGAGGCAGTGCGGGAGCCAGTGGGGTGCTTTGGGGTTTTGAGCGAGCTGTGGCATGATGTGACTTGCGGCTGTAACAGGATCACTGCTGTGTGGCATGGATTGAAGGGGGCCCAGGTAGGAACAGGGAGATCAGGCAAGAGTCTGTTGATGTCATCTGTGATATCAACTTTATGTGTCAACTTGGTAGCACCATGGTGTCCAGATATGTGGTCAAGCATTATTCTGGATGTTTCTGTGAAGGCGTTTTTTTGGATGAGATTAACATTTAAATTGGTGGATTGTGAGTAAAGCTGATTACCCCCCATAATGTGGGTGGGCCTCATGCAATTAGCTGAAGACTTAAACACCTACGACCTCCGCTGAGCAAGGAGGCCTTCTGCCCTTCTGCGTGCTGACTCCCTTTAGACTTGGACTGAAACTGCTGGCCTGCCCTGCAGCCTGTGAACTTGCACGTCTACGACTGCATGAGCTAATTCCTTAAAATTAGTCTCTCTCTCTCTCTCTCCACATCCTGTCGGTTCTGTTTCTCTGGAGAACCCTCAGTAATACATCATCCAAGCAAGAGAGGGGACAAGGGCTTAGGCCAGGATGGTAGCAGTGGAGGTGGTAAGCAGTGGTGCAATTTAGGATATGTTCCTAGGACAGAGTCGAGGACTTTGTAGCTGGATTGGATATGGAATATGAGGGGGGAAGCAATCATGGGTGACACCAAAGTTTTTGGCTGAGCATCTGGAAGGTGTTGCCATCAACCAAGAAAGGCAAGACTGCAGGAGGAACTAGTTTATGGGGGAATACCATGAGTTTGATTTTGAACATGTTAACTTTGAAATTCCTGTTAGACAACAGTAACTGTCGGCAGTCTGGAATTGAGGAAAGAAGTCTGGCTGGAGCCTAGGCATTTGTGAATTTAAGGTTCTCAGCCCGATGAGATGAGATCTCCCAGACTCTGGGTGATAGATCCCAGTGGGTGGATGCAGAGAGAGAAGAAGTCCAAGGACCCAGGCCTGGAGCACTTGGATGTTTAGAAGTTGATGAGGTGGAATGAGTCCTTTGAGACTGAGAATGGACAGCTGGAAGGATCAGAGGGAAACCAAGCACTGGCTTTAAGTTGTGAGCCCACTTAAAGTAAACACTTGTTTGCGTAATGTCCCGTATGTCATCTCTTAGTACTTGTATGGAATTGTTTTGTGTTGTTTTCCCCACCCAGGAACTTCTTGAGGGTGTTCAGTTTTATTCTCACAGAATCTCCACCTGGTAGTGCAGCACCCGGTGTGTGCTGGGAACGCAGATGGTTGTGTGGATGGATGGACTGCCTTAGTAGGTCTGCACTGTGTGTGCTTACAGTGTGCTGCGTCCTTACTCTAGGAGTGATGGGAGTTGCTTCCTCATCCACTCCTGCCTGATTGAACCATAAAATCTGCCTTACTCCTCTGACCATGGCTCATTTCCCTGAGGGGGGGTGTGTGTGTGTGTGTGAGTGTATACAGTTAATCCAGTAGAAATCAGAATATCCTGCCAACTGTACCATAAAATATTTCCAGAATAAGAGTGTGTGTCACTGTTTACACTGTCACTACCCTGGACTAAATAAACCACCATCGTCTCTTGCCAGGATTATCGCAAAAGCCTTCTATTTTGGTCTCCTGGCTTCCAGTGATTTATTCTAGCACCTAGAAGAATACCTGCGTGATGTAGATGCTCAGTTAATATTCGTTGAATGAACAAATTCTTGAGTAAACATTCATACCTAGGGTTCTTTGAGCACATATTTGTCTTTCTGTGGGATAGACGGCTGTTTGAACAAAATACAGGCTGTATTGTGGGCTGCTGAGCGTGCTCCATCTGGCGTCTGACTCATCTCCTGGTGCTCTGGCGCTGCCCCCGGTCACACTGGCATTTCCCTGTGTCCTGAAGATACCAAACTCATTTCCCCCTTGGGCTTGGGGCTTCTGCATCTACTCTTTCTTTTGCCTGGAGTGCCTGCCCTCTTTCTCCTCCCTCTGCCCTGTTTCCTCCTTTGCCTGACAGGCTCCATCCATCATTCGGGGCCCTGTGCAGATGTCTGCTCCTTGAAGAAGTCCCTGATGGCCTCGGCCTCCATGGCTACAGAAGTCCTCCCCCACCTTCTTTCCCAGTCTCTCTAGTCTATTTCAAGTTTTTTTCCTCCTCTAAAGCACTTTCACATGCCCCAGGTCTTGTCTATTAGTGATGTGTTTTGGCACCTCCTCCATCTCAAAGGGCTCAGAATGTTCTTAGGTTTCTGGCTTGTACAATTGGGTGAATTGGCAGTGTTGGCGTTTACTGAGATAGAAAACGCTAGTTGAAATGTTTGAAGAGTTAAACACTTTTTTTGTGTGTGTGTGTTGATTCCTTTGTTCCCTTGTGAATTTTATTTATCCTTTTAGAAAACAAACCTCTGTGACTGGTTTGGAGCATGTTGCTTTAAGTTGCCTCTGGGCATTGAGGAAGAGGTGTCAGGTGGGCAGTTGGCTCTGGTTTGGAGCTCAGAGGGTAAGTTGGGGCTGGAGGCCGTGCGGGGGCCTGACAGACTGATGTGAATCCCAGCTCTGCTGTTTACTGTCTCTGATATTGGGCCAGGCATTGAACAGGTCTGAGGCTGTTTGCTCATCTGTCAAATGGGAATAACATCACCTACTTTCAAGGTTAGGATTAAGTGAGAATATACATACAGTGTTTAGCCCAGTGCCTCGCATGTAGAAGAGTGACTTTCATGTTATTAAATGGATTGGGCTGGTTAATAATGCTAACTTTTGAGAGCTTACTATGTGTTAGGTATGCGGAATACTTTTACATGGATTAGTATATTTAATCTTTATTATTTCCTAGCCAAAACTTTTAGCTACTGTGCCAATACTGCTTTCTCTTTATAAAACATACCTGAAGCTTTCCTATTAGTCCTCTCCTCCGTCTGCACCCCCCTTTTATTTTTAACCCTCACTCCTTTGTCAACTTGAGGTACCGTAAACAGCCCATGTATAAAAGCATGGATCTCTTAATGTTCAGGAAGTTATTTGTGTTAAAACTTCTATTTGATTTGTAGATTTTCTAGATACAATTATAGTTTTAAATTATGTGCACTGATGCTGTCACAGGAAGCATGGTTATAGGTTATTGCCAAAAACAAAGTGAGAGGTAGAAGCTCAGAAGGAATGCTAAAACTCACTGTATTTTTCCACTCCCTTTTGAAGTCTGATTGTAGAGTTAACTGTCTTGTGGTGACCTAGAGTGGCCCAGGGTCACTTTCAGCCTGTGTTAGTGGGATGGCGTAACCGTCTACAGCTTCTTCAGTCAGTGGAAGCTTTCGGATAAGAGATACTTAGAAAAATTATCTTCTTCCCATCTGAACCGGGAGAATGGCCCTCCTTTGAAAGTGCTGTGGGCTTAGTCATTTCTTTTGTTCAGTAGCTATTTGAGGTGCCTTGGAGGGAGAATGAAATGTTTTCGGCCTCTTTCTGGTGTATATTTCCTGATATGCACGGCGAGGTTGCCAGTTGTAGTACTGCATTTCATAGACAGACTCCAAGTTCTGTTTAAAGCAAAAATTTTGTTCTCACCATTAAGGCAGTATTGAAACTCTTGTTCGCTACTTTCTATATCCACTGAACAATAACCAGTTATGTACTTTTGGGGACATTTATGTCTCTTACAAATAGTTTCCCTCTAAGAAATCTTACAGTGATTGAAGAAGCCATAGAGAGTTGTCATGAAAACTGAACAAAAAGGGAACAGGAATGAGAGGTGTCTTTTATTTTAGACCCACTTGGGGCCATGTTTCCGTTTACCTTGTCTCATTAAACCCTGGTTAGATTGACACCATTTATTACATGGTTAGGATTTAAGACCAAATTGAGGCCGGTTCAGAATTGTATAGAAGTTGGCGAAGAGGGCAGAGAAAAAATGAGTGAGAAGGGTCTTTTTTTTGAGTGTATATTTAGTTCCAATCTTGAATTTCTTTTTCCATTTTATTTTATTTTTTTTTTGAGAAAGATTAGCCCTGAGCTAACATCTGCCACCAGTCTTCCTCCTTTTTTGCTGAGGGAGACTGGCCCCGAGCTAACATCCGTGCCCATCTTCCTCTACTTTATAAGTGGGACGCCTGCCCCAGCATGGCTTGCCAAGTGGTGCCATGTCCACACCCGGGATCCGAACCGGCGAACCCCAGGCTGCCGAAGTGGAACGTGCCAACTTAACTGCTGTGCCACCCGGCCAGCCCCTCTTTTTCCTTCTTAGATGAAAAAAGCGCCCCCCAAATCGCCAAATATAAAGTTACAGACATTAGATTCTTTGGACTTACCTTTAAGAATGGTAAAGATTCTAGCACTTTATAATAAAAATAAATCTGACTAATGAATAGTTTCCTACTTTACTGAAATTATGGAATGTTGAATTTTATGTATTAAATATTTTGCTATTTTAAATGAACGTAATATCAGTTTAAATGATATGTGAGCACTGATTTTTTGTTTTTGAGTGGCAACTATAATGTTGTTAAACCAGTCCATTTCTTTTTACTGTTATAATATAGAGCTGCGTTTTTTATACTTTCCCTTATTTTTGGTTGAGATTAAGAGTGAATCTGAGCGTTGGGCTGAAATACCGCTTTACTTTCCAACTGCACATTATTTCCTCCTTTGCCGCTGTCTTCCCCTCCCCCTCCCCTTCTGAGAATGACTGATCTGGAGACGATTCAGTGTTATGTTGTAAAGATAAGATTCACATTAGTCACTTATTTTATTCTATATTTAGCTTTCTTTTAGAATAAAAGTCAGGGTTAATATCTAAATTTCATACAGAAGTTGTCAAATTTCATATTAAATAAAATGCCTTAGTTCCTGTGAGATGTGTTTGAGGTATAAGAAAACACTTCAAACCTTTTTTCAAAATATTTAGGAAACAGTTAAGAGCATACTGTTCAATGAAAACATTGCATTTTTAGAGAGGTTAAAAAAGGAACACTGTTTAAAACATAGGCTTCGTCCACGGGAATTCTAACTTCTGACCTTGCAACAAAGAGAAACATGAAGTCACATCACTTTTTCTTATCCTTAATGTTAAGAGTTCTGGTACTAACATGGTCATAAAAACTCCTCTGGTTATAAGTAACTTAACTTGATGGGTAATAGTATGGTAGGTTCCATATTCTGTGTGAGAACGTCGGGAACCTGTTCTTTGTGTTTTTGTCTACGTAACTTGAAATAGTGGGTATTTCCTCTTTGTCTGGACTCTTGGGGCTTTCACCTGGGGTCGGAGAACGAGCCGCGCAGGCTGTGCTCCGAGGCTCTTCCAAGCCCTCTTGCTGCTGCCCGCCTTTGTCCGTACTGCTTAGGAAGTCTTTCAGAACTTGCTTGAAGATGTAGACTATTTCCCATGGCAGTACATCATTTTCTGCCAAAACTTCTCGAAATCTAGAGGGAAAGCAGTAATGAGTATTGAATTCAGAAAGTTTCTTTTGTCATATCCCTTTATCTCCAAAGTATAGTTTATAAAATGTAATCATATAGTAGTTAACCACCTTTTGAGTAATCTGCACGTTGCTTTAAAGTTATGCTTCTAGTAAAGAACTTTTGAATGTGGTGTAAAAACATTTCCTAGCCAGTAAGATAACAACAGATATTTTTGTCCAGCTTCTCCTTAGGGATTTAGGTTGCTGGGGATTTGATACATGTGATTAAAGAATTTATATGATAGGATACAATTTCCAGTTTAAATGTATGGGGCGCTTAGACTTGACAGTAGCAAATATCACAAGAAGAGAACATAGTATTTTTACCTGCTGAGAATGGTTCCAGTTTGACAAGGCTGAACTTGTGAGCAAAGAGCTTCAAGTTGTCTTTGTTCAGAAGCTGGGATGGTCATGTGGGGATTCTGGTGGTTTCTCAGCCAGTTGTAATCCACACTTGTTTTTTTCACTTTTTGTTCATTTTCAATCTCTTGTATTAATCTCTCTCGCTCCTTTAGATGCCACTTCAATTCTCGAAGTAGAGTCTTTGTTACTACATCTGAGCCAGGATAGTGTGTGGGTTTGTAGGAATCGTATTTTGGCCATTTCATCCAGCTGAAAAGTGGCATTTTTAGCCTATGGAAATATTCTCACTTGTTTATTTGCATAAAATGTTATGGTTCTGATGAGCAAATATGTTTCTTTACAATAATTTTGCCAGAAAAGTGCATGAATTTTTCACTGGTTAGATATACTAGGTCAAAATAACATTAGAACATGGATTAAAGTCTTTTAATTTCTAACTAGGTCAGTGCCAAAAACCAAGCTTTGAAAATACTAAATAGCTAAGCAGAAATGAAATATACAAAGTCAGAGACAATCTACAGACTGAACATTTTCTGAAAATAACACTAACACTTGCTGTTAAAAGTTCTTAGGAGGCTTTAAAATATTAACATATAGGAAAGTGCTATCTACAAACGTACTTTTGACTTTTGTTTTGTACAGAAAAGGTTTAAAGCATACCTGTTATGTGGTTGGATCCGATGTCGTGATGTTTCCGAAGAGTTTACTTGAACTGGTGCTGAAGGTGTGTTTTACTCAGGCGTATCTTGTTCTCCTGGATGTGTCCCCTGTTGAAGGAATGAGCGTCCTTGTTTACCCACTGAAACTGTATTTGAAATAAATAACTTTCTATGTTAGGAATGAGGTTGTGATGTCTTCATTTGGAGAGAATTCTCATTAATTCACCTTGTAAGTAAGCTAGAAGAAATGACAAAAATAACTTACTATTTAATCTTCACAAATTATATAATAGTCTGCCTTTTGAATGTGGCTCTGTCTATTTGAAAAAGATGCCGGCAGCTACGAATTCTGGTCCTCAGTGCATTTAGACATCTCTTTGGTAATGAAATGAAGCACCACAGATGCGCTCCCAGCTGAGGTGAAGTCTGTCGCATGATGTGATGCTCTACTGTGCATAGCTGCGGGTCACAGTTTAGTGCTGTATTTTTATGCCTGTAGAGCTCTAAAAATAACCATGTTGCTTTTAGTCTTCAGCTTAACTTTCAGGCCGTTTAGAAGCCGGGTCACTGTCCCCTTTAATGAAAGCAGGAAAAATACATCAGATTTGACTCTTTGCAAAATATCCGTTCTGAGAACGCTTGTTATAATTGAGCAAAATAGACAATGCAGATATCAGTCATGTGTGAAGTATGTAGTAAATGTTGCATTCTGTACTCCTTTTGTTTTTCTTTCTAAATAATAGTTAAATTTGTATATTTAAGCAAGTTGTAATGCTAGAGGACGTTATATACGCTTAAGTAGATCAAGTTTAAAATATACTTTATAATCTCTTTAAAAAGATGGTGATAAGGCAATAAGAGATTAAGGTCAGAAAAAAATAGACATTGAGAACATACAAAGTTCAAAACAAAATCTTATAATTCATGATAGGAAATCATTTTAGTGTTTTCTTTTGGAGCTGAAGGTGAAATACTTATACGCACTATTTGGGCGAGTACTGCTGTGTGATGGTGTTTACTCTGCTAATTTTCTATTCATATGTTGTGTGTCTTCTACTCAAGAACAGACGGTCTTTACTCTTTAGTTCTGTGTTAAATGACTACATAGTGGTTTTTCCTTTTACTGTATAATATTTGTTTCTTCTATTACTTTTTCCTTCAAGTGAACTGTGAAGAACAGACATCGTTTACATCAGACCTGCATGTCATGCATGATAAAGAGTGACGTGTGTGGTCATCCTACAGCTCCTGTTACTTATGCGTTAGGAAAAGCCAGATGTCGGCATGCATTATCTTCAACTAGCAGGTTTTCATGTTACATTGTGGTTACTGCTATGAAAAGGAAGGGAGTAAAGTTTATCGTGACAGACCGTCCTCCCAGATTTTCTACTAAAGTTACGACGAATCCTGCTCCCTCTTCCTTTGAATTACCTCCTCAATATTGCTTTAATTTTTTAACTTTTTGCTCCTGAAATGGTAACAAAAATATCAGAAATAGATTGGATGTGGAACATAAACCGGCTTCCTGTTCCAGGCGCCTGCAGTCTTGCATTGTCTCCGATCCAGCTTCCCTCTTGCTCTCCTCAAGAGTCTGTCTGCTTTTTCAGCCAGTCCTGGCTGCCCCGACGCCTCCTGTGCTCCTCTCACCCTCAGCTTTGGTCACACTGACTCTGTCTTCTGAGGGGCTTATTTTCTCTCTTTTCCGTGTACCCACATTGTAGTTTTCTTTTTCAGGGCCCAGTGTAAACTCCAACTAATTTTTTTTTTTCTGTCTGAGGGAAAACATCACCTTGTTTTCCTTGGTCCTACTGTTCCTTTGAACTCTCTTGTTAAACATATGGAGAGACTACTCTGTGTTCCTCTTCTGTCTTCTTTCTCCCTGTTTTCTCATCTTTTCTGATTAGATTCTGCTCTGTCTTCCCCTGTAATTGCTCAGCGGATGTTTATGGACTGTGCCATGGCCCTGATGCTGGTTAGGGCCTGGGGATGCAGCCGTAAACAGGACAGTCCTGGTCTCTGCCCTCCTGGAGCCCACCTTCTAGTGGGAAAACAAGTACAAGTACACGAGTTGTCCAGTAACGTGGTCCTGGATCACCAGGCGTGGCATACTGTACTCCAGGCCTCCCCCAGTGAGATGCGGAGGTCAGGGAAGGCCTTTCTGGGTAGGGGATGTCCTTTAAGCGGAGACTTAAAGATCAATGAGCCGGCCACACAAAGAGCTTCTTGGAGGCAATCTCCCTCCTCCCCTTGACTCATTTAGCACCCAACTTGCCGTTGAGACTATTGCTAAAGTCTGACCCTCACAGAACTTTTCTTACCACCTCGGCTCACATTCAGTACACTGTCCTTTGATCTTATTAGTGTAAAGCAATTTTTCTGGTACTCAGGGTGTGCTATGTATATTAATATGTTTTATTTTTTCTGTCCTATTTACTGAGATTGTGAGATTGAAATAGAGCCCAAATATCATTCTCTGATTATGGTAGTTCTATACTGTGTAGATACAGAACATAAATGTTTGTAGGTCAAGATAAGGAAGGACCTTTGCATTAACCTTTCCTGTTTATCAGGGTGTAGCTGAGTTCACATTGGATTTTATTTATCAAACATTTTAGTGAGTCAAATAAATGAATTGTTTCTAATGAATTACAGTCTTATTAGGATATTTTGTGTAGAAGACATAAAGCTTAAACTATGAAACAATTAGGTCCATTTCTTTTCGGTCATTGTCACGGTTTTCCAGGCTACATCTTGTTAGTTGAATGAAATTTTTTTTTTGAGGAAGATTAGCCCTGAGCTAACATCTGCTGCCAATCCTCCTCTTTTTGCTGAGGAAGACTGGCCCTGAGCTAACATCCATGCCCGTCTTCCTCTGCTTTATATGTGGGATGCCTGCCACAGCATGGATGGCCTGCCAAACGGTGCCATGTCTGCACCTGGGATCCAAACCGGTGAACCCCAGGCTGTAGAGGGGGACCATGCGAACTTAACTGCTGCGCCACCGGGCCGGCCCCTGAATGAAATTTTATAAGACTTGAAGTGAAATAGGACTGTATCATTCATAATGTGTGTATGTAAAATTTTAAGATATGTAAGGAAGTACGTAAGATAATTTTGGAAAGATAAACTTTTGGAATTTTGAAGGGCAAGCTAAGGAGCCAGGCACAACTTTTACGTATTTACAGTCAGGGCCTTCTAGTATGGCACTCAGCAGCATTTCATTGCAATTTAAGGAAGATTTTTCATTGTGAGGAGATTAATATTCTTCTGTTTTTAATTCCTTAGCTACTGAATTACAAGTTCTGCATTGTTATTTGTGTGTGTGTGTGATTAAAGATGCAGTTAACATTTGAGGAGAAACTGTGATGTTAAATGTCTTTTACCAAATTATTTCCTCTTTAAAATATTTTAATTAAAGGACACTAATATATGTGCTTTTTAAAGTTAAAAATCACATTTCTGTTGGGTTGTTTATGTCTTACTGATTTATAGGATTTTTCAGTGTGCTCCTATGTTATGTACTGCAAATGTGTTCTTTCAAGTGACCACTGTTCTTGCTCTTTAACATTTATGACATTGTTTGCAAGTTTTAAATTATAATTCAGATAAGTTTATTGATATTTCCTTTCCCTTTTTTGTGCTCTTGTTTGAGAAGGCCTTCTCTGCTTCCAAGTTATAGTTACAGGAGAACGTTAGCTTTATAAGGCTTAAAAAATAAGTATCTGGGTGTTGGGTTGATTTGGAATTGGTTTGACATGGGTGTGAGATGTTGGGGATTGGGCTTGTTTTGTCCTCATTTTGGGTAGCCGGTGTCTAAAGTAAGTGGTCATTGCTGCACCCAGGAGATTTTCCTGGTTCTTCCAATGCTGAGTAATTGTGGTGTGTATCCTGGGCATTTTAAATACTATATTATGGGACTCTGAGTCTTGTTTAAATCCTGTGTAGAATGTAGCTGACCAGCTGTGTTCAGGCCGCAAGTTCCAGCCAGCCTTCTGTGGGCTGTGGTTTCAAGGTCCATTGGGTTTTAGAGCCTTTGTCGTGCCATCTGGATCTGTCCTCCACTGTGCCACCTAGTGGCCATTCTGTAGCTCAGGTCTCAAACTCTGTGATGGGCTGTCTGCAGTCAGTGCATGCCCACCCAGCCCAGGGGTGTGCCCAGCTATTCATAAATGGCTTAGGGTCTGTGATTTCCCAAGTGCTTTCCTGTCCTTGGGGCTTCCCCGTTTTGGTCCTCTGGCCAGAAGGCTGGGGCTTTATTGCCCTGCTCTGCCATGTACTTACTGCAATTGCATCCACGTGCATCCACACCCCAGGGCAAGCAGTGGGAAGATAGAGAAACAAAAGGCAGTAAGGGTTTGCCCCATCCTCTTAGAGAGGGAATTCCCCTCCTTCAGAGTCTGAGGCACCTGCTGTCCCTGGAACATGAGAGAATGGAGAAAAGAAAAAAAAAACCTGGAGACTGCCCCCGTTTTGAGCGTTTGGAATCCACTTTCCTGCTCCCCAGGGCACAACTAGAGCTGCTCCTGGGGTTGCTCTGTTTGTTGGCTCCTGCTTCTGCATTCTGCACTGTGGTGAGTTCGGGTCAAGGGATACCAGTTAAAAAGTGGTAAACTCGCTGCTGGTTTGGTGGGGTTCTGAATTCTCGTCTTCTTCCCCCAATCTACCTGTTGGCGTTTCCTTTTCAGAGTCATCAAATAGCTGCTGGTGCATGCTGTCCAGCGTTGACAGCTTCATTCTGTGGGAGACACAGGGTGCTGTGTGTTTACTTGATCTTACCAGAAACTGAAACTTTGGAATCATTCTCGACGACTCTTTTTCTGCTTTTTCATACCCAGGTCTAATACGTCAGCATATTCTGTGGGCTCCCCTTCACTGCTGCCTCTCCAGTCTAGGCCACATCTCTGGCCGTGGTTATTGTGGTGGTCTGTTAGGTGGTCTCCCTGCTTCTGCTGTGTCGGTGCCCCTGTCATCCCACCCTGCTTCACCTGGTCAGAGGGATCCTGTTAAAATAGGAGTCAGATATTGTTATTTCTCTCTCTGCTCAAAACTCATCTCAGAACAAAAGCCCACCTCCTCATAATTACCGCTGCCAGTCCTGCAGGACCCCACCCCGCCCTCCTCTGGAAACTCCGGCTCTTCCTCCTACCTCTAGGCAAACCCCCATCCTCTTCCTGCTCCCTCTCCTGCAGCCACATGGGCCTCCCACCTCTCCCTGGCGTACTCTTACCTCAGGGCTTCTGTTTTCCTGTGTTCTTGGTCAGGAGATCTTCCTGCTTACGCAACTGCATGGCCCTTCTCTTACTTTCTTCTGATCTTTGCTTGAATGTCACTTATCCTCCTATTAACATTGCAACCCTCCTCACCCCATCTCTTCTCCGGGTTCCATTTTCCTCTGTATACTTATGACTGTCTGACATACTCCATGTTTTACTGTGCTCCTCTCCCCAGCTAGACTGTCCACTCCCTGAGGACAGCCTGCCAACTGCTTTATCCCAAGTGCCTAGGACAGTGCCTGCATGGAGCCAGCCCTGAATTCTTAATGTGTTGAGTGAACTGATGAGTAAATGTCAGGTAAAGAGTAAACAGAAGAATGCTGATACAAGTATTAATATTAGGCAAAAGTAGACTTTTATAGAAATAGCATTTTATTAAAGTAAACCTCAAATTTCAAGAATTGTTATTATACATTCATTTTTCTGATAGCAGTGCATTTAAAGTAGACATTGGTAACAAAAAGATAGTTAATTATAATTGATAGGAAATTTTGCATATCACACTGCAGTTGTCTTTTTTCGTGTAATGTTATGGATATTTGTTTGTATTAGTGTGAATATAGCCATGGCATTCTTTAAGTGATATATATTAAGTAAAAGTTTGCTATAGTTTAGCTTGTCCCTCTGTCAGGCATTTTTTTCAGGTTTTAACTATTACAAATATTATGAAAAGATACCCTTCCTCCCTGGAATCCTTTATGCCCTTAGCCTGTTTTATTTTTCCTTTGTATCACTAATGAGTATCTTATATGTCTGTCTCCTTCACTAGAATGACGGTTTCCTAAGGGCCAAGACTTTGTTGGTTCACTGCTATCTCTGTGTCTGAGACAGTGCCTCTCATGTGCTCGGTGTTCAGTACGTATTTGCTGAATGAATGGACGCTTCTGCACGTGTCCTTGGTGTGCTTCCTTGTCTACGTGTGCAGATATTGCTCTAAGGAAGATACCGAGGGAGGAAGTGTTGGCTTGCAGGAGATGTATGTTTTAAGTTTTAATAGATACTGGCAGATTGCCCTTCAGAATAAATGGTTGTACCCATTTATCACCCTCTTCCTATAATCTAAAAATATTTGTTCTTTTTGCCGATTTGAAGGATGAAAAAATGATTTCTCATTTTAATTTGCATCGACTTGGTAACTATCTAAATTTGAACTTATTTTCATTTGTTTGTTGACTATTTGAATTTTTTCTTCTATGACAATGTAAAAGTAACTATTCAAGAATTCCTCTAAGGGGCCAGGCCGGTGGTGCAGCAGTTACGTGCACACGTTCTGCTTCGATGGCCCGGGGTTTGCCGGTACAGATCCCAGTGGACATGGCATCGCTTGGCACGCCATGCTGTGGTAGGCATCCCACGTATAAAGTAAAGGAAGATGAGCACGGATGTTAGCTCAGGACCAGTCTTCCTCAGCAAAAAGTGGAGGATTGGCAGCAGATGTTAGCTCAGGGCTTATCTTCCTCAAAAAAAAAAAAAAAAAAAGGATTCCTCTAGCACATGGGGATTTCTTGGCTTTTTGGAAACAATATACTAACTTTAAGTATTCTTTGCAGGCCACTTAGCCAAAAGAGCTCAGAAATGGAGTATATTAACAAATACAGACAGCTTGAAGTACAACAATTTGATATGTATGGCAGTGAACAGTCAACCAGTGGGCCAGGTAAACAAGTATTTGAATATCGTGAAATATGTGTGAGTTGTTCACATGTTAAAACACTGAATTCCTAGAAGTCTTCAAGAAATGTAATATTTTGGTCAATAAAGAATCCATACTGCTTGTTAACTCGGGACTGTTTTGGGGGGTGGTGAGTATATGATACGTTGTAAATTGCTCATTTTTTCTCTTTTAAATGTAGTTCCTGAATTGTCTGTTCTTTGGAAGACTAAGAATGGTTTCTTACTTTACTCTTAATTAGAACTACTTAAAATTTTTATTTAAAGAATCGTTATAGTTTTTTTAAACAATAAACATGTTAAAACAAAATTTTAAGCAATGTATAAATGTATAAAATGAAAGAGAAAAGGTCTTTGTTAACACCCCCCCACCAAGGGTGGCCTGTTCAAAATTCGGATCAGACTGGTTACCTTCTGTGAACGTGCAGTTTTGCTTTCCTGAGCTGATTCTTATTAGCATCAGGCCATATTCACGTAAGAGAAGTCACCGTTTGGTTTTTTGCTTTATAAAAGATTACATGTCACAGACTTCCTACTAATTCAGCCGAGAAGCTCTGCCTCCTGTCCTTCTGCCCTGAGTGCTATGCTCAGACTGAGGGGTAGAAGTTGGGGTTAGAGGAATACTTTTCTTTGTTAGCCTTTTTAAAAATTATGAAATACATTAATCCTTAGCCTTCTGGGGATTTATTTGGGCTTCTTGATGATACAGAATATTGATGTCTTTCATCAGTTCTGGAAAATTCTGAGCCATTAATCTGTACTCCACACTCTCATTTAGTTTTGTACTTTTCATTTTTTGTCACTATACTGTATTAAGGTTAATTTCTCTTTGTTTGTCTTTCACCTTAGAGTAAAAGCAGCATTGAGTTCTTTGCCTTCCTCCCTGTGTTCTTGCCTTTTATAGACTTCAGCCTCGTGTTTCCTCATTATCTCATCGACCCTTCAGTTCTTTTAAGATGATGTTTGCAGGGGCGGCTGGGTGGCACAGCAGTTAAGTTTGCATAGTCCGCTTCAGCGGCCCGGGATTTGCGGGTTTGGATCCCAGGTGTGGACCTACACACTGCTTATCAAGCCATGCTGTGGCAGGTGTCCCACATATAAAGTAGAGGAAGATGGGCATGGAAGTTAGCTCAGGGCTGATCTTCCTCAGCAAGAAGAGGAAGATTGGTGGCGGATGTTAGCTCAGGGCTAATCTTCCTCAAAAAAAAAAAAAAAAAAAAAGATGATGTTTGTATATTTCACCTAGCATCTTTGGTTGCCCTCAGGAGAAATATTTGTCTGAACAAACCAGTGCATTATTATCAGAAGTGATAGTTCAAAATGTGTGTGTCTTTGGTCCACTTTTTACTTATGCTAAGAAAGATACAAAGTTGTACATATAAGCATGTTTATTACCATTGTTGCTTATCTGTGGGAAGGCTTAGAAGTCTCTCAATGTCAGTAACAGAAGATTGGTGATTTTATCTGTATAGTGGAATACTCTGCAGCTTTAATAGAAGCATGAAATAGCCATATGGGTTATTGTGGAAGGACATCCATCATCTAATATTTCCGTTTGGGGAGGCATGTTAACTTTCACATGACAAATGATATAATCCTTCTTGTTACACCCGTATATACTGGCCCTGGGGCACGCACACAAACCCAGCGCACACCACCTGCTGGTCCTGGGGCATGCCATATGGAATTGCCACTGTTTGAAAGTAGCTGGATTACAAATGAATGCCTGCAATTCGAGATGTCTGCTCTTATAACTTTTGATTTGGATTCTCATTCGAAGCTGCTATTTTCTTTCTCTGGCCATAGCATCTTAGTATATTTGGAGCTTTTCACCAGGCAGTCACGTAAATTATAGCTTTGGCTGCAGTTGGAGGATTTATTCAGCAACCAGTATTTATCAAGGTGTGTGCCAGGGACTGCACGAGGCAGTGAGAATATGATAAGTGAGAGGACCTGGTCCCTTCTCATACAGAGATTATTGTTTAATCATGTAGCTACACAGAGAAGTACTTTTGGAGATAAATGTTCTGAAAGACAGCTTTCTGGGCCCTAAGACAAGGGTTTCTCACTTGAGCTGGGCTATCGGGAAAGTAACAGTGGAGCTTGGAGCTGAAGGATGAATAGAAGTTACCTAGGCAGTGTGGGATCGGGGTGGAGGGGGCGATGTGTGCATAGAGCCTGTGGTGGGAGAAAGCCTGGGTCTCCAGTCCTGGAAGAGGACCAGTATGCCGGGGAGTCTAGAGTCCGGGTGGGTGGGCCTGGGCAGGGTCACTTGTAGGCTGAATAATAGTGCCCCAAAGAGGTCCCAATCCTAATCCCCAGAGCCTCTGACTGTGTTCCCTTACGTGGTGAAAGGAACTTGCAGCTCTGAGTTAAAGAGCTTGTCCAGGTGGGCCCGGTACAATCACAGGGCTCTGCTAAGGGGGAGGCAGGAGGATCAGAGGTAGTAGTAGGGGACGTTAGTAGGTGACGTGACAACGGAAAACATAGGTTGGAGTGATATGAGAAAGGGGACATGAGCCAGGGAATGCAGGCCACTTCTAGAAACTGAAAAGATACAGATTCTTCCCTACAGAACCTTCCTCCGGAAGGAAGCAGCCGTGCCAACATCTTGATCTTAGCTCAGTGAGACTGATTTTGGACTTCTGACTTCCAGAACTGTAAAAGAATAGATGGATGTTGTTTTTAAGCCACTAAGTTTGTGGCAGTTTGTTACAGCAGTAATAGAAAACTAGCACAGTTGTATTGGTTGAGGCTGGATGAGTTAGAGGCATGAGCGGTAATGACCATGGGCCATAACTAAGAATTTTGGTCTTAATACTCAGAGCATTGGGAAACTTTAAATGTTCTATGTTTTTCTTGGGATGAATGTGAAGGGAGGAGAGGAATGTCATGTGATTAGATTGGTGTTTTGAGAAAACCGTTCTGTTCATACTGGAGGGAATGGATTGGGGGGTCAGAGCAGATTCGAGGAGAAGAGTTGGGAGGAGTCGCCCTAGTCTAGGCAAGACTTGATGCTGATGACTAGGGCAAGGCAGTGGAGCTGGGGAGGCGAGCCGGTCCGGGGACAGTCTTACAGGACCCGGTGATGTGTTGCGTATGGATGTGAGAGAGCAGGGGCCACGGGAGGCAGGGAGGTGCTTTGAAGTGCTTTTGGAGCACAGAAGAAGAGAGATGAGGTTATCACACGTGTGTGTGTGTATATCCACACACAGCTATTTCTGTTTCTATTAGAACCATGAGATCACGCTGATAACCGATTCCAATCCAGCACCTCAGGTTTCAACATGAACGTTGTTTTATCAGGTTATAAAATCCTTTGATTCAAAATACTTTCGATTTTGATATGATAGAGGTGCCATTTCATCTATATAAGTGTTTTTAAAAATTATTTCTAAATTTAAGTCCAAGAATGCACATTCAGTGAATTCCTATAGATTACATTAGGATCATTTTATATAGTTAAAGGTGAATCATTTAAGAAAAGTTGAGATTAATAGCATTTCCTAACAGCTTGAGCTGGTTCCAAATTGTGGACTCCTGCAGGGTTCTGTTGCTTTTGTATGACAATTTCGAATTTGTCCTGGGACCATGTCTTTGGGTTGTGATTAAATGCCACAGTGCTGCCTCCCTTTTGACTTGGTGATATTTTCAGTGGTTGCTTCCATCCTCCTTACAGCTTTTCTCCCAGTTTTAAGCGAATGGCCTCTGTGGAATATATAATAACTGAAAAGGGAAACATTCAAGTTGAGTTAATTTTGTATTCAGAATACCATCCTATACTTGGAGAAAATAATATACAATTATTTATTTTGAAGATTTAATTTTATGGTTAAATCAGTAATTAAACTTATTTTCTATAATGTATGGTCTCTAGATTTTAAGATAGAGAAATATTATGTTCTCCAGTTAAAATCCATTATATACTGTTTGGAACCCCAAACTGCTGAAATTTTTGGTTAGATTTTATATTTGGTTGATGGTAATATAGTGGGGTAGCTTAATGGAGAGAAAGTAGCATTTTTTTATGGTTTCCAGTTTTTTCCAGTTCATGTAAAATATTTTAACGGTAATAACTTAGGATAAAGAGATAACAGGAAAATAAAAATAGCAAATTTTGAGGTTGAGATATTTCTCATGTCACTTTTGGATTATACATTGCCATATGTAGTTTGTTGATTTGCCTTAAATTATCTCTTTTCTTTGAGAACTTAACCATGATGCTTTTCCAAGTCGCCTACCTTTGATTTTGCTGCTGATGCATAGATGAAAGAGCAGACGGCCGTGAACATCTCTCTGGTTTCCTGTCCTCCCTCTGGCGGTAGACATGGAGGCAGGACCCGATTTGTACTGGGTCTGCTTCACCAGTGACCTAAAAACGTCAGACTGTGTTTTGTGTTATGTGGAGGAAGGGCTAGGGTTTAGACAGTACAGTTAGGACTTTTGAAATTTTTTTCTTGTAAAATTTCTGTCTTTAAGTTGCAACCTTCAAAATGCATGTAATCAAGGAATGTAAGTCACATCAATGTTGTCAAAGTAACAGCTTGTTTAGCAGCACTGAACCTGGGCTTAAAGTCTCTCAGCAAAAAATACAGTTGCTCCTTTTGTATTTCTAAAGGAGTCTGTCACCTTCTCTCCCCTTTGCAGAGCTCCTCCCTGAGTCCCTCACTCCCTCTGTCCCCACTGCTTGTCCCTCCATCTCCCAGTGGTGTCCCCTGTCTGTCCTCACTCACAAGGCTGTGTGGATTCTCACCCCTTTCATGTATTATGTTGAAAAGGCCTATTATTGATTGATGAACCTACCAGCATCAAGAATGGGAAGGTATATGTTTGTTTTTTCCCCAGTTCATGTATATATTATCTCAGTTCTTATGTTTGTGGGCTGGCCTGCATACTCAACTACCTTTCGAAGTTCCGAATAATTTAATGAAATGTTGGAACCATGTGTAAGTTAGGAACTGTTCACACATTGAATATTGCTCAGACTCGATGTTTTGAAGGTAGTGTGGTTACTTTTAAGGACTCTGTAGCTGAGAATTCTTCTGGAAGGGCTGAGACTGGGAGTAAGTACAACAATTGGGGAAACAGGAAGGCATCAGTGATTGTGTGTGGTTTTTTTTTTAAAGGTGAAAGGAGTAGTGGAAGGAAAGTGAGATATGAGAATGGAAAGAAAAGGGCATGTTTGAGAGAGTTTGGCAGTCAGTAATGAGGTTGATTGGAAGATTAGAAAGCCGTTGAGGGCAGGACTTAGAGAACTTTCCCCCTAAGTCAGTGGCCACTGATGCTCTAGAAAGAACACTTATCCACAAAGAAGACACTTTTGCTTTGAGAGCTTAGAACACATCTGGCTCCTCTGTTTTTAAAATTCAGAATGAGTGCTGCACACCTTGATTAAAATATGGGAAAATAGCCATATTTTAATTATGTATTATTAGGCTAATTATAAAACTCAGAATATATGTACAGGAAAAAAGCAGGAAAGCACAAGTAAAGCTTGGATACGTGTGAATCAGGCAGGAAGGGATGACGGCAGAAATGGAGGGGAGGAGAGCTTAGGACAGGGGAGTGAGGGCTGGGAGGAAAAGGAAAGGTGGGGTGTTGGGGAGACACCTGGGGAGCAATGAGTTCAGTCCAACATGGAGAGAGGGAGGCTTAACAGCAGATTGACTTCGGAAGTACAAGTTATTTCCCAGGAGAAGTCTGCATCCCAGGAAGTTTGATGGTTTGTCAGTTTGTCAGGTGGTGACCAGAGGTCCAGAATTTGTAGCGTAGCTGGAGAGTAGCATGTCTATTTACAAGAGGACATTGAGTAGGTCAGACTGTCAGAGCGCCACGTCGTGCGTCGTTATGAGTAAAGTTGCCCATTTTTATGATACCCATAGTTCATAAGTTGTGTTTGGTTGTCTGCTACCAATTTATTTTAGCAGCAAGGAATGAACGCTTAACAAATTGATGCGTTCTATTGAAGTTTCAAATAAAAGTTTGTGCTTTAAGCTAACCATTTTAGTATCATTTTCAAGTGACAAGTACTGTGTTTTACAGGTCTTTTATCATAGAAGGTAGCGCTGAGCACATCCTTGATGGCTGTGAGGGAGGGATAAAAATGTGCTCAGCTTATATAAATTATTAAGAGTGGGTACAAAGCAAATTTTCTGCTTGCACTGTTAGCCTGTAGAATATATATTTTTGTATTTGTGTGTGTACATATATGTGCTATACATAGAGATTAGGTAGAACATTGGGTTACTTACCTTCTCTTTTTTCAGATAAGAAATAGCATTATATTGTTTTGTCTGAATCCAGGTCCAAGGCCACCTTTGGCTAAATTAAGCAATGTTACCTGCATCCCAGAGACAACTTATAAATATCCTGATTTGCCTATAAATCGATGTAAAGAAGAGGTAAAATTATTTTTGTCATAATGTAATTTTGCTCTTTGAATAAATACCCAAGGCCCAGCACTTTTGGCTGATAGGTCGACAGTGGTGAGGTGCCAGGTGAGCACACCAGGCGTGTGCAAGGCCCTGTGGCAGACGGTGGAGGGCGTACTGGGCACAGGAGGTGGTTGTATGCGTAACCACCTGGAGAGTCTTCCTTTGACTGGACTTCGTTTGTTCAGCCTTCCCCTGAGCTCGTCTCCTCACTCTGAGTGTGGTGTAGTCTTCCCTCCTGTAGAGGAACTGTGAGGACACCCCTGCTCCTTCCCCGGAGGGCACTATGGAAAGCAGCTCGTTGCCCAGTCTTTTTATAGAGAAACAATGTGCCTCAGCCCCGGGACTCCAGCATTCCGGGGGATTTTCTTTACGCTTTTGCTCGTTTTTCTGCCTAGTGGTTGATTTGGTCAATCATTGGTACATCATGTTATGAACAATGCTGGGCCAGATAAAGCAGCAGGATGATTACGTTTTCAATTATTTACATGTTATTAAACATTGTTAAAAGTAAGCACTGAAACTTTTATTAAATATACTAGTGGAAGAAGCAGTTACAGATAAAATAAAAACTGTAGATGTTTCAAATTTAATTTTTATTTTGCTTTAGATTAAATCACACAACTTTGTAGAATATGTATACTTTGTTAATTTTTAGAGACCAATATTCAAATTATTTTGTGTTCCCGGACCTTAGCAATAGCTAGAGAGATAAGAGCTTAAATACATTTAAGGTGGAGGTAGGGGAGTGTTGGGGAGGAATTGGATTGGAGTTTTAAAAATGCTCCATTCAGTCCGTAGGTGGGACAGTGGAAATTGTTTAAAAATGTGTCTGAAGAATTTCAAATGAAATTTAAAAACCAGTTGAGTGTAGTAGCAACTGTTTTTTCGTGTTTCTTAGGATTTCATGTGCAGTAGAATTATTTTAAAATTTCAAAATGATAGAAATTTAGACTTAGCCAGAGCTATAGAAATCTAGTTTGGTATTTTCATTTTTATAGATGAAGAAATTGAGACCTAGAGAGCTGAAGTTGGTGTGGTTTTTCCATAGTCATAACAGTTGTTTCATAGTGGTCAAATTGGTTTTAAACATAGCAACCCCACAGAACCTTCTTGCTCTCTTTTGTGATGTCAGATAGTTATTAATTTAACTTTTAAAGATGAAAGGAAAATAAGTCCTGAAAGTCTTCCTAAGATAAAGCTTCTAGTTCATAGGTAATACTTTATATCGTTGTTAATTTTGCAGCAATTTTGAAAGAATTGTTTTTAAATTCTAGGTTATTTCTTTGATAGAAAGTAATTCTGTGGTGATTATTCATGGTGCCACAGGGAGCGGTAAAAGTACTCAGCTCCCACAGTATATCTTGGATCATTACATTCAGCGCTCGGCCTACTGCAACATCGTGGTCACCCAGCCCCGGAAGATCGGGGCCAGCAGCATCGCCAGGTGGATTAGTAGAGAGCGCGCCTGGGCTCTGGGAGGCTTGGTGGGCTACCAGGTGAGACAGAGCGCACTCCTCTCTCTCCTTGTTGATTCTCTACTCTGTGTAAGGTGATGATGGGTTGTGATTATTTCTGCTGGAAATTAAAATGAAACCAGTTGCTTGTAGAGCAGAACTGTGACATGATTTTAAAAATAGTGAAACTCTGAATTTCTGGAAAATAACTTTAATTCCTTTCCCAGTTGAATAGGAAAGAAATGAGAATTCTCAGACTCATGGCTTTTATAATTTTGTTCTTCTGATTTTATTTTTTGTATGTAGATGTCTTTATACACAATTGTCTTAATGTAAAAATGATATAGGTAATATGACTAGAAAAGCCAAACTCTTCCCCTACACAAAAAAGGGAAGAAAAAAATCAGCTTAACTTCAGTTTTGATTTGGACCCTGTATTTTTTGATGTACAGTAATTTTTTATTTCCTTTCTTACCTCTATGATTAAATGGACATACCCTTTTTTGGTAGTTAAATGCGAGCCATTTAAACCTGAAAATTTTCTCCTTTCTCTTTTCCTTTACCAAATTTAGGTAGGGTTGGAGAAAATAGCAACGGGAGACACGAAGTTAATTTATATGACAGCTGGAGTCCTGCTTCAAAAACTCGTTAGTGCCAAGAGTTTGATGGAGTTCACCCATGTCTTCATTGATGAAGTTAGTATTTGTTATGCATGGCTCTGCTCTTATGTTTGTGTTCTCATTTCACAAGAGAATACAGTGCAAGTTACTGTGACTGTTCTTTACTTGTAAAGTGTCTTAGAGTACCTAGGGTCTGTATCTGCCTATTCTACTTATGAATGTTGATTTTCTGTTTTTATTCTTTGTCCTTGGTTCCAAAATGCGGGCAGGGAGGTTGAGGATTATGGGAAGATTCCTTGTTTAGAGCAGGCGTTGGCAGACTACAACCCTTAGGCCAAATTTGGCACCTGTTTTTGTAAATAAAGTTTTATTGGAACACGGTTTTGCTCATTTGTTTATGGTTGCTGCTGTGCTACAACAGAAGAGATGCGTAGTTGTGACAGAGACCATATGTTCTGCAAAGCTGGAAATATTTACTTTGTGGCCTTTTATAAAAGGCCTTCCATAGGAAAATTCTGCCAATCCCTGGTTTAGAGTATTAGCTACAGCAGACAGTTAATTTAATTAACTGTTTGGTTAATTTAATTGTCTGAGCTTTAATTGATGTGGGTATTTTCACTGCCTTACATGTACTTTCCGTCTAATAAAACAAGGACAATATCTTTAAAAAAACCCAATAAATATAAGATATTGATTTATTCACCTTTCAAAAAAGAAAACTCTAATAAAGTATTGTGAACCCCGTATTTGTGCCAGTCTTAGCTTTCCAAACTTTCCTCAGTCAGGATGGAATAGTTCATTGATTTTGCTTGTATTTTAAGCAAGAAGTTTTTGAGCTGGGGGGGTGTCGTGTTCAGACAACTTTCCCTGGAGTTTTGGAATGCCTCCACTCCAAACTCTTGAGTTTTAGACCTCATCAGTAACGATGCCTTGAGAGGTGTTACTTATTTCTCAAGGAATTAGAAACTTCAGCAAATAAATAGGATTTGTAGGAGGTTGTGAGATGGGGCTGGAGTGCCTGATAGGGGCTGAAATGAAACCATCTGGGCAGTGGTTTAGGGTAAGTTCTCTCCTCTCTCTTGACGTGTGTGTGGTCATTGGTAATACTGAGACATCCTGCAGGAAAGCTGAGTGGGTGCCTTTGCCATCTTGTGTACATTTACTTGGTTTTAAATTGCTGTGAGGGAGAGTAGAAGGTGGAAAAATGTTTTCTTGTTATTCTTCGCAAAATATGTGATGTACAGTATGGTTCAGAATTTTCTTTATGACTTGGCAATTTTGAGTGTCTTTAGATTAGGTAGAGAGGAAATGCAGATTTAGTAGGCAGTATACTCTCAGGTGGTGTTATGCAGTTCACAGTCAGTATCACTTATAGTGCCTGTTCCTGAGCGCTCCGGATAGGGTTCACCCCTGGCTGGTTTGCTCTGGAGCTCTCCCGCTGACGCCTCAGTTTATTTTCTGGTTATGTGGTCCTTCTGACTGGTCAAGTAGGCTTCCTTGCACACATACACGAGTGATGTGGACACACCCATCCACACTGCGTTCTTCCTGAAGCTACACCGTGATAGTTGAGCAAAAGTTGACTCCTCTCTGCAAGAGCGTGCCCTACGAGGGCGTGGTAGCTGGAAGAGAACTGTCTTGTCTCTGATTCAACTTCCTGCTCTCCCATGGTATCCCAGCACCTAGTAGGTGCTCTAGTCATTATTTGCTTGAGGAAGGAGTAGATTGGATATACCTGAAATTTTAGGTTTACAAACAATATGGTTCCTATTGTCTGGGATGATTTGAATTTCAAAAGAAATCTAACAGCGGAAGTTGAATATGGCCAGAAAGTTGAAAACGGAATGATAATGGTTTTAACTTCTTAGCTCTTGAAAAAGAATAAACTAGCTTCAGGTCAATGATTCATTCAATAAGCATTTCTCGAGTACCTGCCTCAGTAGGTGCTGGGGTTATAAAGACAGATGAGTTGCAGTTTCTTCTCTCAGCCATTTCCTGGGGAGACAGGTGCCTGCCGAGGTCGGTGTATTCATGTGCTACAGAGAGAGCCTGCTGGGATCCTGGAGATAGAGGGGCTGGTGGGGTCCTCAGGGCGGGACCAGGAGGCAGGGCCAACCTCGAGAACCAGGAACTGGGGAGAAGCTGGGTTGTGTAAAGTCTGAGGGTGGGGAGGGTGAGGTCTGAATGCTGAGGAGAAGTCACTTTGGGGTCTTCACTGAGGCAAGCTTTTATTTTTCTTCTTCAAGTCAGAGACAGGAGGTTTGTGCTGAGGAAGTGTAATGCAGTCTGGTGATAGAATGAATAAGAATTAGATTTATAATGCTGTCTGTTAGGATTTCCAGCCATTATCCATGAATGTTAAATACTTTTCAGCTACTAGTTTTTTCTCTTCTTTTCTCTCTCTTCCTTCCCTACACTTCTTCACTGGGAAGAGAGGAAGATGAGTAGGACCTGGAAAGGCATTGGTACAGAATAAATGATCAGGCCTTTCACAGTGAGAAGACCTCTCCCTCTTTCAAACTCAGTAGCTGATCTCTCCACTTTTTTTTTTTTGAGGAAGATTAGCCGTGGGCTAACATTTGCTGCCAATCCTCCCCTTTTTGCTGAGGAAGATTGGCCCTGAGCTAACATCCGTGCCCATCTTCCTTTACTTTATATGTGGGATGCCTGCCACCACAGCATGGCGTGCCAAGCGGTGCCATGTCCGCACCGGGGATCTGAACCAGTGAACCCTGGGCCACCAAAGCAGAAAGTGCACAATTAACCGCTGTGCCACAGGGCCGGCCCTGATCTCTCCACTTTGACAGAGAAGTGTCCCACAGTAGACTCTTACTGTCCCCTTGTGTGGTGAGGTATCCTGACGGAGTGGTAGAAAAGTAGCCCCATGTGCCTTAGCTGGCTCTGGGGCGGGGCAGGGTGGGGGAAGGTGGGGCCAGACTGGGGAGGCTGAGGGGGCTGGAGTCCTTGAGTCGACTGAGCCCGTGAGGTCTCTGAGGAGGGCTGTGAAGCTGTGCTCTCCCCGAATGCTCCTGCAGTCGTCCCTGTTGACCTCAGCTCCTAATCTAGTTCTGCTTTACCTGCTTTTGACTGATCCGGATCCGGCTTTAACGGGGCCAGCGCTGCCCACTCTTGGGGACTGCGGTCCTGTGTGTCCTGGAGCATGTGCTGCTCGGCCCAGCTTCCGCCCTATACTTATGTGCTGAAGTAACAGTGTAGCTGGAGACCGTGCAGAGGTGTGTGGTAGGCAAGGGGTAGGATTAGGAGGTTGGTCCCATGGTTCTTTGTGCTGGGGGCGGTGGGATGATTTTGGTTGTCACAGTGCCCAGGAGCACCACTGGCATTGAGTGGGCAGGGCCAAGGATACTAAACATTACTCTGCCCCAATGCCAGCAGGGTCCCAGAGAGAAGCACTGAGGGACAGTGACCACATGGCCTCTTATGTGCTCTTTGGTTTGTAGGCCAGTGTTCTTTGCTTCCTCTTAACCAGGAGTGATACTAGTCCCTGAGGAACTGCCTTTGGTGAGAGCTGCTTTGTCCCCAGTCTCCTAGGGGCAGCAGTACCCCCTTCCCTCTGCTCAGTCAGCAGTGACATGTGCGGTGCTTGATGCCATGTGGGGGCGCCCCCTTTTTTATTTTGTAGGTCCATGAGCGAACTGAAGAAATGGATTTCCTGCTGTTGGTAGTCCGCAAACTTTTAAGAACAAATTCACGTTTTGTGAAGGTAAATTTGATTTCATGAGTAACAGAAGTATTTATGGTTAAGATGTATTATTTAGTTTTGTTTCTCTTATTTTAACAGAAACAGTTGAAAGCAGTGACTCCTAAAATTTGCTGTCTTGTGTAGTGCTCCAGGTCTTGCTAGGAAGCTGGCTAAAGGACATTGTCTTAGGACCAGAGTATGGAATACTCTTTGGTTATTATGTTGCATTAAATTCTAAAATTTTCTCCAGGCTGCAGAAAATGATCTAATAATAGTTGACGCTAATGAAATGCTGGGTATTAGAGCACTGCTTTCCGTTGAGTCAGTACCTCAGTTTAAAGGCATGTGAATATCCCTGCAATCTGTTTTAGAAATAGCGCCAGAGCGCACTGAAGCCTGAGGCCGTCAGATGCACTGCTCTTTTAAAGACTTAGGTTATGAGTTGACTGAAAGTCTGTGGGAACGGTAAGTATTATTCCCATCTTATTTGAACAAAAAAGAAGGCATGAACTAGGCCAAAAGAGTGAAGGATTTTTAATAATTATGCAGTCAGCCCATAGCTGGGTCCGTCCCGCTTATGCTAACTAGAGGTCTTCCGGAAACAGCTTGACAACGGGTGGCAGTGATTGGGATGTGCATCGCATTATATAAAGGGATTGTGAGGATTTACTGGCAATGGAAAACAATTGCTTTCTATATCATAAAATATTTTGCCTTCAAGTGTTTCATGTATTTATTCATTTAGGGGAACCTTTTTTCTCCTCTCCCCTGCCCTCCAAGGTGAGAAACGTCACTTAAGAATGTTCGCATTCTTACCTGGTGGGCACTAAATACATAGAACCTGAAATTTGCAGTAAGTTGTCTTATTGCTTCGATGAGTGTAAAATGAATGAGAGAATTTGGCTATTTCATTTCTTTCTGGAATTTTAGCTTAAAGATAGCATTGAAGATTGTTCAACACATCAGGACCTTTCTTGTCATTTGAAGACTTTTCTTTTTTACTCTAAGATAATGGCTTGATTACGTGTTTTTTAGTGTTCAGTAGTAAAGAGAGTTAAGAGTGTTGGTGGATTCAGAAAAATCTACCACACTGCTGACAGTGGTGGTCAGGAATTTGTATCTATTGTAGCAGTGGTAGGAAATGGTTTGTCAGTTTCAGCATTTTCATGATTTATTAAAAAGTATATGAAGCAGAATATTTTCTAAATATAGAACCTTATATGGTATGTGTAGTTGGGCCAAGAAATTAGAAGTCCAGTTCTAGATGGTTTAGGAATAAGTTTTTTGAAACTCTCAAAATTTTTTTTTTTTATTATTACTTCTTTTTTAAAAAGAGGGCCACCGTCAGCAACTTAGATGCAGATGGGTCTTAAGGACCCCCTTCCTCTCCCCACCTAAACCTTTAAAGGTCCCTGGATCCGTGCCATCCCCCGGTGACCCTGCTGTCACTGCTGGCTGACTAGACTCAGCCCAGGCCCACCCTGACAAGCAAGTTTCTTGGGCAGACTGACAATTGTCTGTTTGGAGGAGAGGCTGAGGGCCGCCTGGGGGAGGGCACACGATGGCGAGGCTGGTAGCAAAGCTAAATCTTTGTTGCCTTCAGCAGTCCAGATTTGGCCGTACGTTTGCATGCTCCCTCAACAGAACAAAAGCCCTGCAGTTTTCTAGCCTCACTGGTCCCTAGAAGATAGTTTAGGATCATCTCCTGTGACGGGGTGTGCCCCATGGGGCCACTCTTACACCCCAAGTGGCTTCTCAGAGCCTTCCTTCAGGCATCTCATTCAAAGTGAGTTCTGATCAATATGGGTTTTACCATTTGTGTCTAACATTGAAGGGGAAAATACAGATATTTTGTTTATCCAATAACTGTACTGACAATGCCTATATTTTACTTTTCTGATAAGATTTACATTATAGAAATCCTAATTGCTGGATGCGGTGGGTGGTCAGCAGCCCGCAGATAGCCGTGTTCACCCTTTGCTTAGCATTCTGGAGACTGGTGGATGGTGCAGATCCTTCGTAATGCTGCTGCCTCCGCCAGGGCACATCTGCTGGGCTGTGGATGCTGCTGCTGGCATTCATGGCTGAGTTTCTTAAGAATATCATCCTATATTTGCTTTTTGGCAAAAGCGAACCCTGCAGTCAGTCCCTGAGCCTCCACTGGTCCACTCCGGTCTGGACTGGTTCCTCCCTGCTGCTGCACAGCTGTTGTCCTAGGATGGCTCCAGATTCCTGGCCTAGAGCCAGGCTTTTCTGGATCTCTTGTCTTTGTCTTTGCTGCTTTCCTCTCTCATTTTGCTGGAACACAATATCTAGTAACTTATTCTGTTTTCAGTTAGTTTTCTGGTGCCAAGTTTCTGTTTAGAGAAATGGTTATGACTTAGCTTTATTGGAGATAGGGAGTTTCTCGCTTGGTAAAATGATTGAAGAGAAATAGGAAAAGTTGTCATCTCTGAGCATGCTTTATACTGCAGTAATTTGTCTTACACTAGAGATTAAATCGATGTCTTCCATTGAAGTCTCAGAAGTTATTAAAGCAGTTATCATTATCATTATTTTGTTTATTTTAATGGTTTCTCTTATTCTGTAGGTAGTCCTGATGTCAGCCACCATCAATTGTAAAGATTTTGCAGATTACTTTGCTGTTCCTGTTCAGAACAAGATGAACCCTGCATATGTTTTTGAAGTGGAAGGAAAGCCCCATTCAATTGAAGAGTATTATCTCAACGATTTGGAGCATGTTCATCACAGCAGGGTATGTTGGAAGGCATCGTTTCTTTGATGGTGAACGTGCTTTTGTATTTGATGAAACCTGCATTCATTAGCTACAGTTGCCAGGCTCTACTGGAACTTGAAATCAGAACAGAGCGATGGTATGGATCAGGACTGGGGAAGAATAAGAGGAAGGAAGCTCCTGGGTTTATTGTTATGCTCTCTGAGCATCATGAAGACTCATGTTGTATGTCCCTGTGAAAAGACTGGGACTGGTTTCATACTTTGTTGATGCTGAAAAATAAAATGTGAGATTTTAGTCAGCTGTAAAATTGTAGATTCAGTTGGGGGTGGGAGGGAATTTTATTTTGATTAAATTTTCTGCTGTGAGTTGTATTGCTCTAAACTGAAGGAGGATTGTGTTGCGGTAACAGTGAAGAATGATGATAATATATTCTTATGAAAAGTCACAGTAGATTTAATATGGGTAATACATTTAGGGGATTTGAAAATCAGAAAGTATAAGCAGCTTTCTTCTCCTATACTCTCTCTGCCCAGCTCCCTCCCAACAAGAGGAAGCCATTATTGTTATGTCCTGCGTTATGTCCTATGGCTCTACAAGCAAGGAGGGATGTGCTGTGTCTCCTTCACAGACATGACGGCGTTCTGCATGCCCTTGCTTTTTTCACTTCCCTAGTCACTTCTTTTCATATCAGTATGTAGTTTCTTCATTCCCTTTTTAGAACTCATAACATTCCTTTGTGAGAATATACTATTTTTTTTTAATTGAACTCATCTCCACCTTTCTGGGCTTTTCTTCTGAAAAATTCTGCTACAGAGAAAAACTTTGCACATGTCCAAGTATGTCCTGTAGGCCGGGGTTTCTCAGCCTCAGCACTGTTGACATTTTGGGGCAGATAATTCTGTGTGCTGGGGGCAGTCCTGTCCACTGTAGGGTGTTTAGCAGCATCCTGGCCTCCACCCTCTAGATGCAAGTAGGGCTACCCTGCCCCCACTGTGACAGCCAGAAATGTTTCTAGACACCCCTGGGGAGTAAAACGCCCCTGTTGAAGAATCCTGTGTATGCCTTCCTAAATATAAGTTCCTGGCACCAGAGTCGCTGGGTCAGAGGATATATGCATTTGTCATTTTGATGGATGCTGCCAAATTGCTCTGTGTAGGAGTTTGACGTTTATTAAAAACATTTGTAATGTTAAAGTAAACAGTAGTCTCTGCTACAATGAGCTGGTTGAGTAGGTTTCACCTAACCTAAGAAGACATACTTTGTCAAATCTAATTATGTCGGGGGGCGGGGGTGGCCAGTGGTGCCCATGAAAAAGGAACACTTCTTTTTTTTACAACTTTTTAAGTGACAATATTTCAAAAGAACAGACAGTTGAAAGCATTTTGTAGAACACCCATATACCCATCACGTAGATTCCACAGTTAACACTTACTCTGTAGCATTTGGAAAAAACTGTTAGAACTAAGAAAGGAGCGCTGGCACATTGCTGTTCACTATCCTCCGTTTATTTGGATCTCACTGGTTTTCCCCCAGTGTCTTTCTTCTGCCCCAGGATCCCTCGTTGCTTTTAGTTGTCTTGTCTCCTTAGGCTCCTCTGGGCTGTGACGATTTCTCAGACTCCTCCTATTCTTGATGACTTTGACTGCAGGAGTACTGGTCAGGTATTTTGTAGGTTGCCCTACTATTGGAATTTTTCTCATGATTAGATTATGGGGGGGTTATGGATTTTGGGGAGGGAGACCACGGGGGTGAAGTGCTATCTTGTCTCAGGATTGGTGATGTTGCCCTTGATCTCTTGGCCAAGGTAGTCTTTGCTGTATGACATCACTCTCCTCTCCTTTTCTTTCGGTTTGTTTGTTGTCTGTCACCCCCCCCCCGCCCCCAAGATGTAACTAGGGTCAGGAGGGACATGTCTCTCCTTTTCTTACTGTCCTCTTTGGAAATGAGTCACTAAGTGCAGCCTGTATTCAGGGTGGAGGGGAGAGGGCACTTATTTATAACATTTAAAAATTTTGCATTTTCTGATCCACTTTGGAATGTGAGAATAATGATGGTTTACTAGTCTTCTCTTCAGCTGGCCAAAATCTCATTCATTCCTGGTGATATTTATTTTATGTTCTGTGTCAGAGCTCAGAAACCTTAGGTAATTCCTTGTGGATGTGTTGAGGAGTGGAGTCGGGCCTGGGCGTTTGCCCTTTGAGACCATGTGGTCAAGGTAGCCCAGCTTCTGGGCAGCCAAGGCCCCTTGCCATGCGTGGGTTATGTTCAGCAGGCTAAAGAGTACCTGGCGTTAGATTTTTTTTTTGCTGAGGAAGATTAGCCCTGAGCTAACATCTGTGCCAGACTTCCTCCTCTTAATATGTGGGTTGCCACCACAGCATGGTTGATGAACAGTGCCCCGGATCTGAACCTGCAAACCCCAGGCCGCCAAATCAGAACACGCTGAACGTAACCAGTGCACTATGGAGCCAGCCCCTGGTATTAGCATTATTTACCAAGTGTCCTGTCTTTGCTATCTTATAGGTGCTCAGTAAATATTTCAATGAATGAATACTCAAGGCTTAACTATGTATTAATTTTAAGACTACAAAAATAATGTATAGATCCTGTTATATGGTGTTTGGAATCAGAGGACCTTTGTTAAAATTCCAATTTTATTATTGTTATTATTATATGCTGTCATGTGACCTAAGCACACTACTCAGTGTTTCAAGGGAGAAGCATCCTTCCTTCTGTGGAGCATCAGCCTTCCCACCTGTGTTGTACACCCCTTCCCATCTTCTTAGGGGTGAGTTGCTGCTCCCCCACCTTCTTACCTTTAGTAGCTCCTTCTCCACTCTCCCTTTTTGTTCACATTTACATAGAACTGAGTCTCTCTTGTCTTAAAAAGCACCCGCCTTTTGTCCCATGTTTCTTAGCTTTTGCCAAACTCTTTCTGAATGCCACTGTCTTCTTTTCCACCTCCCACATACTCTTTATTCGTTGTAGTCTGGCTTCCACTGTGCTCACTCGGCTGAGACGGCATTGCCAGTGTCACTCCTGGTTATATCAAGAGCGCTCAGCCCTAACTGACCTGACCTCTCTGGAATGTTTGACACTGTTGGCCACTTTGATTTTCTTGAAACTCACCTTCCCTTGGGTCCCATGATGCCCTCCTGGTCTTTCTGTCACCAACTCTGGCTGTTCCTTTCACTGTCCTTTGAAGAGTCCTTTTCATCCTTTATTTTCAACTTTTTTAATAGCAAAAAAACCCATCTTTAGAAAAGTACTTAAAATGTAAGTGTGTGCTATGGTGAAATTGTGAACATCCATAATCTACAACCTAAGTCCAGAAGTAAAGCAGGCCCATCTCCCAGGACTCCCCCTGTGTTATTTTGGACCACATCCCTCCACCCTAGAGTGTGGCTTTCATGTAATCCTGTTTACTGTTTTGCTGTAGTCCATTTAAAGGAGATTTTGGAGGATGATGTGAGATGGGTTGAAATTCCATTTTTTTTCCCTCATTTGAATGCACCATTCATTTTCCCCACCATCTGCAGTACCCCTTCTCTCACTTGCTGCACGTATCTCTTATTCTCTTCTTGGGATGGACTGGCTAGCCTGGGCATGACTGTCTCATGGTCAAGGCAGACACGCAGTGTTCCAAGATCTCAGCTTGGCACAGAAACGCTGGCACTTCTGCCTCATTCTGTTGACAAAGTCATGGTCACTGAACACTATAGTGGTAGGAATGATAGAGTCACCCCTACTCTGCCTGTGTGAATAATAGCACTTCCCTCCACATTCCTGTCCCTGCCCCCTAGTTTGTTTTTTGTCAGAGCATTCCATGTGACATCGGACACTTTGACTTGTCTGCCTGTTTCTTTTCTCGGACCACACTGTGTTGTTCAGGAGAGCAGATGCCCTGTCTGTTGTGTTCCCTCGATTCCCGCACATGGAGGGGACAAGTTCAACAGCTGCATCAGTAGGCCATGACTGGTGTATTTCCTTTGTCACCTGTGTCAAGATTGGCTTAGAGAAAGCATAGTTATATTTGGTAGCTTAGCTGTGTGTCTAAGAAACAGTCTCTGGGCTTAGATTCTAGAATTCAGTGAAATTACTTGTGAGTTGATGATGTGGTTTTTCCATGGCTTGTTTGTTTGTAGGAAAACAATTCTGGATGGGTTTGGACGACAGTGTTGCAGTTTGTGAAAAGTATACCTTTTTTTCTATTTCTTTTTTGTACAATTGTGTTATGGTAAATATTGGTTATTGTTTAGATAAAGAGAGTTATTTAAGGTAAAGGTTGAAGATCAAGAAAGGATTTATTAAGCATGCTTCTGCAAAATTATTGGTTAAAGGGCAATTTGTCATATTTATATTAGTAGAATTGTAATAATAATGAAAATTGGATTATTTAAATACTAGCTGACTTAATTTACTCTATGTAAAAATTGGAAAAAAGTTTGTGTTTATGGCTAACTTCTCATCACTTGAAGGCTTCTTTTGTTGTGTCCTTCACAAAATCAAATGCTATGTCCTGCACACAGTACTTGGTAAGTAAAATTATTAAACAAAAAAGCCTTCTTACACTTAGTGAAAAAAGCCCAGTATGGATATAAGATAGATTTTATGGAAATTATGACATAACTGTCATGCTGGATATTGTAGAGATTCTTACATAGCAGTAGCCTCAGTCCCATGAAAGCCGTCAGCTCAGACCAGTAATTCTAAACTCAGGGGGAGTTTGCCCTTGTGCTTGAGCCCCAGCGTTCTGCAGAGGTGCTTGAAGGCAGTTCAAAGTGAACTGGGCTCAGTTTGGCTCTGTTTTAATACACAATTAAAGGTAGTCCTGTGACCCCCTAAACCTTGGCACATGGAACACCAGGTGGCAGTGTGGTAAACTGGCAGAGGCAGGAGGGATAGTGCCTTTCCCTGGTACTTGTGGTTTTCAAGACTGCTTCCCTCACAGGATCAACGTCACCGTCTGAGGGCTCTTTGAGGTGGCGGTTTGATGGAGAGGAAGAGCTGGATCTGGGATCGGGAACTCCTCCTGGTTCCAGAGACGTTGGGAGCCCCTCATTCTATGATTTCCTGCCAGGCATTTTACCTCTGACTGTGTGTTTGTACTCTACCTCCATCCTTGCTGCAGTCATGGCATCAGGGGAGGTGCTGGAACATTCCGTGTATGTTGGGTGCCTTGAGTAGTGCTTGACACTTAGCAGATGCTTAAATAGTGGCTACAAATGATATTATTTTTATTTGGGGTATTTATTACAGTGATGTACTAAAGGAGAGAATCACCCATTTAACCCCAGAATTTCTTTCGTAATTCTATTTTGGTATTCCAGCCTTTTTTTCTTTTCCTGTTTTTAGCTCTCTCCTCATCTCCTAGAGGAGCCGGTGATAACTAAGGATATATATGAAGTTGCTGTCTCCTTAATTCAGATGTTCGATGACTTGGATATGAAAGAGAGTGGGTAAGAGAAACTCCAACTGGCAATGTACTTTAACATATGTATGATTTAAAAAATATGTTATTCACTTTGAAACTTTGTAGTGTTTTTATAATATTGAGATATAATTGTAGATACTTTTTCAGTAGTCAGTGCATGTATTTTAAAATAAAGTTAATATCTTGTAAATTTTTTACTGGAATTTCCACTTTAAAGTAGTTGAAACCATGCCAGGTATAGTTTTAGGACTGACATTTTCTTTTTGAAGATTTTATTTTTCCTTTTTCTCCCCAAAGGCCCCCAGTACATAGTTGCATATTTATAGTTGTGTGTCCTTCTAGTTTTGGCATGTGGGACACCCCCCTCAGCATGGCTTGATGAGCGGTGCCATGTTTGCACCCAGGATCCAAACCAGTGAAATCCTGGGTCGCTGAAGCAGAGTGCATGAACTTAACCACTCAGCCATGGGGCTGGCCCCCTAGGACTGACAGTTTTGAGAGCCAAAACCACAGCCTGAGGATAGAATAGTTTTTCCACACATGCAGAAGTCATGTCACTCACAGTCCTGAGATAAAACTTAAAGGGCTGTGTTAGGAGCAACCGTGGAAAGCATTTCTTTGTCTTTCTTTCCATTTGCTAGAAAGATACACCCCCGACTCAGCAGTCTCCTGTTGTCATCCAGACATTCATTTGTTTAGCTGGTTCTGAAACCTGGAATGTATTTTCCCTTAGGAACAATTTTAGATTATGTGTGGTGAGTAGGGTCTATAATGTTAAAAAGATTATGCTGTATTATGAGCCTTTACTGTGCTTATTTTGCTACAGCTCCTAGATACAGTTTTCATATTGGGAGAACAAATGATGAGGATGTAGAGTCCGCCTCCTCACGGCAGCCAGAACTCCGTTGCTGGGACAGCTGTTCTCTTATAGGCCTGAGACGCACACACATCCTGGATTTCCCTTCTTTTAGTCACTAGTTGTGAAACGTACCTGAAGTGTAAAGTTACTCATTGTCTTATGTTCCTCCTGTACAATGCCTTGGAACAAGGTGCTGCATTCCAGTTCTGTGCTCCTTGCAGCTTACATGCAATTGTGTACTATCTTGGCTCTGTTTTTAAGCTCCCACAAATTTTTATTTTTCATATCATCAGTGTGCTTAGATTTACCCAATATATGTCATTTATTCATCATTCTATCTTACGTCTTAGGTTTTCCTTCTTAGATAATTTTTATTCTTTCTAAAGTATATCCTTCAAAAGTTTCTTTCAGAGTCTATTGGTAAATATTCTCAGTTTTTATTTAGCTGAAAATGTCTTTATTTCGCTCTCATTCTTGGAATACAGTTTTGTTAGGTACAAAATTTAGGTTGCAATTTAATTCTCTCCATACTTCTACTTTTTCTATGTTTTAATTTAAATAACTTGAGTGACATATAATTTACGTGTATTAAATGCACCCATATTTATCGTTCTTTCTATGTTTTGACAATGTGTTCCCATAATCTTCTGGCTTCTCATGCTGTGGTGAGAAGCCACCTTTTGGTCTAACTGTTCCTTGTGGGTAAGTCTGCCTTTTGCTCTGGCTGACTTTCTGCCAGATTCTCTGTCTTTGACCTTCTGGAGTTGGACTGCTGTGAGTAGGTGTGGATTTCTTTTTGTTGATCTTGCCCGAGATTCCTTGGCCTTAGGGATTCTGAACATTGGTATCCTTGTTGCTACCCAACAACCTCTCATTGATAGCTTTAGCATCCAGTTATTATCTTGTCTGAGTCAATTATTATGTTAGTGATGTTCTAATTTTATCATTTGTTCTTATTTATTCCCTGAGATTACTCTGTAAAGAGGAATTTTCCTTTTATTGCCTTGCCTCTTTTCTCCCCATCTCTCTCTCTTTCTTTTAAGGTCACAATGGACTCATGAGATTTTTTTTATTTTAAATAGAGTTTATTTTTTAAAGCAGTTTTAGATTCAAAGCAAAATTGAACTGAAAGAGTTCTCGTATACCCCCTCCTCTGCATATGCATAACCTCCCCTACTATCAATATCTTGCACCACAGTGGGACATTTGTTACAACTGAGGAACCTGCATTGACACATCATGATCACCCAGAGTCCATAGTTTGCATCAGGGTTCACTCTTGTGTGGACTTGGACAAATTTATAATAACATGTATCCACCATTGTTGTACCATACAGAGTAAGTTCATTGCCCTAAAAATCCTGTGCTGCATCTACTCATCCCTTCCTCTACTGTGCATTTAATGCATCCATGTCTTTTCAGGGCTTGATAGCTCATTTCTTTTTATCACTAAATAATATTCGATTGTGTGGACGTACCACAGTTTATCCATTCACCTACTGAAGGATGTCTTGGTTGCTTCTGAGTTTTGGCAATTGTGAATAAAGCCACTGTAAACATCCGTGTGCAGGTTATTGTGTGGTGGTAAGTTTTCAACTTCCTTGAGTAAGTACCAAGGAACATGATTGCTAGATCATATGGTAAGAGTTTGTTTAGTTTTGTAAGAAACTGCCAGACTGTCTTCCGAAGTGGTCGTACCATTTTGCATTCCCACCAGCAATGAATGGGAGTTCCTGCTGCACCACATTCTTGTCAGCATTTGGTGGTGTCAGGGTTCCAGATTTTGGCCATTCTAAAGGTTGTGTAGTGGTATCTCGTTTTAATTTGCATTTACCTAATGACGTGATATGTAGCATCTTTTCAGATGTTTGATTTCTGTATGTCTTCTTTGATGATGTGTCTGTTCAGGTCTTTTGCTCATTTTTTAAATTGGGTTGTTCATTTTCTTTTTGTTGAGGTTGTTTTTTTTTTAGGAAGATTGTCCCTGAGCTAACATCTGTGCCAGTCTTCCTCTTTTTTTTTTTTTTTTTTAAAGATTTTATTTTTCCTTTTTCTCCCCAAAGCATCCCCGGTATATAGTTGTATATTTTTAGTTGTGGGTCCTTCTAGTTGTGGCATGTGGGATGCTGCCTCAGCATGGCTTGATGAGCGGTGTCATGTCTGTGCCCAGGATCTGAACCGGTGAAACCCTGGGCTGCCAAAGCGGAGCATGCGAACTTCCTCTATTTTTGATGTGGGATGCTGCCAATGGCATGCCTTGATGAGTGGTGTGTAGGTCTGTGCCCAGGATCTGAACCTGCAAACCCCTGGGCCACCAAAGCAGACTGCGCGAACTCAACCACTGTGCCACCTGGCCAGCCCTGTCTTTTTGTTGAGTGTTAAGAGTTCTGTATATATTTTGAATGACAGTTTTTTATATCATATATGTCTTTTGCAAATGTTTTCTCTCAGTCTGTGGCTTGTTTTCTCATTCTCTTGAGACTCATGGATTTTTATTTATTTAAAATGTCAAAGTTAATTACAGTGTTCTTTTTTCATGATCAATTCTCCAAAGTTTGGCCACTGAGAACCTTTTTAAGCCGACTCTGTGTCCTTTGACATGACTCCCTCAGTCATAGTGCAATTACTTGCTTTCTGCTCAAGATGGTCCAAGCTATTTACCTTCTTTCTCTGTCCTAGATCAGGAACCGTCTGTTTCTACAAGGAACCAGATTCCTGTGGTGAAGAATGTTTTTAGAAATCAAGATCTGGACTCTGGGTGCACCCATTGCTACTGGAGTGTCATTGCTTCTAAGCCTTTTCAGTGGAAATAGCTGGAAATGTATTTTTAAAATACTATGAAGTCACGTTGAATTTCAGTTCAGATTTAACATTGTTTTTAACTTTCTTTCATACTTTTTAGTGCTTTTTCTTAAACACAGAATCTCTTGGTTGTTAAGAACATTATTTGTTTTCTCCATAATAATAAAATAAGTTTCAAAAGTATAATAGTGATATTCCTTCTAATATTATTATATTATTATATTATTATAATATAAAAGTATAATAGTGATATTCCTTCTAAAACTAACCCTACTGAGTGAATATAAACTTTCTTGGATGTTCCTTTTGTTCTTAGAATACATCCTACCTGATAGACAGTCAGGGAGATCTGTTTTCAGATGTTACTTGAAATAATCATTCTCTCTGCTTGGTATTTATTTTACCGCCAGGTTAACTTATTTATTAGCTACCTACTCAAAACATTGTAACGAATCAGATTTTAATTTGTTATTCTCTTTCTCTTTCCTAAGTCATTGTTTGCTTTTACGATAATTTTCTTTCTTCTGCTTTTTTGTTTTACTTCGTTATTGTTTTCTAACTTTTTTTTAATTTTTCTTTTTAAAGATTTTATTTTTCCTTTTTCTCCCAAAGCCCCCCAGTACATAGTTGTGTATTTTTAGTTGTGGGTCCTTCTAGTTGTGGCATGTGGGACACTGCACCAGCGTGGCCTGACAAGTGGTGCCATATCCGCACCCAGGATTTGAACCAGTGAAACCCTGGGCCACTGAAACAGAGCGTGCGAACCCAACCACTCGGCCATGTCGCCAGCCCCTCTAACTTTTTAAATTAAAAGTTTAATTATTTTATTTTCATCCTTTCGTTTTGTTGATATACATATTTAATCCATGATTTTTTATCTGGTCACTTTTGTGATTGTCCCATATATGTTGATATGTACTGTTTTTGTGATTATTTTTGAGACAGCCTAAATTTTGGCTTATGTTTCCCCTTTGACCCAAGAGTTTTTAATAGAGAAATTTAAATTTTCTCATAAAAGAGCCTTTAAACATTTTTTATTAATAATGTCAAGTTTGATGGAGTTATGATCATAAAATATTGTTTGTATTATTCTTTTTATTATTTTTTTATTGAGTTAATGATAGGTTACAATCTTGTGAAATTTCAATTGTACATTATTGTCTGTCACTCATGTTGTAGGTGCACCCCTTCACCCTTTGAGCCCACCCCCCACCCCACCTTTCCTCTGGTAGCCACTAATCTGTTCTCTTTGTCCACATGTTTAAATTCCTCATATGAGTGGAGTCATACAGAGATTGTCCTTCTCTATCTGGCTTATTTCACTTAACATAATTCCCTCAAGGTCCATCCATGTTGTTGCAAATGGGACGATTTTGTTTTTTTTTTTACGGCTGAGTAGTATTCCATTGTATGTATATACTATATCTTCTTTATGCAGTCATCTGTTGATGGGCACTTAGGTTGCTTCCACGTCTTGGCTATTGTAAACAATGCTGCAGGGAACATTGGGGTGCATGGGACTTTTGGAATTGCTGACTTCAAGCTCTTTGGATAGATACCCAGTAGTGGGATAGCTGGATCGTATGGTAGTTCTATTTTTAATTTTTTGAGGAATCTCCATACTGTTTTCCATAGTGGCTGCACCAGTTTGCATTCCCACCAGCAGTGTATGAGGGTTCCTTTTTCTCCACAACCTCTCCAACATTTGTTACTATTTGTTTCAGTTATTTTTGTCATTCTAATGGGTGTAAGGTGATATCTTAGTGTAGTTTTGATTTGCATTTCCCTGATGATCAGCGATGATGAACATCTTTTCATGTGCCTATTGGCCATCTGTATATCTTATTTGGAGAAATATCTGTTCATGTCTCCAGCCCATTTTTTTGATCGGGTTGTTTAATTTTTTGTTGTTGAGTTGTGTGAGTTCTTTATACATCATGGATATTAAGCCTTTGTCAGATGTATTACTTGCAAATATTTTATCCCAGTTAGTGGGTTGTTTTTCTGTTTCAATCCTGTTTTCATTTGCCTTGAAGAAGCTCTTTAGTCTGATGAAGTCCCATTTGTTTATTCTTTCTATTGTTTCCCTTGTCTGAGGAGACATGGTGTCCAAAAAGATCCTTTTAATACTGATGTCAAAGAGTGTACTGCCTACATTTTCTTCTAGAAGCCTTATGGTTTCAGGTCTCAGCTTTAGGTCTTTGATCCATTTTGAGTTTATTTTGGTGAATGGTGAAAAAGAATGGTCAATTTTCATTCTTTTCCATGTGGCTTTCCCGTTTTCCCAGCACCATTTGTTGAAAAGACTTTCTTTTCTCCATTGTATGCCCTCAGCTCCTTTGTCGAAGATTAGCTGTCCATAGATGTGTGGTTTTATTTCTGGACTTTCAATTCTGTTCCATTGATCTGTGCACCTGTTTTTGTACTAGTACCATGCTGTTTTGATTACTGTAGCTTTGTAGTATGTTTTGAAGTCAGGGATTGTGATACCTCCAGTTGTGTTCTTTTTTCTCAGGATTGCTTTAGCAATTCGGGGTATTTTGTTGCCCCATATGAATTTTAGGATTCTTTGTTCTATGATTCTGATTGGGATGGCATTGAATCTGTAGATTGCTTTAGGTAGTATGGACATTTTAACTGTGTTTATTCTTCCAATGCTTGTGCATGGAATGTCTTTCCATCTCTTTATGTTGTCGTCCATTTCTTTCAGAAAAGCCTTGTAATTTTCATTGTATAGGTCCTTCACCTCCTTAGTTAAATTCACCCCCGAGGTATTTTATTCTTTTTGTTGCGATTGTGAATGGTATTGTGTTCTTGAGTTCTTTTTCTGTTAGTTTGTTATTAGAGTATAGAAATGCTACTGATTTATGTAAATTGATTTTATACCCTGCAACTTTGCTGTAGTTGTTGATTACTTCTAAAAGTTTTCCAATGGGTTCTTTGTGGTTTTCTGTATGTAAGACCATGTCGTCTGCAAACAGCGAGAGTTTCACTTCTTCCCTCCCTATTTGGATTCCTTTTATTCCTTTCTCTTGCCTGATTGCTCTGGCCAGGACCTCCAGTACTATGTTAAATAAGAGTGGTGATAGAGGGCATCCTCGTCTTGTTCCTGTTCTCAGGGGGATGGTGCTCAGTTTTTGCCTGAGTATGATGTTGGCTGTGGGTTTGTCATATATGACCTTTATTGTGTTGAGGTAGTTTCCTTCTATGCCCATTTTGTTCAGAGTTTTTGTCATAAATGGCTGTTGGATCTTGTCAAATGCTTTCTCTGCATCTATTGAGATGATCATGTGGTTTTTATTCCTCACTTTGTTGATTGGTGGATCACGTTGATTGATTTGCAGATGTTGAACCATCCCTGTGTCCCTGGTATGAATCCCACTTGATCATGATGTATGATCCTTTTGATGAATTGCTGAATTCTGGTTGCCAAAATTTTGTTAAGAATTTTTGCATCTATGTTCATCAGCAGTATTGGCCTGTAGTTCTCCTTTTTTGTGCTGTCCTTGTCAGGTTTTGGTATCAGCATGATGTTGGCCTCATAGAATGTGTTAGGAAGTGTTCCATCCTCCCTAATTTTTTGGAATAGCTTGAAAAGGATAGGTATTAAATCCTCTCTGAAAGTTTGGTAGAATTCCCCAGGAAAGCCATCTGGTCTTGGGGTTTTATTCTTTGGGATGTTTTTGATTGCTGTTTCAATCTCTTTCCTTGTGACTGGTCTGTTCAAATTGTCTGCTTCTTCTTGAGTGAGCTTTGGGAGATTGTAGGAGTCTTAAGAATTTATCCATTTCCTCTAGGTTATCCATTTTGCTGGCATATAGTTTTTCGTAGTATTGTCTTATAATTGTTGTATTTCTCCAGTCTGTTATTTCTCCTCTTTCATTTCTGATTTTGTTTATTTGAGCTTTCTCCCTTTTTTTCTTTGTAAGTCTGGCTAGGGGTTTGTCAGTTTTATTTATCTTCTCAAAGAACCAGCTCTTTGTTTCATTGATCCTTTCTACTGCCTTATTTGTTTCAATAGCATTTATTTCTGCTCTGATTTTATTATTTCTCTCCTTCTGCTGACTTTGGGCTTTGTTTGTTCTTCTTTCTCTACTTCAGTTAGGTGTAGTTTAAGATTGCTGATTTGGGATTTTTCTTGTTTGTTAAGATGTGTCTGTATTGCGATGAATTTTCCTCTTAATACAGCTTTTGCTGTATCCCATATGAGTTGGTATGGCATGTTAGCATTTTCATTTGTCTCCAGGTATTTTTTTATTTCTTCTTTAATTTCTTCAATGATCCATTGCTTATTCAATAGCATATTGTTTAGTCTCCACATCCTTGTGCCTTTCTCAGCTTTTTTCTTGTAATTAATTTCTAGCCTTATAGCATTATGATCGGAGAAGATGCTTGTTATTATTTCAATTTTTTTAAATTTGTAGAGGCTTGCCTTGTTTCACAACATATGGTCTATCCTTGAGAATGTTCCATGTGTGCTTGAGAAGAATGTGTATTCTGCTGTTTTTGGATGGAGCATTCTGTATATGTCTATTAAGTCCAACTGTTTTAGCTTTTCATTTAGCTCCACTGTTTCTCTGTTGATTTTCTGTCTGGATGATCTGTCCATTGATGTGAGTGGGGTGTTGAGGTCTCCTACAATTATTGTGTTATTTTCGATATCTTCTTTTAGGTTTGTTAATAGTTGCTTTATGAACTTTGGTGCTCCTGTGTTGGGTGCATAGATATTTATAAGTGTTATTTCTTCTTGATGAAGTGTCCCTTTGATCATTATATATTGGCCCTCTATGTCTCTCTTTACCTGCCTTATCTTGAAGTCTGTTTTGTCTGATATAAGTGTTCCGACACCTGCTTTCTTTTGTTTGCTATTAGCTTGGAGTATTGTCCTCCACCCCTTCACTCTGAGCATGTGTTTGTCCTTGGGGCTGAGGTGTGTTTCCTGGAGGCAACAAATTGTTGGATCTTGTTCTTTAATCCATTTTGCCACTCTGTGTCTTTTTATTGGAGAGTTCAGTCTGTTTACATTGAGGGTGATTATTGATGCATGAGGGCTTAATGCTGTCATTCTGTCGCTTGTTATCCGGTTTTCCTCTGTTTCCTTTGTTTCTTGTCCTGTGTGTTTTAGTCTACACGTTGACTTCTGCAATTTCTTATGCTGGGTTTGTTAGATTTTTCCTTATTTATGTTGGCTACCCTGAGGTTTGTATTCAGAATCTCGTGTATAACATAGTCCATTTTCTGGTGGTCTCTTACTTCCTTAGCCTAGACTGTTTCAGTCCCTTTCCTCCTCCCCTTCTAAATTATTATTTTTATCTCTTATTCCAACTTGTGTTGTGAGTTTGTGGTTAGAGTGCTAAAATTGTCTTTGCTTTGGTGATTTCCTTCCCTTTATCCTAATGCTATAGTTGAATCTTTGCTATCCTGTTCAGATTCTATCTATTTGTCTCCCTACTCTGTGTTTTGTGACCCCTTACTCCCTTTTTTCTTTTTTCAGGTATGAGAGCCTTCTTGAGGATTTCTTGTAGTGGAGGTCTTGTGATTACAAAGTCCCTTACCTTTTGTTTGTCTGGAAAAGATTTAATTTCTTCCTCATATCTGAAGGCTATTTTTGCTGGATAGAGTATTGTAGGTTATTTTCTTCAGCCTTGCTGCCCTGCGTATTCTTTCTTTGTCATTCATTTTTGCCAATTTTACTACTATATGCCTTGCAGTACGTCTTTTTACATTGACAAATCTAGGAGATCTCAAAGCTTCCTCCACACACATTTCTCTCTCAATCCCTGGATTTGGGAAGTTCTCCTCTATTATTTCGTTGAGCACACTTTCTGCTCCATTTTCCTTTTCCACGCCCTCAGGAATTCCAATGATTTTTAAGTTGCATTTTCACATTGAGTCAGCTATTTCTCTGAGATTCTGTTCATTTTTTAAAATTCTTCATTCTCTTTCTTCCTCTTTCTGGAGCCATTCAGCCTGTCTGTCTTTGATTATTCTAATTTGCTCCTCTATGGTGTCTACATGGGCATTCAGGGAATACGTATTCTGTTTTATCTGATCCATTGTATTTTTTCATCTATAGTATTTCTGATTGGTTCTTTATAGTTTCAACCTCTTTTGTGAAGTAACTCCAGAACTCGTTGAGTTGTTTCCATACTTCCCTTTACCTCATTGAGTATTTTGATGATAGCTATTTTGAACTCATTTTCACTTAGTTTACCTATTTCCAAGTCCTCAGGACATACTTCTGTGTTTTTATTGTTTTCCTTTTGGACTGGAGCTTTTATAAATTGCTGGATGGTAGAGGTGCGGTTTTTGCACATGATGCTATTATTTGGTTGCAGTTACAGCCTGTTGCCACTAGATGGGGGCTGAGAGCCGCATGTTCTGAGCCCTCCGCCTTCAGCTGTGATGGCTGTGTGCAGCGCTGGTTGGGGGAGGTGGGGCACTTTCTCTTGCATGCAGACCTGGATTCGGATCAGCTCTGGCTCTCTGGTTTCCTGGGGCCCTGGCTTGATGGGGTCCCCGCACTTGGAAGCTTTCCCCTGTTAGAGGATTTCTACTACATGGGCAGTGGGAGACCTGGACAATCCCTGGATGCGTGGCCCCTCACCCGCTCCTTCCCTCCCCCACTGCAGCGATCCCAGTCTCTAGGGGACGGAGCGAAGTTCTCTCCTACCCCGTTCCAGATCCTCCAAGGGCGGCTCCAGCCTCTCTGCCGTCCGTTGTTTGGCTGCTGTGGATCTCCCACCATTTCTGTTAATAGGATTTTTTCCTTTGGTTGGAAAGCAATTGCTCTTTTTGGTTGTAATTTGGAGGGGAGAGAGTCCCAGGTGAGCTCACACCGCCATGTTGCTGATGTCACTCCCTGTTTGTATTATTTCTGCTTCATGGAACTTACCTGTTTTTTGTAATCTAACATATGATCAGTTGTTATGAATATTCTGTGTACACTTGAAATGACCATTTTCTATTATCAGAATGAAAAGTTTGACATACGGCCATAAGATGCACCCTATTGATTGTTGTTTAGATGTTTTGATTTATTTTTGACCATATGATTGGTCTTGAAATGAGAATAGTATGTTAAAGTCTCCTATTATTAACGAATTTCTATTTCTTCCTCCATCATAGGTGGTTTCTGCTTCCTGAAGAGGGCTGCTCCATTTTTCTGGTGTGTAGATGTTTCTGTCAGAGTGTTGCTGTGAACCATGGCCTGTGGCATTGTCTTCTGCCCTTCTTTGTCTTGCTTCCTGCTGTTGGTTCTAAATTCTGCTTTGTCATGTGTCAGGACTGCAGCACCTACTTTCTTTTATTTGTCTTTGCCTCCAAATCCTTTGCCACCCCTTTGTTTTCACTCTGTTCTGAGTTGCTGGGTTGTGTCTTTTGCATAGATAGACTTGATTTTGCTGTGTGAGCCAGTCATGTTTTTTTCTTTTGCTCACTGAGTTCAGCTGTCCATGTTTATTGATATGATTGATGCATTTAATCTCAGATATGTCATATTTGCTATGTGATCTTTCCTTTTCTTTTTTTAAATTCTTTCTTGGTATTCAGGAAGGTTTATAATTTTGTTTTAGTGGTTACTTTTAATACTTGTATATAAGGCCTATAGTCTTCTTTTCCCTTACATAGGCTTCTGATATTTGTTATCTTAAGAAAGTATTCTCTGACTTGCACCTATTACCTTTGTGGTTAACAAGGAACTCACTGCACTTGTCCCTAAGTTCTCTCCATTCTCCTTCCTTTTTCCCCCTCATTTTAAAATGCCTGTATTGAGATAAAATTCACACAGTGTACAATATACTCATTTAAAATGTACGATTCAGTAGTTTTTGGTATATTCACGTAGATGTGCAGCCCTCACCATAGGCAATTTTAAAACATTTTCATCTCCTCAGAAAGAAACATCGAACCCTTTAGCTATTACACCTTATCCTTCCTCTCACCCCCAGCCCTAAGAGACCACTGATCAACTCTCTGTCTCTCTAGATTTCCTTATTCTTAACTTTCATATGGATGGAGTTGTATAGTGTATGGTCTTTTGTGACTGACTTTTTCACTTATCATAAGTTTTCAAGATTCATCCATGTTCTAGCACATATCAGTACTTTATTCTTTTTTATAACTGAATAATACTCCATTGTATGGATATACCACATTTTGTTTATCCAATTGTCTGTTGATGGAGATTTAGATTGTTCCCTCCTTTTGGCTTTTATGAATAATGCTTCTGTGAACTTTTGTGTACAAGTGTCTATGTGGACATATGTTTTCATTTTTCTTGTGTATATACCTAGGAGTGGAATTGCTGGATCATACAGTAACTCTGGGTTCCATCATTTGAGGAACTGCCAGCTTGTTTTCCAGAGTATCTGCATCATTTTACATTCCCACCAGCAGCTTGTGAAGGTTCTAATTTCTCCACATCCTTGCCAGTACTGGTTAATATCTGACTGTTTGATTCTAGCCATCCTGGTGGGTGTGAAGTGGTATCACATTGTGGTTTTGATTTGCATTTCCCTGATGATTGATGATGTTGAGCATCTTTTTATGTGTTTATTGGCCATTTGTATATCCGCTTTAGAAACATGTTTCATATTTACTTATTTATATTTAGAGACATGAATCCTTTGTCCATTTTTAATTAGGTTATTTCTTCTGATTATTGAATTGTAAGAATTCTTTATATTTTCTAGATACAAGCCCCTTATCAGATATGTGATTTTCAAATATTTTCTCCCACTCTGCAGGTTGTCTTTTTACTTTCTTGATGGTGTGCTTTGAAGCACAAAAGTTATACTTTTGATAGAATCCAATTTGTCTATTTTTTCTTGTGTTGCTCATGCTTTGGTGTCATAGCTAAGAATCCACAACAAAATTCAAGGTCATGAAGATTTACCCCTATGTTTTCTTTTAAGAGTTTTATAGTTTTTACTCTTTCATTTAGGTCTTTGATCCATTTTGAGTTATTTATTTGTTTGCTGAGGAAGATTAGCCCTGAGCTAACATCTATTGCCAATCTTCCTCTTTTTTTGCTTGAGAAAGATAAGCCCTGAGTTAAGGTCTGTGCCTATATTCCTCTACTTTGTATGTGGACGCTGCCACAACACGGCTGACGAGAGTGGTGTAGGTCTGCACCCAGGATCCAGACCTGCAAACCTGGGATGCCAGAGTGGACCAAGTTCAACTTAACCACTGGGCCACAGGGCCAGCCCCCATTTTGAGTTAATTTTTGTGTGAGGGAAGGGTCCAACTTCATTCCGTAGCCTGTGTGCTATCCAGTTGTCCCAGCACTCCAGGTTGAAAGACTATTCTTTCTCCATTGGCTAGTGTTGGCACCCTTGTCGAAAATCAGTTGACCATAGATGTGTGAATTTATTTCTGCACTCAAGATTCTATTCTGTTGATCCATGTGTCTCTCCTTGTGCCAGTGCCGCACTGTCTTGATTACCATTACTTCAAAGTAATTGTGAAATTAGAAGTGTGAGTCCTCCTGACTTCATACTTTTTGCTTTGGCTGTTCTGAGTCTGTATATTTCAACGTGAATTTTAGAATCCGCTTGTCAATTTCCACAAAGAGTCCAGCTAGGGTTCTGAAAGGGCCTGGGTTGAGTCTGGGGGTCAGTTTGGGGGGTGTTGCCATCCCGATAATGTTAAGTCTTCCAATCCATCAATGTAGGATGCTTTTCTGTTTCTTTAGATTTTTTTTCAACAGTGCTTAGAAGTTTTTAGAGTATAAGTTTTGCATTTATCTTGTTAAATTTATTGCTGTGTTTTATTGTTTTTGATGCTATTGTGAATGAAATCACTAGTTTCATTTTCGGATTGTTCATTGCAGATGTGTATAGAAAAAACACTAGATTTTTGTAGATCGATCTTATATCCTACAACCTTACTGAGCTCATTTATTAGTTCTAGTAGGATTCCTTGAGATTTTCCATATACAAGAGCATCTCATTTATGAATAGAGCTAGTTTTCTTTCTTCCTTTTGAATCTGGATGCCTGTTATTCCCTTTTCTTACCTGTTTGCCCCACAGCCTCTAGTACAGTGTTGAATAGGAGAGACGAGAGTGGATACCCTTGTCTTGTTCCAGATCCCAGTTTCCCCATGAGTATGACATTCACTGCGGGCTCTTGTAGATGCCCTTCGTCAGGTGGAAGAAGTTCGCTTCCATTCCCAGTTTGTTGAGTGTCTTATTGTGAAAGACTGTTGGATTTTGTCGAATGCTTTTTCCACGTCCATTGAGACAGCTGTGTGATTTCTGTTCTAACTCTATTGATATGATGTGTTACATTAATTGATTTTTAGATGTTAAATCAATTTTGCGTCCCTGGGATAAATCCCACTTCATTGTGGTGTATAATTCTTTTGTATGTTGCTGCATTTGATTTGCTAGTATTTTGCTTAGGATTTTTGCATTCATATTCATAAGAAATATTGGTCTGTGGTTTTCTTGTTTATGTCTTTGATTTTGGAATCAGGGTGATACTGGCCTCCTAAAGTAAGTTGAGAAATGTTCTGTTTTTTGGGGGAGTTTGTGAAAAATTGATATTACTTCTTTGAATGTTTGTTGTAATTCAGTTATGAAGCCATTGAGGTCTGGGCTTTTTTTCTTTCTTTCTTTTGATGAGGAAGATTGGTCCTGAGCTGACTTCTGTGCCAGTCTTCCTCTGTTTTGTATGTGAGATGCCACAGCATGGCTTGACGAGTAGTGTGTAGGTCCATGCCTGGGATCTGAACCTGCAAACCCTGGGCTGCCAAAGTGGAGCACTCAAACTTAATCACTGTGCCACTGGGATGGCCTCTGGGCATTTTTTTATGGATAGTTTTAAAATTACTGGTTCAGTTGTCTTTTCTTGGGTCATATATCCATTTCATGTAAGCTGTCTCATTTGCTGGCATACAGTTGTTTATGGTATTCCTTGATAATCCTTTGTATTTCTCTATGGTCAATATTAATGTCCTCTCTTTCATTTCTGATTCTAGTAGTTTGAGTCTTCTCTCTTTTGCTCTTGGTCAGACTAGCTAAAGATTTGTCAGTTTTGTTGATCTTTTCAAAGAACCAAGTTTTGGTTTCATTGGTTTTTCTTTGTTGTTTTCCTTTCTCTGTTTCATTAATTTCCACCCTAATCTTTATTATTTCTTGGAAAAGCCAAGAAATAATCTAGGCTGTGCCTGGGAGCAGCAACTGCCAAGGAGGAGGAGGGGTGTAAAGGGTAGACTAGTAACTGCTCCTCAGGTGCTCCGTGCTCCCGGCTGTTTCTGTCATGGTCCTCTTGCCAAACGGACAATGCCCTATTTGTTTTCTGGTTTCCTGTGTCTCTGCAGCTAGAATGTAAGCTCCAGAGAGCAGGGACATTGTCTGTTTCATTACTGCCGTATCCGCCTGCACGGAGGAGGGCCTGGCACAGAGGAGGGCCCACAGTGCTCGGAGGAAGGAGAGTTCTGATCTCACACAAACTAAATAGCGTAGTGACAGCGGCAGGCGAGCAGATGATTTGAGATCTTGGTTTGTCAAAATGCTTTCTAATAATAGTTTGGACTCCTTAGAGTTTCGATTTTGCCTGTAATTTTTTTTTATTTATTTAAAAAAATTTTTTTGAGGAAGATCAGCCCTGAGCTACCAATCCTGCTGCCAATCCTCCTCCTTTTGCTGAGGAAGACTGGCCCTGAGCTAACATCCGTGCTCATCTTCCTCTACTTTATATGTGGGACGCCTACCACAGCATGGCTTGCCAAGTGGTGCCATGTCTACACCCGGGATTCGAACTGGCGAACCCCAGGCTGCCGGAGCAGGACGTGCAAACTTAACCACTGTGCCACCAGGCCTTCCCCTACCTGTAGTTATTTTAAATGTTTTGTATTCTGAGGTAGCGAGGTTTTATGAGTAATAATGGGAGTCAAGAGGCTTGGGGTCCCCTGAATGATCATGGGCCTTGGATAGTGTCCATCCTTGGGACTCTGTTTTCTTATGGGAAGAAAGGACGTTATGCTGGATGATCTGTAAGAGCCTTTCAGGGTCAGAAGCTGCAGTGTGAAGGTTCTGGAAGAAGAGAGGCTCTCTTAGCTTGATTGATATTTGTGCACTTCACGTTTTTGACAGGAAGAAGACCTGGTCAGGTGCCCAGTTTGTGTCAGAGCGGAGCAGCGTGTTGGTGTTTTTACCAGGTGAGTGTTGTACTTTTGTAACCTGGAATTATAATGCCCTGGACAGAGGCTGAGTCTTTGTCTAGCATAGGTTATGAAAAATGATATTTGCTGTTTGGGTTTATTCTTTCTAGACCCTAAGAATGTGAACAAATGTGATTTTCAGTTTGACTTCTTACTATAACTTTTACGTTACTTAAAGATTGATAATGAAGAGTTTAATTTTTTTGAAGGCAATCTTACCCTCTTCATAATTTTCAAGAAAAGACTTGACTTTGTTAAATTTGGTATTTCATGTATATGATTATAAATGGGAGGTAATTGGGGCCGGCCCCGTGGCTGAGTGGTTAAGTTTGCGCGCTCCACTTTGGCGTCCCAGGGTTTGTCTGGTTCGGATCCTGGGCGCAGACGTGGCACTGCTCGTCAGGCCTTGCTGAGGTGGTGTCCCACATGCCACAACTAGAAGGATCCACAACTGGAAAAAAAAATACAACTATGTACTGGAGGGATTTGGGGAGAAAAAGCAGGGGAAAAAAAAAAAGATTGGCAACAGTTGTTAGCTCAGGTGCCAGTTTTAAAAAAATAAAAAAATAAAAATTTTAAAAAAGTGAGATAATTGTCATAAATCTATTTTTAAAGCTTATTTAATAATATTAAATATTATTAAGTAATAGTGTTGTTATTATAATACCACAAGAATCATCAGAGTCCTCGAGTTCCTTTCTCACTGTTTGAGAAAATAGGCTCTTAAAATACTGGAAAAGATTAATTTACGTTAAATTGTTCTTTTTCTGAATGATTTTTTTGATGTTTTAAAAATCAAGTGGTATAGCTTAATGAAACATTATGACAGTACAAGTGTTTTTTGTTATTGGAAGGTAATATATGGAGCATGTGAGTGTTTGTGCTAATACTAATGGAGAACAAAAGGCATGAATAAGAATGTAACACATGAGTTTAACACTTTGATCATATTGTGCTTAGGTTGATATTGGTTAGTTTTGTATGCAGAAAACAACCATTCGCTGACAGTGGGGTGGAATTCCATTTGCCCCAATAAATATTTATCAAAAACTACTGTGCGCATGATGCCATATTAAGGAAAAAAGGACCAAAGCAGAGCTGTGGTGATACTAGCTCAAGGAGATACCTAAAATGAGATAAATCCTTTTTAAGTGCTAAACATTGCCCAGGTAAAATATGTGTAAGTGATATTTTACCGTGCAGTTTGTCTTTCTGTTATGTGCTTGTGTGAATTCAAGTTTGTTGTGTGTTTATTTCAGTAGGGGAGCTTTTGGGAATGGTTCTGTCTTAGTTTTCTAGGGCTGCTGTAACAAAGTGCTATGAACTGGAAGGCTTAGAACAACAGAAATGTGTTTTCTCACTGTTCTGGAGGCTAGAAGTTCAAAAGCCTGGTGTCAGCAGGGCCATGCTCCCTCTGTGGCTCTGGGGAGAGCCCTTCTTTGCCTCTTCCTGCCTTCTGGTGGTGGCCGTCAAGTTTTGGCCTTTCTTGGCTTGTGGCTGCATCACTTCCATCTCTGCCTCCATCATTACACACATTCTCTGTGCGTGTGTCTGTCTGTCTTCCCTTCTTCTTTAAAGGACACTGGTCCTATTAGATTAAAGGCCCATTCTGCTCCTGTGTGACCTCATCTTAACTGATGATGTCTGCAGTGACACTGTAAATAAAGTCACATTCTGAGTTACTGGGGTTAGGACTTCAACATCTTTTTGGGGGACACAGTTCAACCCATAACAGGTTCAAATACTGATGATTCAGGATGAGGCAAAGGCACTGCAAGCTTTCTATATCAATAAGCATTTTTTAAACCTAATGAAAAAAATTTAGCATATCTGTGTGACCAATACTTTCTTTTTCCTTTCTTTTTTTCTTCCCTGAGCTAACGTATGTGCCAGTTTTCCTCTGCTTTGCATGTGGGATGCTGCCATAGCATGGCTTGATGAGTGGTGTGTAGGTCCATGCCCAGGATCCAAACCCATGAACCCTGGGCCGCTGAAGTGGAGCAAGCGAACTTAACCACTATGCCACATGGCTGGCCCCTGTGACCAACACTTTTTATTTTTATTTATTTATTTATTTATTTATTTATTTTTTGGTGAGGAAGATTGGCCCTGAGCTAACATCTGTGGCCAATCTTACCCTTTTTGCTTGAGGAAGATTTCCCTGAGCTAACCTCTGTGCCAGTCTTCCTTCATTTTGTATGTGGGATGCTGCCACTGCATGGCTTGAGTGGTGCATAGGTCCATGCCCAGGATCTGAACCGGTGAACCCTGGGCTGCTGAAGTGAAATGTTTGAACTTAACCACTACGCCACTGGCCTGACCAATACTTTTTAAATGTTATTTTTTGGTTGTCAAATTTTGCATGCTCATTGTAGGAAATTTGGAAAATCAATGGGAAAAAAAGAGAAATGTAAAGTTACTCATGGCCACATTCACAGGCAGTCCCTGTTGTGGAGAGGAGAACTGACGCTGGAAGAATGTGGCTTTTCTCATGTTTCTGAGTTCCTAATGGTCAGTGTCATGGTACATGTTTACTTGTAATTCTGATATGCTTAGGTGAAGAGGATAAAAACATCAAATAAAATGAGTCGATAGGGCCTTTGGAAAAGATGTCATCTTAATTTAAAGGTTGCTTTTAGCAATAAATACAAATAAATCTATTTTTCCCCTCCATTGTTTTTTCTTCCCTAGGTCTAGGTGAAATAAACTATATGCATGAACTTCTCACAAACATGGTTCACAAAAGGTGTGTTTAAAATGATACAGCTAATTTTTCACTTATAAACCATTGTATGTTTCTGCCTTAAATAGTTTTAATTATCTCAATGAGCACTCACTCGTTTTTGTAAGTTCTCAGTATGTTTGTCCTTTATGGGTGTTTTACTTCATTAATCTGTTTCTAGGTTACAGGTCTATCCACTCCATTCCAGTGTGACTTTGGAGGAACAGAATAATGTGTTTTTAAGCCCGGTGCCTGGATACAGAAAGGTAGGAGAGCTGGGAGCAAGTTCTGAGCACTTTGGTTCACTTTCCTTCGAGACTTTTCTAATTAAAATGCTAACAATTCAGCTTATTTCTCCATGTATTCTGTAGCCAGTGGTTAGGCACCTAAACAAATGCTTGCCTGATGAGCCAGGTGTGTTATTTAGTTTTGTCTTTTATTCTGTAAATCAGTTTGCTCAGGTTTTATAATTTCCTCCACTTCAGGGCATTGTTGCAAGTGGATTTCAGTCCCTTTAACTCTGGCATTTCTCAAAGCACGGGGTTGTTCTAGTGTCCCTGGCCCGGCTCTGGAGACTGTGGCTAGGACCCACTTTCTTATTCCTGGTTTAGGAGGATTTCTTTAATCTCAGGTTGTACAGGAGCGATGGTATTGTCTTATCACAACTCTTCTGGAGCTGCTTGAGATGATCAGGGACCCCGAGTGTGCACCCCAGACCCCTGATTTCACTGAGAGTATTCCGAATCTCCAGGGGCAGCCAAGACCTTGCAGATCTCCCAGGGCAATGCCAGGCTACAGTGGAATTCCTCTGGACTTTAGCCTGGTTGTGCTTTTTGCTGCTGGTTAATTCCAGGACCCCCCTGAAACTACCCTGTCTGAGCTCAGGGAGACCCGTCTTTGCTGTTTCTTGCCTGTTCGTTTAAGCACCTGCTGTGTTGCACGTGCCTGTTTTTTTGTACATCAGGGGCTTCCTGTGGACCCCTGAGAGTCCACCAGGGAGAGGATGTCACTTGACACCGAGATGTAGGAGTTAAGAGCGTGCATGTGGAACTGGACAGGCGACTTAGGTCTCTGTCACCTGTAGTTGTGTGACTTTGAGCAAATGACTTTTCTAAGAATTTTATCATTTGAGAGTTGAATCAGTAGGTACTGTGCAGAGTGGTTAGGAAGCTTAATTATGGTGGTAGATGTCCGTACTTAAGTTGTAGCAGGGCTCCAGTGCCTGACGTGAAGTAGGTGTCCAAGGAAGGGCCGATAGTGCTACAGACGAGAGCTGGGCTCTGTGGGCTACCTGGTTCACGCCGGGAGCAGTTCTCAGCATTTTACGCTTGTTAACTCATACGATCTTCACAACAGCCCTGTTAGGATAGTTTGTTATGACCTCTATTTTACATGTGATAAAAATGAGGTCAGTACTTGGCCCCAGGTCCCACCCTGGTGTGGAGCAGGGTGGGATCCCAGCAAGCTTGGCTGGTGAGCCCAGGCTGCACTGCCTCCTCCTCAGGACCCTCCTGCCCCAGGACCCAGGACCCATGATCAGTTGTGACTTGTGTAAAGAATGAAACGACTGATTTCAAAGTTTGAGGCCAGTATTTACATTAAGAAACTTTTGAATAATTTTTGAGTTTGAGGTTTGTTTTTTAACTTTGCCTAATAATTTCCAGAATATAGTAAGAATATCAGGTTCTTTTTTTGATGTTTGATAGATTATTCTGTCCACCAACATTGCAGAGAGTTCTGTCACAGTTCCAGATGTCAAATATGGTAAGATGCCTCTCTGTTTTCCTCACCACATAAACTGTAGCATTTGTAGATGTATCTTCCCCTCCGGAATTGTTCTCCCCTCTCTTCCCCATCTCTCTCCTGTTTTGGAATAGAGAGTTTAGCAAAGTGGGTTCCTAGGCTTTCTCTTTTGCGTGTAGGTTTCCTTTTCTTCCTCTCAGCACACCACGTCACAGGGCAGCCCTCGGGCCAAGGTTGCTGTCAGGAAGTGTTGGGGGCACTTCAAGGGAGCTTGTGGGCAGGAGAGCTTTGGGGCTGCCCCAGGTGGAGTTCTGTGACTGGAGGGAGGCAGATAGCGGGGGGGGCAGCGTGGGGAATCTGTGTTAGGGAAGGTGGTTCAGAAGGATACCACGTCAACTCAGGAGGGAAGCCACTGCACCCTGGTCTGGGCTTCTATATGTGTGTCCTTTGTGATTGCTTTGTGAGATTGCTGTAGTGAGTTTTCTGAATTCACTAATTCCTATTTGTGCCAGGCACTGTTCTCAATGCTAGGAGTACAGTGTTGAATAAGACAAGGCCCCGTCCTCATGGTGACAACCTTCCGGTGGGAGACAGACAATTGGGTAAAAAAAAGTGTAATTTCTGGTAGAGAGAAATGTTATATAGGAAAATAAATCAGAGAAAGGGGTTTCCGTTACTAGGAAAAACGATCTTTTAGATAGGGTGATGTTTGAACAAGACTTGAGTGAGGAGTGAGCCACGGAGAGGTGTGGTTCCGGCAGAGGGAAGGGCTTTGAGGAGCAGCAAGGAGGCCGTGTGGCTGGCTGGGTAAACCAGGGGAAATGATGGTTAGTGTTTGCCTTTGTGCCAGGGAGTGTTCTCGGTGCCAGGGAAATAGCAGTAAACCCATCAGTCTTTGTTCTCATAACCCATGCAGCAGTGGGTTTTTGAAAGATAGACAATAAATAAGATAAATAAAAATATGTAATAAGTTATGGCATGGCTAAGAGAAGAAAGCAGGGGACTGTGGGTAGGGAGTGTTAGGGAAGGGCACCCGAAGAGATGGAGCTTCGTCTGTGGTCGGGGGAGTGAGTCACGCGCACATCTGGAGGAAGCCCTTCTGTGGAAGGAACAGAAAGTGCAGAGTCCCTAAGGCAAGAGCACAAACCAGCGAGGAGGCCAGGGGGCTGGGTGGGTGAGCAGAGGAGGCAGTTGCTTGGCAGGAAGCCAGGGAGGCAGGGCCTCCAGGGCATTGTAGACTCTGGCTTGGACTGTGTCCGATGGCGGACTCTTAGAGAGCTTTGAGACGGGAGTGATGGAACCCAGTGTTCATTCAACAGAATCACTCAGGGAAGAGACCAAAATGAGGCAAAGGGGAGAAGAAGGTGATGAGTTAGGAGGCTGTCACGGTAATTTGGGCAGGGATGGACGGTGGCTTAGAACAGGATGGTAGTGGCGGGAGAAATAAGGGTTTCAGTTTCTGGATAGAGTCTACAGGCGGAGCCCATGGGGATTGTCTGAGGAATCTGGTACAGGGATTGTGAGAGGCATATCAAGGTTGACTCCCAGGACGTGTGGCCTGAGAACTGGAAGAATGGAGTCCCCTGTGAGATGGTGAAGACGGGGGTGGGGTGGGAGCAGGGCAGATGAAGAGCTTGGATTTGGACGTGGAAGTTTGAGACACCAGCTAGATGTCCAGGGGGAGATGTTGAGGGTGCAGTTGGCTGTGTGAGCCTGGAGGCCAGGGCAGAGGAGCAACCTGGAGTGGTCAGTGGATGACAGAGCTCTGCAGTGAGTGCACGCAGGGAAGGCAGTTCTGCTGTTTAAAGTTGGGAGATAAAGAGGAGCTGCAGAGGGGCAGCCAATGAAGTCCTAGAAAACAAATTAGAAAGCATTTTGTGGAGGATGGGGTGAACAAGTATGTCATGCTGATGTTAAGTCAAGTTTGAGGAAGCCTGAAAACTGGCCGTGGGAATTAGCAACATCGACATCATCAGTGACCTTGACAAGAGCAGTTTTGGTGAGGCAAAGCCTGCTTGGAATGGGTTCCAGAAGGAATAGGAGAGCAGTTGGAGACAGTGAAGTCAGACAACACTCTTAAGGCTTTTGTTGTAAGGGGGAGCAGAGAAATGGGGCAGTAGCCGAAGGGAAGGTGGGGCCAAGAGAGCATTTTTCCCGGACAGGAGACCCAACAGCACTTTTGTTGAGTGATGGGAAGGGTGCAGAGAGGATGATGCAGGAGAGCAGGCCTGATTGCTGCAGCCTTGTCCTTGGGAAGGAGAGAGGGGGTGTGACAGAGGGTGCCAGGAGAGGGGTTGGCAAGGGAGTTCAAGGTACATGCAAGAAGTGATTAAAATGATGGATCATGGACCTGTGGTTTGGTCAGGAGGGAAGTGAGGCTGTGGGGCGAAGTGGTGAGGGGCAGTTAGCAGGTCCTAAGATGGACAGATTGTAGGTCCATCTGTAGAGATTAAGGATTGCTGGGGTAGGTTACCAGACAGGGAGACGGACGCTTGAATTGAGAGGGAGGAGGGGTTGCTGCCACTGGTAATGACAGTGTCCGGTATGGAAGGAGATGGTGACACAGGGTGGAAGAGGAGATCATTGGAGGAGAGGAGTTCATGGAACTGAGAGCCTGGATGTTGCCAGCATTGTTTTCGTGGGTTCTGAAATTACCCACAAAATTATGGTGTTGGAGAGCATCAGAGGGCTGGGGAGCCAGGAAGGAGGGGGTGCTCATGGTGGCCTAGTTAGTGAGCAGGAGGTTTTCCAGGAGGGAAGTGGCAGTGAGGAGCCAGGCGGACGCCTGCTCCTCCTTCAGGCTCAGTGTGGGAGGTTTGCACCCCCGCCTGCAGAACGCAGCCTGCTTTCCCTGTCAGGATGGGGGGACGTGTCCAGAGAAGAGCTGCAGGGGCTGCTGTCATCTGGGTTTTACAAAGGAGGACACTGCAGCACCAAGAAACTGAGCAGCTCCCCCACCCCGGGGTTGTATCCCAGTGATGATCCTCCTATGGGTGCAGTCAGATGGGCTCTTCTTATGACATGTCAGATCTTACAGGGAATACCTTCTTTACACCCAAAGACTCCGGTCCTTAGAAGAAACAATGTGACCACAGCCTCCCTGTCCTGGGCAGTAAGGAATGGCCAGTGCATTTCCAGAGGCTTCTGTGTGTGCACTGATTCTAAAGGCTGCATGTTTCGTATTGTTTTATCACTATGCCTTGTGATTATTACTCAATGATTTCTTGTTAGCATGGTGTTTACATTCCTTTTTTTAAATGACAGTTATAGATTTTTGTTTGACTAGAACTCTGGTTTGTGATGAAGATACAAATTATCAGAGTCTGCGATTGAGTTGGGCCTCTAAAACCAGTTGTAATCAGAGAAAAGGTAAGGCATTTGTGTTCCAGCATGAGAATGAGTCAGTGGCACATTCCAATGTCTTTTTAAAATTTTTGTGTTTTTGTGTTTTTACTCTTATTCAGATATTTCGTTTATTGGCACCAGTTTTAAGTTTTAAGCAACATCATCTCATATTATTAGATTCTCCATTTAAATCCATGGTTCTCTCATCTATTGAATTAGGTGACAATCTTTGTACATATGGATAAGCCTCCTATCATCTCAACACTATCATTTTTCACAACGAATTTAAAAAATTTTTGGTGAATAGTTATGGAAGCGAAGTGGATCACTTTATTAATTTTTGATAATGTTTCCTCTGACTTCTCTCCAAATTTCGGTAGGGTTATTTTTCCTAAACTGGCTCCATGGAGGGTACAGCATCTGCTGCGAGCTGCACATGTTGTTTCAGTGGGGAGACGGAGGCATGGAGCCGTTTGTCGGGCTGGGGGCTTTGGCCACAGTGGAGGGGCAGTCATGACATACTCAGTCACTTGTCAGGGACTGGCTCCAGGGGACGGTGTTCTTGGTGTGGACGAGACGTGGCTTGTGCTTTGTTAGAGAACCTTTTGGGGAGTTTGGGTGAAGGACCATTCCAAGAACACCTGTTGGGCAGTAAAGCTGCTGCATCCGAAATAGGATAAAGGCAGCATTCCATGGCTGCTTCCCACGTGCCAGGCGCAGATCTGAGTACGGTTCGTGCACTCCCTCATTTAGTCCTCAGCACCACCCTGTGAGGCAGAGCACTGGTAATAGCCTCATTTTTCAATCCTGTAGCCAAGATTCGGAGAAGTGACCTGCTCAGCTAGTACTGGAAAGTGAGACTGGGGTTGGAATCCAGAAATCTGGCTACAGGCCACATTCTTTATTTTTTTGTGTGTGAGGAAGATTGTCGCTGAGCTAACATCTGTTGCCAGTCTTCCTCTTTTTGCTTGAGGAAGATTGTTGCTGAACTAACATCTGTGCCAGTCTTCCCCTATGTTATGTGGGACGCTGCCACAGCGTGGCTTGACCAGTGGTGCTAAGTCCATGCCTGGGATCCAAACCTGCAAACTCTGGGCCACTGAAGCGGAGCATGCAAACTTAACCACTGTGCCACTGGCCCAGCACCCTGCGTTCTTAACCACTTTACTCTCTTCCTCTCTTGAAATGAATTCCTAGAGAGGGATTAAGAGAGAATGACTAAGTGGTTATTAAAACATGGTCGTGAAGAGCTTCTCATCACTTTGGAAGAACCTTATGTTGAGTTATTATGTTATAAAGTTGAGTGAAAAAAGGATATTAAACTGTAATCACCTCACTGTGTTTAACCTTCCCCACCCAAAAAACCCTGCAAAATCAAAAACTATGCTTAGAAAAAATGATGAGAAATAAATTTTTGAAAATATTAAATGTGATGTCTTTGGGTCAGTCTTGAGGTTATAGTAGTTTCATCCTTTGTCAGTGTTTTTGAATGCTCAAATATCTGTAATAGAAAAATCTTCTCCTACAGGAAGTTGCGAAAGTAGTCGTACTTAGAGTCCCTCAAACCCTTAGCCGGTGTCCCCCAGCTTGTCAGTGGTGACATCTTAGGTAACCATAGTACAGTGTCAGAACCACCAGTTGACGTCAGTACAATACATAGACCACAGACCTTGATCACTTTCACAGTTTCTCACACGCTCCTGTGTGTGTTTCTGTGCAGTTTGATCCCTTGTGTAGCTTGACGTAACCACCACGATCAGAATACAGAACTGGTCCACCGCCTCGAAGGAACTGCCTGGTGCTGCCCCTTTGTAGTCATATCACTCCCCCAAAACTGCTCTCTCTGTCAACAGCTAATCTGTCCTTCATAGTTTTGTCGTTTTGAGAATGTTGTACAAATGGAATGATAAAGCGTGCAGCCTTTTGAGATGGGCTTTCTTCACTCGGCATGAGTCCTTGAGAGCCGTCCAAGTGTCACTAGTTCCTTCCTTTTTGTTGCTGAATCCCATTGTACCATTCACCTGTTGAAGGACATTTGAGTTGTTTCTAGTTGTTGGTGATTACGAATAAAACCACTGTGAATATTGATATACAGATATTTCATTTCTTTGGGATAAAAGCCCAGGAAGGCAATTGCTGGGTGCTATGGTAAGTATATGCTTAGTTTTATAAGAAACTGCCCCAGACTGTTTCCATGGTGGCTGTACCATTTTATGCTCATACTAGCAACGTATGCGATCCCTTTGCTCCACACCCTTGCCAGCATTTGGTGTTACCGCTGTTTGTTACTTTACCCATTCTAAAAGTATATAATAATATCTCATTGTGATTTTAACTGGCATTTTCTTAATAGCTACTGAGATTGAATATCCTTTCCTGTGCTTTTTTGCCATCTGTATCTCTTCAGTGAGATGTCTGTTCAGTCTTTTGTCCTTTTTGTAACTGGATTGTTTGTATTTTTACGTGAGTTTTGAGAGTTTGTATAACCTAGATACTACTCCTTTGTTAGATATGTGGTTTGCAAATATTGTCTCCTAGTCTGTAGATTGTCTTTTCATTCTCTTAACAGTCTTTCATAGAGAAAAAGTTGTAAATTTTGATGAGGTCTGATTTATCAGTTTTTCCTTTTGTGGTTCGTGCTTTTGGTGTCATATGTGAGAACTCTTCACCTAGCCCTGGGTTGAAAAGATTTTTCTCCTGTGTTTTCTTCAAAAAAAGGTTCATAGCTTTGTTTTGCATTTACGTCAGTGGTGTGTTTGAATTACTTTTTGTAGAAGGTGTGAGGTTTGGATCGAGGTTCATTTCTTTGCCTGTAGATGTCCAGTTGGTTCAGCACCATTGTACCCCTTCCACTGAGTGGCTTCTCTGCCTTTGTGAAACATCACTTGACTACACGTGGGCAGGTCTGTTTCTGGGTTCTTTATTATGTTCTGTCATCTACATGTCTTTCCTTCCCCCAACACCACATTTTCTGGATTACTACATAATAAGACTTACCATAGAACAGACTGAGTCCTCTCACTTTCCTCTTCATTTTCAAGATTGTTTTAGCTATTCTACTGTGCCTTTCCATAGACGTTTTGGAATAAGCTTGTCTGTTTCTACAAAAAGTCTCCCTGTGATTTTGATGGGAACCGTGTTCAACCTGTGGATCAGTTTGTGGAGAACTGATCCTTTGCCGTGTTGTCTTCCGATCCTGAACACAGTATGTGTCTCCGTTTATTTGGGCTGTCTTTGATTTCTTTAATCAGCTTTGTGTTGTTTTCAGCATACAGATCCTGTGCATGTTTTGTTGGATTTACCCCCAAGTATTTAATTTTATTTGGAGTGATTGTAAATCACATTGCATTTTAAATTTCGGTTTCCACATCTTCGTTACTAGTATGTAGAAATGTGATTGATTTTTGTGTGTTGATCTTGCATCCTGTGACTGCTGAATTCACTAATTAGTTCTAGGAGTTGTTTTTGGTTTTGTTTTTTGTCCTTACTTTGGGATTTTCTACTTAGACAGTCCTGTCATTTGCAGATAAGGTGGGGGATGGTGGTGGAGGAAGGGGGGCGGGGGTGGAAGGGAGCAGGAGCCCAGACTCCACAGGTGGGGAAGGAAACACTTCCCTGGGCTGCCTCGTTTTTTCAAAGCTGTCTGTTTATTAAGGACACCCCCTGTCCCCCACTCTCTCTCCTTAGGAGATCGTATCACGTTTGCGGTAAAGGAGTTTCTACTCCACAAGCGATACAGCCCTAAGAGAAGGACTGTTTATATGCTGGTCTCCATGGACCAGGCCTGGTTCTGAGCTCTTTGCATGTAATTACTCCTTTAGTACATACTTTAGTAGGAAGCAGCTGTCTTGAAGGATGTCTTTGCAGAGGCATTAGGGTGGACAGAAGCGGTGAAAAGCTTAGGAGGCTATGACAGCCTCCTGCACGTCTCACTGCACAGCTATTTTCCTGGGGACCGCAGCTTCTTTTGGCGACTTCAGTACTTTTGTTTGGTGACCTCAATGATTTTACTAGTATGAACTATACATTTGCAGGAAATGTGTGGTATTTAAAATGTTTTAATTTTCATTGCATTTTGGGGCCAAGGTTATTTTCTTTAGAAATACCCGTTGGATTTAATACTATAGATCACTGAGTAGATGTCAGCACTTAATCTGTATGTATGAGATGACTTCTAACATTAATTCTAAAGGTTTTACTGACCTGGTCTGGTAGAAGATAATGAAAGTTTTTCTTAATATTTAATGGTTATTCTTAAATAAATCTTTATGCTAATATTAAAGTAATTAATGCCAGATGCTGTTTGAACGTTTCTCCTTTGAAGGCCGTGCTGGACGAGTGTCTAAAGGTTACTGTTATAGACTGATACACAAGGATTTCTGGGACAACTCCATTCCTGACCATGTGGTTCCGGAGATGTTGGTAATACACTCTGGTCATTTTCAAAGTTTATTTTTCATAGACAAGAGTTTTACTGAACAGTCTAAGTAATACAGTTTTAAGTGTTATGTGATTTTGATTCCAGAAAGATCATTGTGTGACCAAATTAGTCTTTAGCCACAGTAGCAGTATTAAGCACGTACCCTTTATTAAGCACCAGGTACTCTACCGGGGGCTCCCCACACATTTTAAGTGTTTCCTGAGAGCAGTGCTTCCTGGTGTCTCTTGGCTCCGTAATAGGATGGTCCTTAAATGCTGCTGCTCTCTGTTTCCTTTTATGAGTCATAATTGTGGATCTGGCTTTTCTGTCCTCTTTCTCTCTCCCCTTCTTTCTCTCCCTCCTGTTTCTGCCCTCTCTTTCTCTCCTTTCTCCCTTGTCCGCTCTTCGCTGCTTCATCTTTCTCTTCTTTCCTCTCTCCCCAGTCTCTCTCCCCCTTCTCTCTCCCCCTTCTCTCTCTCTCTCTCCTTTCTCCTTCTCTTCCTCTTTCTCAATCCTCTAGTTTTCTTCCTCTTTCTCTCCTCCTCTTTTCTGCTTCTCTCTCTCTAAAGTACTGCTCATGGGAATGGGTTAATTGATTTAGTTATTTTATTATTTCTAAATTTAAGTTTTGTTCTTTCAGCGTTGTCCATTAGGAAGCACAATATTGAAAGTGAAGTTACTTGACATGGGCGAACCAAGAGCTCTGTTGGCCACTGCCCTTTCTCCGCCTAGTCTGAGTGACATTGAACGTACCATCCTTCTACTAAAGGAGGTAGGCCTGTCTGATATTTTCCAGTATTGGCAAAAGCCAAGATTTTTTGGGTAAATTTTAAAACTTTTAAAATGTGGGTATCTTTAAGGTATTTTGACTGTTGTAAATGATCAGCATTTGCTTGAAAAAGCATGTATAATTATGACTAAGTGTTGATTCCAGAGTCCATACATGTTGTTTATACCAGCTTTGTTAGCTGTCTTGCTGAAACTTCTGCTCTCTCACGTCTGCATTGCTTCTCCCCATGCCACCTCCCTTCCCCGCTTGCTGTTTGTTGGCACAGTTGAGCAGCGCTGGGATGAGAAACAGCATCAATATACTTAATGGTTATTCTTAAATATATCTTTATGCGAATGTTAAAGTAGTTAGTGCCAGATGGTGTTTGATTGTTTCTCCTTGGAAGGCGGTGCTGGACTACTGTCTGAAGTGTGCTGTTCTGGGACGACTCCACCCTGAGCATGTTCTCCTGCTGTTGCTCCCTCAGTCTTCTCCTCACTTTCCCTTGAATGCTGTTCCTCACCCTCATTCTAGCTTTTTCCTTTTGTTGCTGGAAACTCTGCTCTGCCTACTTTGAATTCTACACCCGACTTGTGCTCGGCTCCTGCTATTTGCAGCCAGTGCCTGGCACACGCTGCATCCTGGTCTACATACTGTTGGTTGGGGTGATGGACCTTCTGCTTCTGCCCTTGAGATTGGGGTGCCTCGTGTTTTACCTTTATTTTGACACCTGCGTGGGTTTCCTCGAAATACACTTTGTCAGGTTAAGGAAGTTTTTTTCCATACACAGTTTAGTACATTTTGTTGTGAGTGACCATCGTGGTATTGCAGTTGGATCTTTGGTTTAGTATTGCGCATGCCGTATTTGTTATTGTGAGTTAAGTAGACCTTTGTGGAGGTATCTTTGAGGGTTATCTACAGTAGCATCATTTTTAAAAAATACTAGAATGTGTTTTAAAATCCCAAAAAGCAAATTAAAAAAAATTTTTTGGTAGCATCAATCTTTCATAAGTCGACTTAGATGTCTTTTAGAACTTTAGTCACCAAAATTTGGTCTTCATTTCCTCTATTAGACTCCCTGATTTAAGGGAAAAAAGAGTTGAATAAATCAGCACTTGCTAATAGTACCATTTATTTTCTAAAGGTTGGAGCACTTGCAGTGAGCGGGCAGAGAGAAGATGAAAACCCCCATGATGGTGAACTGACCTTCTTAGGAAGAGTTTTAGCCCAGCTTCCTGTTAATCAGCAGCTTGGCAAACTCATCGTCCTCGGACATGTGTTTGGATGTCTAGATGAATGTCTGATCATAGGTAAGTGCGACAACAAAGAAAGAGCAGTGGAAAGCTGTGGTAATGCCCCTCTGATAATCTCACGTTCTCTTCTTTTTTTCTGTTGTTAGCTGCAGCTCTTTCTTTGAAGAATTTTTTTGCAATGCCTTTTAGGCAGCATCTCGATGGATATAGGTATTTAACATTCATATTTTAAAAAGTCACTTTATTTTAATGGTAGTGAGTGACACTCTTTGTTATCTGTTTATAGGAACAAGGTGAATTTCTCTGGCAATAGTAAGAGTGACTGTATTGCACTTATTGAGGCATTTAAAGTAAGTTTTCTCCGTGCCAGCTACGAATGCAGCTACCGCAGATTGTTAGTACAGTTTCGTACCATACACCTTTCTCTAGGGAAAGTATTGTTAGGGTAATTGACGTCCAACATCAAATAAACTGTGTTGGAATGAGTAGATGGGGGTGGGAGTCCAGTTTTATGAAGTTGATTGAAAAACTTGAATTTGTAAATTTTCTGTGGCAAAATGTGTTGAAATTGGACTTAAAAAATTTAGTTAGCGGGGCTGGCCCCGTGTCCGAGTGGTTAAGTTCGTGCCCTCCGCTGTAGGCGGTTCGAATCCTGGGCCCGGACATGGCACTGCTCATCAGACCATGCTGAGGTAGCGTCCCACATGCCACAACTAGAAGGACCCACAACGAAGAATATACAACTATGTACCGGGGGGCTTTGGGGAGAAAAAGGAAAAAAAAATAAAATCTTTAAAAAAAAAAAAATTTAGTTAGCCAGTGAAGTCTTTTGACACTCTGGGTCATTTGTTTTTAGACTTGGCAGACCTGCAGACAGAGAGGAGAGCTGCGGCATCCAAAGGTTGGTTAGCTGTTTCTAGACGCTGCGGGAAGATTCCCGAGGCTTCTCCAGCAGCCTGATTGTGGCGTGTGGAACATGATAGCGCTAAGCCTGAGCTGAGGGCCCTGCAGACAGTCCTCAAAGGACTGCCCTCAGAGAGTGGCAGGCCATAACAGTGATGGGCTAGTCCTTGGCAACGGCTTGCATGCCTGCCTTTTGCTGTAGTCGCTTTCCAGAGCCCACTCCCCGGGTCTGCTGCTTGTACAGCCTTGCGTAGTGTGGTCCTCCTGTAGCGTCAGAGCCTGTCCAGCCGGGAGTGCTCAGTGCCTGTGCAGATGTGCCTGCAGGTGTTGGTTCAAAACTGAGAACCCTGAAGCCTCTGCTTTTCCTGTTTTTGGCTAAGTTGTAGATAATATTATGGGCTTAAAAGAACTCAACCTGTTAGCCTTAATTTTTTTTTGGTCAGATTTTGTTGTTGTTCTAAACTGATTGGCTTCAAAAGACTGCTGATAGGTCTGTGTGTTTAAATGTGCCGTGCCTAGATGCATTCTTAAAATAACTGTGAGTTACCCATTAAAGCTACCTTTTAAACAGTCAGCCATTTTATTTTTCTTGCTGGTATATATTGTTTTGATATATATTTTTGGGTGAGATATATATATTATAGTAGCCAAATTAGCTCTGAATTGTTCCATTAATATTGAATATTATACTTTTATGTATTTAAAGGATGAGCTTGACTGGGGATGGTTAAATTACATTCAAATCAAGAGAATTAGAGAGGTAAGTTGTAAATTCTTTGGATGCAAATAGAGATGACTTATGAAATGTTTATCAAGCACCAACAATACACAGGGTAGTAATGAGTATTACAATAAGTACATCTTCCACTTCCAGCTTTAGTAGAATTTATATATTTATAATATTATTTATATAATGATTTATAAATGTATTTATAGTTTATGATATATGATACATAAACATAATTTATATTATGTATAATTATATATTTTAATATAATATATAATTATATACAATTTTAACTAATATTCTTTTTTTAATTGAGGTAACATTGATTTATAACATTGTATAAATTTTATCATTATATTTCACCTTCTGTACAGATGACGTCATATTCACCACCAAAAGTCTAGCTGCCATTTGTCATCATACATATGTACCCCATTACCCCCTTTGCCCTCCCCCATCCCCTTCCCCTCTGGTAACCACCAGTCTGTTCTCTGTATGTATATGTGTGTTTGTTTATCTTCCACATATGAGTGAAATCATACGGTGTTTGTCTGCCTCTGTCTGACTTATCTTGCTTAGCATAGTACCCTCAAGGACCATCTATGTTGTTGCAAATGGCAAAATTTTGTCTTTTTTTTATGGCTGAGTAGAATTCCGTTACATACACCACATCTTCTTTATCCATTCATCCATTGATGGGCATTTAGGTTGTTTCCAAGTCTTGGCTATTGTGAATAATGCTGCAGTGAACATAGGGGTGCATAGATCTTTTCAAATTAGTATTTTCATGTTCTTTGGATAAGCACCCAGCAGTGGAATTGCTGGATCTTATGGTAGTCCTTTTCTTTTTTTTTTGCTGAGGAAGATTAGCCCTGAGCTAACATCTGCTGCCAATCCTCCTCTTTTTGCTGAGGAAGACTGGGCCTGAGCTCACATCTGTGCCCATCTTCCTCTGCTTTATATGTGGGACACCTACCACAGCATGGCTGGCCAGGCGGTGCCATGTCTACACCGGGGATCTGAACTGGTGAACTCTGGGCCGCTGAAGCAGAATGTGCGCACTTAACTGCTGCACCACTGGGCCAGCCCCCACAACTGATTTTTGTGTGTTCATTTTATACCCTGAAACTTTGCTGTATTTGTTAATTATTTCTAATAATTTTTTGGTGGATTCTTTAGGATTTTCTATATATAAAATCATGTCATCTGCAAATAGTAACAGTTTCACTTCTTCCTTTCCAATTTGGATCCCTTTTATTTGTTTTTCTTGCCTAGTTGCTCTGGCTAGGGCTTCCAGTACTGTGTTGAATAAGAGGGGTCAGAGTGGGCATCTTCACTTGTTCCTGTTCTTAGAGGAATAGCTTTCAGTTTTGCACCATTGAATATGATGTTAGCTGTGGTTTTGTCTTATATGGTCTTTATTATGTTGAGGCACTTTCCTTCTATACCTATTTTATTGAGAGTTTTTATTATAAATGGATGCTGAGTCTTATTAAATGCTTTCTCTGCTTGTATTAAGATGATCATGTGATTTTTATTCTTCATTTTGTTAATATGGTGCATGGTGTTGATTGATTTGTGGATGTTGATCCATCCTTGCATCCCTGGAATAAATCTCACTTGTTGTAGTGTATGCTCCTTTTAATATATTGTATTTTTTTTTAAGGTTTTATTTTTCCTTTTTCTCCCCAAAGCCCCCTGGTACCTAGTTGTGTATTTTTAGTTGTGGGTCCTTCTAGTTGTGGCATGTGGGATGATGCCTCAGCGTGGCTTGATGAGTGGTGCCATGTCTGCACCCAGGATCCGAACTGGCGAAACCCTGGGCCGCCAAAGAGGAGCGTGAGAACTTAACTACTTGGCCACGGGGCCAGCCCCTATTGTTGTATTTGATTTGCTAGTATTTTGTTGAGGATTTTTGCATCTGTGTTCATCAGTGATATTGGCCTGTGATTTTTTGAGTGTGTCATCCTTGTCTGGTTTTGGTATCAGGGTAATGTTGGCTTCATAAAATGAGTTAGGGAGTGTTCCCTCCTGTTTAATTTTTTGGAAAAGTTTGAGAAGGATAGGTATTAAATCTTCTTTGAATGCTGTTTGAATGTTTAGAATTCACCAGAGAAGCCATCTGGTTCTCCAGTGTTGTTTTTTGGGAGGTTTTTGGTTACTGTTTCAATCTCCTTACTAGTGATGGATCTATTCAGATTCTCTATTTCTTCTTGATTCAGTTTTGGAAGATTGTATGATTCTAGGAATTTTATCTGTTTCTTGTAGGTTATCCACTTTGTTGGTGTATAGCTTCTCATAGTATTCTGTTACAATCCTTTGTATTTTGGTGGTATGCATTGTAATTTCTCCGGTTTCATTTCTGATTTTGTTTATTCAAGCCTTCTTTTTTTTTTTTTTCTTAGTCTGGCTAAGGTTTTGTCAATTTTGCTTCTCGTTTCAAAGAACTAGCTCTTAGTTTCATTGATCCTTTTTACTGTCTTTTTAGTCTCTATTTTATTTATTTCCATTGATTTTTATTATTTCCTTCCTTCTGCTGATTTTGGGCTTCATTTGTTCTTCTCTTTCTATTTCCTTTAGGTGTATTTTTAGGTTGTTTGAGATTTTTCTTGTTTCTTAGGGTAGGCTTGTATTACTATAAACTTCCCTCTTAGTATTGCTTTTGCTCCATCCCTTAGATTTTGGTATGTTGTGTTTTCATTTTCATTTGTCTCCAGGTATTATTTAATTTCTCCTTTGATTTCTTCATTGATCCAACAGTTGTTCAGTAGCATGTTGTTTAGTCTCCACATATTTGTGACTTTTCCAGCCTTCTTCTTGTAGTTGATTTCTAGTTTCATACCATTGTTGTCAGAAAAGATGCTTCATATGATTTCAGTCTTCTTAAATTTATTGAGACTTGTTTTGTTTCCCAATATATGGTCTGTCTTTGAGAATGTTCCATGTGCACTTGAGAAGAATGTGTATTCTGCTGCTTTTGGATGGAATATTCTATTTATATCTATTAAGTTTGTCTGGTTTCGTGTTTCATTTAAGGCCTGTGCTTCCTTGTTGACGTTCTGTTGGGTGGTCCATCCGTTGATGTGAGTGGAGTGTTGAAAAGTCCCCTGCTGTTACTGTGTTGCTGTCCATTTCTTCTTTAGGCTCTTAATAATTACTTTATATACTTTGCTCCTATGGTAGGTGCCTATATTAATACATGTTATGTCTTCTTGATGGATTGTCCCCTTTATCATTGTATAATGTCTATCTTTGTCTCTTATCTTTTCTGTCTTGAAGTCTATTTTGTCTGATATGAGTATGGCTACACCTGCTGTCTTTTGGTTGCCATTAGCTTGGAGTATGGTCTTCCATGCCTTCACCCTGAGCCTGTGTTTGTCTTTAGAGCTGAGATGGGTCTCCTGGAGGCAGCATATTTTTGGGTCTTTTGATTTAATCCATCCTGCCACACTGTGTCTTTTCTTCTTAAGTGGCATATGCAGGAAGGACTTTCTTTTTTTTTTTTTGCAGGGCAAGATTCACCCTAAGCTACCATCTGTTGCCAGTTTTCCTCTGTTTTTTTCCTTCTTTTACCCCGGTGTCCCTGCCGCCCCCCCCGCCCCCGGCCAAAGCCCCAGTACATAGTTGTGTATAGTTCTAAGTTCTGGTTCACGAGTGGCGTGGTTCTGCACCCAGGAACTGAACGTGGGCCACCAAAGTGCAGCGCGCTGAACTTTAACTGGTAGGCCATCAGGGCTGACTCCACTCTGTGTCTTTTGATTGGTGAAATCAATGCATTTACATTTAGGATGATTATTGGTATATGAGGGCTTAATACTGCCATTTTATCTTTTGTTTTCTGGTTGCTTTGTATTTCTCTTGTTCCTTTTTCCTTGTGTTTCTGTCTGCCATTTCACTTTGGTGGGTTTCTGTGATATGTTTCTCGGTTTCCTCTTTTTTTTTTTTTTAAATGTTTTTTCACTCTGCTCTGAGTTTCTGTTTTGTGGTTGCTGTGTGGTTTATATAAAACGTCTCATAGGTGAGATAGTCTTTTTTCTGCTGATAGCCCGTTATCTCCATTTGCCTGTGCAGATTCCTCTCCCCTTCTGTGTTTCTGTTGTCACCAGTTATCTCTTTTTGTATTGTGGATTCATTACCAAATTGACGTGGCTGTATTTATTTTAATGTTTCCTTTCCTTTTAACCTTTATGTTATAATTAAGTGTATACTATCCTGTTCTGATACAGATTTACAATTTCCTGATTCTGTCTATCTGTTTATCACCTCGCTCAAAGCTTTGTATGCCTTTGCCTTTTTGTTTCAGATAGGAGAGCTCCTTTCAACATATCTTGTAAGGCAGGTCTATATTTATATATTTATGGTTTCAAAAGTGATCACATCATCTTCTCATTCTGAATATTGTGTACTTGTATTCTCTCTTTGGTTCTTGATTATATTTGTGTTCGGGGGGTCCCAAGACCACCTTTAGGTTCAGTGATTGACTAGGATTCACAGAATTCAGAAAAGCTGTTATGCTCCTGGTTATGGTTTATACAGCTAAAGGATACAGATTACAGTTAACAAGGGAAAAGGTACGTGAGAGAGGTGCAGAAGAGACAGGGTGTAAGCTTTCACCTTGTCTCCTCCCAGTGGAGTCTAACAGGTGCGAAGAATTCCCCCAGCAACGATGTGTGACAGCAGGCGTGAAGTATTGCCAGGCAGGAGGCTTACCCAAGCCTTGGTGTCAGAGTTTTATTGAGGGTTGGTTACATAGTCAGGGGTACATGTGTGGCTGACCTTAGTCACTTAGTTTTAACCCCTCCAGAGGTCACATCAATATTGCATGGCCCGAGGCCCCCACCATACGTAGATCACATTGCCACCATAAGCTATTTCTCATGACCAAGGCCTCAGGTAAACAAAGACACTCTTATGATTCAAGATATTCCAAGGGCTTAGAGGTGACCTTCCAGAAATCAAATCTTTCTTTGAAAGGTGCAGGGTGTGGACAGCCCAGGCCTGCTGAATTAGTCTTTTACTGCATGATTTGCAAGATGCTTAATCTGTTTTATTTTATTTTCAGAGAACTTACTCTTGGTTTGATTTGTTATTTTACTGTGTAGGTGTTTTTTTTCGGGGGGGGGGGGAATTGATTGAGTTTTGCTTTTTCCTATTAATTTAGTTCTTCTCTGTCTCTTGGTTTACTTTTTTAGTCTTGCTGAGATGAGAATTTAATTCATTAATACTTTAAATCTTTTAAATAAAGGCATTTAAAGCTGTGAATTTTCTTGTGTGTACAGTTTGGGCCACATCCCATTGATTTTTGACGTGTAGGGATCTCGTTGTTATCCCTGTCTGTAACTTTTTTTTACTGTTGGTTTCCTCCTTGACTCGAGAGTTTTTTGTTTTCTTTTTTTTTTTTTGGAGGAAGATTAGCCCTGAGCTAACTACTGCCAGTCCTCCTCCTTTTTGCTGAGGAAGCCTGGCCCTGAGCTAACATCTGTGCCCATCTTCCTCTACTTTATATATGGGACGCCTACCACAGCATGGCATGCCAAGTGGTGCCATGTCTGCACCCGGGATCCGAACCAGTGAACCCCGGGCTGCTGAGAAGGGGAACATGCAAACTTAACCGCTGTACCACCGGGCCAGCCCCTCGAGAGTTTTTTGGAAGAGTATTTGAGTTCTCAGGTAGAAAGAAATATTTTTGGATAACTTGTTTTGTTGTTAATTTCTAATTATATCTCATTTTGGTCAGAGAAAGTGACTTACATAATTTTAAATTGATTTCTGATTAGAGAACTTATCTGGACCAAAGTCTTATAAAAAAGATAGCAGTCATATGGAAATGAATAGGCTAATGTGCCCGTGGACTGGGCCCTTCCTTCCCTGTCCCCAGGCTTTTCTGTCCTCCTCACAGGGCCTGGCTGTTAAGGTTTTCTGTCCTTCCAGTTCTTTTTACTTGTGTTTTTCCAGTTATGTTCACCTGTGGTTTGTGTGGTTTTTTACTTTTTGTAATTTATTGAGATAATTTTGTGGTAAGTTAATTTATGATGAGTTCATAGGTATTTGGAATGTGTATTCTCATGTGTGTGTACATTTGAAGTTGGGTATTCTGTGTGAATGATTTTTATTGCAACTGGGTGTTTGTTTTGTTCAGGGCGACTGTTTATCCTAACGTCATTTGGCTTATTTTTAATCACAAAAGCAGTACATGTTCCTGGCAGAGGTTTTGGAAGTGTTTAAAGGACTTAAGGCAAAGGATGTGGTCATGGTCACCTCTTCTGATACCCATAGGTGATTGTGGTGGGTGTTTGCGGGGCTTTCAACAGGGGTCGTTGTGTGTTTATAAATTGGGATCATGAAGCGTATACGGTTTTGTGTCCTGGTATTTTCTGTTAGTATTGTATTGAGCATCCTTTCCATTCTTTATTAATTTTTAATAGATGATTCTTAATAGCTGCTGTGTTTCATCCCATAGATGTATTAATACTTTTCCCATTGTGCACTTGTTTTCCAATGTTTTCACTATTTGAATAACATGTGTTTTGAGACATCGTATTTCAATGTTTTTCTTAGGTGGCTGAATTGTATGAAGAATTGAAGAATAGAATCTCACAGTTCAACATGCATGTTGATTCTCGACGGCCTGTCATGGGCCAAGAGTATATCTATAAGCAGAGATTCATCCTTCAGGTGTGTGGGAGTTTCCTGGATATCTTTTCCTGGTTTTTCTGCTTATTAGGTCTTGTGGTTGAGAAAGTAATTACTCCTCCTTTCTGATACAAATCGTGCCTCAAAGGAGATTTTAAGTCCACAATGTTCATATTGCTTTTGGGAACCAGGAAAAACTCAAGTTTTGCATAGTTTAGGTTTTCCGTGTCATTGAGTTGATGATCCAGACCTGTTTCTATTCTCCAGAGGAGTGTTCCTCTAGGGTACCAACTGTTATTACTGCTTCAGGAGAAGTTCTTTTGTTTTAGCTTTTAGGAAAATAAAAATACTCTTAATGTTATTCAATGTATGTAGCTATTCCTTTACACTGAAAATATTATTTTAAATTTGGGGTCATTTAACATGATCAGATTAGCTTGTTGGATAGAACCTTAGAGGAATTGTGTGAGGGAAGTGTAGCCTGAAAGGTGGCTAATGCTTCCGATGTAGGGGTTCAGAGGAGGATTGGGTTCTAGGTAGTTGCCTGCAAACTGGGTGATGCTGGAAAACGGAGTGTTTTTCTGGGTGTCAGGTTGCTTTCAGTCTGGGAGAGTTTCAGATGGGTGTATTTGTATTGAAGAGGAGACTTTGCAGAGTGCTTTTTAGAAGTGAATGTCGGATGAGGGCCTGCTGCTCCAGATCTGAGTGTCCAAACTGGAATTTTACCTAGGTATCTGGGAAAGTGCCTGACGCATAGAAGTAAGTATGTTGGGGAGAAGGCAGAAAAAGTTGGCCAACCTCTGGGGCTGTGTGTGTATTATCATCTGTATCCTTGTTCAACTCACCACTGTTTCCTAAACCTCATTTTGAGAAGTACTCAAGCTCCTTTGAAGAAAGACCATGTATAAAGTGTTTCTATTATGGTGAAATAACCAGAATTGTGACTTTCTGCTTGATTGGTAACAGGTGTGTTTTTTTTCCGTAAGCTCTTTGTTTTACATTATAGATGTCATATCCGTCTTGGATGAGATAGAATATTGGTGAGACAAACTGATAAAATAATGCTGTTACTTTATGAAAATAAGTTTCTCTTCCAGGTTGTACTGGCAGGTGCTTTTTATCCAAACTACTTTACTTTTGGGCCACCTGATGAAGAGATGGCGGTGAGGGAGCTGGCCGGCAAAGACCCGAAGACGACCGTCGTGGTAGGTGGAGAGGAGCAGCAGCCCTCCCTGGGGAGGGAGGGGCCCTGCTTTTCAAATGGAGGTTCAATTCTGTGTGCTAACAGATTTTGTTTCTCCTGTTGTTTCTTTTTTTTTAGTACCAAGTGGATTTTTCCCTGAAAGCAAATATTGTGGCTTCTTTGCCCTTTTCATGTGCATCTTTTTGCTCCTCAGTCTTGCTTCCTTTTGTAGACCCAGCCTTAAAAGAAAGTTATGTGTTCATGGCTAATGCTGACTGATCATGTGCCATTTTGAAGGATTTAAGGCCCTTCTCCATAAGTTTAAGAACATTTAGTTAACAACTTCATTTTACATGAAGTAAAATATTATTGGTTGGCAACTTAGTGCTGCGATTTAAACTGTGGTCCCCAGTCTTGAATGCCCAACAGAATTCCCTTGAGAGTGTTTGTTTATTTTTATATTCAGATTTGAGAGCTCCATGCCACAGAATCTGAACTAGAAGGTATGGGCTGGTGATTAGCATTTAAGTAGCGTGTGCTTTGGGAGAATCTGATAGCAGCCACAGGCACTGACCAGATCACCCTCCACGGACCGTTTGTTTAGCTCTGAGCACATGATAACCTCAGGATATGTAGCTGGAATAAAGCCTTTGGGAATTGGACTTTCGTTGGACTCTTGGGTTCATGATTCGCCTACATCATTTTTTTCTTTTTTTGAGGAAGATTAGCCCTGAGCTAACTGCTGCCAATCCTCCTCTTTTTGCTGAGGAAGACTGGCCCTGAGCTAACATCTGTGCCCATCTTCCTCTGCTTTATATGTGGGATGCCTACCACAGCATGGTGTGCCAAGCAGTGCCATGTCCACACCCAGGGTCTGAACCGGTGCGCCCCGGGCCGCCGAAGTGGAACGTGCGCCACCGGGCTGGCCCCTCGCCTGCATCTTAGTAAAGGGAATGTGAAGCCCTTGGCAAAGTTCCTGGCATACAGTGATACATACTCAGTGATTGCCAGCTTTTATTCCTGTTATTGTTGCCATCACCACTATTACTGAAGAAATAAAGAGTTCTCAAGGAGAGGGTCACAGGTTGCTAGAGCTTTATAGAGTTCTTTGAAGAGCGCTAGAAGGGGTCTGTGCTCACGCTGGGGAAGACAGACAGCTGAGATGAGTTTATACCTAGGGAAGGAATCTTAATTTACAAGGTGGTCATTAGCTTTTTGTCCTGTTTGAGAAGTGTGGCTGGGCCCCTGCTCTTGTTGATCATGGGGTGGACCAAGCTTGTTTGGTCGGCTCCCTCTCCCCCTCTGTGGTGTTCTCCCCTCGTGTGCACTAGGGCAGAGCCTGCAGGACGCCTCCTGAGACCTGGAGCTGTGCTGGCCTCCTTCAACCACCAGCCGGCCTGTTCCCCGTGCTCTCTGGGGGCTAAAAGTTACCTACTGTGTGCATTATAAAAACGAAGTGATGGCTAGTATTTACTTAGCGCTTGTCTGAGAGGGCCTTTAAGTCCTTTTTAGTCATTCTTCTGTGGGCTAACCATTTGAGTTGGGGGTTTGTCACATCCTTATTTCATGACATGGCAGTTGAGTCCTAGGATAGTTCCGTAACTTGCCTAAGACTTTATAAGACAGGATTTGAACTTAGACCTGAGTCCACAGCCCCGGCTTTTCCAGGCACCTTTCGTGGAACTGTGGTGGGCTCTGAGCTAACAGGACCTGCCGCACGGCAGGGGACTCCAGGTTTCCTGCCAGCGCCAGAGCCTGGAACACTACTCGCCCTAAGAGAAGGGGGAGCGCTCCAAGGGTTAGGCGAGATCTGCCCCAGCTCCACTGGGGTTGGCTTCTGGCTCTGGTGATGAGGAGATCCTCCCCTTCTAACGAAGAGCACGTTTTCCTTTAAAGTCCTCATTATTCCATAAGTAGAAGTGCTGTGTTTTAAAAAGATGTATTTATCAGCTTGATTATTTTAAGGTAAAATAAAAAGAAACAAATCTTAATTTTTCTGTAATAGACTTTTGAAGTGTTTTAACAGGGGAAGAATTAGCCTTTATTTAACATATATTTATTATTGAAACTTAGTTATAATTGAGTAATTAGTCATTAAATACACTGATCTAGAGTCTGTATCTTAGAGTTACTGAAGATAGTAAACCATGTTATTGTGAACTAAAATAATGTGTAGCAGCTTTAAGCTTAGAACATTATAACCATTTTGTTAGTTCCTGTGTCTGCTCTAATTAATACCATGTCATGTTTACAGTTGAAACACATTCCTCCCTATGGATTTCTCTACTATAAACAACTGCAGTCTCTCTTTAGACAATGTGGTCAAGTCAAATCCATTGTATTTGATGGTTCAAAGTAAGTACTATATTTGTGTAATCAACTGCAATTATGAAAGAGCCATAACGTTTTTAATGTGTACAGGAGCCAATTCTTAAAACTGAGTGCGTGTGGAAGTGGTTCTTCATATGGGCTGCTACAGACAGCTCTTGATGTAGCTTTGCTTTATCTTGTCAGTAGCAATTTATCTTCTCTTTCAACCATGTGACCTCCTAAAGGAACTAACCTGTGTGGTCCGCGGTCTAATGCCAGGAAGCTTTCGTAAGGTAATGTGGTCCTAGGGTTGATGCTCTGAAAGTGCACTTCACTTTAAAGCGTCTGTCCCTAGATTTCCATGGTGAATGCTAGTAATGTGTTACTTTGTAGGCCATAAAAATGCCCTAAAATAGTTTATCTGCCTCTAATTATTTAGAACTTATATGTTCTAAATATTTTTGGAAGACAAATACTTCAAAAACTCAATTATATTTGACCTTATTTTAGTTGCAGATAAGGAACAAATGGCATGTTTTGGAGTATCGCTTTGAGTTTTTATTTCCAAGAGGGAATGTTTATGCACAGAAAAGACTGTATAATTTTTAAATTGATTTTTGAGTTTTTAAATTAGAAATTTTTTCGTGTTCTATAAATTTTATTTACAAAGCTTTGTAAATCTAGTAAATAAAAACTTCTACTTTTTCTTTGATTAATGTTTAATAACTGAAGTTGAACATATTAAATTCGTTTTCAGTTTGGATTAATTCTTTCAAACGTTTTAAGTTCTTTTCTATGATTAATATATTGGTTTTCTTTGTAAGCTTGTAAATGCCTCACGTGGCAAATTCATAACCCTAACAAGAAATCTTTCTAAGTACTTTAACAGCTGTTAACAGATTTAGCTAATGAGTCTTACTGTGTCTCAAGTTTTCTTAAATACTCTAATACAAACTGCAGACAGTCATAACTGTGAAGTCACTGTCCAACCATGGGACCACACAGCCAGCTGTTTTCTTGATGGTTGGAAGTCGTTTGCCCTGGCTGGGTTCCAGTTGTGCAGAGATGTTCTCATGACTGATCTGAGTGGCTGGCTGGCTGGGCTCTCACTCAGGCTGCAGCAGCGTCTCTCACTAATCTTTACTCTTGGAGTGGAGTCTGTGTTCCATATTCTTCCTGTCTGGGACCTCTTTCTAGATATTTTAATTATATTTTACTCAATTCCTTGTATTTCTGGCTTTTTGGTGACAATATCAATGTCATGCCTATTACTTGGGGGAAGTAACAGTGTTCTTCTGGTTCTTCTGGTACCACTTCTTGTGTGTCAAATCTTTAAAGGCAAAGAAAGAATGACATAAAATAGTACCTGAAAGAGTAAAGCTGTATTCTCCTGGGGCTCAAGCAGGGCCCACTTGAGTGTGGAGCTGTGTGGGGTGCGGAGGGTACACGGTGAGCAGCTTTCAGCTTAGTGGTAGGGCTGAGAGTAGAATTGGTTCCACACACATTTGCCTGTCATGAAATATCATGGGAGGGGCCCAGGTGGTCCGAAGAAGTCATTTTCTCTGAGGCTCAGAAGAGGAGCAGGAACGTTCGCTTGGAACTTGCCAGGAGGTGTCTGAGGTGGGTCTTGGAGAGTAGGAGGCCTGGGGCACGTGGAGGAGGCAGGTGGGGCAGGATGGGGGTGAGCCGAGCGGTAACTGTGGAAAGCGTAGGTGTGTGCAAGGTGCAGCCGGAAGCCGTTTTGCTGAGAGCTGGCTTTTGTGTGAGGTTGAGTCTGTTTTGAGGGAGGTCAGGCGCTGTCTTTTGGATGGTCCATTGTAGCCAACTGATGAGCGTGAGCGTGAATAGATGGGCGTTTGGAGACCTCTGAGTGTGCTAAGCTGAACTGTGTTTTGTGGAATGTAATCAGGGAATGTTGAAGAGAGGAAGACATCCAGAGTCTTCACAGTTGTTCAAACCAGGTAATAAGATGTGAACCAGGATGGTGATGTTTGAAGTGCAAAGGAGGCAACCTGTGGGAGAGGAGATCTCCTGGGTTTGGCTGTTGATTGCATTTGGAGGACAGAGAGAGAGGAACTGAAGAGGGTCAGGTCTTCCAGCCTGGGTGTTGATGAGGATGGGGCTACCAGGAGCAGACGCTGAGGCAGGGGGACGGGGGGGTCAAGGCAATAGTGGGTGGGCAGGGAATGTCACAGGCTTGGCTGTGGAGATGTCCAGTTGTAAACAACTCATGGAAGATTAGAATCTGGAAATGTGGTCTGGAGTTTAGAAGAGATTATTTCTAGGGAGAGACTTAGGAGGCCTCTAGAGACAGACAATAGAAATGGAGGTGAGTAAGTCAGGCAGAGGATAGAAGGGAAGCGCGTATGTTTAGTAGTGAGTTTACCAAGAGGTACGGGGTGTGGAGGGGAGACGAGGGCAGGCAGTCAGTGCACTAGGAGAGAGGAGGAGAGTGCTCCAGGAGGCAGCAGCGTGAAGCCAAAGGAGGGGTGCAGACTGAGCAGGCTGCTCCCTTCCTCGTGCTAGGAGGTGATTCTATACACACTTGATGCTCTTCATCAGCTCAGTATTCTTCCAGATCACTCAGAATCACACATTTTCCTGACAGTAGCTGGAGGGATCTTATGTCTGTTGGCAAGAGTGTGATGTTCGACCTAGGAGCATTCTGACATTCATGTACAAATGAATCTAAACTCAGTGCTTTTTTCCTTTGTCCCAGGAGGTGTCTGGCAGGCACCCTGCCTGCTGCTTGATCCTCATCCCGCTAGAGAAAGGGGTGGGATGAGACTCGGAGATGTGGGAGGGTGGGGTGCTCATCAGCGCGAGTGGGTAATAAACCTGATGGTTTTCTTGAAGGGAGAAGACAAAGATCGCTGTACTACTTATTTGTGTGGTTTTCTCTGTTTATTTTACAATAAAATAGAAAAGAACCCTGAAACTAAAAGACTGTCATTCTCTTCTAATTATGAGAATTAAGATTTCTTAGCTGAAAATTGCATTTGGACTCAGTGTTTGTTCTGCCTTATACTGCGTAATACATCGGGTGATACTGGGTTTTAGTCTAGTGATATGTCCTGGTGACTTTTAGATCTCTTAAGTGAGTAATCTTTACTTAAATAAGTACGTCTTGATTGATAATAGAATAAAGAGTTACTGACATTTTGAGGAGAGTTGTAACTGAAAGTTCCTCTCTGATCTTGAGGGATTACTATGCACTGAGCTCTTTTCTTGGACGCCTGATAAGTGTATGTTTTGTTTACGTCTGTGGAGCAGAGCCTTTGTGGAGTTTGCACGGAATCCGACAGAGAGGTTTAAAACTCTTCCTGCGGTGTACATGGCAATTAAGATGTCGCAGCTGAAGGTTTCCCTGGAGCTCAGCGTCCACTCTGCAGAGGAGATTGAAGGGAAGGTGCAAGGAGGGACTGTGTCAAAGCTCAGGAACACGAGGTATCCTCAGAAGGCAAGGCTCTGTTCACCCCCGTTCACATTTTCAAATATTATTTTTAAATGACTCTTTAACCTTGCTAAGTTCACATTAAAAGCACTGGCTTCGTAGCCAGCTAGAGGTGCCTTGAATCCTGGTTTCATTGTCTAGCCGTGTGTCCTTGGGCATATTACTTGACCTCTCTGAACCTCATTGCTTTTCATCTGTTTGATAGATGTGACACCTGTGGTACAGGCTGTTGGGAGGACTGGGTGGAACCATTTATGTAATTTTCAGTTTAAATAGTGGGGATCAAACCTGTTATTTGTTTCCTTTCTTCGTCTTTACAGTCGCACGTTTTCTCTTTTTAAGCAAAGTGGAATATTCTTTGACCTCAGCAGAGCAGACCGTGGGACAAAATGGAGATGCAGTTGAGAGCGCCCGGTTGCTTGCAGCACAAGCCACCCCTTCCTTGTTGAGCGGGGTCTTTGCCTCCACCCTCGTTTGACAGGAGGGCTGGGCTGCCTGAGGCCTGCTCGGCCCAGAGTAGTGCACTCATCACTTGGCAGCTGCCACCAAGCGCGTGGATTTTCTCCTCTTGGATGGAATTAAATCACTCTTCAGTATTTGTAACAGATTCCTTTGCCTTTTGGTCATATTCTCACAGTACCTTATGTGGGAATTCTCATTTATTATTGGTAATCTTTTTACATGAGGAACTTGACAGGAATTTGAGGACTTGGCGAGGGAGGGGAAATATGTCCCGTCTGCTACATCCAGTGTGGGAGGTTTTGATTCTGCGAGTGTGGGAGTGCAGTGGGCTCGGTCTGTAGCACAGAGAAGACCTGTCCTGCTGGGTGGTGTGAAGCAGCAAAAGATTCAACAGAGTACATTTAAAAGATCAAAGTGGCTTTATCGAACAATTCATGAATCGGGCTGCATCTCCTCTTAGCAGCTAGAAAGGAGCTCCATCGAGCTGCAGAAAGGAAAGGTTTTTAAAGGCAGGGCGCAGAAAAAAGGAAATCATTAGCAAAGAATGTGTTGCTCTAGGCAAGCTTGCCCCTGTAAGGGCAGATGACCTCCTAGTGCTGACCAGGAAATTTAGGTTGGCTGGTTGAAGGTCCCGTCCTGGGAGGATGAGGCTGCAGTTAGGTTAGGTCTGAAGTTTTGGTGGAGCTTGGCATAAGAGATTCCATTTTGGGCCTCTTGTCTCTTTTTTTTTTTTGAGGAAGATTAGCCCTGACCTAACTGCTGCCAATCCTCCTCTTTTTGCTGGGGAAGACTGGCCCTGAGCTAACATCCGTGCCCATCTTCCTCTACTTTATATGTGAGACGCCTACCACAGCATGGCTTGCCAAGCGGTACCACATCCGCACCCGGGATCCAAACCGGCGAACCCTGGGCTGCTGAAGCGGAACGTGTGCACTTAACCGCTGTGCCACCGGGCCAGGCCCCTCTTTTTTTAACAGTAGCTTCGCCTGAGTCAGTCTTATTTAATAAATGGATCTGAAAATTGGAAAGAGAGTTAGATCAGGGTCTCTCTAATAATGCTTCCTCTTCATTTTAGAATAAAAGTATTCGGAAAGGCTACTTTTATTTTTTATCAAATTTTTATTTCATATCCTTGAAATTTAGCATTTAGTATCTTATTCCTTTAAGAAATGAATAATATTTCTTGGGTTTATTAGAAAATCGTGTGTGTTTTCTAACAACATTGAACCAGGCATGGATTCTTGTAATTTTCTGAGAGTCAAAGCCACTCACTTCTGAAACCACAAGTTATGAAACATTGCAGGCCCTAGTTCACAGTTTATACCTTGAAATTAGATCTTCTGTGAGAGTCTTGACCTTTAGAATATTTCTGAAGGGCAGTGTGTAACTGTCAGAGTGCATACCCCCTCCAGGGTAGCTCAGGAAGCCACCAGAAACTCAAGTTTCAGATGAAATCAAATTCATTTTCTCTGACTTAAGGATTTTATTAAATGTTCTTTTTTTGTAGAAACAGTGGAATAGTTCAGGGAATAACTTCACATACATAAACATGTTTTCTTTGTAACACTTGACACTTGACTTTTATTGTCTTTTTTTTAAAAATCGTGTTAACTAGGGTGAATGTGGACTTCCAAAAGCAGACAGTAGACGCTCTGCAAGTCTCATTGGACACATCAGACAGACCTCGGACGACCACAGACCTCCTTTTAACAATCGACGTTACAGAGGTAAGGATGGTGTGACTGAGTCACGAGAGCTCTTCTCTCTTCTCAAGTTAGAATTGTCGTATCGTGTACGTGAAATAATACACATACACAGACACACACGCACGTGCACGCACACAGCCTGTGCACCTTAGTAACCTAGTAATTGTGGGTGAGCTTGAATTACCGTACTTGTTAAATTGGTACGTTGCTGTGATACCAAATGAAACGCAATGTTCATTCTGGAATGAAAGTTTAATTTTTAAAATGTCAGGCACATTTAAATGCTAAAAAATCAATTTTAGCGACAAGATACATGTAAAAATATTAATTGGTATAATGATATGTACTGTATAATTCAGTTTATGTCAACAAACCGGCATTGGCACCATTATTCTTTAGGGTATGGTTTTTACTTCTTTAAAATATCAATTAAAATACGTACATGCTTCCTGGTAAAACTGTGGCTACAGTTCTCTGGAAGATTTCACACAGAAACCTACATTCCAGGCAGACTGGAAAGCTCGAGTAGTGTGGGCTGTGGTAGTCTCATGGCAGCTGCCCAGTGGGACCCTTTGCGATGGGATGACCACTCTCCCATTCCTGCCATTTGCCCCTGTTCTTCCAGTGGGCTGTGCATTCACACCACACCTGCAGGCTCTGTGGGGGTGGCTGTCACCTTGGGACTAGTCAGAGATGAGATGGTCCTGCTCTTCCAGGCCCTCCCAGAGCCTTCGGTGCTTTGGTATGCTAGCGAACCTCATACCTTCAAGAGAGGGATGTGTTGCACACGTTTCCTCACCTTAATTGACCAGGGACACCCCTCCTTTTTTCCTCATAAACCCTGTTAAAAACTTGTGGAATAAAGTTTGTGGAATGTGGTAGGGACAGTATGTCAGCCCTCCAGTTTGAGCTTATGTTCCTCTTTACAGAAATCCTTCCAAGATTTCATCTGTGCCCCTCTTCTTTTTCAGGTGGTTGAAGTGGGACACTTTTGGGGATATAGGATTGATGAAAAGAACTCAGAGATTCTGAGAAAGCTGACTGCTGAAATAAACCGACTGAAATTGGTTCCCCTGCCCGTTCACCCACACCCAGACTTGGTCTGTCTGGCTCCTTTCTCTGAATTTGATAGAGAAAGCTACTTTAGAGCTCAAATCCTTTATGTTTCTGGGAATTCTGCTGAGGTATGTTTTCTGAAACAAATCACTTAAAGGGAAATGAGGCAAATTTAGAGCAGTTATGGAAAGTCTTTTCTAATTTGAAGTGGAAATTAAGTATAAAATAATTACAGTTAGAAAAGTAGTCTACTAGAAAACGTGGATTCAAGCTCAGGCCACTAAGAATCCCACGACCACAGAACTAGTGTGGATCCTGGTGTTGCTGATGGCTGGCAGGCCCCAGGGCTGGCCCTGTGTTGACGTGGCTCTTTCTCATCCTCCAGGTCTTCTTTGTAGACTATGGTAACAGAGCGCACGTGGAGCTGGCTCTTCTGATGGAGATTCCCTGTCAGCTTCTTGAACTTCCGTTTCAGGTAAGGTAGAGGAATGTCTAAAGCTAGAAAGGATTCTGGAGGTCACCCTACAGGTTGGGGACCAAGGCCCAGAGAAGGGACTTGTTTTGTCACACTACCCAAATTTAGTTTCTGCTTTTTCCAAAATATATATTGCCATAGATATTTTTGCCAATATTGTTTTTGGAGTGAGTTATAAAATATATGGAGGGTTTCACACTTAGAAAAAAAAATTAGTTGTTTTAATTCAGCAGTATTTTCTGATACAGTTTCTAAGATTTCTGGTTATGTTAAAACCATACAGAATTTTTGAGGCCTGGAGACATTCACACACACCCTTTCTGTCAATATGAGAACAGTCTAAAAGTTATTCTAAACTTTTGTTGTTGAAAAGCAAAACCAATGAAGTCCTCACTTACCCCGAAGTTGTTTTTAGTACGATTTTTGTGAGAACACTGGTGAAGATGTGTGGACAGGGTCATTTTTCAGTGGTGTTTGGGATGAGTGTTTCAGTTGTTTGTAAAACTGGTTCAGCCATGCTCTTCTGTCCCGTAGGCTTTGGAATTTAAGATTTGCAAAATGCGCCCGTCTGCGAAGTCTCTGGTGTGTGGCGAGCACTGGAGCGGTGCGGCCAGCAGGCGGTTTGTCTCCCTGGTGAGCGGCTGCACTCTCCTCGTGAAGGTCTTCTCTGTTGTGCACAATGTCCTGCACGTGGATGTGTATCGGTACTCGGGGGTCCAGGACACCATCAGCATAAGAGATGTCCTCATCAAGGAGGGCTATGCCGAGCTCGCGGAGGAGTCCTTTGAGTCGAAAGTATGTCCTTTTGTCCTTATTGTTGGAGCATGTGTGGCTGTGTGTGTGTGTGTGTGTGTGTGTGTGTGTGTGTGTGCACACGTGTGCGTGAGAGGGAGAGAGAGAGAATGAGAGGAAAGGGGAGCACTTTTTTCCTCTCTCAGGATATTGAGGGATAAATAGCTGGATAGTGTTCAGTATCTGTGTATTAAGATCTGTGGTTCCATTTTAAATGTCTTCTAGGTTTCTTGAGACTAAATTATGGTGACTGAGTGTTGTTTTTGTTGGTTTCCTATTGTTAAGCTATTTTTTTCCTTCTTGGAATGAAAATTAGTTGTCAAAATGTTCTCTATTTGAGGAGTTTTTTTTTAAATGGATCCCAAGATTTATTTCCCTAATGAAGGTTATTTATAAAATATTTGCTTCAAGTATTTCAAACATTTCAAAATGTCTTTCAACTGTTTCTTTCAAAATCAGTTCTGAAGCTATTTTTCTCGATCTGGAGGTTTCAGAGATGCCACTTTTGAGCTGATGTGGAAGGCCGTTTATTTTCCTGCTGTGATTTCTGCTGGGGATGAGGAGGGCTGGGATTGGGGAAGGACAAGCCAGCAGCAAAATGTTAGCCGGAGAACTGGTGGCGTTTGTATTCCACGTGGGAAAAACGCTTTCAGGAATTCTGGTACTATTCCCAATGTGAAGCCAAAATCTTGTATACAAAAAATTCTTTTTAAAAATATTTCTCACTCTTTTCAGTTCTCTGATGGCTGAAAGGTAGTAAAGGCTAGTGAACTGAGCCTTTAATGAATCCTGTCTTCCTTCTTTTCTTGTACATGATAAAATTATCTGCTGACACCTTAGTGACCTAGAGATCAGCTGAGAATAAGGTCATGCCTATGAAATACTTTGATCAGTTTGGAATAAAGTGCTTTTAATGCAATATTTTTCTTTTAGCAAAACAAACTTTTCTTATTTTGTTCAGCAAAGCCATGAAGTTCTCAAGAGTCTCTTTTCCAAATCAGTAGAAAATGTGACAGACATCTCTGTGCCATCGCCTGTGAAAGATGACGAAAAGTACCTGATCCGGATTTTGTTGGAGAGCTTTTCTTCTAATAAGCTGGGTACCCCAAACTGCAAGGTAATTTTTAAGAGTTGTTTTAAAATACAATTCAAAACTTAAAATCGTTTATATGCTGAATTGTAGTCATGATGGTTTTTCTTTCCTAGTTTTTAATGCTGTTTCTGTCTCACAATGGAGCCTGTATGAATAAGAGAAAAACCTGGGGTTTAGTGCAGAGAAATGCTTTGACTAGTTCTTTTTTTTAAGCCAGCCTTTCCAAAGGCTACCTGTGCTTGTTTATCAGAGTAAAGGAAACAGTATCCTAACCCTGGATTCCTCCTGCTGAGGGTTTCAGCCCACCCGATGGGCGTTGGAGTCGGGGCTGCTGCCTGCCTGGACAAGAGGGCTGGCTGGGGTATCCCTCCTGACTGGGGCCTCTACTTCCACTGTCCCAGCCTTTGCCCTTTGTTCTCAGGCCTGTTCACCGGGGCGCTCTGCTGCAGTGAAGAGGGTAACACTTCTATTAAACTGTTTCGTAGTTTCCTTTTTGGGCCAAAGCCTTTCTTAAGTTATATATATTGAGGAATGTTAATGAAACCATTGGAGGAATCAGTTGTATCTCGGAAAAATACCTTCTTTAAGGCACTTTTTCCCCCACTGAATCATGAAAATGTTATGACTAAGATGTAGCTTTTTTCTTTTTTTTTAAATATGAACTGACTTTTGGATTTTTAAAATGTATGTTAAGTGGTATCTTTTTTATTGGTAACATTCTGTGTATTTTGTGTGTACAGGCAATACTTCATGGGCCTTTTAACCCTTATGAACTGAAGTGTCATAGTTTGACCAGAATATCCAAGTTCAGGTATGAGACCTAAGTTTTCCATGACATTGTTTTCCCTCTACTCCTCTATTCATTTACAGAAATGAATCTATCTTTATTTATATCTAAACTGTTGGAGTATGTTACCTTTTCTAACTTCTAATTTCTCTCCTAGCTCCAAATCTGAGGTACTCTCTTTCTCTCTATCAAAGCCATTCCATGTAAGACATTTTTGAGTATCTTCCATCAGAGACTTCATTTCTTATTATAATTGTTATTCATTCTGAAAATCTGTGAATGCCCACTGTGTTCTGGGCACAGTGTATTTTTGAGGGGAACAATAGGGAACAAAATGCAGTCAGTGTTCTCCCCAAAATCGTGGGTTCAGTGGTGGGGGTACATAAACGAAAACTGGCAATTACAAGATGAGTTGACGAGGGTCTTGATAGGGGCCATAGAACATTATCGAAGCATCTAGGAGGGGCCCCTGACCATACTCAGAAGGCCGTGGAGGTTTTCCAGAGAAATCTGAGACCTGAAGGATACAGAGGAGTTAGCCAAGGTACAGGTGTTGGGGAGGGAGGGTGCAGGCTAGGCGGGAGGCTCCAGCAGCGTGCATAGAGACCTGAATTTCAGAGTTTGCACTTCTGAATGTGTAGTGGGACTGGAGAGTTGGGGGGTGGGGGAATCAGAGGGCACTGCAGAGCTCCTGCAGATGAGGGTGAGCTTCACAAGCCATGTTGTAGACTTCATCCTACGACAGCCGGAAAGCCGTATTATGTGTGTTTCAAAATGATCACTTCGGCTGCAAGGTAAACCCTGGCTTCTCAAAGTGTCCTCTAGGACCAGCAGCATAGGCATCCCCTGGGAGCTTGTTAGAAAGGTGGAGCTCAAACCCCACCCAGACTTTTTGCGTGAGAGTCTGCGTTTTCACAAGATCTCCAGGTGATCTGTATGCACTTTAAAGTTTGTGGACCCCCTGCATGATGAATGCATTGGATTTTGGAGTAGAAGGATCCTCAGTAGGAGCATACTTCTGAGGCTGGGCACTGCTGTAATGCAGGGTGGGAACATTAGGACTGTGCTCAGTCCGTGGCAGGAGGTATAGAAATGGACAGTTTTACGAGAGCTTTCGGGTGTGGATTCAACAGGCTAGTGCTTGATGAGAGTCAATGATGTGGAAAGAGGAAGAGTGGAGGATGCCCTTGCTTGGGCTGTTGCAGAGCCTCTTCTGAGAGGTGAAAGAGGAGGGGGGCAGTGGACCATGCCAAGTTTCCTCTGGACATGCCATGGACGGCCTGCCTGGGATGTGGCCGTTACAGGTCCGGAGCCTGGGATAGAGCATCTGGGATAGAGGTGGAGATTTGAGTGTTAGCATGTGGGTGGTACTAGAAGCCAGGGAATGTTTGGGATGACATGGGAGAAAGTGGAGGAGAGGAGTGGAGGACCAGCTCCAGGACTCCAGCGTGGAGAGGCGGTGGTCTGGGATGAAAAGAGGAGTCACAAAGGAGTTTGGGATGGTAAATACACTTCACCTGTTGGTCATCGCACTGCTTGTGACTGTGTCTTTGAAATATATTAGTTTTGGATTGGGCACAATACATTGCTTAGTCGGTGGATCAGCAGCCATCTCCTGACGACTCCCCTTTCAGATGTGTTTGGATTGAGAAGGAGAGCATCAACTCTGTCATCATCAGCGACACCCCTGAAGATCTTCACCAGAGAATGCTGGTTGCAGCTTCCCTTTCAGTCAATGCAACTGGTGAGTGGAGGGCTCTGTTCCTTCATCATTTGCTCTTCTTTCCCTTGGCTTCGGTTACGAGGAATGATTTATCCTATAATTAGTGAACAAATTTGTGCTTCTGTGCTATATTTTTAGGCTATTTTCTGAGTATATTGGCTGATGCAACTTTAAGAATTGGAACATTCTCACCTTTCCTTTTACACACGGCTGTGGGTATTGATCCCTTGCTCATTCATTCATTCCATCATGCTTGGCTACAAGGAGAACAAATCCAAGTTCTTGGCCCTGGGATAAACCTGGTAGCCTGATGAGGACAAAAATAAGAAAAGAGTAACCAAATAAAAGTCATCCCCAGATAGGATAAAGGCTTAAGCCTCTAATAAGGCTTCTATCTGTAGGGTGCTGTGGGCGCAGAACCAGGGAGCTCTTCACTGTTGGGGTGTGTGGGGGGACAGGCTCAACAGAGGAGGGGATGCCTGAGGATGAGAAGGAATTTGCTAGGAGGGAGTGACGTTCTGCTCAGTGTGAATTACGTGCCTAACGTTGCCTTTTGATATGACTGTCTAACAGGGTCTACTATGCTGCTGAGAGAGACCTCTCTGATGCCTCACATCCCTGGCCTCCCGGCTCTTCTCAGCATGCTCTTTGCACCGGTGATGGAGTTAAGGTATGGGTGCGGCCGTTCGTTTTGTCCATAGGCTTTTGTAAATGAGAAGTCTGTGGGAGAAACGGCTGCCTCCCCCTGGTCCTTCTGGAGAGAAGGCATTTACAGAAAAGCTGACCGTGGCACGTCTGGCTGCTTGTTGGTCCTTCCCTGTGCTTCGGTGTGGTTAAAGCAGCCTTTATTAGCGTTGTCGATATGCCCATACTTGGACTTATTTCAGAGAGTAGCTCGGAGAGCTTGTAGAGCTACGTACAGTATCACATGGCAACCGGAGCTAAAAGTGGGACGTAGGAAATAAAAAGTGGAGCTGGGAGTAAGGCTCAAAGCAAATATCGTGATGACGCGCGTTCTATTGTTAATGGACTCTGAAGGTAATTCTCAGTTTTCTAGCAACCAGTTGTCCACAGGAAACCTGTCAGTCCCACTTACGATGGTAGCTATGAGGTAAGAAGACCGATTGCTCAGCAGATTGTAGCTCTTTTTGGTGCCAGGATCCAGCGGGAATGTCTCCTAGAGACTTTAGTAAAGAGAGCTGTGTAATAGAGTGAGCAGAGCTCTTGAAAACATCCTCACAGTTGGGGTGAAGCTTATGGTGTATGTCTGCTCTTCATATGGTGCTTGTTTGAACAGTAGGGTTTGCAGAATATTTATTGTGAGTGAAGCATGAGTAGGCCTTAGCAGAGGGGTGGGGGCTAGAAAAGAAATAAGGTTTGTCTGTAGGAGCCCGCATTCTGGTGGGCAACTTGGAAATGGTCAGTACAGATACTGCAGTGGGGCCTTCTCGCCCTTGAGGAGTCACGGGGTAGGGTGGTCTTTTCAGTCTGTGGGTAGGGTGGGGCTGGGGAGGGCTGATGGGCCTAGGGCGTTGAGTTTGGTTACAGCAGCTGAAAGGACCCTGCTGTTTACTCAGTCCTCTCTGCCATTAAACCTATTCAGAATCTACTCTCGCAATCTCAAATATTTAGTGCTTTTTCTCAGTTTTACAAATAATTGTGTATGTTCTTTTTTCCCCCACTAAAAATATATGCTACTTAGAAAAATCTGGAAAAAGCTGAATGGAAAAAAATTAACTTGATCATTTTTAACCATTTGGTATACTTATTTTCAGTGTTCTTATATGTATATATATGCATTTTATTTTATTTCTAGATCCTTTTCCACAAATATAAGCAATTTCATATTATTATGACATCTTTGTAAATATCCACTTTAATAATTGCATCATATACTACTGAGTGAACATAAATGGCTTTTAAAATGTTGGAATTTGGCTTCTAATTTTGCAATAATGATGTGATAAATATCTCTATGGGAATAAAGGTATCTTCGAAGTGAGTCCTCATGGGGGAGACAGGTGTGTAGAAACAGTGCATTGCATGTGATTATCTAGTAAGAAAATATCCATGCAGAGGCAGGGAAATGACTTAGTCAATACATAAACGTATGACTTCCCCTCTAATTGCTTCTAATATTCTTGCCTCTTTAACTAGACCAAGCTCCTGCTTCAACTCTTTTCTTTTGAATGTGAGCTTTTTGAGGATGAGTAATAAACAGTGTATTATTTTTAAATCTCCAGAGTGCAAGTGGTTATGTCGTAGACATTCAAGAAATGCTGAAATAATTGGTATTTAAAATACCATCTTTCTAGAAAAAAAAATAAGCCTAATAGGAGAGGGTTATATATAAACAGTACATAGTGCTTTGTACATAGCTGATATTTTATGTTCATTCTGTTGAATTTAGTTTGAATAGGGTAGTTTATGAGACAGCTTCACTGAAGCTAGTTGTCTTTGAATCTGTAGGCTCAGCTGAGTGATCACCAGCGGGGAAGATGGAGCCTGGTGGATTTTCATCCAAAGTCTACTTTTTGTCAGTGGTATGAGGTTTTTTTTGAGTCAGTAGCAACCAGTTTTGAGAAACTTTGGAAGACGAAAGAGGTGTTTGATCTGGGGCTAGCACCTTCCTTTTGCCCCAAATGCTCGGTCTCCTGCGGCTCTTCAGAGCAGACCTGGCCTTGGGGACTGTCACTGTCTCAGGTGTGCTCCCAGAGTGGGCTGTCCTTGTGAGCCCAGCTCCCCTTCCACCTGTGACCCGCCTTCCTCGTGTCCGCCTGCGTGGGAACTGCTGTGCTGCTGGTGCAGCACGCCTCAGCAGGCGCCTGGCTGCTGCTCTAGAGAGGCTGGCCCAGGGCCACTCTCACAAATGAAGCCTGCAGTCTCTGGGCCACTTAGGTCCTCTAGGTCTGTCACGATCCAGTCACAATTGATGGCAACTTGAAGACTAAAAGGTAATTTTTTGCCATCTCCATTGCACCTTTGTGCAATGGTAGGAGGAAAGGAAGATAAATGAAGAATTAAAATATTACATTTTGTTTCAGTTTACAGAGGAAAAGGAGGTCTGTGCTACCCTCCACTAGTAAGTAGAGAGATATAAAGAGAGGCCGCTGTCCCCTTTCTTGCTCCTGGTCATGACTGACCCAGCTGCTATTTATGACTCCCTCTGTTCTTCCTGCCACATCGCTGTGCTTTCAGCCAGCCCCGCCGTGAGTCAGGGTAACCACCGACCTTGGCGGTTCTGCTATCAAATAAGGGCACTGGGTGTCCTTTCATCTTTGCCAAGGAGCTGACCTTTCACGCATCTGACCCAGATGTACTTTGCCTTTCTTGCTGCCCCCCCTTCTCAGGTTGGAGCAGTCTTTGGTGTCGCTGCTGGTTCAGTGGACTCATTATTTAGTACCTGATGGTAATGTTCTTTCCTGGGTGAGTGAAATGCTCCATAGTCGCAGAGCCTGGCATCTCCAGGTTGGGCAGCAGAAATCTGAGAACAAGTTGTTAATGGGTGCAATGGTGAGAATGCGCCCTTCCCTCCTCTCCTTGGTTCTTGGAGGCAGATGCTGCAGCCGTTGGGGAGATGCACTGCGTGTTGTCAGGGTTGGAGGTTAAGTCATGTTCCAGCCTTGAGAGGTAGTGCTTCCAAGCAGGCCACCAGGGAGGTGGAATCTTTCAAAACAACAAAAAATCCTATCAGGTGAAACTGTTAAAAATTAAATGAGAGTGGATTGAAGGGGGGGCTTTCAGTTTGTTACTGTTTGTTACAGCCACTGTGGCTGCATAACACATCACCCCAAATAGCTCTTTCTTATGCTGTGGGTGAGGAACTCAGACAGGGCACGTGAGGGGCAGCTGTCTCGGCTCACGGCGTCTGGGTCTTCAGCTGGAAGACTTGAAGGCTGGTGGGTGGAAATCGTGCCTCAGCTCCTTTGCCCACATATCTGGTGGTTGATTCTGGCTGGAGGCTGGAGGCCTCAGTTTCTCCTCATGAGGGCCTCCCCATGTGGTCTCTGTGTGGGCAGGTTTGGGCTTCCTTACACCATTGTGGCTGGGCACCAAAGGTCACTGTCCTGAGAGACAGCCAGGTGGAAGCTGAGTCACCTTGTATGACCAGCCTCAGAAGTCGTATGTTGTGAGATTTGCCATGGTCACAGTCCCACCCAGGCTCAAGGTGTGGGGTTACATACCCCACTTCCCACTGGAAAGTGTCCACTCCCCATTGCAGGAACCGCTACTGATGTCACCACCTTTGGAAGATACAATCTGCCATGCTCTGTATACTGACTTATTGTTTGAATTGTTCACAGTGTATTAATGTACTTTTTTGTAATTAAAAAAAATCTTGATCTATACCCCATAGTTTTAAGAAACTTCAAAAAATTTGAGAATAAAGCAAAGGTGCCTCTTAAGTATTAGAAGTGTGAGTTGAGGAGAATGTATGTTAAGAAAGGGACACTCTCAAGTCTGGTGGGTAGGCTGTGGCAGTGGACAGACCTGGATTTGTGCTCCAACCCTGCCACCTGCCACCCCACCTTGGGCAGGGTTTCCAACTTCTGAGGTTGCTCCAGCTGTCAAAAAAGGCTCTTTTTTTTTTTTTTTTTTTTTTTTTTTTAAGATTTTATTCTTTCTTTTTCTCCCCAAAGCCCCCCGGTACATAGTTGTGTATTTTCAGTTGTGAGTCCTTCTAGTTGTGGCATGTGGGACACTGCCCCAGCATGGCCCAATGAGCAGTGCCATGTCCGCGCCCAGGACCCAAACTGGCGAAACCCTGGGCCGCTGCAGCAAAGCGCGCAAACCCAACCACTTGGCCACGGGGCCGGCCCCCAGAAAGGGCTGTCTTGATCTCACAGGGTCGTTGAAGGGATTCAGTGAGATGGGCAACGCTCAGCACGCCCCCTGAAGTGTGGCAAGCCCCCCACAGCTGTTGACTGCTCTAATCCTGATAGAAGGCCTGCTCCAGTTGCCCCTGGCGGCACTGATGGGAAGAGGGAAGAGTCAGAAAGTGCTTCACAGAAAGTAGCCTAAGCAGGATTTGGAAATGTCGCTGGACGTTTAACACTTTGCAGATTAATACAATGCACATTACAGAATATTTAACAGCACTTTTTTATATAGAAGTTTCAGATTGACTAACATTTAACTTTTAAGGAAATATATTTCCTTGTTTGGCTCACATAGGGAGTTCTAGAATATTAGCTTGCAATAGAAGTTCCTCTTCTATTGTATTTATTTTCTATAACATAATTGTCTGGAGAGGTTGCCTTTCCAAACATAGCAGGAGTCAGCTTATCTAGACTTCGGCTTCGTAGGCAGGTTGTTTCAGAACGAAGTCCATGTGCAGCCGTCCTCTGGGTGGAGGATGCTCTCCTTTGTTCCTCCCAGGAGTTTTGCGCTTTTTAGTTTGAGTCTAAAATATGCATTATACAGGAAGTAAAACTATTCCTCTGGCCCTGTTCACTGTTTCTTAGGTTCACATAAATATTTAGGATCCCTAGAAAAGAATTAAACCGAGTGCTTTGGTTACCTTTGTTGATTTAAGATTCAGAGCAGGTGAGCAAAGAGTTACTACCCCAGTGTGGGTCAGTTCAAGGCTGAATCTTTTAGGACCGTCCTTGTCGAGGTATATGTGTTATCACACGTGAGCCGTTTTAAGTCTCATAGCAAGTGTCAGTAAGACGGGGTAACGTGAGGTTTTATTAACATTGATGAGGAAGTAGCTATTCCTCTTAATTTTGGTGACCCCTCATTATTACTTATGTTTTGGAAAGGTTTTATATAGTTTGAAATAGTAATAAATTATATTCTACTAAAAATAATGTAGGGAGCTAACTATTTGAAGAAGCATTTTGGTGACTGTTTTGAACAGCACATTCTCAGCACTTAATTTCTAAGTCTGCATTCTGGGTCTCTCTCCTCTGAGTTTACTTAAGGTGGGATTCTCTTTCATTTTCATTAAAGTGAAGAAGTGTGTGCGTTTGTACGGGTGTATGTATATTGTTAGCACTAAGAGGAAAACTCTGTTTTTGCCTAGATTATTTTCATTAAAGCTTTATTGATCTAGATAATGGGAAAAGGTCTGAGTTGATTGAACCAAAGAAAATTAGCAAAACATTTTTAAAGGTATTAAATATTAATGTCTGTTCACTCATTTTATAATAATTTGTTGAGTGTATTTATGGGCTGCAGTACTGACATTTAACTAATGCCTGGAACACTAGAAGGAGCCTCGTGAGCGGAGGGCTCTGGAGGGCTTGGTGGGGCTGGAAGGGTTCCTGCTGGAGGCGCCTGAGCTCCTTAGACTGGAGAGAGGCCTGTAGGAGCTCCAGAGAGGCTGGAGCCTGGAGCCTGGCTGGGGAGGGAGAAAGTGGCTTGAGAGGACGTGGAGGAGCTAAGCATAGACTGGGTTGCACTGTGGCTTCTGGTGTTCAAAATGCAACAGGAAACCACTAGAAGCCCTTAAGCAAGGAAGTAAGATGACTGACTTTGTTTTGAAAACCTAAAACTGTCTGCTATATGGAAAAGAGATTGGAAGAAGCAGGAGTAGATGTGGGGAAAATTGGTCAGGAAGTGATTGCGTGAGTCTTGGTAAGAAGTGACGATGGTTTGGACCAGGCTGGTGGCAGTAGAGATGGAGAGAACTGACAGATTTAGGAAACTGAGAGATGGAGAGACCTGACACGGTGGTGGTTGGAGGGGAGTGGTGAGTTTTTGGTAAAATAGGAATATAACGCTTTATGTTATAAGTGTGTACAGTTGTTTTAGGATGGAAAGGTGGAACAAACAAGCTTTTACTGGGTGCTAGGCTTCTTTTGTGTATAACCTTTTCTCTAGAAATCTCACTAATAAGAATTTAACCCATGGAAAGAATTCAAAGGTAGGGAAAAAACTGTATTTGGTAAAATATTCTTTATGTTATCTTATTTGCTGTGGTAAGAATTAGAAACCTAAATAATGGATTAATAAAAACCTTTAGTTTACTGTCGTTACAACTGTACGTTCTCTGTTATTTCTAATATAAATCTGGAAGAGAAAATGTAAAAATGAAATTAGTTGCTGTACCAGAGTTGGCAGAACTTAGGATGATTTTATTGACCATTTCCTTTAACATTAAAACAGTGGGTTAACAATTTTGAAATATTAACTCTTCTCAAAACTTTTCACATAGGGTTGATCGGGATGGAAAATGCTATACTGGAGTCCTTTGTGGTTTGGGCTGGAATCCAAGTACAGGGGCCCCTGTACTGCCAGAGCATGACATTGAGCTAGCGTTTGATGTTCAGTTCAGCGTGGAGGATATCGTAGAGGTAAGACTGACGTGTTTATTATAGTGTAATAGCTATTTCTCCCTCTTGTTTGGCCTGTACGCCCATTAACCATGAGTGCAGTGTCTGGCACAGTGCTTTAAATACAAACATCCGCTTCTGGTCCTGGAGGTGCTCGCTCACCCTTAACATACCTATTTTCCTGACCTCTCCTGTGCAGAGTAGCTTCATGATAGAGGTAATGCTCTCTGAATTTCTTACTTGGTATCTCCTGGCACAGTGAGCCTTTCTGGCGATGGAACAAAGCACCAGGGCAGTGGGACTGCTGTGGGTCTCTGTCCAGATCTCCTTCCAAGTTCGTGTTGGGAAACAAGGAAACAAAGTCCTGCCCCTCCTCCTCCTTGTCATAGGCACAGGTCTTGCTGAGCTGACGGGTGCAAATGTGGCTCTGCGGGGCAGTGCCTGCACTGGCCTGGGGTTGGGGGGGTAAGTGTTTAGAGACTTTTGAATCGAATTTGGGCTTCTATTTTGTATGCTTTTCTTTTTACATTTCATTGTTCTTGTAATTCAGTTTTATTGCATTTTACAAAGTAAGAAACAAAACTGGTCCTTCACTACATATAGTTTGAGAAGCACTGCTCTGGAGTACTTGAATCCTTTCTCTTTTCAGCAGTTCATGAAATAGTTGAGGTTAGCGTAACGCATTGAGGCAAGTGGGGTAGAGGGCACTGAGGTGAGCCGGGGGGCTTCTCCTTACCCCCAGGGCCTGGTGCTCAAAGTTCTCTACATCTTGTTTTGTTGATTTAACTGCTCTTTCACATCAAGGGGCTTTGGGGCTTAAAAATAGTCCTTAGATCACAAACCTAGAAGGAAATACAGGAGAAAATCTGTATCACCTCGGGTTTGGCATTGAGTTTGTAGATGCAACACCAAAAGCACATCTGTGAGAGGAAAAAAATCAGTAAGTTGGACTTTATCAAAATTAAAAATTTTGCTCTGCAAAAGACCATATTAAGAGATGAAAAGACAAGTTGCACACTAGGAGCAAATATTTTCGAATCATATCAGATAAAGGAGTTTTATTCATAATATATAAAGAACTCTTAAAACTCAATAATAAAGCAAACAACTAAATTGAAATATAGATGGCAATAAACAAATGAAAAGATTCTCACATCATATGTCATTAGGAAAATGCAAATTAAGACCACAATGACATACCTCTAGACACCTGTTAGAGTGGCTAAAATCCAAAAACCTGACGATAACCAATGCTGGCAAGGATGTGGAGCAACAGGAACTCTATTCATTGCTGCTGGGAATGCAGACTGGAACTACTATTTTGGAAGACAAGATTCTTAAAAGATAAACGTATACCTACCATAAGATCAGCAATCCCACTTTTAAGTATTTATAAGAGATTTGACAACTTATATCCATAAAAAACCTGTGTTTGAATGTTGGTTGCAGTGTTCCTAATTCATATTTGTTAAAAACTGGAAGCAATCAAGATGCCCTTCAACAGGGGAGTGGATAAACAAACTGTGGTATAGCCATACAGTGGAATACTCCTCAGTAATAAAGAGGAACAAGAAGTTGATTCATGCAGCAATATGAATGAATCTTAAATGCTGTTACTAAGTGAGAGAAGCCAGGACTCAGGGGCTCCATATCGTGTGATTCTATTCATAGGACATTCTGGAAGAGGCCAAACTACAAGGACAGAAAACAGATTAGTGGTTACTGGGGGTGGAGGAGTGATTGACTCCAAAGGGCCCCTTGTGGATTTGAGAGTGAAGGAGCCGCTCTGTGGTGCTGTGGTGGTAGATGCACAACTCTGTGCCTTTGTCAAAATCCATAGACTGCCCCTCATCAGAAAGTGGAACTCTTATGTGTGTGATCAAAATGCGCACACCAACCAGGATGCAGGGATAGTTGCACTAAAGGAGTGAGGGCAAAAGGAGCTTTGGAAAACAGTGTTTTGACTGGAAACAGGCTACAGTCAAAAAGAAAGTGCAAAGGCACCCCTCCCCCTGCTTGGCACTCCAGCTCTGCGTTTGCCCAGACCGCTGCACAGAGAGAAAAGGAGCTAGCAGCTGGGGGGAGCACACAGGTAAAGGCACCCCACCCACCTGCGCAGTGCTCCAGCTCAGCCATTGGCCAGAGTGCTGCACAGGCAGAGAAGGAGTCAGCAGCTGGAGCTAGGGAGCCACAGACCACGGTGGGCTCAGAATACACAGTGCCTGACCCCCAGCCAGTGGTGGCAGGTGGAAACTGCAACCAGATACTGTCACTATGTGGAGGCAAAAATCCACGCTGTCAAGCAGTATAAAAAATATATTAAATCTCCAGACCAGAAGGAAAATGACAAGTACCCAGAAATCAACCCTGAAGGCCCAGAAATTCATAACCTAAATGACAGAGAATTCAAAATAGCTAGCATAAAAAAACTCAACAAGTTAAAAATACAGAAAGACAGTTCAATGAAATCATGAGTTTCTTCACAAAAGAGATTGAAACTGTAAAGAAGAACCAGTCGGAACTATTGGAGATGAAAAACACAATGGATGAGATAAAGAAAAATCTGGATTCCCTAAACAATAGAGCTGATATTATGGGGGACCTAACTAACAATTTAGGGGACAGAAATATAGACATGCTTCAGATGGAGAAGGGGAGAGAGCTAAGACTAAAAAGAAATGAAGAAATTCTCTGAGAAATACCCAACTCCATTAGGAAATGCAACATAAGGATTATGGGTATTCCAGAGGGAGAAGAGAAAGAGACTGGAGCAGAAAGTTTGTTCAAAGAAATAATAGCGGAGAACTTCCCAAACCTGGGGAAGGAGCTGGAAATACAAGTGGAAGAAGCCAATAGATCTCCTGACCACATCAGTGTAAAAAAGACCTTCTCAAAGGCATATGGTAGTGAAGTGGGCAGAAGTCAACGACAAAGAAAAAATATTAAGGGCAGCAAGGCAGGTGAAAATAACTTACAAAGGAACCCCTATTAGGCTTTCAATGGATTTCTGAGCAGAAACCTTACAGGCTAGGAGAGAGTGCAATGATATATTCAAAATTCTGAAAGACAAAACTTTTCAGCCAAGAATACTATATCCAGTGAAAATATCCTTCATATATGACAGAGAAATAAAAACTTGCCCAGATAAACAAAAGCTAAGGGAGTTCATTGCCACAAGATCCCTGCCCCTACAAGAAATCCTCAACAAGGCCCTTATACCTGAAAAAAAAAAATAGGAAAGGGGCTACAAAGCTCTGAGCAAGGATAGGTAGGCAAGAATCAGGAAATTGCAGCTCTCTATCAGAACAGGTGAGTAGGCACTTAACTATCACATTAAAGATAAAGGGAAGGAAAACACCAAAATAAATATCATCTCGTCATTTTAACTACAAACTCACAATATAAGATGCAATAAGATATGGCAATAATAACTTAGAAGGGGAAGAGGTAAGGGGTGGAATTGGCTTAGTCTAAGGAAATAAGAGGCCATCAGAAAATAGACTATCGCATCTACAAGATTTTTTTATACAAACCTAATGGTAATCACTAAAAAAATAATTAGAACTGAGACATAAATAATAAACAAGGAGAAAACTAAGATCATCACAGAAAACTATCTAACTGAATTGGTAATCTGAAATACACAGGACGAGAAACAAAGGAAATGCAGAAGAACCAGAAAATGAGTGATAAGATGGCAGCATTAAGCCCTCATTTATCAATAATCACTCTGAATGTAAATAGATTGAATTTTCCAGTCAAACGACAGAGTGGCAGGGCGGATTAAAAGGCAAGACTGAACAATATGCTGCCTCTAGGAGGCACATTTCAGCTCCAAAGACAAACTCAGGCTCAGGGTGAAGGGATGGAAGACAATACGCTAAGCAAATGGCAACCAAAAGAAAGCAGGTGTTGCCATACTTGTATCAGACAAGATAGAATTCAAGGTAAAACAGGTAAAGAGAGACAAAGAGGGGGGCAGTATATAGTGATAAAAGGGACACTCCATAAAGAAGACATAACACTTATAAATATCTGTGCACTGAACACAGGAGCACCAAAGTACATAAAGCAACTATTAACAAACCTGAAAGGAGATATTAACAACAACACAGTAATAGTAGGGGACCTTAACACCCCACTTACATCAATGGATAGATCATCTAGACAAAAAATCAACAAGGATATAGTGGAATTAAATGAAAAAGTAGACCAGATGGACTTTATAGATGTATGTAAAACACTCTATCCAAAACCAGCGGAATACACATTCTTCTCAAGTGTGCAAGGAACATTCTCAAGGATAGACCATATGCTGGGAAACAAGGCAAGCCTCAATAAATCTAAGAAGATTGAAATCCTATCAAGCATCTTTCCCAACCATAATGCTATGAAACTAGAAATCAACTACAAGAAAAAAGCTGGGAAAGGGACATGGATGTGGAGACTAAACAAGATGCTACTGAACAAGCAGAGGATCATTGAAGAAAGTAAAGGAGAAATAAAAAAATATCTGGAAACAAATGAAAAGGGAAACACACCATACCAACTCATAGGGGACGCAGCAAAAGCAGTCCAAAGAGGGAAATTTATAGCAGAACAGGCCCATGTTAACAAACAAGAAAAATCTCAGATAAGCAATCTTAAACTACACCTAACAGAATTAGAAGAACAAACAAAGCCCAAACTCAGCAGAAGGAAGAAAATAATAAAAATTAGGCCAGGAATAGATGAAATTGAAACAAAAAAGATGGTAGAAAGGATCAGTGAAACAAAGAGCTGGTTCTTTGAGACAAGGATCAATGAAACAAAGAGCTGGTTCTTTGAGACAATAAACAACATTGACAAACCCTTAGTCAGACTCAGTAAGAAAAAAAAAGAGAAGGCTCAAATAAATAAAATTAGAAACGAAAGAGGAGAAATTACAACAGATATCACAGAAATACAAAAGATTATACTATGACTATATGCCAATAAATTGGACAATCTAGAAGAAATGGATGAATTCTTAGACTCTTACAAGCTCCCAAAAGTGAGTCAAGAAGAAATAGAGAATCTGAATAGACCAATCACAAGTAAAGAGATTGAAGCAGTAATCAAAAACCTCCCCCAAAATAAAAGTCCAAGACCAGGCAGCTTCTCTGGAGAATTCTACTAAACATTCAAAGAAGATTTATTACTTATCCTTCTCAAAGTATTCCAAAAAATTGAGGAAGATGGAACACTTCCTAACACGTTCTATGAGGCCAATATCATGCTGATACTAAAGCAGACAAGGACAACACAAAGGAAAATTACAGGCCAATATCACTGATGAACATAGATGCACAAATCCTCAACAAAATATTGGCAAACCAAATACAGCAATACATTAAAAAGATCATACACCATGATCAAGTAGGATTTATACCAGGGACACAGGGATGGTTCAACATCTGCAAATCAATCAATGTGATACACCACATTAACAAAATGAGGAACAAAACCCACATCATCACCTCAGTAGGTGCAGAGAAAGCATTTGACAAGATCCAACATGCATTTATGATAAAAACTCTCAATAAATGGGTATAGAAGGAAAGAACCTCAACATAATAAAGGCCATAAATGACAAACCCACAGCCAACGTCATACTCAGTGGGGAAAAACTGAAAGCCATTCCTCTGAGAACAGGAACAAGACAAGAATGCCCATTCTCACCACTCTTATTCAACATAGTACTAGAGGTGTTGGCCAGAGCAATTCGGCAAGAAAGAGAAATCAAAGGAATCCAAATAGGCAATGAAGAAGTGAAATTCTCACTGTTTGCAGATGCCATGACTTTAAATATAGGAAACCCTAAAGAATCCATGGAAAACTATTAGAAATAATCGACAACTACAGCAAAGTTGCAGGGTATAAAATCAACTTACAAAAATCAGTTGCGTTTCTGTACTCTAATAATGAGCTAACAGAAAAAGAACTCAAGAACACAATCCCATTTACAATCACAACAAAAAGAATGAAATATCTAGGGATAAATTTAACAAAGGAGATGAAAGACCTGAACAATGAAAACTATAAGACATTACTGAAAGAAATTGATGATGACATAAAGAAATGGAATGGTATTTTATGCACATGGATTGAAAGAATAAACATAGTTAAAACGTCCCTACTACCTAAAGCAATCTACAGATTCAGTGCAATCCCAATCAGAATGCCAATGATATTCTTCATGGAAATATAACAAAGAATCCTAAAATTCATATGGGGCAACAGAAGACTCCAAATAGCTAAGGCAATCCTGAGGAAAAAGAACAAAGCTGGAGGCACCACAATCCCTCACTTCAAAATATACTACAAAGCCATATGATCAAAACAGCATGGTACTGGCACAAAAACAGGCACACAGATCAATGAAACAGAATTGAAAGCCCAGACATAAAACCACACTTCCACGGACAGCTAATCTTTGACAGAGGAGCCAAGAAGATACAATGGAGAAAGGAAAGCCTCTTCAATGAATGGTGTTGGGAAAACTAGTCAGCCATATGCAGAAGAATGAAAGTAGATCATTATCTTTCTCCACACACAAAAATAGACTCAAAATGGATCAAAGACTTAAGTAAGACCTGAAACCATAAAGCTTCCAGAAGAAAATATAGGCAGGACACTCTTTGACATTGGTCTTAAAGGGATCTTTTCAAATACCATATCTACTCAGACAAGAGAAACAAAAGAAAAAATAAACAAGTGGGACTTCTTGAGACTAAAAAGCTTCTGCAAGGCAATGGAAACCAAGATCAAGGTGAAAGGACAACCCACCAACTGGGAGAAAATATTTGCAAATCATGTATCCGACAAGGGGTTAATCTCCATAATATATAAAGAACTCACACAACTCAACAACAAAAAACCAAACAACCCGATCAAAAAGTGGGCAGAGGATATGAAGAGACATTTTTCCAAAGAAGAGATACAGTTGGCCAACAGGCACATGAAAAGAGGTTTCACATCACTAATCACAGGGAGATGCAAATCAAAACTGCAGTGAGATATCACCTTACAGCTGTGAGAATGGCTATAATCACCAAGACATAAAATAACAAATGTTAGGGAGATTGTGGAGAAAAGGGAACCCTCGTACACTGCTGGTGGGAATGCAAACTGGTGCAGCCACTATGGAATACAGTATGGACATTTCTCAAAAAGTTAAAAATAGAAATACCATGTGACCCAGGTATTCCACTACTGAGTAGTTATCCAAAGAACTTGAAAGGAACAATTCAAAGAGACTTCTGCACCCCTATGTTCATTGCAGCATTATTCACAATAGCCAAGATGTGGAAGCAACCCAAGTGCCCAGTGACTGATGACTGGATGAAGATGTGGTATATATATATACAATGGACTACTACTCAGCCATTAAAAAAAGACAGAATCGTCCCATTATGCAACAACATGGATGGACCTTAAGGGTATTATGTAAACTGAAATAAGCCAGACAGAGAAATACAAACACCGTATTTCATTCATTCATATATGGAAGATTAACATGTGGACAAAGAGAACAGGTTAGTGGTTACCGGGGGAAGGGGGTTGAGGGGTGGGCAAAAGGGGTGAAGGGGCACATTTATATGGTGACTGACACATAATGTACAACTGAAATTTCACAGTGTTATATGACCTCAATATAAATATATATATCAATATAAATAAATATTATGACCTCAATAAAAAAAAAGAAAAAGTGCATATAAACGCTGTGCTCTGCTTGGTAAAGTTGTTTCTCATGGAGTACAAGTTGATTCTGAGCCTGCTGTATGCATTACTGGGGCTGGACAAATTGGTAATGCATGTGGGAGCCAGGTTTCTTAGTGTTGGACGGGGGACTTGCAGACAAGCAGAAAAGGAAGGCTGGGATGCACCCTGGCTACAAGGGTAGTCAGAGATGCCAGTCAGTGTGAGTTCATGTGCACCTAAGACATGCACAGGTGGGTGGATGAATGTCTGTGGTGAGCTCACACACATACATAGATTACCTAGCCCTGTGAGGGCCTGGAAACAGCGACCCCTGTGGCCAGTGCCGAGATTGCGGTTTTTGATAGAATTGTCCGATAAATGGAACTAGGGCTCCTTGTAGAAATGGCTTTTTCTAGGCTTGGGGCAGGCAGCGAAAATACAGGATAAGCCTAGAGCTGCGTGTAGTGCCAGAAAGTAAGGAAGTGCTCAAAACACCAAAGGATGGGGGCATGGCAAAGGGATGCAGGAGCCAACTGAAAGAGCTCCCACTGGCCAAAAACAGGCAACAAAATAAATATGTAGTAAAATAATTATCCATGTGGCCATAAGGGTATAGATAAATGATTGAATAAACAAATGAGGAAAAGGGACAAATCTCCTGTACAGAAGAATTCCCAGTAGTACCTGTATCTCCCCTCCAGGAGGTGGAGCTTGGTCTGCCTCTCCCAGCGCCCCCGCTTTGAGGTGGACTGGGCTAGTGACACAGCAGGAGAGCGAAGAGGGAGACTTTGCAGTGGGAAGCCTGGCAGACGCCGTCTCAGCTAAGCGCTCAAGGCCAGCCTCACCGGGGGTCTGCATGGTGATGGCGCGCACCCTGCTACGATGAGCTGAGAAGGGCACCCCCGTCTGTGGGCTTCCCCACAGACCCGTCACCCCAGTCTAATCATGAGAAAAATGTCACATGAGCCAAATTGGGGGACATCCCACAAAATATCCGAGCAGAACTCCTCAGAACTGTCCAGGCCTTGAAAACAGGACGAGGCTGAGAAACTGTCCTCGAGCAGAGGAGACCTGGGGGACAGGATGGCAGGCAGTGTGGCCCCCTGAATTGGATTCTGGGACAGAAAGAGGACATGAGTGGGAAAACTGGTCAAATCCAAGTCGAGCCTGGATTTAGTTAATAGCAATGCCCCCAAGGCAGTTTCTTAGTTGTGACAAATGCACCATGGAAATGTGAGGTGCTAGCGATGGGGGGACTGGGCGAGAGATGGGTGTACTTGACTGTCTGTTGTATCTTGGCAGCTCTCCTGTAAATCTCAAATTATTCAAAGTAGAAAGTTTATTAAAAAACTCTGACAAAGGCTGGTAACAAAACGTGGCCTGTCGTACCTCTGCTCCTCAGGCTTCCATAGAGATGTGACAGACAGAATGAGCATCAATAGGATACAAGCACATTTTGAGCTGTGTAACCCCGGGGGTTAAACCATGTTAAATTTTAAGATAGAAGTTTAAAAAGTGTGCTTATACTAAAAAAATCTGAACCTTTCTTGCTGATTTTTAATTTTTTTCTTTTATTATTGTTTGTTGAATGATGATAGCATTTATTGATGCTGTGTTGTTTTAATCATTTGTTCCAGAAACCATGTTGATGATAGTCATAAGACTATGAGCTCTGAATGCTTGTGAATTATTTAAATGTGGAATGTAATTCAGTTACAGTAGAACCGTGTGAGTATTTATGTTGCCATTTATTTACAGATTAATATTCTCAGGGCTGCTATTAACAAGCTAGTATGTGATGGACCAAATGGATCGAAGTATCTTGGGCCAGAAAGAATTGCACAGTTACAGGATAACGCTCGTCAGAAACTTTTAGGGTGAGTTGTATAATGTCATATGGACTTCTTTCCTTCTTTCATCTTCCTTAGCTGTCTTTTAAAGGTATGCTCTTTTCCTTTCTTTCTTTCTTTTTTTTTTTGGCAAGGAAGATTGGCGCTGAGCTGACATCTGTTGTCCATCTTCCTCTTTTTCATTTTTTTCTCCCCAAAGCCCCAGTATATAGTTGTATATCCTAGTTGTAAGTCATTCTAGTTCTTCTCTGTGGGACGCTGCCACAGCATGGCTTGATGAGCAGTGTGTAGGTCTGCACCCAGGATCCAAACTGGCAAACCCTGGGCCACTGAAGTGGGGCATCCGAACTTAACCACTCGGCCGTGGGGCCGGCCCCTCCTTAGCTGTCTTGATTGTGAATGTTTTAGATTGTTTAGGAGATATGATAGATCGATCATCTGAAGTGGAGTTCCAGTACTGGAGACAGCATCTACAAGGTACCAGAACGTGGGCACCAGCTTACTCTGGAGAGCAGCCACCTTTGTCCTGTGTCAGTCAGTATCCAGGCAGGAAATAGTGGGCACAATCAAATTGGGTAATTTGAGAAAAATGTAATAAAAGGACCCTTTCAAACAGCACAGACAAGGCATAGGAAAACCGCAATGGGTACTGCAGTGCCCACTTTTAGCAGTGCGTATCTTGGGTGCCAGGGGAGAGGGTGGGGCTTGGAGACTGAGAGGCTGTGTGCAGAGGACCACCTTAGAGGAGGCCAGCCCTCTGTTGAGCCTCTCCCAGGAAAGGAGGTCTGGGGGTAAGCATCCGACCTCTCCCTTCATCCCTCTCACCACTTGCTAGACTCCCCCTTGGCCAAACCCAACCAGAATCCTGAGGGCAAGGGCCACTATTGGTGAGGCCCGTGAGCCCGAGTCAGCCCAGATGGCCTAGAGGAGGCTGAGGAGATCGGGCAGTGGTTGTGGAGGAGCAAACAGAAGGCTCCTGGCACATCCAGTCCTGCATTCCTGTCCCAGGCAGCCCTCCCTAGCTAGTGGCCAGTCCTTCCTTGCTGGAGACAGTGCTGTGCTGCTGGGAGTTGAATTGTCTAAGAACAGGTGACACTTGATGCCATGGTGACTTTCTGCTCCTTCTCATGGACATTTTGGGTGGATTTCTTTTAGTTTTACCAGCACTTTAAAAAAGGTATTAAATATTCAAAGCTGCCTTAGTAATTGTGAGAAAGGCTAATTTTAGTTTTCTCTCTTCACTTTTTTACATAAAAATATTTTTACGTAAACTTTGTGTTGAAGTTGAACGTACACAAAGTGCATTTTCACAAAGTGGACGTGCTTCAGGGGCCCAGCACCCAGATGAGAAACAATGTTGTTAAACGTTAGGAATTCTGGTCAGACTGACAGAAATCCACCCAAAATGACTATGGAAGGAGCGGAAGGTCACCGTGATATCAGATGCCACTGGTTCTCGCACAGCTGGACTCCCAGCAGCACAGGCGCGGTCTCCGGCAAGGAAGGACCCGCGAGCCCACGCTCCTTTGCTTCTCCTTGCGGCAGCCGTCGCTCTTCTTCTGCCCCGGCCGGAGGCGCTGTGTCCTGACATGGCCATGGATAGGTGGGGTTTTCTAGTAACAATTCAATGATTTTAGTAAATTTGTAGAGTTGTGCTAACCATCGCCACAACTAAGTTTTACAACATTTCTATCACCCCCAAAAGTTCACTCAAATATTTTAAAACTGAGTTGTGGTGATGGTTACACAACTCTATAAGTTTACTAAAATTATTGAATTGTATACTTAAAATTGATTAATTTTATAGTATATAAATTGTACCTCAATAAAGCTGTTTTTAAAAACATAAGTTCTTCCTGCCCATTTGTAAGAAACTCCTGTTCCCACCCCTAGCCCCAGGCAATCGCTGCTCTGCTTCCTGTCTCTATAGATTTGCTTTCTCTGAAAATTTTATATGAATGGAATCATGTTGAAAAATTTTTTTTAAAATCTGGCTTCTTTCAGTTAGTAATATGTTTGAGGTTCATCCATGTTGTAACATCATTTTTTATTACTGAATACTATTCTGTACATGCTACATTTTTTAATCCATTCACCAGTTGATGAAATATTTGGATTGCTTCCCGTATTTGGCTGTTATGAATAGTGCTACTAAAAATAGTCTTGTAAAGTTTTTGTGTGAACATATATTTTCATCTCTCTTGGGTAGATAACTAGGGCTGGAACTGATAGTTTGCATGGTAAGTTTGTATTAATTATTTAAGAAAATTAAAAGTATTTTGTAAAGTGACTACCATGTTACGTTCCCACTGGCAATGCATGATGGTTCCAGGTTCTCCACATCCTTGTCAGCACTTGGCATTGTCAGTATATTTTTTATTGTAGTCAATGTAGTGGAGGTATTGTAGTACCTCATTGTCATTTTAATTTGCATTTCCTTAATGACTAACGATATAGAGCATCTTTTTTGTTTTTCTTTTTGCTGAGGAAGATTTGCCCTGAGCTAACATCTGTTCCAGTTTCCCTCTATTTTTCAGTATGTGGGCTGCCAGCACAGCATGGCTGCCAACAGAGCAATATAGGTCCGTGCCTGGGAACCAAACCTGGGCTGCCGAAGCAGAGTGTGCTGAACTTAACCACTAGGCCACAGAGCTGACCCTAGAGCCTCTTTTTATATCCTTATTAACCAATCCTATACCTTTTTTTGTGAAGTATCTGTTCAAATCTTTTGCCCGTTTTTTAATTGGGTTCATTGATTATTGTCTTGTTGAATTGTAGAAATTCTTTTTTTTTTTTTTTTTTGAGGAAGATTAGCCCTGAACTAACTGCTGCCAATCCTCCTTTTTTCGCTGAGGAAGACTGGCCCTGAGCTAACATCCATGCCCATCTTCCTCTACTTTATATGTGGGATGCCTACCACAGCATGGCATGCCAAGCGGTGCCATGTCCGCACCCAGGATCCGAACCAGTGAGCTCCAGGCCTCCGAGAAGCAGAACGTGTGCGCTTAACCGCTGTGCCACTGGGCTGGCCCCAGAATTGTGGAAATGCTTTATAAATTCTAACTAAAAGTCTCATTAGATATGTAGTTTGCAGATATTTTCCCCATTGTCTTTTCATTTTCTTAATGGTGTGTTCTGAAGAACACAAGTTTTTAATTTTGATGAGGTCTACTTTATCTTTTTTTTTTTTAATGGATTATACTTTTGGTGTTATATCTGGAAAACTTTGCTAAATCCAAGGTCACCAAAGTTTTCTCCTCTAACTCTTATGTTTACTTCTTATGTTTAGGTCTTTGATCTATTTTGAGGTGTTTGTGTGTGGTGTGAGATATGAGAGTCTAAGTTCAGTTTTTCACGTGTGAATATCCAGTTGTTACAACACCATTTGCTGAAATGCTCTCTTTTCCCCATTGAATTGCCTTGGCACCTGTCAAAAGTCAACTGGCCCTGATGTAAAGGTTTATTTCTGGACTTCTTATGTTGTTCTGTTGATTTTATATCTGTCTTTATGCCAGTACTATACTGTATTGATTGCTGTAGCTTTCTAGTAAGTCTTGAAATCGGGAGTGTTAGTCCTCATATTTTGTTCTTCCTTTTCAAAACTGTTTTTGCTATTCTAGATCCTTTTCCTTTTCATATAAATTTTAAGATAAGCCAGTCTGTTCTACAACAAGCCTTGCTGGAATTGTGAATAGGGATTGTGTAGATCAATTTGAGGAGAATTGCCATCTTAACAATATTGATTTGTCCAGTCCATGAAGATGGAGTGTCTATTAGATATCCTTTAATTTTCCTAACACGTTTTTATAGTTTTCAGTGTGCAGGTCATGCACCTTTGTTAAACTATTTTTAAGTATTTTAATCTTTTTCATGCTATTGTGAATGAAATTCACATGAACACAATTGATTTTTTTTATATATATATTTTTTTGAGGAGGATTAGCCCTGAGCTAACATCTGCTGCCAATCCTCCTCTTTTTGCTTAGGAAGACTGGCCCTGAGCTAACATCCATGCCCATCTTCCTCTACTCTATATGAGGGATGCCTGCCTCAGCATGGCTTGACAAGCAGTGCATAGGTCCACACCTGGGATCTGAACTGGGGAACCCCAGGCCACCGGAGTGGAGCATGCAAACTTAACCGCTGTGCCACCGGGCCGGCCCTGAACAATTGATTTTTACATATTGATCCTTTATCCTGTGACCATGTTAAACCCGTTTATTAGTCCTGATACTTTTTGTAGATTCTTTAGAATTTCCTACATACAGGATCGTACCTGTGAGTAAAGACAGTGTTACTTCTTCCTTTCCCATTTGTGTGCTCACCATCTGTTTTTCTGGTTTTGTTACACTGGCTAGAAGCCTGAGTACAGTGTTGCATAGCAGTGGTGAGAGCAGACGTCTTTGCCCTGTTCCCAGTTTTAGGGAGGAAGTGTTCATTTGTTCACTACGAAGTGCATTAGCTGCAGGGTTCTCCTTGAGGCTCTCTGTTGGGTTGAAGAAGCTCCTTTCCATTCCTAGTCTGCTGGAACCTCCTATCAGGAAAGGATGTTGTGTTCTGCCATGTGCGTTTTCTGTGAGATAATTGTGGGGTTTTTTCCTTTTATTCATATGTAATGTATTGATTACGTTTTGCATATTAAAACTAGCCTTGTATTCCTGGGATGAATTCCACATGGTGTGTAATCCTTTTTATAAATTTGTGGATTGTTTGTTACATACTTTTGTTAAGGATTTTTTTCCTCTGTGGTCATGAGGGTTATTGATTGTAGTTTTCTCGTGGTAGCTTTGTCTGATTTGGTATCAGGGTAATCCTGGCTTCATAGAATGAGTTGGTAAGTATTTCCTGCTACTGTATTTTTCTGGAAGAGTTTGTATAGGATTGGTATTATTTCTTCTTTAAATATTTGATGGAATTTACCAATAAAGCCATCTGAGCTTGGACTTTTCTTTGCGGGGAAATTTTTAATTACTAATTCAATTTCTTGTGTTTTAGGTCTAATCGGATTTTCTGTTTCTTTTTTTGGTTTTTTGTTTTTTTTTGCTGGGGAAGATTTGCCCTGAGCTAACATCTGTGCCAGTTTTCCCCTATTTTGTATGTGGGTTGCTGCCACAGCATGGCCACCAACAAGTGATAGAGGTCTGTACCCAGGAACCAAACCTGGGCCACTGAAGTGGAGTGCGCTGAACTTAACCATTAGACCACGGGGCTGGTCCCAGGATTTTCTATTTCTTTTTAGATGGTTTTGATAACTTGTGTCTTTCTAGGAATTTGCTCATTTCATTTAAATCGGCTAGTTTATTGGTATAAAGTTGTTCAGAATCTTCTTTGATAATCCTCTTATTTTCTGTACAGTTGATAGTTATGTCCTTTTGTTTCTGATTTTGATAAAGTGTGCCTTCTCTCTTTTTACTTGGTTAGCCTAGCAAAAGTTTCTCAATTTTGTTGATCTCTTCAAAGAACTAACTTTTAGTTTCATTGATTTTTTTTCCCCCAAGGGTTTTCTTTCTTTGTTTCTTTCTTTCTTCTTTTTTGTTTTTGGTGAGGAAGATTGGCCCTGAGCTAACATCTGTGCCAGTCTTCCTCTATTTTGTATGTGGTGTGTTTCCACAGCATAGCTTGATGGGCAGTGTGTAGGTCTGTGCCCAGGATCAGAACCCGTGTACCCTGGGCTGCTGAAGTGGAGTGTGTGAATTCAATGTTTCATTGATGATCACTCGCACAATTATTATTCTCTTACTTCTGATTACTTTGGGTTTAATTTGCACTTTTTCTAGTTTCATAGTGTAGAAGCTTTGGTGGTTGTTTTGAGACCTTCTTTTCTCTCACAGGCATTTAAAGTTATGAATTTCCCTGCATTGCTGTTTTGGCTACATCTCATACTTTTTGATCTCTTGTATTTTCATTTTCAATCTTTTCAAAATATTCTTTAGTTTCCCCTGTGGTTTCTTCTTTGACCGGTGGGTTATTTAGAAGTATGTTATTTAATTTTCAAATATTTGGGGATTTTCCAATCTTTCTTTATGTTGTTGATGTTTATTTCTGTGTAGTCACTATACATACTTCGAATGATTTCAGTCTTTTAAAATGTAGGGAGACTTGTTCTGTGGCCTAGCATACAGGCTTTCCTGAAGAGCGTTCCATGTTCATTTGGAAAAGATGTGTGTCTGCTGCTCTTGGTGGGGTGTTCTGCAGTCTTGGTCAGATGAAGCTGGTGGATGGTGTTGTTTGAGTATTCTCTCTCCTTGCTGGTTTTCTCTCTAGTTCTAGGAATATCGAAAGTGGGTTATTGCAATCTCTAGCTGTAATATTTCAATTGTTTCTTCTTTTAAGTCTGTGAGCTTTTCTTTTATGTCTTTTGGGGCTCTTTTGTTAGATACGTGTACATTTATAATTGTTGTATCTTCCTGATGTATTGGCCCTTTTGTCATTATGAAGTGTCTCTTTATCTCTAGTAATGTTTTTTAAAGTCTCTTTTTTATTTATTTTTTATTTTTTAATTTTTTTCCTTTTTCTCCCCAAATCCGCCCAGTACATAGTTGTATATTCTTCGTTGTGGGTCCTTCTAGTTGTGGCATGTGGGACGCTGCCTCAGTGTGGTTTGATGAGCAGTGCCATGTCCGCGCCCAGGATTCGAACCAACGAAACACCAGGCCGCCTGCAGTGGAGTGCGCGAACTTAACCACTCGGCCATGGGGCCAGCCCCTAAAGTCTCTTTTTTCTAATATTAATATAGCTACTCCAGCTCTCTTTGGTTCCTGTTTGCATGGCATATCTTTTTCTACCCTTTTACTTAGAACCTGTTTGCATCTTTGACTTTCCTCAAATGTTTTTTTCTGTCCCGTGTCTGCTCTCCTCTCCTTTGAGATTCCCATTTCATGTGTGTTTGTACACTCAATGTTGTGACACTGGTCTCTGAGGCTCTGGTCATTTTTCTTCAGACTTTTTTCTCTCTGTTTTTCAGACCATTTAATTTCTGTTGATGTGTCCTTAAGTTTCCTGGTTATTCTGCCATCTCAAACCTGCAGATGTTGGTCTGCTGTAAGGAATTTTCCATTTCAGTTGTTGTACTTTTCAACTCTAGATTTTCTATTTGGTTCTTTTGTATAATTAAAAATTTTTTTTGTAGGGAAAGATTGGCCCTGAGCTAACATCTGTTGCCAATCTTCCTCTTTTTTTTCCCCTCCCCAAAGCCCCAGTACATGGTTGTTATCTGCTAGTTGTGAGTCCTTTTGGTTTTTCTATGTGAGCCGCTGCCACAGCATGGCGACTGACAGATGGGTGGTGTGGTTGCATGACTGGGAAGCAAACCCAGCTGCTGAAGTGGTGAGAGCACTGAACTTCAGCCTCTGGGCCGTCAGGGCTGGCTCTGTAGTCTCACATTTTTATTGAGATTATCTTTGAGTCTCTATCACGTTGTCCTTTATTTCTTTAAAGGTGGTTTGCTTGAATTCTTTGTACGTACTTACAGTGGCTGCTCTGAAGTCTTTGTGTGCTAAACCCTCATCTGGGTCCACTCAGTCAGTTTCCCTTGACTGCTCTTTTTTCCTAAGTATGGGTCACACATTACTGTTTATTTGCAAAATCTCTCTTAATTTTTTTTGCTCAAAATCGGGCATGTTAGATAATGTAGTATAAGAAAACAACAGTTTGATTTCCCCCTGCAGAATTCTGCAGGATTCTGTAGGATCTATTTCCCACAATGTTGTGAGGCCACTGATACCTGGCTTCTGGGTTTTTTTAGTTCTCCTTTGCGTTTTTCAGCCTGGCTTGCTAGGGTTTGTCCTTGTGTCTGCATTGCTTAGTGCTCAGCCAGTGATTAGTCAGAAGTTGTGCTTAAGTACCTAAGCTGTTAAGGCGTCTGCCCTCTGCCAGTGGATCTGGGTGTGGGTCAGGTAGTGCATCCAAAGTCCAGGCAATTTTGAACTCTTCCCTGGCTTTTAGTTTTTGCCAGGGCTTTCTTGTGCATACACGCCACCTCCCAGTCAGCTCGGGCCGTGGGGCTGGCTTGGGTCGGTCATTTTTGCACGTGTGTTTAGCCTTCCAGTCAGCTAGGGAGTGTGTGGAGAGCCTGGCTTGCCCTCTGTGGCACTTTCATTTCCAGGATCTCCCTCTCAGGTTTCTGGATTGTCTGCCGGTCTGCTGCTGGCCCTGAGCAAGACCATGACCTAAGGCTGGCACAGCTTTGGGCTCTCTCCATCTATTTCCTCCTCAGTTTGCTCTTTTTACTACAGTGCTGCCAGGCATGAGGTTTTTCACCCTCTGCTCCAAATCAAGTAAGCTCAACCTGGCAGTGAGGATGCTGGTTTTCATGGCCAGCTCAGCCTTGGCAACACCAGGGTGCCAGTGTGAGCTAGTGGGTGGGCGTGGGTGGTGGGTGGGAGTAGCCCCAGGCAAGAACTCCACAGACTCCGCTGCTTTTCCCTGGAGTTCAGCAGTTTTTTGTGAATGGATTCTTCTCAACTTTTTTGCTTTTGCTTAATTTACAGAGCTTTCAAATGTTTGTGGGATTTTTTGACAATTTTATCCAGTTTTTAGTTGTTTTTTTGGGGGAGGGGCAAGAATATTTGCAGACCTCTTTAGTCTCTCATTGCTGGAATTCTCTCTCTGCCTTTTTAAGCTGATGATATTTCCAACTTGTCCTGGCTGGTTAAGAGTAGATGATATAAAACATCCTGTCACACTTCGTAGAACTTGACTGGTAATGCAGCGACGTGGTCATGGAGCAACCTCCACTGGTTGTTGAGGGAACAGAGAACAAGGGCCGTTCCTGCACATATGCTGCTCTCCTTTCTTTTTCTATTTTTGAAAGTGCAGTGGATTAAAATACTCTCTGATCATAACTGCATAAATTTTGACCTTTTCAAAACTTGTAGTTATAATTCTGAGGGAAAGTCTATAGAATTTAAATCTTTTAAAATAAATCGTGGTAGTGTTTTCAATTACTAACATATAATTAAGATGACTTAAATTCTCTTTTTTTGTATTTTAGTTTGTTCTGTCAGTTGAAACCGAGAGAGAGAATTGTTCCTAATTGGCATGAAAAGCCATATGAGTGGAATCAGGTGAGTGAGAAATAGGATGCCATGTGAGCAGCCTCCACCAGGCTGAGGGGAATGGACCACTCGATGGACTCAGGGCTCCAGCGCAAGAGTTGGTGGAGGATGCTGAGAGCACAAAGAGACCAGAGGCGAAGTGGACCGTTCTGTTGCTTAACAGGGCGATGTCACAGACCAGACCAGTATCTGCACTGTACTGGGTAGTATACTGCATGTCACGCCTTGGTGAAAAGTCAGAGAAGCAGTCTGTAAATATTTCTGCAAAACTAAAAGAATACTTTCTGCCATCTTATATGTCTGTATATATGTGTGTGCAATTTTATTTATTCATTTTATGAGTTTTACTTTATGTCTGGAAAAGCCCCATTGCAGAGCCTGACTGGTCTTTTTGTCTGCCTGTTAGGTTGACCCGAAGCTGGTCATGGAGCAGGCTGACCGGGAGAGCAGCAGAGGGAACACCTTTCTCTACCAGCTTCACAAGCTCATCGTCCTCAGTACCTAGGGTGCGGGCAGGCTGTCCCCCTGCCCCTGCTGGAGGAAGCTGCGGAGAGCAGGGCTAAAGGCTCCCCGCAGCCCGACTCCTCTGCATCTGAGCGCTACAGTCTTTGCCCACTGCACATGGTGGTCTTCTCCATCCTGTGTCCTTTTCTCTTTGGGTGATGGCTGGAGAGTGGTGTTTCTGTTAAAGGGGAAAGGGTTGGAAAGTCTAGTCTTTTCCAGAAACAGAAAATCAATGTATTAAACATCTTCTTAAAAATTGTTCTGACGGAAGATTTCGTTTGGAAAAAGAACCGTGTTTTGGTTTAAATTTATTAAGGTGAATAGAAGTAGCTCATCTTAGATGTAAGGTTCAGGGTGGCTTGTGTGCTCTGTTACAGTGATTTAAAGCTGGGGCACAGGAAAACCAGGGCTCCCTGTTTTACCACAAGGGAGAAGTCGTGTCTTTTTCAAAACCATGTGGTATGTTCTAATTTTTTTTCCATGAGGAAAAATACCTAATTTTGGTAAAACTAACTTCAGTTTTGTATATCTTAGATTTTTACTTATGTTACAATTCTTAGTCCACATTTTGGAAATGAGAGAGATTACCTGGCAACTATATCTATATTAAAACATAAAAGCATTAGACTAAGTTTCTGTTTCTGACAGTTTTTAGAGGAGATTAAAATGTATTTTATTCTAAAAAATCTGAGTTTATGAAAATGATAAAGGGATATAGGCCTCTTTTTAAAAGTCAACTCCTGTCACAGGATTTCATCAGAAAAACAGAGCCACTGTAAATATAGCAATAAAAGATATCTGAGTTAGCTCTTCCACGAGTGTGAGAGAAGCTGACGTGAAGGTCTGGAAGGGGCATGTTGAAGGATGGGAGAAATGCTCCACCTCAGCCGACTGTCCCAGGCGGACAATGTGCAGGTTGTGAGAAAACATGAGAAGCACATGTCTTTGGTCACCAGTGTGGGGTCATGAGCAGGAGCTCGTGCAGAGGAGTGGAAAACATCTGGGAGGGCTTCTGTTACCTGGGGCCCAACCAGGCGCTGTGCCGGGCCTCTCTTGGTCAGCGGGCTGGCAGTCAGGAAGCCCGCTGGAGGCCGAGTATGCCGGGCAGCACTGTGTGTGTCTGTCGTTGTTGCTGTTATGTTGCCTGTTTCACTTGTGCCCCCTGGTCTTGCTCAGCTTCTCCTTGGGCCAGCTCTGAGTGAAAGCATTCGAGGTGGGGGATCTGGGGAAGGCCCTCCTGGCCTTAGACAGGAGGTGGTGCTGCCAAGTCGCAGCACACAGTCCTTGGTGATGCCCAAGAGCAGCCAAAGTTGTGTTGAGCTTTCAGGTTATGATCGGCCTGCCTGTTCAGAGGGATGTCTGTGAGGAGCAGCGGGCCGTGCTGACTCTGCCATTGGCCCTTTGCTTTCCCAGAGTGAGTAGTTAGTCCACGGTCGGCAGCGAGCATGGTGGGGGTTAGTGGTGCAGCAGGGCAGTCCTAGGGGTTGAGCACTCTTTCTGCCTGTTTTTTAATCAAAGTTACAGGAATGGTTAAAAAATTAAATAGTAACCTTTTAACAAAAGGTTGTTAAAAACAAAAAAAAAGGAAATCCAGCTCCTTGATTTCTCGTTAACTCTCAAAACCATTCTAACTCTTACCACTTTTTTTCTGGAATTGCCTCTATCTTACATAGCATTTTACTAAGTAAATTACACTTTTTCATGATGTCCACTTTGGTCATTATTTAATTGCTGCTGTAATACATGAAGATCGAGCTCTTTCCATCATTCTCTACCTCCCTTTCCTCATTTCTTAGTATAGTTACATCAGTGTTGCTGGTCAAATCATGCGTCAGTCTTTATAACATTGACTTTGTAAATATTTTCTGCAAAACCAGGTAGTGTACTTTATTGCATCTCCTTCCTTATATAACTTTAATTTAGAGGGTAATTGCCTTGTTTTTCACGTGTTTAATTTCTCTATTCACATATTTTTAAGTTATTTGTGTTCTTAGTCAGTATACATGTGCGTGATATGAAATGACGAAATTTTAGAGTGTGTAGTAAATATCTGCCTGAGCCCCATCCTCTGCCACCAAGTTCTCTTCAGAGGCAGTCGTCGTGTCTTCATTTGTGCATTCATTCAGCGGGTGTTTACTGGGCATGGACTGTGCCCCAGGCACTGCTGTGGACACTGAAGCTCAGCTGGAAACAAAATGTGCCGGGCTTCCTGTGGTCCTGGAGCTGACGGTAGACTGGTGGAGACAGTGATAGACAACCTATCAGGCGGCCGTCAGAGCTACGAAGTCTGTTAGAGCAAGTAAACGAGAGAGCCACAGTGTGCGCTCTCTTCTATAAAGGGCCCGGCAGTACCAGTTTGAGGCTTTGTGGGCCATATGGTGTCGGCTTGCTGCTAGCCATCTCTGCAGGTGTAGCTCCGAAGTCTCCAGAGACAGTACAGAAACAGATGAGTGAGTCTGTGTTCCTGCAGAACTTTGTTTGCAGAAACACTGTCAGGCCGTGGGGTGTAGTTTGCTGACCCTGCAGTAGAGGGCAGGTGCAGGGGGGTGATGCTGTCCTCCAGAGGGCGGTCAAGGAGAGCCTTTCTGATGAGGGCACAGCAACTAGGGACCTGATCAGGCATGTGTGCCCTAATCTGGGGAAAAGGTGTCCCGGGCAGAGGAAAACGTGCCAAGACCCTGAGGAGGAAGCTTCCTGGTGTGTGTGGGGAGCAGCCGGGAGACCTCTGTAGCTGGGGCGAGAATGGTCAGGAGGTGACATTAGAGAGAAGCCAGGGCCAAGGCTGTGGGGCAGATTTTGTCGTTTACTCTGAGTGAGGTGGAGGCCTCTTGGAGGGATCCGAGCACAAGTATCATGCCTTGACTGACTCTTTGAGAAAGACCATCCTGGCTGCTGCGTGAGGCACTGGGTGAGACCACTGCAGGTAGGGCCCAGGGAGAGAGACTGGCACTGGGAGTAGGTGGCAGAGTGGGGTGTGTGCCGGAGCGGGAGGCACTGGCGCTGGGAGTAGGCGGCAGGCTAGGGTGTGTGCCGGAGTAGAACCGGCTCGAGGACGGGGATCAGATTTGATAAATCCAAGATGAAGAGAGTTCTCAGGGGACCAGGGTAGTGGGCTGAATGGTGGTCCCCAAGAACCAATGTCCATGTCCTAACCCGCAGGGCCCCCTATCAATGTGACCCTGTTTGGGAAAAGGGTCTTTGCAGGTGTGATTAAGTTAAGGATCTCAAGATGAGGAGATCATCCTGGCTTTAGGGTAAGCCCTAAAGCCAATAACAAGTGTCCTCATAAGAGACACTCAGAAGACAGAGGACAAAAGCTCATGTGAAGATGGAGGCAGATAGTGGAGTGATGTGGCCACAAGCTAAGCAGGCCTGGAGCCACTGGAGCCTGGAAGATGCAGGAAGGATTCTCCTCTTGAGCCTTAGGAGGCAGCTAGGTCCTGCTGACACCTTGATTCTGGACTTCCGGCCTCTGAACTGAGAGAGAGTAACTTTCTGTTGCTTTAGGCCCCTCAGTTTGTGGTGCTTTGTTATGGCTGCCACAGAAAGCTTATCCGACCAGTGTTTTTGTATCCCTCCAGAGGTGGTCTCTTCCTATATATGGGCACAGATTCAGTTTATTTTCACAAGTGGTTGCGTACCATGTATGCTGATGTGTACATTAATTTTTTCACTTACTATTTGCTGTGGGTCATATTTCTAAATTGTTACACAGAGTTGCCTCATTCTTTTCAAGTGCTTCATGGTATATGATTTTTGTTGATGCTTCACAATTGACTTAACTATTCCCTCACGATGGATGTTTGGACAGTTTCTGTCCATATGCAGTGTTACAGTGAATGTCCTTGTACATATGTATGATCTATTATAGAATAAAGTCCTAGAATTAGCCTTGCTGGGTCAAAAGGTATTTAGTAAATAGCTCAATTAACAGACACCGCCATGTGCTCTCCATCGGGGTTGTGGTGGTTTCTGTCCACTCCCACTAGCAATGCATGAGTGCTGTGTCCCCACACTCCTGCCCTTGCTGCGAGAGGAAGATGTTTGATGTCTGTGAGGCACCGTCTGTCAGGCAGGGGTTGTAGTTTCGTGTCTCTCACGGGCGAGGCTGACCGTCTTTATACACTAGGGGCCGTTGGTTTTTCCTTTTATGTGAACTGGTCAGATCTTTTGCCAGGCTTTCTTTGTGTTATATCTTATTTCTTATTTGTTTTTAAGAACTAATTTTGTAGTAAGGAGTCAGTCTTTCCTGAACTGTTAAATATTTTGCCCTTTGTCTTTTGACTTTATCATGTTTTCTCTTTGCCATATAAAATTTATCTTTTTATTTATGTAGTCAAATTTTTTAATGCCTTTTAATGCCTTCTAAAAAGGTGCCCCCTAGTTTGAGCTTATTATGAATATCTGCTATGTTTCCTTCTAGTCGTCCAATGATTTCAGTTTGTGAATCAACTTTAGTGAGGTAAAATTTACATGAAATAAACTGCACCCATTTTAAGTGTCCAGTTTGACAGATGTATACACTCACGAGACCACCACCAAAGTTAAGATAACTAACGTTTCCGTCACCTGCGGAAGTTCTATGTAGTCCTCTGTGTCAGCTCCCCAGCACCACCGCGGACCAAGGTCACCACCCAGCTGCCTTGTCACTTGAGAACTGAGTTTCTCACGGCTGTCGTTTTGGGCCAGGTGCTTTTGGTCGTGGGAGGCGATCTCGTGCTTTGTAGGGTGTCCAGCACCTTCCTGGCTTCTTCCCACCAGATGTCGGTAACTGTGTCCAGGATTTTCGCTGTAAGAATCTTTGCCTCAGACGTTGTCACTGTACGGCTAACTGGCCGTAGAAGCAACTTTGCTGAAAAAGAGAAAATACCTGGGTGGTTGACAGTTTTGGTTTCCTTTGGTTGCAAATGGTTTTCATTTGGTTCATTTGGTTACAAATATGCATCCTAATATTTGGATGAAACTGATACCTCTCTTAATGAAAGAAGATATTTTAGCAAAAAAAGGAAAAGTGTAATGCCCAACAAGGAGACGAAGCAACAAGCCAAAAAAAAGAAAAACCTATACTACTCTGAACGAAAGACTTGGAAGACAAAGTGCTCGGGTAACAATCCACAAAATCAGTTCTTTGCACACTATTGCCATGAATCTACACACATTTAAATATTAAAATATTTGTATTAAAGTATTTTGTATTTTCATTTTTTTGCAGTCAGGTCTTTTTAATGCTGTTATTCATTTTTCATGTTTCGGTATGAAAACCCTTTGTAACCAAATGAAACCATCATAAAACCAAAACTGTCAACCAGTTGTTTTATCTTTTATAGCAAAATTACTTTGTGGACAGTTGTGGGCAAAACTGCGTGTGGCAAAGATTCAGCGAAAATCCCTAGAACCGTGAGTAACATCCTTCTCCAGTTGTGACAACCAAAAATGTCTCCAGACGTCACACTGGCTGGGAACCACTGCTGTAGAGCAGGGCTGCCCTTTCTGGAACTTCGGGCAGTGGGCTCGTTCAGGGTTTACCCTGTGTGTCTGGATTCCGTCCTCAGCGTGTTTCTGAGGTCTCTCCATGCTACTGTGTTTAGCAGTTGGTTCCTTGTTACACATTTTATTGATCTACTTACCTGTTGATGGTTATTTGGCTTGTTTTCAGGTTTGAGTTAATTATGAATAAAGTGGCAATTAGTGTATTTTAAATTCACAAACACTTTGTCAAAATGGTGTCAGAATGGCCCAGTAGAAATTTTGGAGTCAGAATGCCTTGTAGCTGGAGTTTCCTCCCCAGTCTCTGACTGCAGCCTCCTCTTTCACCATCTCCCTGTGGCTGCATTTCTTTTCCTCAGGTGTGTGTCACCTCAGCACTCTGCTGCCTCAGTATCCGCGGGCGGGCAGGCCCTCCAGGCCGCCTGGACGCACTTTGGCCACCCTGTCACTGCCGCACCATGCAGTCCGGGCGCGGCCCCAAGGGGCTGCTTCTCGTCATTTCCTGACCACTTCACGGTTCTCTCCTTGCACCCACGCTTCCTTCTGCTTGGACTAACTTCTCCCCTTGCTTGCCCCCTTAGTGACATCAGCCTTGTCCTCTCTCACACCCCCTAAAGGCATCCCTTCTATTGCAAAGTTGTCCGTAAGTCTCTGGACAGAATTAAAGGTCCTTTTTTCTGTGTCCTCATGTTTGCTTTATACTGCCAGGATTAAACAGTTTATTTATTCCACAAGCATTTTTGGATTGCCTTTTTGGGGTTTATAGTCCGATTACCCAGCCCCTCAGTAAGTGCTAAGCATCCTAAGAGAGTTTTCACATTGTGTTATAGGTCTCTCAAGGGTAGAATCTATATTCTGTTAATTTCTGATTCTGAAGTACCTGACAGCCAGTTAATATTCAAATACGTTGGAATAGAATCCGTGAAAGCTTGGGGAGGCAGTTGTCTGCGGGGGAGGTTCCGCCCGCGTCCCTCAGGAGAGGAGAGACTCTGGGGAGCCCCATGTTTGCAGGAGCGGAAAGGAGCCCAGAATGCATGAAAGCCGGGGGCACAGCCAGGCCACGAAGGTGGTCTCCCTACCCCAGTCTCGCAGTAAGACCACCCGATGGCCCTCAACCGTGTGCCTCACGCCAGTGCCTCCAAGCAGCTGGCAAAGCCACCTCCTCTGTCACAGGGCTCGTTGCTATGGAGATGTCAGAGTGCTGTATTCAGATGTAAAAGCGACTTGTTAAATGTAAAATGGATTACTGAATTACAGGAGTTCACAGTGACTGAGAAGTGCAGAAATAAATTATCATCAACCTAAGTAATTTTAGAAAAAGGTGACTTTCTAAACAGTTGAGTAGGTACTGGGTGGCAGGTACAGGATGCTAGAGGTAGAAGTAAGGAGGCTTTCTGCTAGAAGGGCTCACAGTTAGTGGGGAGACAGACCCCTGGAAGGAAGGAGGTGTGTGCTGTCACGAGGCAGACGGAGCCAAGGGGCTCTGAGGGGCCTGGCCTCCACCTTGCGAAGCGGGCACGACACAGCGTTTCCTGTGGTTTCCTCAGAGACCTGACGTTTCTGCTGAGCTTTCAAGAAAGATGGAGAAGCGGGTGATACAAGTGGTTGGGGCAGGGAGAGGGCGTTGTAGCCCTTCTGAAGAACTGTATGAAGATGATCAGACAGCCTGCACGTTTGGAGGACTAAATAGTCAGGAAGGCTGGGATGTAGGATCGAAGGGGAGAATTAGCACGAGAGGAAACTGAACAAGCAGAGAGTGTTTAATGCTTTTTGTCTGCCCTGCGATGCCTCTCCCACCCGGTTCTGAGAATTGCTGGTACTGAACACCCCCATGCTGCTGCTGCTCCCATGCTGTCGGTATAGTGGATCGCACGTTGGTCTAGAAGGAGGCGCCTGTCTTTACCTGGACCAGAGCACCCTTCAGGTCTCTAAATGGGAAGGTGGGGTATCAGGCCACTTCCTCTCAAGTGGCCGCAACCAGAAGGCCTGAAGCTCTGGAGCCGTGTTCTCTGCTGTAGGGAGAAGGCTGGCCTGCTGCTGGAGTGACAGCTGAAGCTACTGTGCCCAGAGCAGCAGGCACAGGAGGAGCAGGGGCGCTTGGGGGACATTTGAGTCCTTGGGTCCAGCCAGTGTCCTGCCCCTGGGTTCTGTGACATTGTCCAGGAGCCTGATAATAAATTCTGCTTTCTGTGTAAGCTGGTCAGGTTGGGTTTCTATGGCCAGGTCACAAAGGAGCATGGTGTTTTATAATGAAGGCTGTGCCTGGTGAATGAAGGATTTTAAGCAGGGCAATGACATGCTCACATTTGAACTTTAGATTGTTCTGGCTTGAAGGTGATGGATAGATGGGAACGCATAGGAGTAGGTGATGAGACCAAAGCTGGGAGAACAGATTCTCTGGGAGGAGGAGGGCCTTTTAGGAGTGAGGCAAGCAGCGACCTGGCCTGGCTTCTGGCAGTGGGGCTGGTGAGGGAGAGAGGAGTTTTCAGAGCCCTAAAGGCAGTAGACTTGACAGGGCTAGCTGACTGACTAGAAGTGAGCGATGAGCAGTCTTCTGGGATGACCTCTAGGGCTTCAGTTAGATAACTGGGTCGGTGGTGACGTCCTTTGCCAGGAAAATAAGAGCAGATTTGGTGGAGCGGGGGAAGGTGTGGATTTGAGCCTGCAGTACCCACGGGGTCGTGGAGTAAAGATGTGTGGGAAGCTGTGAAATGTCTGGGTGGGGGAGGGTCTGGCTGCTGCAGTTTACAGATGGTGGCCGGACTATTTTGCTTTTTTCACTTGTTCCGCGTATAAGCCCTGCAGACTTTAATTTCCGGAACACATCCGAAATTCCGTTGTGTCACCATCTCCGTGGCCAGCATCCTGGCCACCAGCATCTTTGACCCTGTAGCTTCCTAATTGATTTCTCCACACCTTCTGTTCCTCCTCCCCTCCTGTCCACTCTACATACAGCATTCTTTCTTTTAAAAATACGGATCAGCTCATAAAAGTGTCCCACGAGTCTCATGGGGCGTGGGGGTGGGGATTCTAAAGTTGCGTCTCACTGTGTTGGGGTTCGGGGGAAGGAAGTGTCTCAGTGTGGGAAACCCTTGGCAACAGTCTTCACGTGACAGCTGTGACCACGAGAGCAGCGAAGGCAAAGGGAGCCCTGAATCAGAACCTCCAAAAGGGGACGCAGAGTCACAGCTTGAGCACGCCTGACACAGGGAAGAGGAGCAATAAGAAACAACCCACGCGGGAGAAGTGATACACGTGAAGGTGAGGGTTGTGAGACCCAGCGTATCGGTCATTACGTGACAGCTCGTCAGATAGGGCTGCAGTCACTGACGTGGCTCTGCTGGCCACGAGAACACACACAGTGAGAACAGTCAAAAATAAAGGCCAGCTGAAGACATTGGAGAAACGCCAACAGAAAGAAAGCGGAGCTGTGCTTGTAGCATCAGACAAGGTGAAGTTTAAGGTCAAGAGCTCTGAATAAAGAGGAATGTTATTTAATGTCAAAGGCAAAATTATATGTTATGAACACGTGTGCACTGAGCGGCATAGTGATGACATATTGTAAGCAAAAAGCTTTCAGAAACACAGGGATAAATACGATGTTGACTGGTAGTCTGGGTACAGCTTTGTTCACTTCTGAGAGTTCTCACTGACTGATTAGGACACAGGGACTAAATAATGTAATCAATAAAGCTGATCATCTGTGTATAGGAGCCAACATTCCTCTAGTTAAAACTATCCTTTTCTTCTTATGTTTGTGAGATGTTTATAAAAGTAGATCATGTACTTGACCACAAAGAAACAGTTTTTAAATGGGATTTTAAAGGCCACGGTTTTTGGTCACATAGTCCATTAAAATTGGACGTAAATAATAGAAAGGAGGTCCCCTCCTTTCCAAGATTTAACTACTTGGAAATTAGAAAACAAAATTCTCCTAGATAACTGTTGGATCAAAGAGGGAATTAAAAGAATAAATATTAACTACAAAGAAGGCAATGAAAAAATACTACACATGTGGAATGCTCAGACTGAAAAAGGAACTAAGTCTAAGAAATTAGACAAAGAAAAACAATTGCTAGGAAGAGAAATGTATTAAAGATATAAAATCAAGAAAAAAAATTAATCAGGATAAATAAAGCCAAAAGCTTGTTCCTTTAAAATGATAATCAAAAGTCTGATTAAAAGAAAAAACAAGAAAGAGTGAAAGGCTAAATGGGATAAAATTCCACCAGTAGAAAACAGTCTAGCCTCAGCTGGGTTCCCAGCTTTTAGAGGACAGATCATTTAAATTCTGTATAACTTCCCCAAACCACGAGAATGAGTGCCTGCAGTTCATTTTAAGAAGCTAGCTCCCAAGTGTGATGTCAAGATCTGGTGACAATAGTATCAGTAGTGGAAAAGTGCATACTATAGGTGGAAAAACTAAATTGTTAGTGAGGAGAGTCCAGTGGTGTTCAGAAAAGTAACTGACAGAGCAGGGCCTGTTCCAGGAATGTAAGAGCAGGTTCCTATCAAGAACTATCAAGCAAGTCCAACCAATACAGCAGGAGAATTCTATGATTCTAGTCAATGGATGCTGAAAGGGCATTGCATGCAGTTTAGCATCCATTCCTAAATTAAAAGAAACAATGAAGTGAAATAGAAACAGGAGAGAGCTACAGGCAGCTCTTCCTTTCCACTGTCGGTGAGGACCGTAAAATGACCGCGAGCTGAAACTATGCAAAGCGATCTTAATGAGCAGAACTGAGTTGTACCTTCAAAGTATTTTGTCAAAACAGTAAAAAACACTTTCAGTTATAAATATATAGAATAACGAGAATAGTAAAACTTACTTACTACACTGTAATTTAAAACAGAAGCGTTGAGAACTGAAGTGTTTGTAGAGAAGTTAGTGGTAATTTGAACGGTGCTTGTCTCTTCTCATTATATAACATGCTCTGGAATGAGCATCTTTCTCTGCCTGGGTGAATTGTCACAGTCCTTCCTAAGTTTGGATCCATTTCCAACATTTTATATATTTTACATGCTTCTTTAAGTATAAATTTTACATTTCAATGCTGTGAAATCTGAGAGATCTTTTAACATGAAGGTTTTTGTTGGCATCCCCTCCTCGCAGTGTCTTCACGCTTCTCATCACAACCTCTTTCCTCCTTTGTGTCGACCAGTCTCTCTCACCAGCTTCCTCTGGCGGCACACGTGAGTCCCTGGAACGGGGCTGGATGCACGTTCCCTCCAGCGCCTCTTTCTTCTGTGACTCTACTACTGTTCAATTTGGATTTCACTTCCAGGTTGTGACTTTTTGTTCCTTTGCTGCACTTTCACCTTTATTGGCCAATTCTCTTTCAAGTATCCGTTTTTTTAAATGTTATGAGTTTCTCACTGGGAGAGAAGGAGGCAGCACAGCTACAACTTTGCTGTCTGTATGTAAATTGAATAACAGATGCTCAGTGACCAGTGACGGATGGACTTGGAAAGAAATGACATGATTGGTCCCCAGTTGTGATGGACATCTGTTATTTACATAGTGATTGGTGGAGCGAGGAGCTCACAGTTTGTGCTTTATGCAGTTAATCACTGTTCATTCACTGTGGTGACTGATATTTGAACTGTGGTGTTGGGAGACTGGTGTTACTTAAAAGTAATGAAAACCAAAAATCAACAGTAAATGTCCTCTTAAATGGCAAAACATTAAGGCCGTGTCAGTTAAATTAGGAAGTGGGCAGGGGTGTCCACTGTCACTTATTTAACAATGACTTGATGCTTCTAGCAAATGCAATAAGACTAGAGAGATGAGATGACATTAGACAAGAAGAGAGAAAGCTCTTTTTGCTGATGTGATGTCTGCCTGTGTGTTGGGCTCACCAAGGCCATTTCCAGGTTTGGTAATTGGCTAGAAGGACTCGCGGGACTCAGCATGTGGCTGTACTCACAGCTGAGATTTAGTACAGCAAAGGGATACAAAATAACATCAACAAAGGCAGCAGGCACATGGGGCGAAGTCCAGAAAAACCAGGTGTGACCTTGCAAGAGTCCCCTCCCCGTGAAGTCACACAGGATGTGTTTAATGTGTCCAGCACCCAGTGACCACGACAGTGTGAAGTGGTGTCTCCCAGGGCAGCTCGCCACAGTCTCAGTGCCCGAGGGAATTTTTTTGGAGGCTGGTCACATGGGCACCCTCTGCCTAACATGTACCCAAATTCTAGACTCCCAGTTCTGCATAAACCACACTGTCTCTGCAAACAGTTGAGGCGCAGTGAGCCACTCTCATCAGTTAGGGGATGGTGGGAGCCCTCCTGAACGCAAGCCCCCAGGTGCCAGCCGAAGCCGGCCTTGCAAGCGGGCCTTCTGAGGAGCCCAGTGTTGGGCCTGCTGCGGGAACTCTGCTGCGCGACCTAGAAGACACTGCTATGAGAAGAGACTTTGGTAAGGTGTCTAAATACGCTAAAGACACAAACGTCACCAGCTTTTCCCACTAAGGCAATAAGAACCCAGAGAACATCCCATGTTATATGGTGAAAAAAATGTTTCAGAATAAAGGTATTGGCCCGGTGCCCATATGAAGAAAACTGAGGTCTTATTGAAAGATATACACAGAATCTGAACAGTTGAGAAAGCATACTTGGGAAGATTTTACACCAATAAAAATGTCAAGTTGTTATATAAATAGCTACAATTCCAATTATAATCCCAATCAGGTATCTTTTTGGAATTGGATAAAAATGTCTTAAAGTTTATATGGATGAATAAATGCCCAAGGATGGAATCCCACTGTGGGTATAGGGGAACCCTTATTAACCTAGATTGGAAAACCAGAAACTGCGCAAGAAGATACAAACATGTTACTGTGCATTAAAAACTTGATATGGCAAAGGATACCGTAGCCAACTAATGGATAGATTGGAAGAAATGTTTGTGATGTAGATGACAAAGGGCTAATATATACCATACAGAAACGTTTTAAAAAATTGTCAGGAAAGAGCAACGATCAAACAGAAAAACAGGACCATTAATATGAATAGATGGTCCACAGAAGAGCAAATCCTAGTGGCCAAGAACCATGAAAATGCTCAAATTCCTTAGTAGTAAGGGAGGTAGAAATCAGTGAGCCTTGTGCTCATAGACTAGCTGGCGGGATTTTAAAAGGAGCTGTATCATTTGTTGTTGATGGGGAGGTGGAGGGAAAAATAACATATATTGCTGGTAAAATATGAAGTGTTTTAGCTTCTTTGGAAATCAACCTGGCAACATCTGTGAAAACTGAAAATAGGCCTCCCCTTCGACTTGGATATGTGAGGAAGGCTGTACAGTGTAATGGCCGAATCTGGAAGCAGTGACTGTCCATCAAAGGGGAGTGGCTACGGAAAGTATGGCTATCGACATCCAGAAATAGGGTGCAGCTGTCTGGAGAGTGAGTTGAGAGTTATAGCTGTTAACCTGAAGGGGTTTCCACAAAGTATGGTGAGGGGAACAGAAAGGTGAAGAAATGTGCTTAACATCTCATTTAAAAACTCAGTAATTGGAAACCCCATGTACATGTGCATGTATATGTATAAGTGTGTATACATGCTTATGTGTGTCTGGATGGAATTCAGAGCACAGAGAAAAAGGTGGAAGGTTACATTCTAAATAATGGCCTCCGTCATCTGGCATGAGAGCTGTGGTAAGTAAGGGCCCTTTTCTTTTAGATTTCTTCCTGCTTCTTTCCTGAAACACAGACCTGATGACTGGAGCTTTAGCAGCCATATTCAGCCTTGAGAAGACCTTGATAATGGAAGCCACCCACAGACAATGGCAGAATCTGGGTTCCTGTCAACCCTGGAGCTGGAGCCATCCCACTAGGCCTGAACTACCTATCTTCAGACTTCTTTTATTGGAGAGAGAAATTAACTTTTTAAATCCTCTTTTACTTTTGGTCTGTGTTACAAGCAGCCAGACATAGTTCCTGTCTGATACAGTATATCCTTAAAAAACCCCTTAAAAAGTAAAAGAAAACACAATCAACAAAGTGCTAAATTGCAGAATGAGAATTAAAAATCATGAGAAGAGACGAAGGCAGACGGATGTGTCTTAGATTAAGTGTGCTCATGGATATTTGCTTCCAGCCTGTTTATTCAGACTTGCCTGGATTCGGAGTAACTCTTAACCACATGCTCACTCGCTGAGACGTCCAGGCTTCCTTTTAGAAGCAGAGATGGTATCTAAACCATCAGAATTCAAGTAAGTAAATATTATTAAGCCTTTTCTCTCTCTACCAAGAAGTTACCCCTCTGCTTTAAGCGATACCAGAGTGCATCTGACCCAGGCCCTGACAGCAAGCCGAGGCTCACTCAGCCCGGGGCCCAGCAGCGAGAGAGTGTGATTAAATACCGCGTCAGGAAGCAGGGCCCTGCTCTCAGGCGCCTTCTAGATTAGTCTCTGGATTTGCTTTTGTATTGGAATAATCTTAGAACATTAACTTAAAGATTTTTAAGCAAAAAAGGAAAATGTCATTATCACCTCAGAGAAGTAGTATAACGTCGAAAGACAGGCAAATACTCTAGTGGAATGATAAGTTAGGCTGTGCTTTTGAAGACCTGTAAGTAGAAAGTGGCATATCCTCTCTTACATAATATTTTCTTGCTTAAATTCCATTTAATAGTCAGCTAATACTTGTGTTTCAGCAAACCAGTTCTAGTTCAGGGAACATTTCTTTTCCTCATCACTTGAGTGTCCGTGAGAGTGACAGCACTGCCATCTAGCCCATTTCTCTGAGAACTGTAGGTTTGTCAGCAGCTGTTACTCAACAGGCAAAACTTGAAGCTTTTCTAATTACCAGCTTGCAAACTATTAATAGTGGGGAATGCTTCATAAATGAAAAAAAGTTGGAAATATTGATGAGAAATTGACAAGCAGAACTTCTTCCAACTTTGTGGAAGTATTTTTATAAACAATTTGGAGGGTTATATAAGGTTTGTTGTCTGTATGTTATTGATTGTTTAGGTTTATTGTAAAATAACTTTTGATTTGGATAATATAAAAGTAAAGGGAATCACCAGGTCTTTCTATGTTCTTGCCCCCTTTTTTCATATAGCTCTAAATCAGAGGTTCTTTTTTTCCCTTTTAACATTCTTCGAGTTGTAATTTACACACAGGGAAGTGGACAGATCTGAACTATATAGTTCAGTGAGTTCTGATGAATTCACACGCCCGTGCAATCACACCTCTGTTAAGAGAACGGAATATCTCCGTCACCACAGAAAGTTCCCACGTGCCGTTCTGATCTCTTCCACTGCAGATTAGTTTTGGCTGTTGTAGAAGTCCAGGTAAAGGAATCCTGCGGCACGTTTTCTTTTGTGTCAGGCTGCTTTTTGCTCAACGTGATGTTTTTGAGGTTCATTCATGTTGTATAAATCAATAGTTTGCTCTTTTATTCTCCATTGTATAAATATACCGATTTCTTTATCTGTTCTCCTACTCGTGGGCATGTGAACTGTTTTCAGTTTGGGCCCATTACGAATACAGCTGCTATGAACAAGTCTTCATAGGTGAATGTTTTCATTTTTCTTGGGTAAATACATAAGAGTGGTGGGATTACCAAATTTTCCAAAGTGATTATAATTTCCACTCTGCTTGTGGGAGCCTTTCCCTCCAAGCCCCCATCCACCCTTCTTTGCTGTCCTTCCTCATGCTGGAGCTGGCCCCGTAAGCGCTCTCCTTTCCCAGCTGGCGCTGTGTCAGGCCTTGCCGATAGAGGGCTCCGGAGGGCCGCCGCAGGAGAAGGGGTCCCCTCTTCCTGCTTCTGGGGCTTTTCTGCCGGCTGGTGGCTTCCCAGCAAATCTCACCAGTGAGCGGTTTCCTGCCCGCCAGTCGCAGCCCTTGTGCCGCAGGCCATCCAGCGGCCTCAGCCTCACCCTCTCCTGAGAGGTCTGAGTCTGGTGTGTGGTGGTGGAGGAGGGTCTCTTCCAAGCTTGTTCCTTCCTGGGGTGCTGCCCTCAGCCCTGCAGGCAGTGGCTGCTCCACACCTTCTCTTCCTGCACCCTTTAGAATCCTGTTCACCCTGCTTAGTAGTTACGCTCCTTCACTAGTTAACCATTCTTTCTACTAAATTTTACAGGTGTCTTCCTCTGTGAAGGATCTGTTCAAGTCTCGTGTCTCATTTTGGGAGGTTGTTTGTATTTTTAGTATTGAGTTGTAGGAGTTCTTTGTTTATTCAGGATAGAAGTCCTTTGTCAGATATGTTTTGTGAATATTTTCTCCTAATCTGTCCTTGCCTATTTTATTGTGGTAAAAAAACCATAATATTTACCGTCTTAATTCTTTTTAAGTGTTAAGTATATTTACATGGTTGTGAAACAGATCTCCAGAACTTTTTCATCTTGCAAGTCTGAAACTCCGTCCCATTAAACACTTAACTCCCTGTTCCCCCTCCCCCACCACTCACTATTCTACTTTCTGTCTCTCTGAATTTGTCTACTCTAGGGACCCCATATAAGTGGAACCATACAGTATTTGTCTTCTTGTGACTGGCTTATTTCACTTAGCGTTGTGTCCTCGGGGTGCATGCATGTGACAGGATTTCCTTCCTTTTTAAGGCTGCATACTATTCCACTGTATGGATATACCGCACTTTGTTGATCCACTCATCCATCAAGAACACTGGGTTGCCTCCCGCTCTTGGCTGTTGTGGATAGTGCTGCTCTGAGCGTGGGGTGCAAATACCTCTTCCAGACCTGCCTTTGAATTCTTTTGGAGACGCACCTAGAAGTGGGGTTGATGGGTTATATGGTATTTCTAGTTTTAATTTTTTGAGGAATCTCCCTACTGTTTTCCATAGAGGCTGTACCATTTTACAGATCCGCCACAAGTGCACGGGGTTCCAAGTTCTCCGTAGTCTCACCAACATTTGCTGTTCTGATAGTAGTCAACCTAGAGGGTGTAAGGCGATATCTGATTGTGGTTTTGATTTGCATCTCTCTGATGATTAGTGGTGTTGAGTATCCTTTCATACATTTATTGCCCATTTGTATATAATCTTTGGAGAAATGTGTATTCAAGTTCTTTGCCAATTTTTTGAGTTATTTCATTTTTTTATTGTTGAGTTGCAGGAGTTCTGTCTACATTCTGGATATTAACTCCTTATCAGATATGATTTGCAAATATTTTCTCTGATTTCATAGATTGCTTTTTCACTCTGTTCATTGTGTCCTTTGATGCACGAAAGTTTCTAAGGTTGATGTCGTCCCATTTGTCTATTTTTGCTTTTGTTGCCTCTGCTTTTGGTGTCATTTCCAGGAAATCACTGCCACATCCAGTGGCATGAAGCTCTTCCTCTGTGTTTTCTTCTAGGAGTTTTATAGTTTTAGGTTTTATGTTTAGTCTTTAATCCATTTTGAGTTGGTTTTTGTATATGGTCTGTTCATTTTTTAACAGTGGTGTTTAGATAAATAGCAGTTGGGGTTTTGATGAAGTTTATTTTAATTTTAATATTTTTATGATTAGTGCCTTGAGTTTCCTCCCTGAGAAATCTTTGCCTGACCCCAGCTCACAAAGAAATTCTTCTGTGTTTTCTTCTAGAAACTTTATAGTTTTAGCATTTGTATTTGGGTTTATGACCCATATCAAATTAACTCCTGTGTGGTGAGATAAGTGTTGAGGCTATTTTTTCCTTGTGAATGTCCAGTTGTTGATTAGTTGCAGACGTCCCTGTCCCATTGGAAGGTGCGGGGACTTGGTGACGCCTCATCGGGCTCCCCTCGGGAGTGACGGATGTGCCCCTCCAGCTGCCAGGGGGCTGCTGGCATGGCCCTCAGTTGTCAGTCCTCTTGGGGGTTTTTCTTGCAGAAAAAGCACTGCCACACTTGCGCTGCTCTGGGGTGGGCTCTCTGCTTGGCATGGAGGGAATGGCGCTCGCAAGGGTGTGGGCCAGAAGTGAGAAAGGGAAGAGGCGTTAGGGATCCCTGGGGGCCCAGGAAGCAATGCTCCCCTGAACAATTTGGGAAACAAAACTGATCAAGGGGAGGGGGTGGGGGCTGAGCTTGATGAGAACTGATGGGCCTATCCAGGTCCTCTGGACTCACCTCTGGGCCTGGGCACCACTGGCAAGGCCTATCCAGTGGAGGAGCCTTGGTGGATCTTGGGATAGCTCTCTGCCCTGAGGGATCCTAACCACAGGCAGGAAGCCACTCCCTGTGGGAAAAGCCTTTCCTCCAGCATCAGGGAGCCCAGGGGAAAATATGAAGTGCTCTGGAGTGGGGCGTTTGCCCCTCTGCTCCATGGCAGGAGGTCAGGTCGGCCAGGGCCTCCATCTTGCTCAGCGCATGGCCCCTGCCTGCCCCACTTGGTGTGTGCACGCCCTGCCTCCCACCTGGGCTCTCCTGACTTCTGCCATTTTCCTGCCTCTATGGCTGGGCTGCTGGGCTCAGGCTGGGCCTCAGTTTCCCTGCTCCTGGGCGACCTTGTTGTTGCCATGACTTTAAACGTCACCCCTGCGCTGATGACCCCAGAACATGTAACTGTCATTTCCTCTGGGCTCTCCAGGTGGCATCTCAGACATAATGCTCCCAACACGCCTCGCCTCCCCCCTGCCTGGCCCTAACTTTTGTCTTTGCCTCACACCCAAGCTTCAAATGCGTTGCCAATATGACCACCTCTCACTGTCACCCATTCCCTGAACCCTGCCCCTCGGCCCCCAGCGACGCTCTTATCCCTCTGTCTGTCCTCTCCATACAGCAGGCAGAGTTTAAGACAAACCAGCCTGTCCTCTGGGGGATGACAGTCACGTTGAGGGTTAAATCCAAAGTGCTGACCTGGCCCCACAGCCCGGTAGCCAGCTTCCCCTCCCTCTGAGTGACCCGCCCCGCCCCGTCAACCTCCTGGGGGTTGGGCTGACTCACTGAGCTGTTCCTGCCTGGGGCTGGGCACCTGCCTTCCTCTGCCTGGCACGATCTCCCTCTCTCTGTTTAGGCTCTGTTCATGTCAGCCCTTCAAAGTGACCTTCCCTCACCACCCTGTCAGAAACGGTGCCATCTGTCACTCTTCTCCCTTCTTGATCCTCACAGCACTTGTCACCAGCAGGCGCCGGGGGAGGGAGTGTCTGTTGCAGCAGCAGCACCACCCTGCCCTAGCAGGTGAGCTCCAGGGGGACGGGGCCGAGTCCCCAGCGCCTAGAGAGGCACCCGGACCCAGCAGGCACTTACGCACGTATCCCGTAAATGGTTAAGTGAGAATGTGGTAGACAGAGGCAGCCGTAAGCAAAAATGCAATCAAAGCAGGACAGGAAAGAGCATGGCAGAGCAGCTGAGCTGCCTAAAGACCGGCTGGCATCTGCAGGCGACACCAAGTCCACCCTTGGTTCTCGCACAATTTGACAGCAAAACCTGGTGTGGCTCCCGCACCCCTGGAAGAGAAGCCACTGTTTGGATGTCACCAGAAAAGGCCTGCCCCAGCCCCAGCTGTGTCTCCTGGGACTTAGGGTGGCCCGTGGGTTGTTAAGGGATGGCTTTCCACAAGGGTGAATTCTGGCTCATACTGAGGAGCTCCCTTACCCCACCAGGAGGGGCCCAGACAGGTGTTAGCGAAGCAGGCTCGGCAAGCTAAGGAGTCAAAAGAAAGCTTTCTTGGACTCTCAAGGTCTGGCAGTAGTGCTCTTTTATTCAGAGAATAGCATGGAGTAGCACGGGGACAGGACCCATGGGCAGTGAAGAGCTGCAATGTGTTGAGGGTTAGGGCTAAATTTATAAGGCAAGGGAGGGGAGTTATTTCTTTACAAGACAAAGGAAAGATCATGAAAAAAATCATTAAAATGGTGTCAGTGCAGGTGGGGTCTGGTTACTGGGTGGTCCTATAGCTTTGGATAGGAGTCAGGTCGGATCAGGTCAGGACGTCCTGTGCTTCCCGGAGGATCATATGGATCAGTATGTAGGGTGGGACGCCTTGGGCTTCTCTCCCTGGGGCAGCCCTGATCCTCATCATTAGGACCCCCTCAGAGGAGAAGCCCAGGGACAGACACAGTTATGGAGCAGGAATGGTGACATGAACATGTGGAGGGAGGAAACACTGGCTTTCCGGGGGGGATGGGGCGTTGACCTGTGTCCCTCTCAGATTCGCCTGTTGACGCCCTGATGGCAGCACATCAGCATAGCGTGGGGACAGGGCCTTGAGAGGGGCAGGTTAAAACCTGGCACCGGGTGGGGCCTAATCCACTCTGACTGCTGTCATGAGAGGAAATCTGGGAACTCACAGAGACGTGCAAAGCGACCCGTGCACACAGGAAAGGCTGTCTGCACGCGAGCAGGGAGAGAGCCCTCAGGAGGACCCAGCCCTGCCCACAGCCTGGCCTCCAACTTCCAGCGTCCAGGACCAGAGAGAGTAAAGGTTGTTGAAGCCGCCCCCCCCCACCCCGCCATCTTTTGTTGTGGCAGCGGAGCAGACTAATACACTGACTAATTCCACCCTCTGGATAGGATTCATTTGCTTGTGTGTAGACGAGAGTTACTTCTGCATTGTTGTCAGTTGTCAGAATAACTTCTGTGGAATCAGAATCAGACGGGGAAGGGCTCTTTCCAGAAACAGGCACACAGTTTTCCACCGAAGAGCATCGTGGTCGCCACGTGGTCAGGGTGCAGCCTTAGTGCTAGAGCCGAGGGTGGGGGCGGTGGGGTGTAAATCCACTCGCCATCAAGCCTGCAGCTCCATCCTGTGGTACCCTGCTCCCGGCTGCCCTTCCCTCGTGGCCTGTGGGAGTGTGTGTGTGTGTGTGGGGGGGGCGCTCCAGCCCTGGAGGGGCCCCTCTGGCCCTTCTCGACCGTGTGTGGTGGGTGGCCCGCGGCCTCTGCCTGCCCCGGGCCACCCCAAGGAGTAGACACTGAGGGCGTGGTCAACAGTACTGGCATTGCTGGAGCACTAGGTTCTGTGGGGGCTGTCCGGTCGGAGAGGCGGCCCCCACTCCGCGTTGGGGGTCCTTTGGCACCACCGTTTGGGAGGCACATGGCCTCTGCGCCCCACGTCACAGCAACTCAAACACCCAGGGCGGAAGCAGTGTGAGAAATCAGATCGCGCGGGGCAGCTCAGGACACGCCCCGCCCCGCCCCGCCCCGCCCCGCCCCGCCCCGCCCCGTGTCGCTGGACAGGCCCCGCCCACCCCCAACCGCCGCATGCCCCGGTGCTGGGAAAGGTCTGGTTCCCGGTCGAGCATCCCCTGGCCCCCAGGCAGCTGCCTCTGCACCCCATAGGACAGCTCCCGGCGTCGCGCAAAGGCACTGCCCCTAGCAGGTGGACCCCCGCCCCTCCCCCGGGGGCCCCGCCCTCTACATCCTCCCCCGCAGGCCCCGCCCTCCGCGGGCTGCCCCCGGCGCTCCCCGCTGCCTCCCCTCAGTGCCCCGCGGTCACCCCAGGTCCCCCGCGTCTCCACGGTGCCCCCAGTGCCCCGAGTCCCCCAGTCCCCTCGGGTCCCTTGGTCCCGGGCATGGCTCGCGCGACGGAGCCCGAGCGGCGGCTCCTGGCCGTCTACACCGGCGGCACCATCGGAATGCGGAGCGAGCGTGGCGGTGAGTGGGCGCCTTCGCCAGGGCAGAGGCGGCCTCCGAGGTTGAGGGCGGGAGGGGAGTCGTCCTCTGCGGTGTGGCCTTTCTGAGGGGCCTCTTGCACCCGGGGAGAGGAGGGAGCAGGACGGCGCGACCTCACCTTGACCGGCTGCTCCGGGTCAGCGCCCCTGGGTCGCAGCCTCTGCCCTCTGTTGCAGCCGGCACCCCTCGGGGCCAGCACCTACACCCGTGGTATGTGGGGCCAGGAGCACCCCGAGCCTCTGTCTGACCGCCTCCCGGGGCAAACAGGCTGGTGGGCCGGTGTTTAGAGGCTGCGAGGCCCCTCACCAGGGACCCCTGAGCAGCTGTAACAGCATCCCCTCCATTCCCCTTGGTCGTCTTTCCTGGTCTCCTGCTTGGCAGTCCGGTGTCTGCCACCCTTGGAGACGTGTTCAGGTGCAGGAGGTGGCTTTGAAGAGTCAGGCATTTTGTTTTCTCTGCCTGTGGCATTGGCCTGACTCCAGCCAGCACGTGGTGAGGCCTGGCCGGGGCACCATGCTCTGCAGGCTGCCCAGACAGGGTGGCCCCAGCCTGGGCTGAGCACCTTCAGGGAGGGACCCGGTTTGGGGAGCCTGAGGCTTGCAGGGGTGGGAAGAGGACTGCTTCACAGAGCATCCAGAGTGTTCCAGCATTCCTGGGAGTATGAGAACTTGCATGTACCTTCTGCAAAGGCCCCTCTGGGTTCTGTGGCCTGTGGGGCGCCCCCTCTCCCAGGTGGGCCAGGACAAACCCTCAGCCTCCTTGAACCTCTTTTCCACTCTTCTGCTGTCGAGAACGAACTCTGCCTAAGGAGTCCCATTTCCCATGGACGCTGGTCCTTCTCCTACACACTCCTACTCCCAGCTGCCCTCCCCTGCCAGCTGCCACTCCTTGCTGCCCCAGGGCCTCCCTCCACCACTCTGAGCCCCAGGCCCTGTCCTGTCTGGAGCTCACACCTGGGGCAGCCCCACACCTCGTCCCGGAGTGTCCTCCCACTCAGACCCTCTCCCGGTTCCTATTCTGGGGCCTTACCAGAGCCACCGGCCCCAGGCCTGGGCCCTCCCTCAGACCAACTCTGGCTCCTGCCCCTCCCCCTGCCTCCCCACCCACACCAGGCAAACATTCTCCTTTGCCCTTGTTGTCCTTGGGCCACTTCCGCATCCCTCCCTCCCTCCCCACCTCTCCTGGTCACTCCTTTCCACTGAAGCAGCTATTCAGATGCCACTGGTACTTTCTTGGTGGCCCCAACAGCTGCTTTTCGGTTCTCTGTCCCTGTTACTCCACCTGTGACACTCGATGGTCAATTCAGCCCCAGGACTCAGACCCCCATGGAGCCCTGTCCACACCCCCTGCAACTGCTCCTCCCTAGGCTTCGGGGAGCCTGCCCTCTGCTGCTGTGCCCTCCGCCTCTCCGATCTGTCGTGTCTCGGGCTGGTGAACGCCTGAAAATGCTGGCCGGCCCCACATGGCCCTCCACCAGCAGGGCACTGCAGTGTCCCCCAGCTTGGCCCTCGCAGCATTAAACCAGCAGCGGCCCCACCATTAAGGAGAGACACAGAGGCAGTGTGCCTAGGAGATGCAGGTTGTCGGCCCTTGAGAGGGCCCGGGCCCAGCATGTGTGGGCCCCCAGGGAGGGCTTCCCCAAGGGCACTAGGGCTGCTGGACACAGGCGGAGAGAGGGGAGCTGCCCCTGAGCAGGCTGGCCCGAAGACTCTGTCTGGGGTCCTGTCCCACCTCTGACCCTGCCCCTCCAGGCCTGGTACATGGCCAACTGTGATTCTGTTGAGGTCACACATAGTTCTCCAGGGGCTGGGTTGCAGGGACAAGGTGGACTCTGGCCATCATCCCACCTGCACGGTGTTGTCCCCACCACCCCCGGGCCCTGTGGGCTTGCAGCAAGCCTTGTGGCTCACTGTCACAGGGGCTGCATTTCCCAAAGAGGCTGCAAAGTCACACGACTGGAAGGTGAACCAGAGACCTGTCACTAGGAAGATGGGGTGTGGTGGGGTTGATTTCCAGACAGGGGCGAGTCTTCCAAGATCCCCTGGAGCTGCTCTGGGTGCTAGGGTCTTCAGGCCCCGGTGACGGTGAGGTCAGCAGGTGCCTACTCACTCTCGGAAACCAGCTCAGAGTAGCTGGCCTGTCCCAGCCGGTGAGGACACCAGTCCTCTGAGCCATGGCAGAGGTGTCATCTTGGAGGAGGCAGCTCCCTTCCCAACCATCTGGTGGGGCTCCTTGTCCACTGGGAGTGTGGCAGCGCCTCCTGGCTCCTTGCTGAGGGCTCTGCTTCTGGAAGGAACCAGCCGCTCAGCACCAGGCCTTTGTGGGACCCCAGCCGGCCATCAGCGTCCCCACTGTGGCTGCCCACCTTTCCCCACTTTGGGAAGTCTTCAGGAAGCCGTGGGTTAAGCCCTAGAGGGTGGAGGAGGAAGAGACATGAGATCTGGTCTGTCTGTCCCCCAGAAGAGGAGCAGCTAGGGAGCTGGGGTGCCAGGCATGTGACCGCTGACCCCGAGGGACACCAGAGAGGTGACTGATGCTATCCTTCTTCAGGGACACACAGGCTGTGTTGACTTCTCTGCGTCCAGGGACGAGGGCAGCCCCCAGGCCAGAGTGAGATGGGGCCAGACGGAGGAGCTAGGCTTAGGAGCCAGGGCCCGTGCTCTGAGGACCTCGGGGAGCCCCTGCCCATCCTCTGCCAGCCCAGCAGGGCTTGGTGAACTCGGCACTCTGGGCCCTGCCTGCCCCTGAGTCCAGTTGATGGGCGTCAATGATTAACTCGCCTGGCCCTGCTGACGTGGGCCCTGGCCCGTGAGGTGGTGAGAGGCGCCCGGCCTCAGCAAAGCTGTTGGGGTTGACGCTGTTGAGAGCGTTTCTGCGCCTGCTGGTAAACAGTGGCCTGCAGGGCACATGGCCACACATCTGAGCCCTGCTAAAGGTCAGGACGGCCAGGGGAGGGCAGAGATGGTGGAAGCTAGGAACACCGGTTGGCCCATCCCTTCTCTGAGTTCATCAAAGATGTCATAGGTCAAGGGGCATCACGAATCCACAAACAGCTGATCACCCTGATCCCAAGGCTGAGCAGCATCCCGGCCGCCTGCCATGCGGCTGAGGACCCCAGAGGCTCGGTGCGTCAAATTGTGGCCCTCACCTGCTTGCCCCCCGCCTGAGCGTCCCTCATGAGCCGGCTCCTTGCAGGCATGGCAGGTGCTCCTGGCAGCTGAGCCTTGTTGGTTAGGGTGACATCCACAGCTTCTTGGTGTAGGAAGCATGGCGTCTGTGCCCCCGGCCTGGACCCCCTTCCTGAACATAGCTCCACACGCTCTCAGTTCTCATTTACAGCCTTGGCTGTAGGCAGTTCCCGGGACCCGCTGTCCTAGGCGGCAGCCGTCCCTCACAGGTGAGTGTGTTGACAGGAACCAAGAGTGCCCGGCTGGCAGTGCACTCGGCCGCCTGCCTGTGAGGCCCAGGGACGAGGCCCAGGCACGGTGGGTCTGGCTTTGCAGGGTCTGAAGCCTTGGGGCGCCCGCGTTAAGAAAAATAATACAATTTACAAAATCACAGGTATGAAAACGGATATTTATTTAGAATAGTGAAGAAAGTCACGACGAATGACAGATTTAAAAAACCAAGAATATCACAAAACCTAGAAGAATATTTTGTTCATTACCTTCCTGACGCTCCCTCAGAGCTCTTTCCCCACCGTTTTTGGCTGCATTTTCCGCACTCTCTCCGTATGACGACACATTGGGAGTATTTGCACAGAGAGAAGAGAATAGAAGGAGAGTTTAGTTTTTTCTTGGGCTGGTTTTGCCCATGCTACCCCCTCACTCCGCGAGGAGGGACACCAGGGTCCCGGTCTTGTGGGGCCCTGCCCTTCCCGCCACACTGCACCGTGGGACGTCCCTGGGAGCCGTTGCCACCATCGGCCTGCTATAGCCCAGCTATGGGTGGAGGTGACTGAGCATGTCACAAGCTTGTCCCACGAAACCCAAACCAAGTGGATCCCTGCTTCTCCTGCCCCACAAGTGGATCCCCAGGTTTGTTCCTGTGGCTGCTGGAGCAAATGACCGCAAACTGGGCGGGCCAAAGTAACAGAAACACATCCTCTCGCTTTCCGGAGGCAGCAGCCTGGCATGGCGGCAGAGGCTCCCTCCTCCCTCTGCGCGGCTCGTGGCCGCGTCGCTCCAGCCTTTGCGGCCAGCCTCTGCAGGTGTGTCTCTGCTCTGTCCTTACGTGGCCTTCTCTTCCATGTGTCGGATCTCCCTCCTCCTTCTAAGCACACTTGGGATGGTGTTTAGGGCCCACTCGAATAATCCAGGATCATCACCTCATCTCAGAACCCTTCACTTAATCACACCTGCAAAGACTTTGCATTTCAAGTCACCCTCAAGGTCCCGGGGATCAAGACGTGGACGTGGTTGAGGGCCGGTTTTCAGCCCCGCCGCACATGGGCGGCCAGCGCTGGGTGGCCAGATGGCTCTGAGCCTTCCTCCACACCCCGGGTCTGAAGTTTGGTCTTTGATGCTGGTCGGGCCAGTGACTCCAGACCTTTGTGGAGGCAGGTGTGTGTCCTGCTCATGCTTCGAATGTCTTGGTGGGGTGGCCGGGCTAGCAGTCATTCACCAATGTCCTCTGTCTACTGAGCCCAGTCTGCGTGGTGTTTCCGTAGGCAGCCACACTCCTGCAGCACACCTGTAGGGGGCCCTACGGGGTGGGGGCGGGGCGGGTTGGGGGAGGGGAGGAGTTGTTCAAAATGCTCCCCCTTGGATCTCCTTCTCTGACTGGGGAGATGGTGCCACAAACATCTACAAGCATCCACGGGGCCAGCGCAGCTGTGCTGGCAGGGGGCTGATGGGGGCCTGGCGGGGGACTTGGAGCTGGGACCTGGGAGTTAGCAGGTGGACATATGGAGGGGGGCGTTTGGGGCGGGGAGAGGGCCTGAGCGACCAGCTGTGGGTGAGGAACGCGGTCTTGCCGTCCCTGGAGTCTGGGCTTCTGCCCTGTGGATGCCGCTTGATACAAAGGGTGCCGCTTCAGTTCACTGCTGGAAAGCGATACAGTGGCAGAGGGTGGGGGCCGGGAAGCAAGCCGTGCAGGAGCTGCGGGGCAGGACGGGGGTGGCGCAGGAGGGACATTTGGGGCTGGCTGGGGGGTCAGGGCCTGATGCTGAGCGGCTGACCTCCAGGAAAGGAGCGTGTGGGCAGATTCACATTTGGGGAGAGAACCCAGCCCCCAGCGTGGTGAGGGGGACAGGCTCACGGTGGCCTAAGGAACGACTGAGGGACAGGGGTGTCCTCACGGGGGAGGCGGGTGGGCATTTGGGCTCCTTAAACGGAAGAGAGGAGGCAGAATCGAGGTCGGAGAGACTCACAGCATGAGGACTCGACCCGCCATTGCTGGCACTGAAGACAGAGCGAGGGGCCCTGAGCCTAGGACTGTGGGCACCTCTAGAAGGCGAGAAAGATCGCTGGGGGATGGGCAGTGAGGAAACAGTCACATGTACATGGAGCTGAGCTCTGCCAACAACCGAGGGAGCCTGGACCCGGATTCTGCCCCCGCACCTCCAGCAGGATCACAGGCCTGCTGACACCTGGACCCACCGACCTCTCCCCTCCAGGGCTGTGAGATGAGAGAGGATGCTGTCGTAGCAGCTGAGCGCGGGGTGATTTCTTATGCAGCAGTGGGAGGCCAGTACACCCAGCAGAGGGTGATGGCTGGGGACAAGATCGTGGCCCTGGAGTGACCACTGACCCTGGTCCTGAAAGTCTTATGTGTTTCAGCCAAGGATGCTTCTCGAGGGGGGGCCCTGTTGTCCTCACTGCTGGGTCCCGGTTCCCAGCACAGCCAAGCACACAGGAGGCGTGAACGTGTCCAGAGAAGTTAGCTGACCTGCCCAAGGTCACAGTGCTCGTAGGGAGCAGCGTGGGACAAAAGGCCAGAACTCCGTTGCAGCAATCCTTCTGGGAACCTGTCTGAGGGGTTGTCTGTTTTCCAGGAAACACACCTGTGACCTTTTAGGGTTTTCTTAGAACACGGCATCATTTCTGCTGAGGGTCTCCTTAGATGTGTGTTTCTAGGACAGGGAGGCTGCAGGCAGAGGGCCTGGACTGGCCCTGGAGGGGTCACACACAGTCCAGAGATGGAGCAGGGGCAGCCAGGGTGTGTGTGGGAAGGGCACCGGGGCTGGACATTAAGCGGGGCTTCCTGGAGGTGGTTCGCTGAGCTGGGGTGAAGTACCTGCCTGGGGTGGGGTGGGTGGCGAGGGGCAGAGGCTTCCAGGCAGAGCCAATCGTGTGTCTGCAGGCAGGAGTGAGTGTGGGCTTTTTGGGAGTGGGGGAGGCAGAGTGGGTGCATGTGGCGAGTTGTGAGAAAGAGGCCAGAGAGGGCCACGGCCCCTGAGCCTCGGCTGGGGGTGTGGGCTCACCTGGAGATGGGGTGGTAGCTGAGGCAGGAGCAGCTGGCCGAGCCCCTGGGGGAGAGCAGCAGTCGGCACTGGCTCCCAGGGAGGAGGCCATCTCCTCCAGACACGGGTCGGCTGCCCATCCTCGCCAGGGGCCCGTGACAGCTGCAGGCCTGTCCGCCAACCCTCTGACTCCCTGAGGGCCAGAGCCCACCTGGTTCAGCCTTGGTCCTGAACCCCTGCCCCCTACCCAGGGCCTGGCCCCCAGCACGTGCCCCGGTAAATGCCCCAGTGAGGAGGGAGGGGCCGGCGGCTGTGGGAGCTGGTGGTGGTGGCTGCCGGCTTCTGACCCCATACTCCCCCTGGACTCTGCTTGCAGTGCTCATCCCAGGGAGGGGCCTGGCCGATGTCCTGAGGACACTGCCCATGTTCCACGATGAGGAGCACGCCCGGGCCTGTGACCTCCCTGAGGACACCCTGGTGCTGCCGTGAGTGTGAGCTCCTCCAGGGTCCCGGGCAGGGATGACAGCCAGCTGTCGTGGGGGAGGGCTATCCCGAGAGTGGGCGGCACCTGCTGGGTCTGTGGAGCAGGCTGTGGTTTCTCAGTGCTTCCATGGCGAGCCACATGCAGGAAGCCGTCACTGAGGTACTCTCACACTTTCGTGGCTTTGGAACTGACAAACAGCCCCCTTTCAAGCAAGCATCAGACTCCCACCACCTCGGGGCTGCAGGCCTCGGCCCTGGCCCCTCAGGGACCCACACCCATCAAGAGGCAGGTGCTGGCCCCACGTGGCCTCTCCCTCCCGGCAGCGTGACGGTCCCTCCATTGCTCAGCTCTCAGCCCAGGCTGCCGGGTGCCCTTCACAGCTGACGGGCTGAGCAGGGAGTCGCCCTCCTGGTCACTGACCTTCCTCCTGCCCGCGATCCTCCTCCCAGGGTCGGCTCCTGGCCCGTCCAGGGCTCGGCCCAGCCTCCCTCTCAGAGCTGGTTGTGGGAAGGTGATGCCACTCGGGAGCAGCCCCATCCTGGCCCATCCTTGGTCCCTCCTGGGGGCCACGGTCCCTGTTCCTGGGGACTCCAAATGGGAGGGAGGCCAGGCCCTGTACTCGGGATGCAGAGAGCTTGTGGATGTGCGGGACCCATGGACACACGTCTTGCGTGCAGGGGCCTGGCTGGGCGGAGGGAAACAGAGCCGGCCAAGGGAGGAGGGGGCAGAGTGGGAGCCCGCCGTTCTGTCTCTCCCAGGCCCGCCAGCCCAGAACAGAGGGTCATCTACACAGTGCTGGAGTGCCAGCCCCTCTTCGACTCCAGTGACATGACCATCACTGAGTGGGTTCAGATTGCCCAGATCATTGAGGTACCTGGGGCATGTGGGCGGGGCCAGGAGTACTGGGGCAGGGCTATTTGGGGGCGGGGCTGGGCTACTGGGCCCGCCTGTGAGTGGGAGCGTGGCTTGGGGGGTGGGGCTGTGAGTGGGGGTGGGGCAGGCAGGGCCAACACCTCAGAAGCATCCTCCTCCTCTGGTATGTGGTGGGGTCTGACTGCTGGGGCCTGAGACGTGAGACCACCAGGGAAAGTCAGCTTCAGGAAAGTGCCGGGCCCTCGGGTCACACCTCAGCTGTAAGGCTCCTGGGGCCCTTTCCTTGTGCAAGCAGAGGTGGGCAGTGAGGGTGGTGTCCACTTTCCCGGTGAGGAAATGGCCCGGCCGGCCATCCTGGTTTGTTCCTACAATTGGTTTGTACCAGTTAGTATCCTGGGCTGAGATGCACAACACTTCCCCCCGATTGACGAGCACCATGCCTGGCCCACTCCCCTTTGTCCACCCTAGGCCCCCCCTGGAGACAAGGTCTTAGTGGATGTAGGGCCTATAAAAGGGTGCAGAACCCCGCGGGTCTCGAGGTTACAGTATCAAGTGTGGACACCTTTTGTGTGGTCAGAGCCACCCCCTCCCTCAGCTTTCCTCTCTGTTGGGTCCCACCCACCATCGCCAGCCCCTGCTCCTGCACAAGCCTGGCCCTGGTCCCCGAGTTACCTCCACTGCCTCCTCCCACCCAGGTGGGGGCCCTCCCATCCTCCAGGCCCCTTTCTCACCTGCCTCTCTCAAGAAACCCTTCTCCCCAGAGGCTTATCACACCGGCTTCCCCTTCCCTGGCAGCCGGGGGCTAGCCCCAGTGACATGCTTGTCTCCTCCTGGAGGAGAACAGTGGGTCCTCATCCCTCTTCCCTGTGAGTGTCCAGCACAGTGTGTGGCCCTGGGCCTGCCCCTTATGTCTCTGAATGGGGCCACCGGCTGCCAGTGGGCATGTCTGCAGCCATGGTTTGGGGAAGTCTTCCTGGTTTGTGGAAGCACTGTCCTCCAGTTGGGGTCTGACCACTTTGCTGAGTGCCTGGGACTGCTGTCCTGGCTGCAGTGTCCAGTCAGCCACTCGCAAGGAGCCTTTGGAGCCCTGGTGGCCCTGCCTATGGCAGTGCTGCGTGTGGCCAGCAGAGGGAGCCCCAGCCTGCCACACAGCTCAGCTCCTGTGCAGCCGCTGGCCAGCCTGGCCTGGTCTTTCACTGGGCCACAAGGGATGGTGCCCTCAGGATGGCCCCTTCAGGAGGGACTGGGTCCTTTGGACCCCAGAACTGTGCCCCCTGAAACCATAGCCTGGGCCAGCAGCCCACCAAGGCCCAGCCTTGGCTGTGCTCTAGGAGGTAGTGGAGGGAGGATGTCCCTGCAGAGCTGGCCGGCATGCCTGGGAGGCCTTCTGGCTTTGCTGTGCCTGGAAGGACCCTTCCCCATGTTTGCCCCTTAGCATCCTGCCTGCCTGCCCAGGTCTGGCTCCAGGCAGCCTCCCAGGTCACCGCCGGCTCCCAGCACTGGCTGTGCCTCGTGCCCATCGCTTGTGTCCACACCTGGCCCTTCTACTGGATCTCGAGGCTCGCGGGATTGTCCTCCTGCAGCCCCCTGCTGCCCTGGAGGCAGCAGTCACTCAGCAAGGAGCTCTCCAGGGGCATGGAGCTGAGTTCTGGCATGGTCCTCCAACTGACCAGTGTGGGAGACACTGGCCAGAAGCCTAGGGGGCACCTGCCTATCCTCGGGGAATGTCCAGAGACCCCGAGACCCGTGTTCTCTCATGCACTGAGGGGTGTGATGGGGGGACCCCCAGCGCCGTGGACCCACACAAGGGTCAGGGAAGGAAGCCGTCCTGGGGGCAGGGGAGCTTGGGGGCCCGGGGTCCTGGCAGTGGTTTGCTTTCCAGAGAGGGCCTTCCTGGCCAGCAGTGACCAGGGTCCCACTGGCACCTCCCCCGAGTCCCTTTTGCTGCATATGGGGCCCTTTCCTTCCTCTTCCTGGTGGGTTGGGGGGTCTGTTCCCAGGAGGAGGCCAGCGGTGGTGAGGGCCCGGCCTGCCTGAGCTTGCGCCCCTCCCACAGAGACACTATGAGCAGTACCATGGCTTTGTGGTCATCCACGGCACCGACACCATGGCCTTCGCTGCGTCCGTGCTCTCCTTTGTGCTGGAAAACCTGCAGAAAACAGTCGTCCTCACTGGTGCCCAGGTGACCTCCCAGCCCGGGGCCCGAGGCTCTGTGGTTACTGAGGCAGCAGGCCGGTCAGCGCTGCTGCGCCCCAGGCGAGGCCCCAGGCTTCTTGCTCAGCCCTGTGGCTCCCAGGGCAGTTCTTGCTCCACCTGTGCCTGCTGGCCAGTGCTGGTCAGCGCCCTGGGCCTTGCTGGTGCCAGCCCTACCACCTGGGGTGGGTCCACGGTCTGCCGTCGGCTTCATGGAGCTGCCCTGGCTTTGTTCCTCTCATCATTCTTCCCACTGGGGTCCCCACTGCTGCCATTGTCAGGGACCTGGGTGCATGCCACCTCCTCCTCTCTCTCCCTGACCCTGCGCAACCCCTAAAGCCAAGGCAGGTGGAATGTTCTAGAAAAATGCAGGATTTGAGGGGAGGTGGCAGAGCAAGTCTGGGCCTCCCTCAGGGCCTGCATCAGAGGCTGACTTGGGGTCCCTGCTGCCTGCGGTGGCTTTGCAAGAGCAGCTGCAAAAGTGCAAACCCCCATGGCCACTGAGATCCTCGCCAGGGGGCAGAGGCCAAGGGCTTCACGTGGGAAGCCAGTGCTGTGTCCCTTTGAAGGGTTCCTGGTGGAAGCTCAGAAAGCTCCAGGGAAGTCTTTCCAGGCCTGCCAGGTGCCCACTGGCTGCCTGCCCTGCTCTGTCTCTCTGGTCCCCAGCAGGTGTCACAGTGGGACTGCCCACTCGGGGGAGGCCCAGGGCCTCATCACACACCACTGGCTGCTGAGCATCTCTCACCCAGAGCTTGCACGAGAGGGATGGGGCTCAGGCTGACCCTGGCTCTTCCCAGACCCTTGTGGGCCCTGGGGTGTGGGACCACGTGCAGGCCTCTCCCAAGAGATGAAGGAAGAGATGAAGCTGTCTGAGTGGCCTGTCCCCACAGATCCCTGACTCCCAGCTGCCCACCAGCCCAAGCCTGCCCCAGCCCCTCTCTCAGACCCCTGCCTGGGGGCTCCTCGGCTGGGCCCTCCAGTGCTGCCCGAGCCCCAGCCCCTCTCTGCTGCCTCTCCCCCAGGTGCCCATCCATGCCCTGTGGAACGACGGCCGCGAGAACCTGCTGGGGGCCCTGCTCATGGCCGGCCAGTACGTGATCCCTGAGGTGCGCCCCCTCCTCCCTGGCGTGGTGGGCAGGGGCTTGGCCAGTCGGTCCAGGGCCCAGGGCGAGTGGTGGAGTCTGCATGCTCCCAAGGAACCCAGGCGAGTGGCTTGTGGGTGTGGCACTCAGGTGGGACATGCAGTTGAGGGGTCAGGCAGGGTTTCAGAGATCCATCTTTCTCCTGATGAGTGAAATCCACCACCACCGAGATCAGAGAACAGAGAAAGCAGAAGGAACAGTCCGCTGCATTTCACTCCCCAGAGACGTCGCTGTTACCAGTGTGGCATATTGTTTTCCACATTATATCGTGGGGCGGGGTCTCTGCACCCTTGGGCAGAGTTCCCCAGGGGCTCCCTGAGAAGCAGGGGTGGGCAGAGGGCACGTGGGATGGGCGGGGTCGTGGGACCCTCATGTGACCAGCTCCCTGCCCAGCGCTCCCCAGGCCCCTGCAAGGAGGTTGCCTGGGGCTCGGCGGGAGCAGCTCCAATGCAATGGGTCGGGGTGCCCCACTGATGGCAGGGGAGAAGCTGGAGGAGGGCAGGGGCTCCCCAGAGCTGAGCCACCCTCTCCCCACCCCCTCTTGCAGGTCTGCCTGTTCTTCCAGAATCAGCTGTTTCGGGGCAACCGAGTGACCAAGGTGGACGCGCGTAGGTTCGCGGCCTTCTGCTCCCCAAACCTGCCTCCTCTGGCCATCGTGGGCCCTGATGTCACAAGTGAGCAGGCCCAGCTTGTGAGGGCGCCTGCCCTGGGTCGTGCAGGCTGCTGTGGGGAAAGCTTGCTTGGGGCTGGGGCTGCTCCCCTGAATCGGGAGAGCACAGCGCCCCCTTCTGCCCTGGACTGTATGCCGAGAAGCTGGGGGCTGCTTGGAGCTGGTGGGCTGCATGGGCCACTGAGGTGGGAGGCCCCAGGAGGTAACCCCTGCTCAGAGCCAGGGGATCAGCCCCTCATGTGTCCCCTGGCCACATGGCCTTGAGCCCAGGAGTCTCTCTCAGGACCATCTGTGGCTCTGCCATACCTCTCAGTGCCCCTGGGATATGGTTCCTGTGGTGTGACCTTGTCCCTGGGACTTGCAGGAGAGTCTCTCTGTTCCCTGGGCCTGGCAGGCAGGCCAGCCTCCCTCGCGGGGCTGACCGACGTCTCCAGGAGGTTGTGTGTCCTGAGACCTCCCCACTGCCCCCCTGTGCTTTGGGTGTAGCAGCTGCCGCTGGCCTTGTTCAGCACCTGCTGCGGGGCCCCGTCTGACCAGGGCTGTCCTAATGGCCACATGATATCACTTTCAGCCCACAGTTTCTCCACCCCGATGTCCACCTTCCTGTGGTGTCGCCAGCCATCTCCTGGCCCCACACTGGGTCTGTGGAGGGCACGGCCAGCCCCTCTGACTCCCACCCAGCACCCTGGATGCCCTCCCCGGGGCAGGCAGGAGAAGCTCTGCCTGCGACATGGATGCTCTGCAGTGGCCTTGCCGTCTGGCCCCTGGTGTCTAAGGACAGCCCCCACGCTTGCCCTGTGTCTCTTCCTGATGGAGCTGGGGGTCCTGGGGCTGGTTTTGGGCCTGGGCCGCTGTCCCCACCCCACCAGCTGTGGGCTCTTGTCCCAGGGGCCCTTCTGGGCGGCTCGGGGCCTGGCAGAGCACCTTCCTCCAGGGCCGTCAGGGCCCTTGAAACCTTGCTCACCGCATGCACGGAGGGGCCGGGCGCTTCTGCAGGACCCTGCGGGACAAGCAGCCCTTCTCGTTGGGTTGCCTGACTGCAGCGTCTGGAGGCCGGAGGTGGCCCCCCTTGCCCACTCAGGCTTATGCCTGGGCCTGGGCTGAGGCGGGGCCTGGGAGAGCCTGGAGGGGGCAGTCGCGGAGGGCTGGCACAGGAGGAACCTTGGGAGTTCCCTGGTACAGCAGCAGCCCCCTGCTCCCTACCATGAGGAGGAGCAGATCAAGACCCAGGGAGCAGTGGGCTGTGAGTGGCCAGGGCCTTGACCTCCCAGGGGCAGGGGCTTCCTGGAATGTCCCGACACAGGCAGGGACCCTCGGAGCTCCAGGGCCAGGCTAGGAGGGCCGGTGATGGGGGCGGGGAGCAGGGAGGGCTCTGGGGCTTCTGGCCGGGGCATGGAGCTGTCTGTGGAGAGTAGGTGAAGGGAACGGGCCCTTTCCTGGGGTGGGCGGGCTGGTCATGTAACTCTGCAAGCCCCCAGTGCCTTTGGGTCCCAACAGGACACGCAGGTGCGGGAATCCAGGTGTGGCGACTGGCAGAAACTGCTGGCTGCCCTGGCCCCTCTGCCAGGTGGTTGTGGGGCGGCAGCAGCCAGGGCAGGAGACCAGAGGGCAGAAACAGGGAGAGACGGGAAGGGCCACATGGGGAGTGTGGGCTGAGCCCTGAGCCCTAACTCCCGTTCCGGTGGTCTTTCCCTGCACCCTCCTCCTTCTACCCACCCAGATTGCCCGGATGTTCTCCAGGGGTTGTAGGGCCCAGAACACATTGGTGCATCCAAGGTGTGTGCAGCACACCCAGGGCTCCGGGGCCAGACAGGGGTCTACTTGCTCGCTGAGTGCCAGAGCAGTCAGGAAGGCTTCCTGGCGGAGGCAGCACATGTGCTGCTGGTGGTAGATGGATCTTCTCCCTTGCTATGGTGGGTGGTGGCACTCAGCCCCTCCTGGCCTGATGCTGGCCACTGAGGAAGGAAGGAATGGGCAGGAAGGAGCTAGTGGCCACTCTGCAGGCCTGCCTCCCCCGCAGGGACGGAGTCCCTGCTTATCTGGGGCTCAGGAGTGGAGCTTCCAGGGACACAGGCTGCTGGCAGGCGTAGAGGAGCTCCCTCTGGATCCCGGGGCCCCCTCCTGTGCCTTGCCAAGCCCAGGCAGGCCTTGGGGCACAGGGCACATGGTGTGGGCTGGGCCCAGTGGTTCGGTGGGCCTGGGGCTGAGGCTGGCCCCAAGGGGAGACGCTGCTCTTTGTTCCCCAGGCTCCTGACCCCACCAGGATGGTGTCCTGCTGGCCAGGGCGCTGTGCGGTGTGTGAGAACCTGGAGCCCCGCCTGCCCCAGCCCCGCTGTCAGGCCTGGGCAGTTCCAGCACCTGGTGTTAAGAAACACCTGGCTTCGCCCAGGTGTGGCCGGCAAGACCCCTGGGGAGGGGGCCATGGGGGCCGAGGGACGCCTGGGCTGTACCCCAATCCAGGCAGAGCCAGGATGGCAGCAGTCAGCGCCCTCTCGGGGGGCCTCTTGGTGCATTTTCACTTCCCTCTGCGAGGCCGTCACAGCCCAGGCGCTTGGGGCTCAGGAGGCAACGCTGGGCCGCACGAGGAGGGGTGTGCGGAGGCGCTGGGGCCCTGGCCCTGCTGGCCCTGCCCCTCCAGAGGGACCAAGGCTTGCGTGGTCCAGCCAGGCCCCCGGGAGACCCACCTCCTCTCTGTGTGGGAGCCCCAGCCCTGGGGCGAGGGCAGCTCTGAGGGGGTCGGACCACTGGGCTCTGGCCGGCCCTGCCCCTCTGGCTGTGGGGCCACACGGCCCTGGGGTCGTTCTGTGCACAAGGGCTGGGCTGCGTCGGCCCTGGGGCGGCTCAGGCACCTGCAGTGGCTGTCAGGGGGCCGAGTTGGGCGCTTGCCTGGCCACGCAAGCCTGGTGCTGCACTTGCTGCTGTCCCTCCTCCCTCGGCCCCTCTGGGCGTGGGGACGGCTGTCCCCTGGCCTCCAGCGGGCCTGTGCAGGAGGACGTGGGTTCCATGTGCCCTCAGGAGGATGAGCGACTGCACGGGGGCAGTCTTTGTCTCCGTAAACCCCCCTCTGCAGCCATAACTCTTGGGTGGTGGCGGCACCCCTGCCTGCCGCCGTCTTATCTGCTCGCCCAGCTGGGGCGCACGGCCCTAAATTAAAGGACGCCTCTTCTGCTGATGGATGCTGCCGCCGCCCGCGGGGGCGTCTTGGGGCCTCAGCCTGGCTCTCTCCCTCCCGCCGCCCATCCCCCAGCACCCCCACGTCTCCCCTCCTCCCCGACGCATCGTGAGAGGGCAGCATGTGTCCGGAATGTTCCTTGGCTTATTATCCCTTGTGAACTGCTCTGGCAGAAATAGCAGGAGGCACTCAGGCTCCGTGGGGGGTAGGGAAGAGCCCCGGGCGGGGGTCCTGGAGTCCCCACTCCTCTCCTGGCTCTGCACCTGGCTCTCTGGGCAGCCTGGGGCAAGGCCCTCCCCACTCTGAGCCTTGGTTCCCCTGACTGCACTTGGGGCTCCCTCCCTGGCGCCTGCCGCCTGGGCCCGGCTCTGGCAGTGGGCAGTGCCAATGGGGGACACCAACACCAGCCTCCACCCTGCTCAGAGCCACTGTGCTGCCAACGGGCTGAGAGAGCAGGGCCTGTGCTTTGCTCCTAAGGGTTCAAAGGCCGGCCTGCTGCCCCGCCCTCTGCCCCCTGCCCGGGGTGGGGTGGGGAGGCTAGGAGGCCTCTCCTGGCTCCGTCCTGGCAGAGCAGTGGCCTTCAGACCCGTGGGGAGACTGTCCCTCTGGGGTGCTCCCATGCATGGCGGGCTTCGGGGGTACTGACCTGAATATCTCCTCTCTGCTTTCCCCAGGGCCGGGGGTCCGTCGTTGCCCCAGGCGTGGGGAGAGGGTGGACACACCTTGGGCCTCTGAGACTTGGGGGGGAAATCACATGGAGGCTTTCTTTCCCCAAAGAGGAGGGGTCCAGAAGACGGTCATTCGCTCGTTGACTCGCTGGGCCGTGGGTGCGGTGGGTGCCCAGTGAGGGGTGGGCGAGGCTGGCTGGTCAGAGGACGCAGCCCCAGCTTCTCCTGGGATCCAGGACAACACACTACTTGTGGTTTCACAGCTGTGTCACATCTGTGGCGCTTCTTAACCTTTGCCCATGCTGTTCCCTCTGCCTGGAATGCCCTTCCTCCTCCTTCCCCTACACACTCCTATACAGCCTGCCGGGCTCTGTTGGGCCTCTGTCCCCATGGAGCCCTCCTTGCCCCCGAGCCCTGTGCCCGCCTGGCGCAGGCTGTGGCTGTGCTGGCTGCATGAGCGAGCGAGGGCTGACAGGGTCTGCCTTGGGAGTGGAGGCAGGACAGGAGGTGCGGGTGGCCATGCAAAGGCTCGAGGCTCTGAAGACGCCAGAGGGAGGCTGGGCAGCACAGCAGGAGCTGGAGGAACTGGGCTGAGGTCTTGGCTGGCTGCTGGCTTGAGGTCCACACTCAGTCCCTCTGTCCCCACAGTCAACCAGGAGCTGGTGCGCAAGGTCCGAGGGATGGAGAGGCTGGTGGTGCACAGCAGCATGGAGCATGACGTGGGCCTGCTGCGTCTCTACCCCGGGATCCCCGCTGCCCTGGTAGGTGCATACCTGCCAGCCCTCAGCACCCCTCTGCGGCTCCCACACCCCCTGTGGCTCCCCAGTGCCTGCACCAGCCAGTTCGACCCCCACCCTCTGCCTTCCCCTCCTGTCTCCTCCTGCACTTGTCCTTCCTTCCATCACCCAAGGCCCGCCTCAGGCTTCGGGGCCCAGTCTCACCGTATTTGCGCCATGTGCTTGTCCTTGCAACGCCCGTGGACTCACGACGCCTGCACCGGCAGTTCCTCTGGGGCTGACGGGGCATGACCCCAGGACTCTGCTCTTTCTGTGGCTGTTCTGCGGGTCTCTGTCTGCGCCCCGGCTGTCGACCCCTCAGCCACCAGCTGTCATTGAGGCAGCCACAGCGCCTGCCTCTGTCCTGCCTTGCCAGTTGGACTCAGAGGCCATGCAGCCCATTGGATGGAGGATCTCTGAGCTAGAGGTGCCTCTGGGCTGTGCTAGAGCAGGCGAGGGGGTCATGCTGGCCTTGGAGGCACCGCCAGGCTGCAGAGAGGTGGGGCGGCTGGCAACACAGCCCAGAACACACCTGCTTTGGTACTGTGATCAACTGGGCACTGCAGCCCCCTCCTCTGTCTGGACCAATGTGGCTTCGCTGGTGCGCCCCCATACACAGTGTAGCCCAGTCGGGTGGCAGGAGGGCATGGCCGGGGCACCAGTCCCAGCCTCCAGGACTCAGCACCAGGCTGCCCCTAGCCTCCAGGCCGCAGTCTGTGAAGGAGTACCTATTGCCCTCCCAGGGCACTGGCGACAGATGGAGTGAGCTGTGCTCCGCATGTTCCCTCTGACCATCATGGGGCCGGGCACAGGCCAGGTGTTCCACACTATTTGGTGAGTGACTGAGATGTGACCAGGTATGGCCTGTGGACGGCTGATTGGGGAAGACGGGCCTTATTCTTCAACCAAATGGGGACGGCCTTACCAGGGATTGGCCCAGAGATTGTCCTGGACACTGTTCCTGGGAGCCAGGGCAGGAGCCACACGCACCTGGGACCCCAGCTCCCCTGCAGAGGAAAAGGGCCCGCCCAGGCGTCTTTGCCCCTCTGCCATCCCGCCGTCGCTTGTCCTCTGAGGCTCTCTGTCACTCACGGGCTGAGGGTCCACGATGGCCTTTTCTCTCCGGGCCCCTCCCAAGGGCGGAGACCCTCAGTGTAGGAGGTGGGTCCTTGAGGGCACTGAGGCTGGGCCCTGTGGCCTCCCTGGGTCATGGCAGCCCCACGATGATGGCTCACGGGCGGGCGTTGCGATGGGACCGGGACGAGTGTATCCGAGGCTCCCTCCACTGAGGGCTGGTCTTCAGGTGAGGGTTGTCCCAGGAGCTGACGCTGGTGGCGGGGGCTGTTGGACAGGGAGCAGGCGCACACGGCTCTCACCACCAGGTGGGGCCTGGCCTGTGTGGGTGGGTCTCACATTTTACAATAGCCAGAGGTCGCTGCTCAAGGCTGCCGTGCTAAGTGGGGCTGAGCTGCACATTATCTTTCCGGGAACATCCTGCCAGCCTGTGAAGTCTTTCTAGAACACGCTGTAGCCACAGGAATATGGAGCCGCTGAGCTGGCTCCGCAGCCCCGTTCTCCCCCCGCACAGAGCTGGGCAGGGCTTGGGCAAAGCACAGGACCTTTGCTGGCTTTGCTTGCTGGGCTGCTGGGCTGGTAGTCGCCGTTCTCCCTGGCCCCTTGGACTGTCTGGGCAGGGCCTGGTGGTGGTGAGCACCGGCCTGCAGCAGGTCCTGTGTCCATTCTCCCCGCTCCTGGGTGTCTGCCAGGGACAGGCGTGCCTTGCCCTCTGGCCTCCACCTGGAGAGGCAGAGGGAGCTGAACTTGGCAATTCCGAGGCTCTGGCGGGGGACACACCAGACAGGTGGATGTGCCTACCTGCACGGAAGTGTTGTCCCCCAGGCCAGCGGCTCAGCCCTTGGGGTCCCACCTGTGTGGCAGATTAAGGGACAGACATGGTAGCCAGCCCCGGGGCCTCTGGGCTGCGCCCACCAGCACCTAGCACAGGGTGAAGCTGAGCTGGGAAACAGGTGTCCCCACAGCAGGGCCTCCATGGGTACCATCCTTGTGCGAGGTGGACCCAAGACCCTGTCCACTGTCTTCTGAGCAGAGCCTTGCAGCCTCTTGGGATGGTGGGGGGCGGCCCAGCCCATGGGGAGCCCTGCCTGTGTGTCTAGCTGCAGGGCGCTTTCCCCACATCCCGGCCTGCTGGGAGCATCCCTGCTGTGTGTCAGACGGGGCAGGGCTGTGGGCAATGGGGGGCCTGGGGGGGGGAGGCGTGGTGGAGCAGCCTGGCCCTGGTGGGGCCTCACCCAGTGAGGCCTCTGACTGCCTTGTCTGCTCCTTTCCAGCTGGCTCCCCCTGACCTCTGACCTATTTCACAGTGTCCTGATTATCGCCACGCCAACCATGGCCTCAGACACTTGAAAGGGGACAGGGCGTCGGTCCCTTTGGGAGGATGTGGTGGGGAGCTCTCCATGTGGACCGTGGCCATCCTGGGAGGGCAGCGGGCGCCCCGTGCTGCTTCTGGCTGCGCCTGGAAGGTGCAGGACAAGGCTGTTGGTTCCTGTGGCTGGAGCAGGAGGCAAACGCCCTCACGGTCCCCTCCTGGCCCGCAGGTCCGGGCCTTCCTGCAGCACCCCCTGAAGGGCGTGGTCATGGAGACCTTCGGCTCCGGGAACGGACCCACCAAACCTGACCTGCTGCAGGAGCTGCGGGCGGCGACGGAGCGAGGCCTCCTCATCGTCAACTGCACCCACTGCCTGCAGGGCGCCGTGACATCGGACTATGCAGCCGGCATGGTGGGCGTGGGGAAACCAAGGCCTGGGGAGGGAGCGAGCTGGGCTGTGACCCCTGCACCCCATTTTCCACACATGCCCCCTTCCCCCAGGCCATGGCGGGAGCCGGCATAGTCTCAGGCTTTGACATGACGTCGGAGGCTGCTCTGGCCAAGCTGTCCTATGTGCTGGGCCAGCCGGGGCTGAGCCTGGAGGGCAGGAAGGAGGTGAGCCCCTCGGAATGGGGGTGTGACTCGGCCAGACAGTGGGGCCCAGTCCAGAGGATGTGTTCCTGGGTTTGAGAAGTGGCAGGAAAGTGAGGGGCTCCCCATGGTGGGGAAGGGCCAGCCCTAGGGCCCGCGCCCCCTCACCCCTTGCTGACCGCAAGTCCAGGCACTGTCCATCCTTTCACCTGCTTGGGGACCCTCAGGTCTGGCTCTGGCTGAGGGTCCCCAAACTGCTTCCAGGATATCCCCTCCTCCCCACCGCTTCCCAGATGGGCCTCAGACACAGCCAGCCCCAGGCCCTCGGGCTGGCAAAGGCCACTGGGGCCTTGGGAAACCCTGAGCTAGTGGGGCCGGAGGGTAGGACTGGCCTGGTATGGGACCTGGCCGGGACCAAGCTCGGGCCTGAGGAATGGAGCTCGAATGGAGGCGTTTCAGGCCCAGGGCAGTGCTCACCCTGTGCCTGGGGGCCTGGCCCGTGTGGTTGGTCTGGGCTGCTGGGTCCTGAGCTGGCCTGGCTCTCCCTGTGCTGCTCCCCCAGCTGCTGGCCAGGGACCTCCGGGGGGAGATGACGCTGCCCGCGGTGGATGAGCGCCGGCCCTCTCTGCAGCGCAGTGTGCTGGGGCATGGGGTCGCCCAGCTCCTTCGTCAGAGCCAGGTACTGCCCCGTGTGGGCCGAGCAGCATGGGGAAGCCCCAGAGGGATGGCCAGGCACCAGCCATGGCCATTGTCACTCCAGTGCACAAGCGGAAAACCACCAGGCATGGCCTGGTTCTGGCCCAGGCGGAGGGCTGGGGTCCCCAGTGGGAGGGTTTGCAGGGATGGGTGGTACAGTGCTGAAAGGGACCAGGGCGAGTTAGGGGGGCTCTGCCACCTGCAGACAGTGGGCAGAACATGGCCCAGGAAGGGGCCGAGGACTTGCTTTAGGGTCTGGGGCCTGGGATTCAGGCTGGGCCAGGTCTGCAGGGGTGACTGGGGCCTCCCGGTGCCCCACCACATGCCCACCCGGCCTCTGGACGAGGCGTCCAGACCTGGCATGGGAGCTTGGCAGGTGACAGGGAGCACTGCATCCCAGTGCTCCCCAGGGTCACGTCATATGCCTCAGTTTCCCCTCCGCAGAGCAGGGTGGGGACAGACCTGTCTTGGAGAGCCTCGGCGGTGTTAACTGCTGCTTGGCGGGGGTGGGTGAAGGTCAGATGAAAGAGGCCGGGTGTGTGTAGCCTGTCATTAGGGAGGCTGCGTCGGGCCTTAATGACTGGAGGGACACGGGTTGGCTGGCAGCACTTGGTGATCAGGCCCGGCTGTGCGTGGGCTGGGCCAGGTGTGGGGCGGCCTGTGGGGCCTCCTGGCACCTTGGGGAGCTCCTAGACCACCTGTCCCTTTCCCGGCGCTGGGGGCAGGTGGCTCTGCGGGGACCATGCGGACGTGTGGAGCAGGGCCCTTCTCTCCAGGGTGGGCCGGGCTCCCCTTCCCACAGTCCCCCAGGACGCTGCCTTGTTCTGAGTCTGCACCTGCATCCTCGCAGGCGGTAGAGACAGACGAGGAAATGGATCTCAGAGGGTGGGTGGGTGGCAGGCCCTGGTCACACAGCTGGTGAGGACGGAGCCAGATGGTGGCCTCGTGTCCTCAGCTTTGCTCCCGGGGGTGCTGGTCCTGGGGGGGCCTCTGGGTGGGCCTCAGATGTGACACTCACACTCTTTCTTTCCCCATGTTGTGACTAAGGAGGTGGCCCCACTCCTATCCTGGACCCACTGCCAGTGCAGTGTCGAGGCAGGGTTCCCAGGGCCCCAGGCCCTGTCTCCTGTGTAAGGGGATGCTGCTCCTCACTCTGCCTGCTCCCAGGGGGACTGAGGACCCTCGGGACAGGCACAGTCTCAGGGAGCCGCCACCCCCAATGCAGGGGGCCGATGCTGTGCGGGACACCCTCATGCCCAGCCTGGCCTGTGCTGGGGCCCGTGCCGGCGACCTGGAGGCCCTGCAGGCGCTGGTGGAGCTGGTAAGCCCTCCCCCCACCTCGGGTACCGGCCCCAGCCGCGCCAGGCCCCGGAGGTGGGGTGCTGGCTAGCTGCGGGCAGGCCAGCCTTTCCCTGGGCCCACTAGCCGCCTGTGCCCTGGCCTGCTGGGCTGTGCAATCAGCTGGTGGGGCCTCACTGAAGCTGAGGGGGCCACCGTGGCTGTGCCAGGCCCCCTGCTCGGGGTGCCCCCCGACCCTCCCTGTCCCCTCCCCCTGGCCTTGCCCACCCTCCCCTCAGTGGGTGACGTGCCCTCAGGGCAGTGACCTAAGCCTGGAGGACTGCAGTGGTCAAACTCCACTGCACGCAGCTGCCCGTGGGGGCCACGTGGAGGTGCTCGCCATGCTGCTGCAGAGAGGGGTGAACGTCAACGCCCGGGACCAGGACGGCCTCACTCCCCTGCTGCTGGCTGTGAGGGGCAGGTACTCTGGGGGCCCGGCCCCAGGCGGATGTGTGGGCAGGGGTGCCACAGGAGGCGGGCCTGGATAGAGCTGGCTCAGAGAGGGCTGCCGGTTTGCCTGTGGTCACACAGCTTTCTCCGGCACAGCTGGGTGGGGCCAAGGACACCTGCTTCCCAGAACCTCGCCCACTTCCAGCCTGGGCCCCTGGTACTGGCAGTGACCAGGCGGGGTGTGAACAGGGCCCAGATAGGGAGGACTGACTCTGGGCAGGTGATCGGGGAGGTCTTCCTGGAGGAGGTGAATTCCAAGTGGAGCCAGGCAGGCCCAGTAAGACCCTGGCACAGAGTTTCTAGAAAACAAAAACACAGAGGAAGCATGTTCCCCAAGTTGTCTATGCACACCTGTGGGGCTGGGGGTGGAGCAGGGGGAGAAGAGCCTGGCCCAACACCGGGATGGGGCAGGTAGAAAGCAGGTTACCCGGAGCCAGACACCGGGCTGAGACGAGCACAGGTGCTCTCAGGGGGCAGGCTCAGCCTTCACAGTAGTGGAAGGGGGCCCCCCCAACTGGCCCCACCCAACAAACCCTGGCTTTTAAAAATGGGGGTGTATCGGGGGCTGCCTAGGTGGGTACTTACAGAGCCAGGCTCTTGCTGAGGCCCCGAGGCCCGGAGCAGCCGGTGTGGGCACTTGATGTCCAGTCTCCTTCTGGGAGGGGGCGAGGACACGGGTGGAGAGGCGGGAGGCATTGGGGGCTGCAGATTGCAGGGGTGTTTGTATGAGGGTCATTGTTGAAGGAAAACACGCCCGAGAGAGTGGTCACCAACAAGGAGCCAGGGTCACAGGACATCCTCCCTGAGCCCTGCGCAGCTCTGACTCTTTGCCCCTGTGGTCAGGCAGGCAGGGCACAGGGCCTGGGCAGGTGGCCAGCACAAGGCAGGAGGAGTGGGCACCGGGCCTGGGGTGCCCGTGTGTCCTCTGCTGGGGCGATGGGGTCTCCTGGTCCTCCCCAGGCCCACCTGGCATCTCTCCGAGGGTTGGGCCCTGGATGCTCTGAGCATGGTCTTAACTCCATGGGGTGGGCAAGAGGTGGGCTTGGGGGGGCCTCGGCCTGGCAGGGGGTGGGGGCGGGTCCCTCTGGGGTCTCTGCCCCCCTCATCCGTGGCGAAGCCCGGGGCGGGATCAGATCCAGAGTGCACCTATGCGTGTGCACACGTAAGCGTGTGTGTTTCTGAGGCGGCCCCCGCTGTGGCTCTTCATCCTTGGTGGTCTTACCGTTTCCAAATGCAGAGCTGATCTGGGCATGGTGGCTGCCGCAGCTCCCAGACCCTGCTTCTCCTCGGGATTTCTCTCTAGGGGGCCCTTGGCTTGCAGAAACCCAGTTATTTCTGGGCGGTGCTCATGAGTCTCATGGATGGAAGCAAACACTGTCTGAGCCCGGGGTCGCCAGACTGTCAGGGCCAAGTCCTGGGCGCCCTCCCCAGCTGTGAGCCTGGTGCAGGGGTGTTGGGGTAGTGCCTTCCTTCCCAGGCTCCTGGGAGCATCCAGAGGCGCTCAGAACAGGCCTAGTGGTGGACGGAGGGTGAGGGGCTGCGTGGGGGGCGTGCCCCTGGCACCCAGGCTGGGGTGATCTGGCTGGAGAGTCCAGGCTGCGCGTCCCTGGGTGTGGGCAGGCAGCGTGATGAGCTCACCCCATCCCAGTCCCGCCCCCTCATCCCTCCGGCTGTCACAACACCGCCTTCCCCAAACCGGTCTCCCTGCCTCACTCCCGGCCTGGCCCTGCTGGGCCTTGGGGTGGTGGAGGGGAGGGGCTGCCTTGCCCCAGAGGGCTCTTGGGGACTGGTGGTGGGCAAGGCCTGGGGGGCCATACCCTCCTCCCCAGGCTCCCTAAAAGCGGGGTGATCATGCAATTTATGGTACATCCCAGTGCTGCAGGGGAAGGGGGCGCCGGGTTAGCGATTATGCTGTGCAGGCCAGAGTCCCCTCTGCAGCAGGCTGGGCAGCCTCAGGCCTCTGCGTGTTCTGTTCCTTGGCCTTGCCCCGCCCCCACCCCAGGAGGTCCCCCCCCCCCCCCACCACGGACTGCTCCCCGCAGCGGGCGACTCCAGGCTTGGCTCAGGCCAGGCACCTCTGGACACCTGCAGACATCAGGGCCCTGCTCTGGGCCACCAGCCTGACCCCACTGTTCACGTTTGTCTGCTGGTATCTCATCCCCACTCCACCCCCAAGGGCAGAATCCTGGCCTGTTGACTCAGTTTCCCAGACCTAGTCCTGGCTGGGAGCTCATTGGCAGTTGTGGGGCAGTGGGGCTGCCAGCTTGGTGTTGAGACTCCTTCAGGGCTGGCTGTCTCCAGGCACCCACAGGAGTACCTCGGGGCCCCAGCATGTGCCGGGGAGACCACTGTGGGGCCTTGATGCAGACAGAGGAGATGCTTAGCCAGGTTCGACGGATGCCCCTCAGTGTGGCCGGGTGCTGGGAACTGGCGGGGAGCGGCCCTGGTCTGGGGTGGTGGGTTCTTGGTCCCGTGCACAGGTCACGAGGCCCTGCTGGTGTCTGAGTAGAGACTGCCCAGGGCAGATGGCCACCATGCTCTTTCTCATGGCAGGCATCAGGGTGTCATCGAGCTGCTGCGGGCAGCTGGGGCCTGTCTGTCCCCCGAGGAGCTGGAGGACACAGGGACTGAGCTGTGCAGGTGAGGGGCACAGGCACCTCTGTGTTTCCCAGACTTGGGGCCCGGGCTCCAGGAGGGAAGCTGGCCTGCAGGGAGGAACGGTTGGCTGGGATGGGGCCTTCAGAGGAGGGGAGACCACCCTGCACTTGGTCTGCAGCTGGGGGTCATTCCTGGCAGAGAGAACAGTCCAGCAAAGGGGTGTGTGTGTGCATGTGTGTATCTGTGTGCATGCATGTGTGTGGGCTTGAGGGCTGTAGAGAGGTCACATGGGAGAGGGTGGAGTGTTGGCTGGGGGAGGCCTGGGCTGCATCTGGGGAGGTTAGAGTGGATGGGGTGGGAGCAGGGGACCCCTCTCCAGGCCTGGTGACACGTCTTGAGAGTCTCCATCCTCCCCAGTGGAGGCCTCAGGTGAGGCCTGGTCCCATCAAAGGGCAAAGTGACCACAGGCCCAGCAGCTGTCCTGCCCCAGTGCCCGGCAGCCAGTTGCCAACATGATTCTGACCTCACTGCTGCCCTGAGTGGCCACCAAGGCAGGCCTGGGGAGACTGAGGCACAGGGGGCTTGGGGCCCTGGAGGTCCCCAAGGAGGATGCTGGCAATGGCCAGGGCCCACTCAGCTCCTTCCCCCGTCCCCTGGGACCCCCTCCCTGGGGTGCCTCTGACACCCGCACCTGGTGACTCAGTGCTGCCCGCCAGCTCCTCCTGTGTGCAGCCTGGGCTGCCCATGGGCAGGGTCTGAGAGCCACGGGGGAGGGAGGCAGGGAGGGGCTGGGGCGGAGAGTGGAGGAAGGCAGGCCAGGGTGCTGGTGGTAGCCAGGGTTGGGGTCTGCGTCCCTGGAAGTCAGAGTCCCCAGGCCTGGGCAGTGTGTGACAGCGGTGGTCTCTCAGGCTGACTGGGAGTGAGCGGTGGGTGAGCTGCCTGCTCAGAAGGAAGAGGACCTGGAGCTCTGGCCCCCTCTTCCCCACCAGCCAGCTTCTCCCCCACCCCCATGCCTTGGTCCCAGTAAGGCCTCGGCCCCTCCTGCCATGAGTGTCAGTGTCCCAGGGGGACAAATCCTGCTGGCCGACCCATCCCCCGCCCTTCTCAGCAATGACAGGGGTAAGGTGAACTCTCAGATATGAGGGGTGGAGGGCCCAGGAAGGCAGAGGCCTGTCTACAACCACTGGGGTGACTGGGCTGCATCCCAAGTGGGCCTTGTTTGCTCCATTGACCGATGGGGAAACTGAGGCAAAGAGGGGCGGTGACAGCCAGGTCTCACCGACAGCACTAGCACCTTTGTCCAGGCCTCCACTTGGGAGTGGGCTGGTCCAACCTGAGCTGCTTGATTGGACTTGGGGGCCCTCGGCTGGCCCTTCCCAGGGGCGAGTGTGCGTGGGAGGCCTGGGGCAGGTCTGGGAGGAGCTGGTGGTGCCATCCAGCATGATTCACCCCAGAAATTACCCAGCGTCACTGTGGGGGCTGCTGCTTCTCCTTGTGATCAGGAGGGAGTCACTAGGGCCCCTTTGGGGGGGCAGCCCTTCCCCCCCTGGCCCCCCCAGCCCTGGTCAGCACATCTGGCATGGGCCCTTTCCCTCCTGGTCCCTGGAGGGGCAGTGAGCTCCTTTGAGAGGGGCCGGAGGGTGAGGGGGACCCCGGTGAGGGCCTGGGAGGTGCTCTGCTCACCATCTTCACCGTCTTCTCCAGGGCGGGCTGGCCGGGGGCCCCTCTCCCAGCCAGGACCCCCATGCAGCCTGCTGGGCCCAGGCCCCTCAACCCTGGCCCTCCTGTGTATCCCTCTTTGAACCACTGGGCTGCCTCAGACTTTCTTCCTGCCTCTGTGGACCCCACCTAGGGAGAGCTATGTTGTGAAATATGAAGCTGGCATGTGGCACTCAGCAGGCAGGGGTATGTGTGCGTGTGCAGCTGTGTGCGTGTGCATGTGCCCACGTGTGTACCTGCATGTGCATGTGTGCGCCCTTGACCTGAGTCACAGTCACTCCACCAGTGAAACCAGGCTGCCAGCCTGCCCCAGCAATTCCTGCCCTCCTGCCCTGGCCTGGCTGCGGCTAGCTCAGCTGTGCGGGGCTGGTGCTGTGAAAGTGCCCCAGGCAGGCAGGTGGGCAGGGGGACTGGCGTCCAGCAGGCCCTGATGGCTCCCTCCCTTGCTCCCTCTCCCAGGTTGGCATCCAGGGGGGACTGCGAAGGCCTAAGGGCGTGGTGGCAGGCAGGGGCAGACCTGGGACGGCCAGGCTATGACGGGCGCAGCGCCTTGCTCATTGTGAGTGCCACCAGTACCCCCGCTGCTCTTTCTAAGGCCACCTCCTCCAGGAAGGTCCCCCTGACAGTTCCACCGCTCCATCTCCCCTGCCCCTCCCCAAACACCCACCTCCTCTCCTGGTGGATAGGCTTCACATGAGGGGGCTGTGCAGGGCTGTCCCCCTTCCTCTCCCAGGCCCCTCCCAGGGCCCAGAGCTGTGGGGACCTGGAGAGCAGAAGAGACACGGGGCCCTGCGTTCATGGGCAGGAGGAGCCGGGTGGGAGGGCGTCCTGGTGGGCAGGGGATGGGGGGAGCTGTCCAGGGCCAGGCTGCCGGTCAGCATCCCTGAGGCAGCCCCTACCCTGTGCTCCCTCCCACAGGCGGAAGCAGCTGGGGACCTGGAAGTGGTGACGGTTCTGCAGAGCCTCCAGGGTGGGGTTGGTGCCCAGGCCCTGGGTCCAGTAAGTGCCCCCAAACCCAGGCAGGGCTGACGGTTCTCCCATAGGGCTCCCAGCCCTGTGGCTGGACCCTGGCTTGAGGAATGTGTCCAAGGGGTGGTCCTGGGGATGGAGCTGGAGGCTGAGAGGGGTCGAAGTCAGTCGAGCCTGCAGAGCCCCTCCTGTGGCCGGGCACACACAGTGCAGGGGGGAGCTGACAAGTGGCCGGAGGGAGATAGGAGCGCTCAGGGAGAGCTTCCTAGGCAGAGCCCACCTCAGACCTCCTGTATTCTGTGCTGTCAGGCCACCCCGTGACACACCCTACCACAGCACTGGAGGCCCAGCCATGGCCAAGAAGTTCCTCGAGCCTGGAGGGGACCTCCAATCTCTCCCCTGCACCCCAGGACCCACTGGGCTGGGTGCTCCTGCCTGCCCTCCAGACTGAGTGGCCCAGGCCCCCAGCTGACACCTCCACCCCCTACTCCGTCATCTGGCCCTCCAGAAGACTCTCAAGGCCGGCTGGGTTTGCCCCGGTCCTCGGGTCCCTCCGCTGCGGAAGGCTGGGCCCCACCGCACAGGTGCCCGGCTTGTCTGTCCACCAGGCCCCCGTGCGCTACCTGGGCCTCCACTCAATCTCAGGAGACCTCTCATTGTCAGGAAGTGCTGCCTGCTGTCTAACCGGAAGCTGTCCTGGTGCAGCGTAAGCCAGACCTTCCTGCTGTGACCTGCTGCAGGGATCGCAGGTGCCCCCCACCCACACCCCCCATGGCTCTGACCAGGATGTGCCCCTGCTGCTGGGACGCTTCCTCTTCTGTTTCTGAGAAGCCTAAAGGTCTTTGTTGGGCAGAGTGGCAATAAAGTCCCTCTGGGGACCACTCCCTCACCAAAGCCTGGCTCCAGTGGGTCTGTTTGGGTCCCGGACTCTGGGTCAAAGGGAGGTGTCTTCAGCACCCTGGGGGGGAGGGGCTCCCAGCCAGTTCTTCCAGAGGCAGCATGAGTGTGAGTGTGAGCCAGGCCCAGTGGGGGCGGGGCGGGCAAGCTGTCCCCTCCCCCCACTTTCCTGCCTCCTGGCCTTTGCTCAGGCTGTTCTCTCCTCCAGACAACCTCTGCCCCATCTCCTCTTCTCCAAATCCTTCTCATTCTTGAAGCTTGGAGTCACCTCCTCCAGGCAGCCCCCGACCCGCAGCTGCTGCTGCCTAACTCTCCTCGAGCAGACAATCTCTCTGGTCCTCACTGTCCCTCTCGGTCACTGTCTGGTTTTCACAGGGGCCTCTGCAGTATGCCAGCCCCTCAGCATGCTTCATTTCAGCCCCTGCCCTGCCTGCAGCCCCTCACCCACTCCCCGTTACGAGCCAGGCCCATCTAGGCCACTGCATGGGGGGCAGGGAAGGGGTGACCTGTGCTGGCCCTGGTTGCAACAGCCTGGGTGGGTGGGCGGGTGGGGGCTGGCCCTGCTGTGGGCAGGTGTGTGATGGGCAGGCCCGGGTCCAGTGGGTGTGGCTCTCTAAGGCCAGTGGGCAGCCGCATGCTTTGTCAGAAGCCCGTCTGGGAATGACATCAGGTGTTTGGACCCCCGGCCAGTTCCTTGTCCAAACGGTGAGCAGTCCAGTGGGGCAAGGGCACGTGCCAGGCTCAGGCCCACCTGGCGACACTGGGCCTGGCTGGCCATGGCCTTCCCTCCTGCTCACAGTCCCTGAAACCCCCCTACTGGGCAGAAGGAGCTGTGGGGGCTGCCTCCCCCGGGGCCCCCACCACCTCGGTGCCTCCCTAACTGCCCACATGAGGATTCCCATCCGTTTGTCCATTGGGCCCTGGGCTGGGGGCTCAGGAGAGAGCAGCCTGAGGGCATGTGCCCTGTAGATATTGGGCAAAAGTGTGACCCCAAGAGCTTGTCTTTGGCATCCACTGTGCAGCTGGGGCCTCTCCTAGGTGGGCCGGGCTGGAGGCGGCTCCACCCGCACCTGCAGGCTTCTCAGCCTGGTTCCCAGGCCCGGGCTGGCACCTTGGCTGGCAGCCTTCCAGATTCTCGCCCAGACACGGGTGTGCCTGGGCCTTGCACAACCAGGTAATGCCACATAAGCATGGCAAGTCTTGGGGAACCTTTGCCCCACACCCTGATGAGTGGGGGCCCATGAGTGGGGGGTGCAGAGGCTCACGAGCCAGGATCCCCTGCTGTTGCTAGTGGGCTGGGACCCTCAGAAGGCCATAGGGGAGGCAATGGGAGTCGGACAAATGCCCAATGGAGGCGAGGAGGGATAAGGCCACCTCTCGGGTCCCACGGCAGATCACTGCACCTCCCTGTCCTCTCCGGGGCTCCCTCATACAGCAGCTCACAGGAGGCACCCACCCCCTTCAGCTCGGCTCCCGAGGGACTGGAGAAGGCCAGAGTCTGTCACTCATGGCCACGCCACACTCGTCACTTCTCCCAGGCCCCGTGGAGCCCCAGGTTGTGAAAGCCGCAGGTGGCTCCTGTTACCCGAGGTGGCAGCACCCTCCCAGAGCGGGTGCCAACCTGCCGGTGTAGCATGCCCGCTGTCTCCTGAGTGGCCCGTGGACAGCACATGCTGAGCTGGTTTCCCCAGGTGGGTCACTGATGGCCGAGGAGAAGCTTCCGCCAGCCAGACAGGTGGGGGCAGCTCCCCACCAGGGCTGGGCTCCTCCACGTGCTTGTGGGACACAGAGCCCTACCGTGAGCAGCTTCTGGGCTGGGCACGCGTCTCTGAACGCTCTGGCAAGTCGCGGGCACATGTTTAGGGGTCATTTTGTGTTCCTTGGGGAGAGGCCAGCCTGGCCCGGTAAGTTAGCTCCTCGGAGAGTCAGAGTAGCACCAGGGGAGCGAAAGGGCTGCTGGGCTCCCAGGCGCACCGCACCATGTGAGAGGGAGCAGCCGCAGATGACAGTGCTGGAGGCTCACTTTCTGCCTGTGCTGGCTTGTCGTCCGCTACACCCCTGAGAGGGTGTTGCTTCATCTTCCTTCTCATGTCACAGAGGAGGAAGCTCAGGCCCAGGGCTGTGCTCCGGGTTCCACGCTGGCACATGGCGGAGCTGGACTGTGAGCCTGCCTGGCACGAGGGCAGCCTCCTCCCCTCTGAAAGGCAGTGCCACTGGGAGACATGGCATGGGGCTGGCATGGGACAGGGGAGCCAGGCTTGGCACAGCGAGTGCTGGATAAGCGCGGGGGAGTCCCCTGAGCCCCACGGGGTCTCGGGGGGAGCAGACTCCGCAGAGGAGAGCTGCATGGCCCACACCCAGTAATTTCCCTCTGGATGAGGCCTCCAGCCCATCTCAAATCACCAGGACCTCAGGGTTATCTCAGAAAACATCTCCACATTTAGGCAGCTATCTACCTTTTCCCAGCATTTTCATCATAAAATCAGACTTCCCAGACAGGGCCCCCCAGGGCTCCCCCACCCACAGCTACAGGGAACTCGATTTCTCTTTCGTGATAGGAAGTTCCCCTTCTGGTCACACCTTGATACCTCCTGCTGCAATTGGGAGCCACAGGTGCTTGTGCTTGTCACCTTCCTCCCCTGTGTCACCAGTCCCCTCTGATGCTGGAGATAGTGACAGTGTGTAAGGACGGGTCTGCCCTGGATTGGGCTGGACCAGGGCTTAGAATCGGGGACAGGAGAGGTGGGTTCTTCTGGCCTCCATGGTGGTGGTGGTGGTGGTGAGGAGGAGGAATTCCCAAGTTCCTCTTCTGGGTCACACACCTCTGTGTCCCTCAGATGTGTCCCTCTGCCCCCGCACTTGACCTCACACACAGACTCTCTGGCCTACAGACTCAGCAGAGATGCCGGGTGTGGAGTCCCAGCTCCACCACTGAGAACTGTTTAACCTCCGAGAAATCACTGCCCCTCTCTATGCCTCAGTTTCCCCAACTGCAAAATGGAAATAAAACCTTTGCTACTCACTAATCAGGGTGGTGGTGAGAGGGAGCCACATGTGGCATGTGTGGACATGCCTGGGGGGGTCCATCACAACCTGGCAGCTGCGTCCTGGCCTGGGACCAACCTGAGGTTCTGAGCCGAGAGGACACTGGTCTTCTGCTGGCCGGGCGTGCCTGTGGGGCTGCCTTGGACTTAGCTGAAGGATTATGACTACCCGGTTGTCCACCCCCATGCGGCTGCACCAGGGGCTCAAGAAGTGGGCTGAGGACTTTAGGGGCCACACTCCTCCAAAGTTTCTTTCCTCAAGCTTGAAGCCCCCACTAGCCCCCATTTGCCCCAAGCAGGCAGCTGCCTGTAACAGAGTCCCCGAGCCTCCCTAGTCAGGCCCCAACATCCCCAGGTGACTAAGAGGGGAGGCCAGTGTGCCTGGGGGTGTGTGTGGTGGGGGGGGGCAGGGCTCTGGCCCTGCTTGGAGGAGAGGGTGGCAGGGTGGGCACCCCCAGTGTGCAGAGTAAGGGGTCAGGATGGGCTCCCAATGTGGGCCCTAGTGGGAAGTGTGGGGCGCTGCCCTCCTCAACCTCCGAGAAGAACCAGAAACTTGCTGGGAGCGTTCGCTCCCTCCCTCTAGTTTCACTTTCTCTTTATCCCCCCTTCCCCCCTCCCACGAAGTTCCCTTTGAAGTGAGAGGGACGGGGATGGGCGTGACCAGCCCCCACCCATAGACGGAACCGGGGCCTGGGCTCTTGCCGGCTCTGGTCCTCACCTGCCGGGGCCGCCCTGGGCACCAGCTCGGCCAGTGTCACACCCCCTTTCCGCAGTGAGTCTGGGCGCCGGGTCCCAGGCGAGACAGTGCGGGTGCGGCCCCCAGGGGCTCCCAGGCTGTGCGCCCGAGGCGGGGGCGCCGGGCGGGGCCGGGAGGCCGGTGAGTCAGGGCCACCCCCGCGCGGGCGCGCCGAGCAGGTACTGGGGCCCCGGACGACCCGCCGCGCGACCAGCCGGCCCGGGAGCCGCCTGGCCCGGAAAAACCGGTCGGGCCGGCGCAGCGCGGGCGCATTCCGGTGGCGGGGGAGGGCGGCCCCACCGCTTAAAAGGCGCCGCGGCGCTGGCCGCCGCCGCACGGACGCAGCCGCCGGGCCACGCGGGGCCGCGGGCCGTCTGCGCTCGCGGGGGCTCGGCGGGCGCGGCGCGGGCTGGGCCGGGCCGGGGCCGGCGGCCGCGCTCCCCCTGCGCCAGGCCGGGGCGTCCGGGGGCCGCGGGGCGCACGGCCGGACGGCGAGCGGAGCGCAGGGCAGGGCTCCCCGGCGGCGGCTTTCTCTCCACAGCGCGGCGGAGCGCGGACGCGCGCCGGGTCCAGTGGTTCTTAACAGTTCAACAGTTCTGTAGCGCAATTGTGAAATGTTTAGGACCACTAGACCCGGCGGGCCTGGCTGCGGCGGCGACAGCGACAGCGACCGCGACCGGGCGTCCCGCGCGCGGCCCGGGGTGAGGGCGAGGGTCAGGGACGCGCCGGGGACCGCCTGGGAGGAGCCCTCGGCCGCGGCTCCGCGCCCTCCAGTCCGGCCGAGCCGCCCGCGAGCCGCCGGGAGGTGGCCGGCCGTGGCGGCGTCCAGCGCGGAGACCCGCTGCGGTGCGGGCGCGCCGGGCCGGCCCACGCTCCTGGAGCCTTGCCGGCCTGGAGACGCCACCGCCGCCCTCCTGCACCCGAGGGCCCCCACCCTTCTCGAAACTCCGCCGAATTCCCAGCCGGGACCTGGCGGGGCCCCGCGGGGAGAAGGAGCGCTCCTTGCCCCGCTTCCCGGGAGCTGGAGCGGCGGGCGCCGCGCCCTCCGGAGAGGAGCTCGTCGGTTTGGCGGCGGCTCGCGGGCAGAGAGCCTGGGCTGGACAGCGGGGGCCTTCCCTTCACAGAGGGCCCGGGGCGGGGGGCGAGCGCAGGGGCCCATGAGAGCCTGTGGAATGAACGAAGGACCCGAGGGCAGAAGCTGCCGGAGGGGAGAAAGCGGTGCGGCCACGCCCTCGGCAGTGGAGACGGGCCCGCAGCCCTGGAAACCGGACGTCCTGGGCCAGAGGGTCCCTCCTGGGGCCTCAGGACCCCCTGCGAAGCGCGTCCTGCGAGCGCTCGCCCGCGGGAGAGACCTTGTGGGAGGTGGTGGGAGCCTGTGTGTGAAGGCCTGGGAGGGGCTGGCCTTGGGAGGGGCTCAGCAAAGGGTCCTTCCATGCCACCTCCCTCAGGCAGGTCGCTTCTGCCTGGGAGATGAGGCTGACCTGCCCCGAGCCTGCCTAGCCTGACGGTCTGGCCACACCCTCTGGGCAGAAGAGGGTTACCCTCAGGTCCCTGCCTCCGTGACCCAGTGTTTAGGGGGGTGCAGAGCAGCCTGGGTGGCGGGTCAGACAGGCCTGGGTTTGAGGCCCACTAGGGCACTGCCCACCTGGGCGGCCTTGGGCCAGTCCCCTGCCCTCTCTGAGCCCCACCTGCACATAGGCGTGGCAGGGGATGCCCCTCCCCTCCCCCTGCTGTGAGGACAGAGAAGTAATGTGGAGGGCTGTGCTGGGAGAGCCGTGACTGCAGGAGGACCTGGCCCCGGCCCAGGCTGTGGCCCCCTGGCAGCCCACAGGGAGGGGGTCATGATCCTGGGAGAAGGGTCCACCCTCAGGCCAGCACCTTCCCCCTTTGCCCAGCAAACTCCACTGCGGCCGCTTCTCGGGTCTATGGTGCTCTGAGGGGTAGCAACGATGCTGCCCCAGACCCCCACGGCCACTTGGTGGCGATTTCATTCTACAGGGTTCTCCCTGCTCCATCTGCCGGGTCCCTCAGCAGCTCAGTAAGAGGGGCTCCCCTCCTGGGGCTCAGGTGGGGGCATATGGGGTGCTCCCTATTCTGCAGCTGGGAATCATTTGGTAGGGTGTGAATATATACATTACAGATTGATGGAAGTGGAGGTGTGTTCCAAAGCTTCTCCGTGTCCGGGGGCTGGCTGGCCTTTCTTTCTCCCCCCAGGCCTTGTTGTAGTCTTTCCCACCTCCTTCCGACCCCAGAGGAATAGAAATGAAGATAGTTGGGGTGGGGCGTGGCCAGGTCCCCATCCTGGGCTCGGCTTCCGGCCTCAGCCCTCCCCCTGGCGCTTTGGTCTTCCAGCAAGTCCCCAGAACCTGCCATCAGCCTTCTCTTAGCCGGGGAAGGGACAGCTCTAGGACCCAGCAGACCCTGCCACCTACCTGCGCCAGTCCCCTCAAGGAGCCAGGCTGTGGAGAAGACTTGGTCCCTGGGGCCCCAGTTGCAACTGGCTTCTGCCTGCTTCCAGCCTTACCCATTCTGGTCCCCTGGCTGGCCGTGACCCATGCCTGGCCGGAGGCTCTGGCCACGGGGAGGAGCAGGGTTGGAGAGCTTAGGGGTTGGAGTGATGGAGGACCCTCTCTTCACCCTCTCTCCTCATCCTGGCACAGACTGAGGTCAATTGTGGGTTCAAATCCCAGCCCTGTCGCCCATAAGCGAGTCCTTGGCCAGCCCTGCATCCTCAGAGCACCCATTTCTTCCTCTGCAAAGAGGAGTGGTGGTTCCGACCTCACAGGGCTTCCTGGAGGGTCCACTGAGAGGATGCTGCCAAACTCCCAGAGTGCCATGGGGCAGAGCTGGAGCTTGTCCCGGGACAGTGTTACCTCATGGTGGGAGGGTGGGTGTGGGGAAGGCCCCAGCTTAATCTGGTCCTCCTGCACAGGTGGCAATGGGATGGGGTCTCACAACAGGGTCCCTTGGTCCCTGGGGTCCAGGAGGGCAGGTAGCTCCTACTCTGCAGTGACAAGCCCTGCCTTTCCCTACGCTGCCCCCTGACTCCCAGCCTCTCCCCTCTCCACCTGCTCACCCCAGCACAGGATGCCAAGGGTCCCCAGTACCCATTCTCTTCAGTAGTGGAAGCCCTGTGTGTTAGCTGGGCATGTGGCCCCCTAGGCTGCTAGCGTGGGGCCCTGCCCAGTGTGGGCAGCAAGGGCAGCCGTGACTTCAGGCCTGACCCTGGGGGACACTGTCTGCCCCTGCTTCCTCTTTCCCTTTTCAGGCGGAACTAGGCCACTGTGCTGCTGAGCCTGCTCTGGCTGTGCAGATGGAGGGCCACTCCGGTTTGCCTGGGTTTCTGGTTTTAGCGCTGAAAGCCCCGTGTCCTAGGAGCACCCTCTGTGCCAGGGGCAAACTGGGGCAGTTCGTCACCCTGCCCTGGACCAGCTCGGGGAACACACTGCCTTAGCGCCTTGGACCATTTACCAGCTTGTCTTTTTCACAAGAGAAATAAACCTATCTTTTTAAAGGTGCTGTTATTTTGGTCTCTATTAAAGTCTCTGAACCAGTACTCTGAGTGAGCGGTTCCAGTCGCTGGGAGGGCTGGCGAAGAGCACTGGGGCTCTGGGAGCAGAGTGGGCTGGGGATCTGTGTCTCTATCGCGCTCTGGCTGGTTGTGATGGAACCCGAGGCTGAGAACCGCTGTCTTAGGTAGCAGACCTCAGCAAGAGGAAAAGAGTTAGAAGACAGGGAGGCACAGCCTCGAACCTGTGGCTTTCAGGGATGTCCTGGGCTTGTGATCCCCAGGGCAGCGGAGCCCAGAACAGAAACTGCCTGACTGTCAGCCCCTGTGTCCCCCCGCATCCCTGCTCGAGCCCCTACTGCACGGACAGCCCTCTGGGGCTCGGGCCAGGCTACCTCCCCTTCTTCCACTTTGAAGGGTTCAGTTAAATTGGGACCACCTGGAAAACCCCAGGTACTCGCCCTGTCTTAAGATCAGCTGCTTGGCAACCTTAATTGCATGTGCCACCTTAATTCCCTTTTGCCATATAATGTAACTGATGACAACAATGATAATGCAAAAAAATGATAAGGTAAAACCGAGATATCTGCATAAAATCTTATCAGCTGGCACCAGCAATCGTGTGAGCACACACGAGAGTGAGATTCCACATGCCTTTGCTGTTGCGAATGACCATAGAGAGGGAAGGACAGGGGACTCTTCCTTACTTTCCCCACACCCTCGGTGACCTGGTGAGCCCTGTGAGAAAACAGCTCTGTCCCCTCTGGGTGCCCTCTGGGGCCAGCTGTGCCTGGCTCTCTGATCATCTGCTGTGGTTCTGAGAGGCTGCAGGGGCGGGGGTGGGGGACATGGGTGGCAGAGGACACGTCCATGAAATCTTTCCTTGAGCCCTCCACTATTTGGGCATCAGCCTTCTCTCTATTTTTTTTTTCGGTTTATAGAGGTATAGTTGACATATTGTAAGGTGAACATATTTAAAGGTACAATTGAGACTTTTTTTGTGTGAGGAAGACTGTCCCTGAGCTAACATCTGTTGCCAATCTTCCTCTTTTTGCTTGAGGAAGATTGTCACTGAGCTAACATCTGTGCCACTCTTCCTGCATTTTGTATGTGGGATGCTGCCACAGTGTGGCTTGATGAGCAGTGCTAGGTCTGCGCCTGGGATCCGAACTGGCGAACCCTGGGCTGCCGAAGCGGAGCATGTGGACTTAACCACTACACTACTGAGCCGGCCCCCAATTGATGACTTTCGATGTGCGCGTACATCCATGAAGCCATCGCACGATCAAGATAACCAGCAGACCCCCCACCCCAATGGGGTTCACTTGGCCTTGAGATACGTTCCTCTTTTCCCCACCCCCAGAGTTTTCTGTATTGGAAGGTTTTCAACTGCAAATTCAATATCTTTGATAGATATAGGACTATTCAGGATATCTATTTCTTCTTGAGTTAGTTTTAGTAGCTTGCATCTTTCAAGGAGTTTGTTTACTTAGTCTAACTTGTCACATTGTATAAAGTTACGTGTAATACTTCATTATTATCCTTTTAACATTTGTAGAGTCTGTGGCAATATCCCATCTCTTATTCTTAGTATTGGTGATTTGTGTTTTCTCTCTTTTTTCCTGATCAGCCTGGCTAGAGGTTTATAATTCCTATTGATCATCTGAAAGAACCAGCTTTTGATTTGATTAATTTTCTCTATTATTTTTCTGTTTTCTGTGTCATTGATTTCCAGTCTGATCTCTGTCATTTCCCTTCTTCTCCTAACTTTGGGTTTTATTTATTTTGCTTTTCTGCTTTCTGCTTTTTTGTGTGTGTGTATGAGGAAGATTGGCCTTGAACTAATATCTGGGCCAATCTTCCTCTATTTTTTTGTATGTGGGATGCCACCACAGCATGGCTTGATGAGCAGTGTGTAGGTCTGTGCCCGGGATCCAAACTCGTGAACCCTGGGCTCCTGAAGTGGAGCCGTAAACTTAACCACTACGCCATTGGGCTAGCCCCAACTTTTCTGGTTTCTTAAGGTCAGGTGTCTACTGGCCACTTGAGATTGTCCCAAGTTCTGCTCATTGTTTATAGTCTTGTTTTCTCTGTGTTTCTATTTCTTTCTAAAGAATTTCTTTTTCTGCAGTGCCTAATTTGCTATTAATCCCATCAGTGTAATTTTCATCCTGGACATTATATTTGATTGGGTCTGTTTTATATTAAGAAAGTTTCCGTATTTCTACTTAATGTATTCAAGCTGTCCTAAATCTTCCTGAACATATGATAAAATATAGTTATGAAATAGTTTTCATGTTCTTATGTACTAATTTTATCATCTGCATCATTTCTGGGTCTGTTTCTATTGACTGATTTTTCTCTGTGTTGTGCAGTTTTCTGTTTCTTTGCATGCCTAGTAATCTTTGATTGGTTGCCAAACATTGTGACTTTGACATGGTTGGGCGCTGGGTAATTTTGCATCCTATAAATATCTGTGGGCCTTGTTCTGGGACATGGTTAAGCTACTTTTAGAGAGTTTGATTGTTTTGAGGATTGCTAAAGCTTTCTTAGGCAGGACCAGTTCAATTTTTATTCTATTTTATTCTATTTCCCCAGCAATGAGGCAATCCTTGTGAGTGGTCTACCCCAGGCCTTGTGCATGACGAGGCTTATTCTTTGGTTGTGGGAACACACACCATTCCCAGCATGTTTTTTTAAAAAAGTTTTTTAAAATTATGGGAAAAAATATATAACATAAAATGTACTCTTTTAACCATTTTTAAGTGTACGGTTCTGTGGCATTAAGCACACTCACATTGCTGTGCAACCATCACCACCATCCATCACCAGAACTCTGTTCATTTGGCAAAACTGGAACTCTGTCCCCATTGGACAGCAACTCTTCCTTGCCCCTCCCCCAGGCCCTGGCACCCGGCATTCTACTTTCTGTCTCTGTGGATTTGACTCCTGTGGGGCCTCATGTGCGTGGAACCAGACAGGATTTGTCCTTTTGTGACTAGTTCACTTCACTCAGCGTCACGTCCTGCAGGTTCATCCATGCTGTAGCATTTGTCAGAATTTCCTTCCTTTTTAAGGCTGAACAATATTCCATTGTGTGGTTGGACTGGTTTGTTTATCCTTTCATCCATCCGTGGACACTGGGGTTGCTCCCACTGTTTGGCTGCTGTGAGTAATGCTGCTGTGAATGTGGGTGTGCACAGTATGAAATGCAGACAGCTTCCATCCTCTCCCCGGGCAGCTCCCCCTCTAGCCTCAGGGAGTTTCCTTCCTTTGTGGGTGATCTGCCTTCAGCTAAAGACTCCAGGCGACCCTTGGTGGAGCTCCAGAGCCGTGGTCTGTGCAGCTCTCTTCTCTCCGATGTCACCCTGTGGCCTCGAGCAGCCTCAGCTTCACCAGACTGTCTCCTGTGTGCAGGGACACCTGAGAGCTGCTCTGGGCTCCTGCTCCCTGTGCTGAGCCTGTCACCTCTCTCCAGGCAGGAGGCTGGGAAATCACGGGGCTCACCTTATTTGTGTCCTTTCTCCTGTCCTGCCCCATTTCCAATGTCTGTGAACTGTTGTTTCATATACATTGTCCCTTTTAAGTTATTTCTGGTGGGAGTGTGAATCTGGTCCCTGTCCCTCTGTCTTGGCCCATGGTGAAAACCCTCCCCTCTCCTCATTACCCTGTGATCCCTGTGTCCTACCTCCGCCTGTGCACTGTGGCTGCTCTTCTGCCACGGGCCTCTCCTGGAGGCATTTCTGGCACCCTCAGGCACACCGGTGCTGTTATAGATAGACCCTGGTGGTCTCCGGCGTGCCCTCATCTGGAGCTAGACCTCTGCTGGACTCCTCATGCCCACCCCCGATGTTGGATGCTCCCGGGGGCTCAGATGTACCAGCTGGCTCAGGGGTGGGGCATGTGGTCCTCCATCAGCACCAGCCTAAGTCCTCATATAGCACTTCACAGGCACACAGGACTTCCCTGAAGGCCTGGGTCAGCAGAAGTGCCACACAGGGATGGCTGCCTCTGGGAGTGCCTCCTGGGTGATGTCTAAGTGGCAGAGCCAGCCCAGTCCCTGCAGAGGGACCTCTCCAGGCACCTTCTCCCCCTCCCTCAAGACTCATCCACCAGCCTGCCTTTAGCTCCGAGCCAAATCTCACCCCACTCGCCCTCATGCCTGAAGAGTATTTTGGGAAGACACACAGGCCAAGGTGATGCCCCATGGCCGAGGCGACATTTGGTCATACGTTTTGCAAAAGTCTGGCTTGTTTAGTCTTTGCTTGCTCTTGTTTTGTATAGTTCCACAGACAGCCATGTAAGGATTTCATTTTCCTTGGAGCCTTTGGACCCCTAGCCCTTTGGTGGTGATATTATCGTCCTCAGTTGCTTTCTTTGTAATTTCCATTGGGATTTTCTCCAGAATTATGTTTTTATTTTCACCTACATTTCTAAACTGAACAAATAATTTCTTTTAAGAATTAAATTTAAACATGGATATAATTTAAAAAGTCAAACAATAATTATAAACTTGCTAAGAAAACCAGGAGCCTCCTGCCCTAAATAGTCCCACCCCAGGTTAGCATGTGTGATCACAGCTCCTTTCTAGGACAGCTTAACAATTTTTTTTTTAGGTGAGGAAGATTGACCCTGAACTAACATCTGCGCCAATCTTCCTCTATTTTCTATGTGGGATGCCGCCACAGCATGGCTTGATGAGCAGTGTGTAGGTCCATGCCCAGGATCTGAACCTGCGAACCCCGGGCTACAGAAGTGGAGGCTCGAACTTAACCACTACACCACCGGGCTGGCCCCAGCTTAAGAATTTTTTTTAAAAAAGAATTGCCTCATTTTTTTACTTGCATAGTTTTCTATGTAACTTTGAATAACTCCGTGCTCTTTGATGGAAGTTTAAATCTCTTCTAAATGTCTTCAGATACATTCAGTAATCTGCTTCCTGCCTCCCTCCCCCTCCCCCTTCTCTCTCCTCCAGGCCTCCCTGTAGAGCGCTCTGGATGCATGCCCAAACATGGACTGCTTACGACTCAGCTGACACCTGTGAACCCCCATCCCCATCACCCTGAAGCGCGCTTTATCTCCCTCCCGGGTTGGGTGGTCTTTCCTGACCCCTCGGCTTCTTTTCCTTGGTTTATTCCCTGTTTGGGGGAAGCCCGTCTACCAGGAGCTTCAAGAAAGGGAACATACAAGGCTGCGTTTTCCGCTTAGTCCTGCTTCATGCTCACTTGAGTTCCGTGGGTGTGAATTCCAGGGCACCCTTTCTCCGGGGGATTCTGGGAATTTGCTCAGTTGTCTTCCAGCTTCATCGTTACTTGGAGAAGCTGGACGCCAGTCTTCTTGAGGGACCTGTGAACTCCTCCCCACCTCGAGCTTTCAGATTCTTCCATCTGTTCCTGGTGCCGTTTTGAAATTTCGCAAATATGTTGATCTTCCCCGCCCCTGTTTTGTGTGAAGCTTTCAAGTCCTTAGTTCTGGATTTTTTTTTTTTTTTTTTTGCATTATTTCCCCACCCATATTTTTTCTGTTCTCTTTTTCTGGAACTCTTGTTATTCAGAAATTGAACTTCCTGCTTTAGTCTTGTCATTTTTTCCTTCTCTGTTGTTTTCTCTTTTTCCTCTACTTTCTGGGGGTTTTTCTTGACTTCGTCTTTCAACCTATCTTTTGAATTTGATTTCCGTGGTCATATTTTTATTTTCCAAGGGGTTTTATTATTGTTCTCTGAAGGGCGTCTGTACTCAAGTTCATGGAAGTCAGCATCTTCCATTCGGCCTCTGAGGACCCCCTACGGCCATGCCCAGGAGCAGTGTGGGGAGCCCCATCCGGAGTCTGCAGGGAGGGTGCTTCCTGAGCGCACGGCGGTTCCTGACATGGTCAGGGGTGCTGCCTGGACCCGGGGTCTGGGGGAGGGCCTCCCTCAGCGCACCCATTTTTATTGATTCAGCACACCAGCTTGTGCTGCTTTCATTCTCTACGTGGTACCTCAGTGCTGTGCACTCCTGTGTGAGCTGTCTTACATGCACGCACTCAGGCAGCCTGTGTTCATGAGGCCACCTCCATGCCTGGCCCTGGTCCCTGCAGACCCACAGCTGGGCTGGCCTCGCCCACCCTGCAGAAGTGGGGGTGTTTTCTAGGGGAGATTCACCCGGAAGGGCTCCTCAGGAAGCTGCAGGCCATTTCTGGCACCCTGGCAGGGCTGTGACGCAGCTGCACTGAGGGCTGTGCCGAAGTTTTCCATATTGCACCCTCAGGCAAGCTGCCTGGGGAGCCCAGGACTCCTGCCCCCCATGTGTCCCTCTGCCCAGGTTGCTGCCTGTCCTTGAGCCAGAGGCTGAGCCCAGGCCTTCGAGGTGCAGAGGAGAGGGAGCAGGAACGGAGGGGAGAAGGAAGCCAAGGGTGTGGGGTAGGCGGGCTGAGGCCTGTGGGATGGGTGGGAGGACCGAGGGAGGCTCCTGGAGGGGATGCTATGGGGCCTCTTGGCGGCGCTCTCACGCTCAGTGTCAGGCGAGCCCCCGGCCTCTCCTATCTGCATAGGAGGGAAACTGAATGAGGTGACCTCTTAGTTTTCCTCTAACCGGGACTGGCCAAGGCACGCCATCTGCTGGCCATTCCACATGTGGCTGCGTAAACACAGGAGATGGGCTCCCCAGAGTCCTGACTGGTCCTGTCTGAGTCCATCAACCTAGGGAGTCGGGAGGCAGGATCTGCTCCTGCTCCCTGTCCACCTTCCTGACTGGCCGCCTGTCTTCCTTAAACATTCACTGCCCCCCAGGAGTGCTCAGCCTGAGCTGAGCTCTGGGCATCCAAAGATGATTCTGATCTCTGCCCTGGAGGGGCGCAGGAATGTACCAGACACAGCAGGAGTACCACACTGGGGGACTAGTTCTGCTAAGGGCTGGGAGCCTTCCTGGAAGAGGAGGTGTCTGAGTTTGACCTGAAGTTGGAGCTGACCGGGCAAAGAGGACAGGAGGCCTGCCAGGGCTTGGGTGTTGGGGGCACGGAGAGAAGGTGAGACAACCGGATCCTCGAGTAGGAGGGGCGGGGGGAGCTGAGCCCAGAGAGGAGGAGATCCAGGCTGGGGGCCTTGCAGGCTGGCTGAGGGACTGCCACTTTAGGTGGGGCAGTCACTGAAGGACTCACAATTTCTACCAGGGGCTGGGAGCCTCGGCCGGCTGGGCTGGAGGGCCAGAGTGCTCCCTGTTGCAGGGAGGGCACTGGCTGGGAGGTTGTGGGGGTCCCTCAGTGCCACGTCCATTTCCTCTCAGGAGCTGGGAAGGTGCAGGTAGACCAGCAATGCTTCCATCTGGGCCAGGAAGTGTCCTCAGGCTGGTCAACCTGGCCGACCTAGGGTCAAGTCATCCTGGGGGCTGGGTCTGGCACTGCAGCCTTGTTCTGCAGGGGTAGGAGGGAGGAGCCAGTCTGGGGCCAGCAAGGAGGCCAGAGCAGAGATCCAGGCTGGGGCTGGGATGGCGGGGCCTGGGCCAGGGATGGGGGGCCAGAGCCCCCCTCCAATGGGCATTCACGCAGGAACTGGGAACGAAAACGTGCCTGGGGTCCACCCATGCCTTTAGTCTTCAACAGATAGTCTTCAACCAGTGGGTATCTGCTCGTGCCAGGTACTGGGGACACAGCTGGAATTCTAGTGGGGAAGATGGACAACGGAGAAGACAAATAAGTAACATTTATAGTGAGTTCATGATAGGTGCTCCGGAGCAAGACTAAAGCCGTGGAGGGCTGTGGGTGTTGGGAGGGTTGAGGTTCTAGGTAAGGTGGGTGGGGAAGACTTTGCTGAGAAGATGACGTTCCAGAAAAGAGGGGGAGAGCCGCATGGATGTCTGGGGTACAGCACCCCTGCAGGAGGAACAGCAGGAGTGAGCCCCTGAGCGGCTGTGTTGGGGTGCTGCAGGACAGCCAGGAGCCAGGGGATTCTGGGAGCAGAGGTCTGAGCAGAGGCTGTGCAATCTCGCTCACCTTCTTAAAGGCTCCCCCGGCTGCTGTGTTGAGACCAGCCCAGGGGGCGGCAGTGGTCGCAGAGCCTCCAGCTAGGGGCTCTGCAGTAACCATGATGGTGGCCGAGATGGGGCATGGGCAGTGCTGGCTGTGAAAAGTGGCCTAGACATACCACAAGGTAGTGGGAACAAGAGGTCCTGACCGATAGGACGTGGGGGCGGTGAGAGCAGGCAGGAGTCAAAGGCCGACTCCAGGGTGATTGAGTTGAGTGAATGAACGAGCAAATGAATGGTGGAAAGCCCAACACCCCAGGGGACCCCGTCTCCCACTCACTTCCCCAGCCCATCTCCACCTGACGAGGGGCTGCGTGCCCAGCGCCAGCCCCTCTGCCGGCGCTGGCCGAGGTGCTGAAACCGCCGCGCCTGCTGCGGGCCCAGTGCTCTGGTCGCGGGGCTCCTCTTGGCGTGGGGTGTCGGGCTGGCGTGGGCATTGCGCAGGAGCGGGTGGTGGGGCCGGCCCAGTGACCAGTGAGGGTCCTAGTTCTACAGGGAGCTGGTCTGACTCTGCCAATCTCTCTCTCTCTTTACCTGACAAACCCTCATCCCACAGCCCACAGAGGGGCTGACCGTCCTCTGCTCCTGCTTCTGTCCCCAGGCTGGGAGCTCCCAGGGCAGGGCCCCGTCCTGCCCTCCAGGGCTGTGCTCCTGAGGCCAAGCCCTCGGGGCAAAGGAGGTGAGGAGGCAACAAGACACAGGGATTACCAGCCCAGACTCCCCATCCAGACTGCCTGTGATGAATTCTGGCGAGTTACTTCACCACTCTGTGCCTCAGTTTCCGTACCTGTAAAACGGGGATTACAATAATGCCCTCTCCTGTGAGGGTCTGAGAATTAAATGAGTGAATATTGTTGAGCAAGTAAAGCAGAGCCTGGTCCATAGTAGATGCCAGCGTTTGCTAACCCAGCAGATAGGACAACCCTCCCTCTAGCACTCAGATGCCCCTGAAGGAGGACTCTGCAGTGACCACAGTCTTGGTGGTCCTGCCCTGCACCGAGCTGGGCTTCTCTTGTGGACACAGCCGGGCTGTCATCTCTGGCTGCTCTCCTGAGGCATCCTTCCCCCACCCCAGACATGAGACCAGCCCCAGGGGGGTACTGAGCGGGGAGCCTGGTGAGCTGAGTAGGTGCAGGGAAGCATTGAGCTTCCCAAGACCCCATTGAGATGGGGAGGAAGGCCCTTCCACTCTTGGAGGGGATGGAGGGTCTGTTCCATGCTGAGTTAGGCACGCTAACACTTCCTGGTCTATTTATTAAATGCTAAAAGCCACGGTTACACATCCCCCAAGAGTTAAAGCCACACAGAGGGATAGAAAGTGGAAGCAGAAGCCCCTCCCTGAGCCCACCCTCTGCTCTCCCCAGAGGCAGCAACTCTCGCCCGTCTCTGCGTCTCACCCGGGAAAGGTCCAGGCCTTCGTGGGCATAAATATTGTCCAGAAATACAACCCTGACTGTGCTGCATGCGGTGTCTGGGGCATCTTTCCCAGAGTCCCCAGTTTTAACCTGGATCCACTGTCCCTGAGCATCAAGTGCTGGGACTTGCTGTCCACTTCCCGACTGGTCCAGTTTCCACCATCGTGGAGACTGCTGCCAGGTGTTCATTCCGGAGTGCACCATGGGAGCGTGTCGGGTGCCTTCCCAGTTCTCAAATTGCTGGCTAAAAGGACTTGGCCTCTTCTTGTAAAGCCTGGCTGGGGAGGGCTGGAGACCACCCACGGGGGCTTGGGCCCAGGAGGGACTGGTCTGCGAGTGGAGATTGTGGGATGGTGGGCTCAGGGCTCCCCACATCTGGTGCAGGAATCTGACTGCTCCAGCTGAGTGTCCTCCTGCCTTCCTGAAATATTGCCACGTGGGGTCTGATTGGAAGCTAAGTCCAGCAATTAATTCCGTCAGGGCTCCGCTCAATTGCAGAGGGTTTTCTGTTTTGCTCCCTTGGCCTAGATTTCCCTGGGGACAGCTGTGACCGGCCGCCAAGTGCTTGGTAAATTAAATGTTAAAAAAATCTCCATGATGACTTTAATCAATCCATTGAGATGGCAGGCGGCCTCCTCCCAGAAGAGTCTGGTCCACTGGAGGGAGCTCCCCCAGGCTCAGGGTCTGGGGGGGGGGGGGGGTGGGAGGGTAGGACAGTCCTCCCCAGTGCCTGCCCATGGGGGAGGGAGGAAGGTGGGAGGTCCCTGGGGTGTCCTCCTGGAGTCCAGAGGAGGAGGCTGAGGAGGGGGAGTGGGGGGCTCTGGCCCCCCATATGGTTTGCCCTGATTTCTGCCTCAAACCAGGGGTGCCTGTGGGAACAGGGAGGGAGGCAGCTCCTCCAGGGGTCTCTCTCCTGACCCGAGGCCTGGGGGGCGCCAGAGCAGTGGTAATTGGCGGCCGTATGGCCGCAGATAAGGTGTTCATGGCTGCTCACGATGGACGCTGGGTGCAGTTGGTGGAGACAATGTCCTCCAGTTGTCGCCCGCCTCGGGGGAATCTGGGGAGGAACTCAGTGAGCAGCAGGGTCTCTCAGCCAGCCAGGAAGTCGGGGGTAGGGAGATTCCACGGCCCTTCCTCGGGGGCAGAGAGAGCGCCCGGCGGCCCAGCCCCCCACCCCAGCCAAGCTGTCACATCGTGCCGTCTGCGCACTGGAGCCCCTGAAAGGGCCCAGAGCTGACCTCCAGGCTCTGCTTCGGTCTCCTTCTCCCCCAGCCTGCTTATCATCCAGGTCCCGTTCAAGGCCATCTCTCCTGGCAGTGTTCCCCGACCCTCCTCCCCTGTTAACTCCCAAAGAACTTCCCAGTGGGCCTGGGTTACATGGGCGACCCTGTCTCCCTGCTCGACCCTTCCTAGGCAGACGTCTCGCCGGCGCAGCCTGCGCCTCTAGGGGGCGCCCGGCAGCATACGAGGCTGGGGGCCGCGCACAGTAGGCGCGAGCGATCCCGGCCCGAATTTGTGTCTGGGCGGAGCCCCCCGCTCCCCCGAGCGCCCAGCCACGCACTCTGACAGTAATTTGGTCCGGCCTGGCGACTAGCAGGAATCCTTCAGCCCGCAGGGAGTTCCGGGAGCGGCCTGAGAGGTCCGGGTGAGGGGCAGAGAAGGCTGCTGCTGGCAGCGGAATCGGGTCCCGCTGCCGGCGCTCTGGGGTCCTAGCCGGGCGGGCCTTACCTACGGGCCGAGGCTGGGGTGACGGATGGGGGCTTCCGGGCAGCAGCCTCAGACAGGGGCGCTCTGGAGCATGGGCAGAGTAGGGAGCGCAAGGTCACCGGGGTACCTACAGGTCTTCAGGGACTGGGACCCCAAGGCGCAGAGTCCCTTTGACGGATTGGAGGGGGAGGGGCTGCGATGTGCCCCCTGACGGAAGAGGTTTGGGGGACCCCGGCTCAGCACCGCCGCCCCCTTCCTGTGCTCCCGGCAGGAGGCGCACGACGCAGTGGGGTGCGGTCTCTGGCCGGGTCCTGGCGCCCCCACCCTCCACCCGACAGCGGCCGGGGCCCCAGTCCCCCGCCCCTCCTCCTCGTGTCCGTGCGTCTGGCTCGCCGCCCGGGCGGAGGGGGCGCTGTCGGCGCGGGCGGGCGGGGCCGGGGCGCGGGGGCGCGCGGCGCGGAGCGAGCGCAGGGGCCGCGGGCGCGGGCCGCCGAGGGCTGGGGGCTTGGCGGGCGGCCCTGCGCCGTGCCGGGCGCGGCGGCGGCGGGCGCGCGGCCAGTGAGCGCGCGGGCGGGGAGGCGGCGGCGGCGGCGGGAGGAGCTCGGGGCCGCTCCCCGCGCTCCGCTCCTCCATGGCGCTGCCCGGGCCGCCCGAGCCGCCCCGCGGCGCGCCCCGCAAGGCGCCCAGCCTGCTGGAGATGGGGGCGCTGTGCCTGGACTCGGAGATCATCCTGGGCTTCACCAGCCACCTCCTGAGGCGGCGAGCCAAGGTGAGGGCCGGGCGGCGGGACCCGGCTGGCGGCAGAGGCGCTGTCCCGCGACTTTGCGGTGCGGTTCCGGCGGTTCCGGGTGCGGCGCCGGGAAGGAGGCAGCAGGTCCCGAGCAGCATCCCGCAGGCCGGCTCGGGGACTCGCTGCTGCACTTTCCCCCATTAGTGCCGTCTCCATCTCCCTCTTTCCTCCAGGCTGCGTCCTGAGCCGGAGGCAGTCAGCTAGGGCGGAGAGCGCAGCGCAGGGACTCTGCAGGGGTGGGCGAGGCGGGGGGTCGGGGATCTCGCGGCTAATCCCGAGTCCCTGAGGTGACTCCAGGTCCCGCGTGCACCTTCAGTATCCGTGGGGCTGTGTACCGGCCCGTAGGGTGTGAGCGTGTGAGTCCTGAAGCGCCGCAGCTGTGCGGACGACCGAAGTTGCGGGTGTGGCCGGCCACCGGCGTAGGACCAGGGCTCCCGGCGTCGGTGTGTTTCTCTGGGAGTGTATGTAGGGAGTGTGTGCGCGCGTGTGTATGTGGTATAGAGCCGCGCTTCCCGGGGCCCGGGTATGTGTCCCAGGGCAGGTGAGGGGCGTGGGGCGGTGGTGTCTGCAGGCAATGGGGGGAGGTGTCCCGCGGTACCTAGATCCAGATGGGGGCTTACGCGCGTTTTCCATCGGAGGCTGCGATGAGATAGGAGAGGGGAAGAGCTTCGGGTCCCCGGGCCGGGTGGAAAGGGATCGCAGAGTGAGAATAGGGAGCCCCAGCCACTTTATCTTCCCCCGCCCCCAGGCCCTGGTCATAAATGACTCGGAAAGCCGGGAGGGGGTGATCCACCCCTCTTTTTTGGGGAGTGTGCGCGTCCAAGTAAAAGGGGGGGGCGGGTAAAACGTAATGAAGGAGGGGTCCCTTTACGGGGCTCAGGAGAGGCAGGGAGCGGCTCGAATCTGTGTGAGGGTCTCATTGTGCGCGCGGGGAGCCGCGGGCCGGAGTCTCCGCCCGGACCACGGCCCGCCAACCGCCCCTGCTCTGGGTGGGCTCCTCCCGGTCCCCGGAGCGCGCATCCTCGCCCGGGACGCGTGGCGCGGGGTCTGTCTGGAGACTCGGCACCGCGGGTGCGCAGCGGCCAGCAGGGGGCGCTCGCGTCATGGGAAGCCGGGCGGCCTCGCCCGCCGAGCCCGACCCGGGGTTGCGGGCTGACCCGGGGTTGTGGGCCGACCCGGAGCCTGGACCCCGAGCCGCCTGCTGCCTCAGATAGCGGCGATTCTTAGGGCCGGGCTGGAGCGGGAGCAACTGGTCGCCGGAGAGGGGGTGCGACCTCCCAGCCGGAGACAAACAGGCAATTAATTCCGGAGCTAAGTTCCCATCTGCCAGGCCGGCTGACAACAGGTCCGCGCACACCCCCAGGGCCAGCCGCGCCACCCCTTCTCGCTTCCCGGGCGCACAGCGCGCACACCCACCTTCGTGCACTCGCGTTGCTGCAAAGACACTCGTGCCGCTCGCAGACACACCTAGACACAGATACCCTGGCGCGGGAACTGCACGTTCCGAGGCGCAGACTGCGGCGACACTCACCCACGCGCGGTTAGACCCAAGGGGTGGCCGGCGACACGCGGGGCGCACTGTATTTGCAGGAAAAAGCGACTAGGAGTCTGGGGACTAGGGTTCAGCCCCTTCCTCGCCCCACCTCTCTGTGTGACCTGGGATGAGACCTTCCCCTCCGCGGTCTCAGTTTTCTCGCCTGTAAAGTGAGGAGTGGGTTGGTGCCTCCCGGGAGACGCGCAGACTCTGGTGTCCCGGGAGAGGAGCAAAAAGGCGCATGCGCGCGCGTGTACTAAGTATCTCACTGTGGCCCCCAGCGCCCCTGCCCGGGCTGGGACTCGCCGAACAGGTCGGGGTCTTTGGAGTGGGAGGGGCCGCGCGGCGAAGTAGGACCCCATCCCCCACGCACTGCCGAGCGGAGGCCCAGGGCGGAGCCGGGCGGGACAGCCCTCCCGGAGCCCCACCCCACCGGCCCCGCCCCGGCGCCCCGGCCCCGCCCCGGCCCCGCCCTCGCCTCCCGAGCGCGCCCGCCGCCGCCACCGCGCGCTCTCCGTCACTCGCCTGAGCTGCGAACTTCGGAGCGGCCGGCCTGGCCATGGGGGCGCCCCCGGGCCGGATCACGTAGCCGCGGCGTCCCCGGAGAGCCCGCGCGGCCCCGAAGCACCCGCCTAGCCCTTCCTGCATCTCGGCCATGGGCGGCCGCGGCGCCCCTCTGTGCGCGGCACAACCCGCGGTACGCGCGGCCGGGCCCCGAGAGGGAGGCGGGCGGCAGGGGGCCGGCGGGAGCCACGGGACGGAGCCCGGGACGCCGAGGATGGTCGCGGGGTGCGCGGCGCCTCCTGGGGGCCGGGCCTGGAGCGGAGTGCTGGACGCGCGGGGCCTCCTGCTGGGAGGGACCCTGGTCCGGACTCCCGGGATGGAAGCAGAGGGTGGGCGGCGGGTTCGCGCCAGCGCTCTTAACTTTGTCGAATGCGTCACTCGGGGGCTGGGACGCGCTGAGATCTGGAGTCACTGGAGCTGGGTCCCGGGTGGCGCCTCCCAGCGGCTCCGGCTCACCGTCCCCTTCCGCCCCCATCCCCCGCAGGTGGCCGAGGGCGGCCCGGCCCGCGAGCCGCTGCAGCTGCTGGAGGTGTCCCCCCGCAAGAGGCTGCCCGCCGGGCCCGAGCAGGACCCATGCGGCAGCCGCCCTGCGCCCGAGGGCGCCGGGGCCGGCGCAGAGCAGGGCCACTCGACCGGCGGAGGCGGCTGGTGCCGCCACTGCCACACGAAGCTCGCCGAGCTCAAGCGACAGGCGTGGAAGCTGGTCAGCGGGCCCGGAACACCCCTCCGGGTAAGTGACGCTTCCTCGGGCTGGCCCCTCGGGGCAGGGCCCATGCTGGAACTTGGGAGAGCTTGGGGCCCGGAGCGGGGTGAGGTTCCACCGAGTGTTTTTACACATCTTTTCCCCTCTCTGCGCCTCAGTTTCCCCTTCTGTAACGCGGCGTGTGTAAGTGAGGATAGTTTATCCTAAAAGCATCCCGCGGTCTGATGGGGGGGGGGGGTTGGGCGGGCGTATCTCAGCGGAGCCACAGATGTCCCACAGCTGGAACCACAGGCTGTGTTTGGGAGGGGGAGGGGAGAGAGGGCGATGGCAGGGACTCCACCCAGGGCGGGACACCTCCTGCCCTGCCAGCTGCAAGAGGTTACTTGGTGCGTTGTCGCCCTTGGGGCACCTGGGCCCCCAGCCAGGTGCCTGGAAATTGCACACCTGGGGCAGGAGGGCTTGGAGGACCAGAGGGTGGGCCTGCTGCTGTGGGGGGAGCCCTGCCTGCACCCTCCCAGCGTCGTGGATGAGAGCTGTGTGTGGGACACAGCCTCGGGCTCTGCCACCTTTGGCAGTGGCCACCCATCTGGGAACTGAGTGGCTGGGCCCCTGGGTCCCCCAGCTCCAGACCCAGCTGCCAAGGTGTTTGCCAGGGGAGGGGGCTCTGCTGGATTCTCTAGCCAATGGGCTCGCCTGGTCTTGGAAGGAGCTGGGACCATTGTTCAAGGAACAATGCGCCCTGGAAGTTTGCAAAGCCTGGGAAGGTGGGGGTCTCCAGAGGAAGCCCTTCCCGCCTGACCTTCAGTCTTTTTGAAAGCGTTCCTGGGAAGTCCGCAGAATCCCATTGAATCTAAATATAGTTCTTCAAGGAGGCCATGTTGTCTGGGGGCAGGGGGCGACCCTGGGTTCCTGGGGTCCCACGGTGTTCCCTGTCTAGGGCAGGGCAGTGGGGTGGGGAGGGAGGTAAGTATGGTTTCTGTCCTGGGCACCCTCTCTGCAGCCAGGGAGGGGGCACCTGTGTCTTGTCCTGGGGTGGGGCTGGATCCTTGTGCAGCTGCTGCTCTGAGCAAGGTGCAGCCTTGCCAAACTCTGGGCTCAGGTCGGCCTGAATCTGGCTGAAGAGACACCAGAGGACCTTCAGGGCCCCTGGAGAGAGGGACTGGGGACAGACTGCTGGGGACCTGTCAGAGCTATAGGGTCATCTTGCTACCCCATTAGGAGAAACTGAGGCCAGAGAGAGGAAGGGCTTTAGTGACTGAGCTAGGCTTTGCCTGGTGGCAGTGGGCATGTGGCCGGGCATCCTGGTGGAGAGAGCTGCAGGTGGATTCGGGGTATCTTGTCTGGGGGTCTCCGTGGTCTCTTCCTGCAGAGGGCTCATCAAGGAAGCCCCCCCGGGCCACCAGAGCCCTCACCTCCCTCCTCCCTCGGCCTCCCCTGAGTTTGGCATTTGACACTGGGTACACCTCTGTGCCAGGTGGGGCTCACCCCGTCCCTGGCCGTCCCTGGCCCCCAGTGGCCTGCTCACCTCGCAGCCCCGGGTCCCGGGCTTTGTTCCTGCTCTGCACCCCGCTGTGTTCCTCGTTTGTCAGTTGGGGGTGGGTTCTAGGGGCCATGCCGAGAGTGCTGTCCCACCTGTAGGGTGCTGTGCCCCAGAGAGAGAAGGCCCCAGTGTCCACTCTTTCTCCAGAGAGGATGGAAACAGGGCCCAGGGGGACTTCAGGCCCTTAGGCTGAGCTGCCCAGGTGACGTCACATGGGGGGGCTGGGCCTGGGACCCTGGCACGGTGGTGGGTGTCGTTGTCCTGTGCCACCCAGGCTGTCCCCAGCGTCCTGGCTGGCTCGCGCCCTGCAGCCTCGCCGGGACCTGTGTGTGCTGCTGCCTCTGCTTCGGGTTAGGGAGGGAGAGCTTTGTGGGGCAGCCAGGGGCCCTGTGTGTGACCGGCCGTGGGTGAGCCCCAGTGGGTCCTCCTTGGAATGTGGCCCATGGTCCAGGCACAGGGCTCTGCTCTAGGCCAACAGGGCCCTGGAACCCCCATTGGTGTCTGGGATTTCCCTGGGGGCCCGTTCTCGTCTTCATCCTGAGGAGATGAGTTTCACGAGGACAGCGCTTCACGGTTTATGGAGAACTTAGCCTGCATCACCTCACCTGGTCTCCCCCTTGAATCTAGGACAGCCTGGCCCGGAGGTGGCCCCCCGGGCTCCCATGGCTGGGGGTCGGGGGGAGCTGGGACCCCGGCCTGGCCATCACAGGCCCTCTCCTCGGGGGTCCCTGCCTGGTCTCAGGCTTGAGAGGGTCCAGGGACAGTTGTCCTTCAGCCTTGGTCACCCCATCCTCTGCTCTTGGCGTCCCTGCCAGGGCTTGCCCCCAGCTGGCTCCTCGCCCACCCTCCTGCCAGAAGACAGCTCCCGCTGTGGGACCTCAGGCAGTTCTGTTGTGAACTTGTGGCTCGGTTTCCCCTCTGTACTGGGGCCACCTTTGTACCCATTTCACAGGTGTGTGGAGCAGTGCCCGGCATGGGGTGGCTCTCACATCTCAGCCCATGTTGCTTTTGCTGGGGTGCTGGCTCCAGAGTCCCTCTGTGCCCGGGTCTTGGGTGCTCTCAGGGGTTGGGCACAGTGGTCGTGGCCCTGACCTGGGGTCAGGTGACCTGGGTATAAGGCTGTGTGTTCTCTTTTCCCTGGCCTGCCTCGGTTTCCCCATGTGGGCACAGAGAGTGACTGTGGTCCCCAATGAGGGACAAGATCGTGCCCTCCCCCCTTTCTGAGCCCCAGTGGCCCTGGGGCTTGGGGAGGGGACATGCTCAGCCTGCCCAGGTTGGAGTCCAGGAGACTGTCCCATCTGAACTGAGAAGGGCAGTGGGCCTGCGTGTGGAGGGGGTACCGGGCCGGGGCCTCCCTGTCAGGAGCCCCTCGCTGGGGCCCCCATGCCACCTTCTGCTCTCACCAGGATCCTCGGGTCTGGTCTGTGGGTGAGCCCTTCAGGCCCCCTGTGTGGCCTGGAGCCATGCCCTCCGGCCTGTCTTTCTGTGGCCTCACGGGCCCCTCCTCTCTCGGGCCCTGCTACAGACGCACGCCCCCCTCCTCCCCAGACCCCCTGCCGGCTCCCCACTCTGCTCTGCGCCCCCTCCCCGGTGCCCCCTGCCTCTGAGAAGTCTGTGCTGGGGGCTCGCAGTGCGTCCCGTGCAGGGGCCACAGCTGGGCCTTCCTCTTCCGCCACCCCTGCATGCCCCCCAGCTTAGTACTGGCCGCTCTGTCCTCCTCGTCCCCCGAGACAGCCCTCCCAGCCTGTATCCTCACTGGCCACCAAGTTCCTGGGGACCCCTTTCATCATCTCCCCAGCCCCGCCCCGCCCCTGATGCCTGCCCACCGGCAGCCGCCCCCCGGGGCAGCCCCGAAAGCCCCATTCTCTCCCTCCATCCCGCGGGGTTTTGTCACAGCACCCCTCTTGCACAGCCCCAGCCCCCGGCCCTCCCATGCTCATTCGGCAGACCGCAGCCGGAGCCTCCCAGTGCCCCAGGTCCCTGTGCCCGTGCAGCTGACGGTGGCCCAGGGCCTCAGGCCGCACTGGCTGGGCCTCGCTTTGAGTTCCTGGCACAGAGCTCCCGTGGCCCTTCCAGTGCGTGGAGCCGCCCCTCCCGTTCCCCAGGCTTCCCCTCCCCCACATGGCCACCCCTCTCCAGGAGGCCACCCCTGCTGCTACCTGGCCCCACCCTTTCTCAACCGTTTCCACGTGCCTCTGCCCCTGTGTGGGCTCTGTGTTCACTGTGCCACCCCCAGGCCGGGAGCTCTGCTAGGGCAGGCACAGGGTCCAGGTCACCCTCAAGCATTTGTTGAATGACTGAATGACCAGACTTTTCCTCCCACACCCCGCTGTGTGCACCCCAAGGGCTGCTGGGCCAGATTCTGGCTCCCCCCCTATAGAGGGTGGTCCCCCTTGCAGCAGTGGGGGCAGGGATCCTGCCTGAGGGTCTGTTCCAGCTGCCACCCAGATGCGTCACATGGAGGTGACGACTGCTCTGGAGACCCCACGACATTCGACATGTCAGTATTGGTGCTGAATTGATTAGCACCCCCTTGGGGCAAGGTGATCAATTCTCATTTAGCTCTTGCAAATCTCTTGCTCACCGGGGCAGGGCAGGGCTCTCGTCTCCTTTACCCCTTGTGAGGTCCAGAACCGCTGCTGAGGACCGCTGCCCTCCCGCATGGCCCAGGCCTTCCTTCATGTTTTCCACCAAGTTGGACCAGTCTGAAGGCCGCCAGGGAGGCCCTGGGCTCTTGTCCCCTGCACAGCTCAGGGTGACTTGACCAGGCTCCTAGAGCTGGGGGCCTGCCCACCGTCCTGCCTCTCTCTGGGGCCTGGCTCCTGAGTGGCCGTCCTGCCAGCCCTCCATTCCCCTGTCATTCCCCCAGGAAGCCTTCCCAGCCCCCTGCATGCTGGGGGCATGCTCTGTCTCCACAGCCCCCAGCTCCGATTGCACTGGTGTGCGATGGTGGGGTCTTGAGTCTGTTGTCCACATGGGGCTATGGTCCTGGGAGGGCGGGGGCTGAGCCCAGCTGGTGTCAGACGGTTGCTGCCTAGGGTCACAGCCCCTGGACCTCCACCTCCCATGGTGTTTGGAGCCTGGCCTGAGCTGCACCCGCGTCTGGGGCCCCCCGCCCCTGTGCCAGGGCTGCGGTGTCTGCCTCGGGGCTCCGCAGGGTGGGGCGCCTGGCGTCAGCAGTGTTCCCCAGCTGAGCCAGGTGTTGGCAGGCTGCAGAGGCAGCCAAGGAGGTGTGAGAGGGGCGGGCGCTCCCTGGGGCTGGCTGCCAGGCAGTCTCCCAGCTGGCAGGGGACCCGATGACTCAGCTGGGAAGGGATCAGTCCGTGGGGCTTGAAGGCTCCCAGGCCACTGGGGGACCGAGCCCGGGTCAGACCTTGCCTCGCCAGGCAGCCTCTGCGAGACCTTGGCTGGCCCCTCCCCACTGGGGCTGGCTCCCTCCTCCCTAGATGGACGGTGGTCTGGCCAGTGTCACTTGCTGTCCCTGGGGACTTCCTTTGGTCCAGTGATGGAATGATGGGCTCCTTGTGCCTCTCTCCTCTCCCTGCTGGTCTGGGGTTTGTGGGATGAGGCTGGGCAGTGGGGGGTGGGAGCGAGCCTAAGGGTTGTGAGCTGCTGCCCTCTGAACATCGGCCTGAGGCAGAGATGGAGCACTGGGGGTGGCCGGGGGACGGCGCTGCATGTCCTTGGTGGGAGCTGTGTGTCTTGTGGGAGGGAGCTGGGGGGGAGTCCAGCTGTGGTCAGAGCTGGGCTGAGCAGGGACGTGAGTTGTGGTGGCTGGCCTCGCTTCCTCTCTGCTGAGAGGTGGAGGGTCAGGGAGGAAGGCATGCTGCATGTCACCCTTGTGCCTTGGGCTGCCCAAAGCCTTGCTGGGGAGCTTGTGATGGTTTGGAAGGGGTTAAGGGAATGAATGGGTTTTGGGCCTTCTCAAGGCTCCCTTGAGTGTCCTGAAAGGATCTCATATTTGGGAGTCACGAGAGCTAGTTCTCATCTTAAAGAGCAAGGAAAGTCTAGTTTCCTTTTTTCCTTTGCCTGCCAGGAGGCTCACAGCAAATGTACTCTTCAGCTTCTGCCAACCGCACGGGCCCTTCCTCACATGTCTTGTGGGAACTGATCATTCCCATTTGTTCTAATGTGGCTGTCTCTAGTTGTGTGGTTTTGCTTTTAATTTATGCTGGGTAGTTCCTGGAAGGCACCACATAGTTTTTGTGCAAGAAGGTGTGGGGTATGGGTAAATAAATAGAATAAATGCGTTGAGTGTTCTCTTGGCGTATCTGGCCTCTTGTCAGCTTGCCTGCTCCACAGGAACAGGGAGCCTGTGTGGTGGAGGGGAGTGGTAGTTGAGGCCAGGCTGTCCCCTGTCAGGTTCCTGGTGACAGCCAGGCCTGGTGGCCAGGCCTGTGGGAGCCACTCCCTCGTTGTCTGCCCCGAGCTCTGAGCTCTGGGTTCCCGGGGGCTGAGGAGACCCCCTCCTGGGCGGAAGGGGAGCCTGGGGCATGGACGGTGCTGCCTGGGCCTCCCCTGCAGGGCCCCGGCTTCCCCATCTGTGGACAGGGCTGTGGGCTGAGCATCCCTCTTGCTGCCCGTGGTTAAGGGGCACTTTCACCTCTGGTGTTGTGTTTTGTGGCTGGGGTGGCCTGAGGGCTGTCTGCAGGGTTGCTGGTGCTCCCTGGCCTGGTCCCTGTCCCCCTGGCAGCATCCCAGGCTTGGGCTGTGGGGGCTGGGCTGGGGCGGGATGGGTGGGCTGAGCCGGGGCCCCCAGCTGACAGATTTATGGTTCTGCGCGGCCCGGCCTGGGGCGACTCTGTGTCCGCCGTGTCCGCCCTCGGATGGCTGTTCCTGCACCACCTTGTGTGTTCACCCCTGACCCGTGCGATGGATGCTGGCCCGCGCCACGGCCTGTTTCCGGGTGGAGCGTGCCGGCCGCTGGCCCTGCCTAGTGCCCTGCTCGGGGGCGTGGGCTGCAGGGTCCGCCCCCCACAAACGTCCCATCCTGGCCTGCCCTGTTCCCGTCCTCTCCTTTACAGCCTTGGCGCAAGGCCACAGCCCAGCTCTGCCTCCTGGAAACCCCACCAGCCCCACCAGCTTGGCCTGTCCAAAATCCAAGGGTTGTCTGCAGACCACCTGGACTTGGCCCACTCGGTGGCTGCCCTTAGCTCAGCCACAGGCCCTCCTGATCTTGTCCCTGGGCTCTGTCGCCTCGGCCCCCATCCCTTCGGCTCCTCTCACACTCTGAGCTCCCACTCTGCTGCCCAAGCTATGCGGCATGAGCCAAGTGTTTTAGGGTCTCTGAGCCTCAGTCTACAAAGGGGGCATGCTCATGGTAGCCAGCGAGTGAGGTGTTCCCAGTGGGGTGGGGGTCTGGAGGTGGGTCGCCCTGGAGCTCTGAGGGGACTTACCCAGCCAGCGCAGGGGGCTGGCGGGAGGCCCCGGGGTGCCTGGCGGTGGTGTGTCTGGCTGTTGGATCTCGAGACGATACCGGGGACCCCTCCTGCCTGGCGTCTGTCTTCTCTGCTGTCTCACTGATGACGGAGGTCGCTGGGTTTGTGCTGTGGGATGGGCTGCCCCTGTGGGGGGGGCACCCCTCCCCTCTCAGGAGCCCCTGAGGCCTGGCGAGGGAAGGAGCCTCGAGTGGGTCTCCGGGGTGGGCAGCAGAGCCTGACATTTGTCCCTGCAGTTCTCTGGCCTGCCTGGCCTCCGGGGTCATGTTGCAGGAAGAGGAGCCAGGAGCTGGGAGCCGAGAGGGACGGTACCAGCAGCCAGTCAGCAGGCCTCCGAGCAATTACTCACTCAACCCCACCACCCACCATAGCGGGGGCAAGAAATAGCCAGCACAGGGGTGTGAGTGACTTGCCCAAGGCCACTGTCCCAGGCTTCTCTCCCTCCAAGGTTTGTGCTCTTAACCAAAGTGCTATGGCCACAGGAGAGGGGGCTCTAGAAAGGGGCATCCAGGAGGGCCTCCTGGAGGAGGTGGCATTTGATCTTGGTTAGAATTAGACCCACAGAGATGGGCTGAGGGTCTCCAGGGGGAAGGAGTATCAAAAGCTCCATGATGGGGATGCCTGGAGCACACATGGAAACTGTGTCACAGGTGCCAGGTAGGGTGACAAGGGGAAGCCAGGATGAGATCAAAGGTCTGGAGGTGGGTGGAGTGGAGTTGCACTCCAGCCCTGGAGCAGAGCTCGGGCCTGGGGCGTCCTGGGAAGTCCTTTGGTAAAGATCTGCAGCCCTGGCTCTCACGGCAGCTTGTTGAAGGGGACTGGTGGTCGGGGCCAGACCTGGGGTCACCTGCACGCAGAGGTGCCCAGCAGAGAGGGTACCTGGCCCATCTTGGGGGGGGGGGCGGGGACCCTGTTTGGCTTCTGCACTTGTCCCTTTCCAGCTGGGCCACCTGGGTTGGCGCCAGCCTCCCTGGGCTCAGAGCTCTCTCAAGGGGCACCCGGGAGCCCTGGCATCGGCCCGGTGCGTGGTGTGTGGGTCCCCCACCCTGGCAGTGAGCGTCTGCTGCAGCCCTGGAGGACGCTCTGTGCCCCGTTCTTCAGATGAGGACACTGAGGCTGTGGGGGCTGCAGCCTGCACCGTGGAGTTGGACTGAAAACCATGTCTGGGTGGGCTCCAGGCCCCCGAAGCATGTGGAGTGCCTCCTCTGAGCAGCGAGTGTCCTGCCAGGCTGGCCTCTCTGCTACCCCCACCTAGCGGAGGCCGTCCTGCCGGCCTGGCCTTAGACCCCAGGGCCCCCCACCCTTGTGTGGCATTGGGCGGAGGACAGGGGAGGCCATTGAGGGAGGAGGGCTCAATGAACCAGTGTGTGCCCCACGCTGCCCAGCTGGCTGGCGCCTGGCACGGGGCCTTGGGGACGGGTGCCGGTCAGTGCTGGCTGGGCTGGGCTGCACCCCCTGCTCCCCATCCTCCCCAGCAGAGGAGGGAGGCCTGAGTCAGCCCGGGGGGCTGGAGTGGTCTCCAGGGTCCTGGCTGGTGGATGAGGGTGGGTCCAGCTCGGGGGTCCCCAGGGCTTCCCGCTGGCCCCAGCGGACGCTGATGGTCGGGGCCTTGGGCTGGGAATCAAGCCCCTGATGTGGTGCCTGGCGGGTAGGAGGGGCCTGGGGTGGCCAAGGTATGGCCACCATGGCCGCAGCGGTTTCCAGGCTGGAAAATGCACCCCCGACCCCTGGCCCCCGTCCCGCCAGGCTGCACGCGACATCGGAATGTCCTCGAGAGCAGAGCCTGAGAGGGCAGCGCCGCCCGGCAGCCGGGGGTCCCTTCCTGGACCTGTTGTCAACTCCGGAAATGGTGGCTGCACAGGGCCGCGGCCCAGCACGCTGTTTGTAGAGGGAAGGGAGGACGGGCAGAGGGGCTGTGGCCTGCCAGGACCCCCACCCGGCCACTCCTCTGCTTGAGCCCTGGTCCTGTTTGTGCCCCGACGGCCCTGCCAGTGGGTGTGGGTGCTGGTGCCCCCTTTTTAAAGACGGGGTGATGGGGGCTCAGAGGGGGTCGTCTCAGCCCTGATGTCTGGGGGCTTCTCCGAATTGGGGAGCAGAACCCGTGCCGGTCCTCCCCCTCTCACGGTGGCCTCAGCCGCGGTGGGGGTGTCTCTCAGCTCCTGTCCTGCCCCCTGGGTGGGCCTGGCTGGCCCTGCCTGCGGGACTTCGTCCCTCGAGAAGTCCCTCAGGTTTCCCATGCGGGAGCAAAGGGGAGGATTGTTAAAGCTGCATGGAGACCCCAGGAATGGGAGGAAGGGAAGGTCATCATTTGAAAGGGAGGGTGCTCCCTAGAACCCGGCGGTGATGGGCAGGTGGTACACACACTAAACTGAGTCAAATGAAGAAAAACAGTTTCCAAATGCAGGTGAAGAACCTGTTACTTAGACCGTAAAGAGGAGATCGAAAGTCCCATTTTGCAGCGGGCTGATTACTGTCTGTCTGAAGGTGCTGGGCGCGGCCTGGAGGGGTGGGTGATAGGCCATGGGCTGGTGGGGGCTTTCAGGGGTTAAAATTCCTGCAGTTGGGGCTGTGACCCTCAGGGGCTTGGGCCTATGGGAGAGGAGACCTGGCCTGGGCGTGGGGTGGGTGCCCCCCAGTGCTGAGGTCTGAGGACTGGTGGCTGTGCCTGGAAGGCCCAGGGTGGATGCTGAAAAGGGAGGTGGGCTGGGCTGGTGGGGGCCTCCCAGGGGGCACAGGTGCTTTGGGAGATGCTGTCCTCCCCTCCCCTTCTGGGGTCCCAGGGTGTCCATCCTGGGAGTGCCAGTGCCAGCCCCCCAGAGAAGTCCCGCTCCCTGGGGCCCTGATCACTGCACTGGGGTGCTGGGGGCAGGGAGCCGGGCTCTCTCGGCCTGTCCCGCCCAAACCTTGCCGCTTGGGCAGAGTGGAGAGGTCTTGGTCCCTCCGGTGTGGGATGTGTGGCTCTGAGTGACCCAACATGCAGTGAGTGTCCCCGGCTGCCCAGCAGCAAACCCTCCCGGGCCCGCGGCCCAGCCTGGAGCTGGTGGCCTGTCTGAGGGGCTGGGGGCCCGGTGGGCTCTCGCCCCAGTAGGATCTCTGTGCAGTCACCCCAGGCAGCTCTCCTCCTCTCTGGCCTCTGCCACCTTGTGTGTGTGACATGAGACAAAGATTGGAGAGAGGGCCCCTGCCCCATGCCAGGAGCCCCCTGCAGCCCAGGGTATCAGCTGGGCCCTCTGCAGTGATGATGGCGAGGGTCCCCTGAGAGGTGTGCCTGGCTCCTAGAGCTGGAGAGGGGTGCTTGGCCCCAAAGTGGGCTTTGGCTGTGGGGCAGGGCCTGGGTGTGTCTGGGCTGGGCCTCTGGGGGGAGAGCCGGGGTCCTGCTGGGGGAAGGGCTGGGCAGGACGGGGCCTCCTTGGGCTGCAAGCACATGAGCCATGGGCTCTGGGCTTGCCGAGCAGGTGACCAGGCAGTCCTGGGCTTGCCTCCCCTGAGGCTGGTGCTTGAACCGGGTGCCCCACCCAGGCCCAGAGCAGACCCTGTGGTCCCCACCTGTGGGGGGGATGGTCAGTGAGGCCTGGGTGGGGCTAGGGCCTGCCTGACAGCGGCATCTGAATTCCTGATGACACAGCTGGGGGGCCTGGGCAGGGGCGGCTGGGGGGTGCTGCTCTGGCTTCCTGTGCCCCACCCCCACGCCTGGCCGGCCTTGGTGGGGTCTGGCACATGCTCAGGCCAGTTAGCAGCCCCCCAGCTTCCGGCTTTCCTTCCTGCTTCCTCCTCTGCAGGCCATGGAGGGGGTGCCAGCGGCTCCCCCAGAGGCCTGAGGTCCCTAAGACAGGCAGAGGCCCTGGAACAATGGGCTACTGGCCCTGGGGGTGGTGGGGGCTGGGCTGGGGGCCCTCGGGGCTGGGCCGCCTTTCAAGTCGGGTTAATGGCTCTAGCAGGCGGCGCTTCCTTCCCCTCACACCAGCCCACCATTAGCAGCCTCCCGCTGAGTGGAAAAACCAGAGTAATCAGAGTGGGGGCCTGGAAACAGGCGGAGTGACAGTGATGGAGCCTGGCCCTGTCTGAGCCCAGCCTGGTCTGGATTCCACTCATGGCCTGTGTGCCACCCCAAGGCGGGGCTACCTCGGCGTTTCCACCGGCCGCCTCCTGCTCTGCAGGGCTCCCCATGCTGCCTCGGTGCATTTCCTGAAGGGGAGCAGGAGGGGGTGGGGGTGTCCGCTAATTGGGACCAGACTCACGGGGCACTTCAGAGGCTCTGGGGCCCTCCAGCCCCCAGCCTGAGCAACTCCAGGCCTTCCAGAGTGGCCCATAAATCAGGCAGGTGGTCAGTGGCCTGGCCGGGGTCGCTCTTTCACTGGGCCCTGTCTGCCTGGGGGGGCGAGGAGAGCAGCTCTGTGGCTGAGAGCTTACATTGCAGGGAGCGTAGTGGGGTCTGGGGATGCAGGAGCAGAGCAATCGCCGGCTTATGCTGGACCAGCAGGGTGTCCCCTCACAGCGAGGCCACCCTGCCACAGCTGTCACCCACTGGAGCCCTCCCGGGCATCTGTGGGTACAGGTCGGGCCAGCCACAGGTAAGGCTTGGGTTGGGTGAAGGAGGTACCCCCGGGGCATGGTGGCCTCAGCGTCCTCATCTGAGGAGTGGTTGTTTGGGGAGGACATCGTCCCTTTTGTGGCCAACAGGGCGGTTGGACTGGAGCCAGGCCTTGCCTAGAATCCCTTGGGGGCTGGTGGCAAGCCGGCGAGCAGGGAATGGCCTGTGGCCGGGGAGGGAGGAAGGCCCCGGCTCTGCGGGTTTGTGCCAGGTCCAGGCTGGTGGCAGGGCGGAGGGGTGAGGCCTGGGAGTTGACCGGCTGGCTGAAGTGGAGACTTAGGCCTGCCTTTGGGGTTTGCTCTGTCGGGGTGGCACTGGGAAGGTCCTGGGTGGTGGCGGCATAGCCAGGCTGGGCCAGTGCTCTGTCCGGGGGCAGCTGTGGCCAGGCACCTGTAGTTGGACTCGCCCCTTGGGAAAGGGATGAGGATGCCAAGGGGCCGGCCTGGCTTGGACCCTGACCCCTACAGGACCGCCCCGGGGAGGCACCGAGGCAGAGCCTGGTGGAGAGGTCTGGGGCTAGGCGATGGGCTCCGGCAATATGACCCTTGATAGCTTCCCTCCAGTGTGGTTCCTTCTGAGGACTGGCTCCCTCCTCCTCCCCCTCCTTCCACAGGTGTCATCTCCTCCAGGAAGCCCTCCTTGACTTCCAGGCTAGGCAAGCGCCCCCTCTGGGCTCCCCTGACTCCTGTTCTTAGCCCTGTTTGGACACCAGCCTCATGGTTAGGGAGACCCATGTGTCCCCACCCAATGCAGGGCAGGGTGGACTGGGCTGCGGGGGAAGCCACCAAGCAGCACAGACCCCTGGGCCAACCCCTGCCTGTGATGGAGTGTGGTGGGCGTCGAGCCTTGCCTCCTGCCTCCCTGCTGGCCTGTGCGGGCGCCTCTGTGTTCTCGCTGACCTGGGACTTGCAGGCTTGCCCCTGCAGGTTTGCTCGCACGTCCTGACCTCTGGCGGCACATTTACAGCAGGACTGCATTTCGCTCTCCTCTGGATCCTGCCCAGGGCTGGAGCCTCTGCAAAGGCAGGGAGAGGGTCTGCAGCCCCCGAGCCCCGCCTCGACAGGAGTTGAGCCAGGGGGCCCTCGTGGCTCTGGAATAGGTGCTGCTTTCAACTGGCGCCCTGGGGCTCTGACTGCACCCAGCCTTGCCGTGGAAGGGCTCCGGGCTGGGGTGGCACTGTCCCGGCCTGCCGCCTCCGGGATGCTCCTTGACCGCACAGCTCTGCTGCTTGTGGGCTGGTTGTCGGGGAGCACAGATGCCTCGTTAGCCATGAGCGGGCGTGGTGATGACGGTGGGAGAGGGTAGGCAGTTGTCCAGGGCACCGCGGGCCTCACTATTAAGCTCTGATAATTATTTTCCTGCTGAACGCATGTAGACGAAACTGTCCGCGGCTTATTAATCTGTTATGGATTATGTGGCGGCCTCAGCATGAGCTGGCCTGGCACCGTGGAGGTAAGGAGTGGGTGGCAGGTCCTGGTGCCCAGGCACTGACCTCTGTCCCTTGTCCCCCAGGACCCTTGCCTCTCTGCTCTGCTTCTTGACAAGCTGCCAGCGTGCCGCTCGGAGGCCGAGCGCCGCTGTGACGTCTGTGCCACGCACCTGAACCAGCTCACACGGGAGGCCTTGCGGCTGCTACAGACACCTACCGGCCGCGAGGACTCCGACGCCCCTCATGGAGGCCCCGGCCTTGTGTCCCCCAGCCCCGGCACGATGACCAGCCCGAAGGATGCACCAGTGCCGGCAGGCCCAGCAGGGAGGCAGCCAGGCCGAGCAGGGCAGGACAGGAGGAAGGGGCTGGCCTGGCCATCCGGGCCCAGCGTCCAGGTGTCGGTGGCACCTGCTGGCCTGGGTGGAGCACTGAGCACGGTCACCATCCAGGCCCAGCAGTGCCTGGAGGGCATGTGGAGCGTCTCGAGGGTCAACAGCTTCCTGCCGCCATCATGCCTGGTGAGTGCTCTGGGCAGGGTGGGCTCCTGGCCTCTTGGGACCACTGGGTAGGGCTATTGGCAGCTGGGTCAGAACTGAGTTTCCTCCTCGGGGTCCCTGTCCACATCTTGCCATACTCCGTGGTGCCAGGCTCAGTGGGAGCCCTGCAGCATGGCTCCCCTAAAGCAAGGGGGCTGAGGACATTGGGGGAGGCCTGACATTCCTAAGGCCCATGTCAAGTCCTCCTGCAAGCTGCTGGTGGGCAGGGTCCTCCTGCGTCCCCTGGAGCATCCCTTCCACATAGCGCCAGCACACGTGGTTGTGGACAGTTTGGCCACTCTTGCTTCCAAGACCACATGTGGCAAGGTGGGCTGACGGAAGGGCCCCGTGTGTTCCTGGGACGAGATCAGACCCTCTTCCTTGGGTTTTGGGGGTGGAGGGATCATCAGTGGTCCCTCCCCCTCCAGGGTCTCTTGTCATGCCGGCTGCCCTGAGGGGCATGGCCTGAGCAACGCAGACCTGCCCTGTGGACAGCTGACACAGGGAACCTAGGGTGTAGGGTGAGGCCCTCAAGTGGCGGAAGGTCTGAGCCCTCTCCCACACAGGGCCTGGTCTCTCAGGAGCTGCCTCTCTTCCGCTGACTGCAGAGTGCCCCCTCACCAAAAGATCCCTCTCCTCAGGCTGACCAGATTGTCACCTACAGCAGTGGCCATGGCTTCTGTGGAACCAACTCTGGGTACCAGTGGGTGCTGTGGTTGCCATCGACCTGGACCGTATGTCCTCAGAGAGAGCCCCATGCCAGCATCAGCCCCACAGTCTGAGGTGGAGCCAGCTCTGGAGGGGGACCTGGGGGCCTGGCCACTTTTCCATGGCCACAGAGCTTTGCTGGTGGGGTCTCTCCCAAGTGTCCTTTGTATCCCCCAGTTTTCCATGTAGGAGAAGGAGTACCAGGATGAGACATCAGGAGAGGGTGGGTTGTTGGGTCAGAGGTTTCCTGGGACACTGGAGGGAGTAGGTCTGGGTTTGGGGAGCACATGGAGTTACCTGTGCTGGGGGCTGGCTTGGGGGGGGCCTTTCCCCAGGAGGCACTGGCTGCTCTGCCCAAGCCCTGCGTGACTAGGGGGATACATTTTCCTGAGGATGCCATGCCCTCAGCTGCACCCATCTGCTTCGTTGAGGACTGAAACTGACGACCCAGCAGTGTTCAGCATAGGGGTTCACCAGGCAAATAAAGTAGGAAGGATCCTCCAAGCAAAGGGAGCAGTCTATGTGGAGGCCTGGAGGTGTGAAGCATGAGGCTTCTCTGGAGATATGAAGCACCCAGGCCTCCCTGGAGGTGCAAAGTATCCAGGCCTCCCTGGAGGTGTGAAGCGTGAGGCCTCCCTGGAGATGTGAAGTATCTAGGTCTTCCTGGATGTGCAAACCATGAGGTCTCCCCGGAGGTGTGAAGCACCCAGGCCTCCCTGGAGATTTGAAGTATCTAGGCCTCCCTGGAGGTGTGAAGCATGGGACCTCCCTGGAGGTGTGAAGCATGGAAGTCTTATCAGGAGATAGGGCTGGAGGTGATGGGGAGGGCACAGGTGGGGGCAGGGGATTAGGTCAGGTGGGACTAAGTGATGGCACCTCACAGATGTGTGTAGTGACACGGAGAATCGCCCCCGTCTCACCTACCCCCCGGAACTCCAGTGGCAGAGAGATCAATGAATGGCTGTGAAAGCTGTTTTTGCTTGATATGTTTTCCATTTGCTACAGAGCTGGCTGCACCAGCTTGCCCAGCGAGTGTCTCTGAAATAGAGTGGTGGGCAGACATCTCCTGCGGTCTCTGTGTAGCCCCATGAGGCTGTAGGGGACAGAGGCACAGGGAGGGCCCCCAGCTGCTAGAGCAGTTCCATACAATCCCGATGTGGGACAGACCCCAGCCCTGCCCCCACTTCTGGGCTTGCTGTCCCTTCTGAGGTCAGTGAGATGGCACTGACTGGACGTTACCACCTCTAGAGTGGCCTTTGATGAGATCTTGTCCTTGCTGGGAGCTGGCGCCACTGACCTACTGGTAGGGCTGGTCCTTCCAAGGCCTCCCTGTCCTTGGGGCCTCCCTGGCCCTTGGCAGCTTGGGGACAGGGTGCACTGGGGTCACATGGGAAGAATATCTGGAACCAAGCTGACCTCCGGTTGGTGTGATGCTGCCCCCTGGACGTGGCCTGGCTGCTCTTGACTCTTCCATTGATTAAGTCCCTGGGTGTGGCCTTGAAGACGGAGGCCAGCCCCTGCTGTGTGTTCCCTGGGGCCCCCGGGCCTGAGAGCTTGGCTCCCCAGGGTTAATGTGCTGGGGGCAGCACTGAGGTGGGGAGGCCACCCAGGAGAGCTGGGCAGCTTCTGGAGGAGGTGGCATGGTGCTGGACCCGAAGGGATGTATGAGCTATGGTGGGGCAGCGGAGGCTGCTGGGCATAGCTAGACGGCTCCTTACCTGAGGAGCTGAGCACGCGTCTTCCAGGGGGGCCTCGAACACCAGGTGGAGAGAGGGGTCGGCCTTGGCCCAGGGAGAGCCTGAGGCCGAGCAGGGGAGCGAGCTGCCGTGGGAGCCGGTGAGGTTGGGGGTGACTAGCCGGCTCAGAGGGACTTTCTCCCCGCAGGCTGGGGGCAAAGGGGCCTCTCTCCTCCTCTCTCTCCCTCCCGTCTCCCCACTGCTGGCCTGGCCGTAGCCGTGTCTGACCTGAAGTTCAGCGTGGCAGATGTTGGCCGTCTCTGCCTTTGTTAGTTGGCGGCCAGCGCACCATGAAACGTGGGCGTTTAAGGCCCCGACGCTGTTTTATGTGCACACTGATTGCATTCGGGGTGGGCGGGAATGGATTCATAATTAGACAATGGTCCTGGTGATCAATAGTGAAATTACTGGAACCATAAATAGGGCTTTAGGACTCAGATGAGGTAACTGCCCCTGAACCAGGGCATCGATCATCGGAGGTGGCCCTGGAAGGTTAAAATATTGCGTGTGGGACTCTGGACTTAAATACTTCTGGAGAGTCGCCTTGTGAATCCCGGCCACGACCCATCCATGGCCCCGGCGCGAATGTGGGTCTGGCGTGTGGGGTGGGCCGGGCTGTAGCTGCCTCTGTTCTGGGGTGCAGAGAGGAGGGGCTGGAGCGGCAGGGGATGCTGGAGGAGGATGCCAGCCCTGCCACGGGGACGGTCTTTGCAGGGGGAGGCGAGCTTCCCAGAGCCCGGAACACGCCGAGTGCTGTGGCTAGGAGCCTGCCCCATGGCCCTGCTGGGGTCTTGCTGTGGGTGTGGCTGCTGGTGAGCCCCGAGTCCCGATGGAGCAGCCCTCAGCCAGCCTCGCCAGGCTGTAATCAGACCCCTGGCTCACACCGTGTCCTGGAACACAGGCTCCGCCCTCTCTGGGTCCCGTCACCTCCACAGTGTCCAGAGATGCTTCGCTGCTCTGGGGGTTGCCCAGCGGGATGGCCCAGCAGCTCGTTCCAGACGACATTGGGTAGAGGCAGCTCTGCTCCCGTGGAAGACAGAGGCTGCCTGTGGGGGCTCTGGGCCCGTCACCCACCCGGCTGCCCTGGGGCCACCCCATCCCCGGCCCTGGCCTGCTCCAGCCAGGCTGCCAGGGCCTGGGGCATGGCCATGAACTGTGGCGTGTCTCCCGGCTGCTGACAGAGTGCCCCTCAGATGCTCACGGGCACCTGCACTCATCATACAGCCAGACGCCATGGGACTGAGGCTCAGGCCTCCTGGCCCCACGGAAGGCTAGAGGTAGCACAGTGGACACGCCCGGCGGGGGCGGCCGAGGGCGAGGCTGAGTGACACGAGTGAACAGCGCTGCTGCCTCGGATCCAGGCCAGCAGAGCCTTGCAAACCTTCCTGAGTCCAGTGGACATGGGTCAGGCCTCCCTGGGGTCCTGGGGCTCACAATCCGGGGAGGAACCCCGGAACAGAAGATTCCCAGCTGGCCGTGGGGGCTGGGGCAGTGGAGGCCTGGCATGGATGGGGAGGCTGGAGGGCTTCCCGGAGGAGGTGCTGTCCACCACTTTGATGTGCAAAGTAGGAGGTGAGGTCATCTTGGTGGAGGCCTGGGAGGAGCAGAGTTTCCCTTTGTCCATGGAGGTTGAGGGGCACCAGCTTGAGGGGGTTGCTCTTGCTGCCCCTGTGCCAGCCTGCTTGCCTCCCCCCCGCACCCCCACCCCCCGCCAGGAGCCCTGGCAGGGACAGTGTGGGGAGTTTTGGCTGAGTTCTGGCCTGGCTCTCTGACCTGACCCACGGCCCGTGCCCGTCTCTGGGCGTGGAGGTTAGACAGGATGGCCCCTCTTCCACAGAGCAGCTGCTTCTGTGACGGGGGAGCGGGACAGGGCACCTGCAGGGGGTAGGACGTCCCCAGCCTGGGACCCTCTGGGTGACTAGGCTTTGAGGGGGCAGGCGGGTCTGCCCCACACTGAGGCCCTGGTGCCTGGCACGCGCCCACTGAGCGATGCTGCTGTGCCCCCTGCAGGGTTGAGACTGTGTCTGGAAGATCCAGCCCCGGCTGCCCCATAGCCCCCTGCCCTGCTGCCCTCCCCACCTTTCCACACGAAACAGCCCAGTAAGGAGGTCATCCTGAGCAGCTGGCGAACGCTGTCCTCTGGGCCTGAATCTTGTAGACGGAGAGTCCAGGCCTGGAGATGCCTAAGAAACGGCTTAGTTTGGCATTTCCCTGCTCTGCTCCATGGAGCCCGGCCCCCGGCAGCACCCTCTGAGCCAGTCCGCGCGGCTGCCGGGCGCCTTCGGCTGGCCGGGTCCTGCCGCTGAGGGTCTGGACGGCCGCCGGGCCGGGCTCTCTCACGCTCTCCTCTCTTCACGCTTTTCTTTCGTTGCTGTTCTGGCACCTCCATCACGTTTTCTGTTTGGCCGCCCCCCACCCCTTGCCCCTTTTCTTCTGTCCCCATGTTGTGGTCTCCCCCTCGCCGCCCTCCCCTCTGCCCCCCGGCTTCTTTTGGCATGCTCGGGCTCTGCTTCTGGCAGGAATCGGCCGTGGCCGTGCCACCGGCCCCGGCAGCTCGTGGGACCCTGGAGTCGAGGTGTGTGCGGGACTCCCGAGACAGGTCAGTGTGGGGCTGAGCTGGCCGCGGGCTCACCAGTGGGCTTCTGTGTTGCCGGGTGGTGCCAGGATGTCCTGGCTGGAGGTGGAGAGGCTGGCATGAGATGGCGGAGTGGCTCGGGCTCTGTGGGAGTGAGTGGAGGGGCGTGGGGGGCCGTGGGGCAGCGTCTGCCCCCGCTGTGACCCCCACTGTGACCCCCGCTGTCCAGGGCGCCTCCTTGAACACTGTGGTTGGCCCTGGCCTGGGCTGCTTGGTGTGGACCCCAAGGCAGAGCCCTCACAGGGCTGGTTGGAGCTGATGGGGGTGCCAGGGGTGCTACAGGTGGTGCCATCCTGCCCTGGCCCCCTGGAGCTCCTGACCCTGGGCTGCTGGCCACGACACGGTGGCGCTCAGCCAAACCCAGCCTTGCTCTGAGGAGCTCAGGTCCTGGTGGTCGACATGGGCGTGATGTAACTTTACAATCAATTCTTTCCTACACGACTCTCATCAACAAAGGAATTCAGATCTATCCTGGGTAGCACATATGTTAAGTGTTAAAAAGGGAAGTCACCTTCGAGATGGAGGACAGTGACATACCACGTGCACATCATCCCTGGGATGGACATCCAGGTGGTCAGGGAGCCCTGGGCGTCCTGGCATCCTTCACTCATTTGCCTTGAGCTTCTGCAGCCACCTGGAAAAGGAGCAGCTTCCAGTTCTCATTGCCCAGGCCTAGGCCGGGCCGACCTTCCTTCCGGACTGTTCTCTGTGAGCTGGTGCCCCCTCTGTTCCGTGGCCTCATTTTCCTCAGGTGTAGGGCCTGCCTCCCGGCCGTGGGCTCCATCTGTCTCGCGTCTGTGTCCCCGCCAGGCCGTGTGCTCCTGGAAGACAGATTATGGAACACCTCCCGTGTGCTGGGCGAGGTGCTAGACACAGGGACGTGGGTGTGTAGGCACCCTCCGGGGGCCTGCTGATTCCCAGCATGCTCTAGGTGCTCGTGAAAGCTGGTGGAATGGGAGGATACGGTGCTTATGGTTGAGCATGGCCCCATTACTCTGTGGATTAGGAGCACTAGACAGACTGGGGGAGGCCGAGGAGAGGTCCGAGGGCTGGGGGAGGCCGGGGCAGGCACCTGGGATGGCTGCAGGGAGTGACCTGGAGAAGGAGAGGGCTGGCCAGGCTGGGTTCTAAGGGGTACATAGGAGTTCCTGCCCTATAGGCAGAGGCAAGACAGGTGACAGGGTGTGGTATGCTGGCACAATGCCGAGTGAGAGCTTGGGCTGTCCAGGTTCACTCTTATCTGCTCCTGACCTGTCCTTCTCGCAGCCCTGGGGGAATAGCCGGTGCCCTGGGGGCTGAGTGGCGGCATTTGGCTTCCATCCAGCCTGAGGTTTGGGGCTCTCTGTGAACTTCCTTTGTCCACATGGTTTTGCTGTGTCCCATCAGGGGTTCGAAGCTGACCATGGGCTGGGTGGGGTGAGACTCCTGGCTGGGGTCAGGAGGGATGCTGCCCCAAGCATTACTTGGGAGACCCCAAGGACACTGGGCCCTCCAGAGAGTGGCTGCCGCTTGGGTACCTTGCCCATAAGGTCACCAGAGAGGCCCGTGGCCTCTCAGCGCGGGGACCCCAGTCCTCTGCCAGGCCAGTCACAGAGGACGCCTCTGACAGTGGCTGTGGGCAGTACTCGGGACCGGGTGGAGCCAGGGGCCGCAGGGACTGGGCAGTAGTCGGGAGCTGTGAAGGCTGGGGACCGGGGGCCCTTGGGGAAGGAGATGGGACTGGGGTGGCTGGGCTGAGGCGGGCCGCTTCCCCCGCCTGCCAGGAGCCACTCACCCCTCCAGGGCTGGGTCTGGCCTTGGGGTCCAGGGCCCGACACGTGCACATAAATGTAATATACTGTGGCCGGATCTTGAGTTTCCCGGCGCCGTCCTGGGGAACATTTAATTACATTTGTGCTTCATTACGAGGCTGTCTCCCTTTCTGGAATTTATTTTAGCTAATTAGCTGGAAATGCCAGAGTAGTATTTCAGATGACGGGGACATCATCCATTGTCATGCACAGGACACTTAGTGCTCGTGACAAATATTTATCGTGGGGTCTTCTCTAATTATGCCTCTGGGTGCTCCCAGACGGATGGTCTTGGGGTATGGGACACAGGGGTCCCTGTCCATCTGTCCTGACCACTGAGGTCACTGCATTTCTGGGACTCGGTAGGGTAGGGGCTGGAAGGTCAGGGCGTTGGGTGGGCACCTGTATCCACCTCTCCTGCACGGGGCCGTGCCGGGCAGACCGCCTACACACCCTGAGCGGGCAGGGCGCTGCGAGTGCGGGCCCCAGGGAGTGTGCTGGGCTGGGGGTACGCAGGTCTGCCTCCCCGCCCCGCGGGGCCTGGGGCGGTGGACATCTGTTCCTTATTCGGGCCCCCTCTCCCCTCCAGGCTGAAGCGGCGGTGGCTGCCGTGGCGGTGGCAGACACGGTCCGAGACGGCCCCCCCACTATTGGCCCAGACGGCGTGTCAAAGACGTGGGGCCGCGGTGGGGCCTGCACAGCGGCCCTGGTCACCCCAGCCCCAGGTGCCCCGGCGGGGGGCTCCACAGGCCCGTCAGCCGCGGCCTCCTTCTTCAGCAGGTACGTCCTCTGGGGGCTTCTCAACAGGGCTGGGCCTGGCCCAGGGGCAGTGTGGACAGCGTGGACAAGAACAGTAGGGGGTGCCGAGGACCTTGGCTCCTGGCCCCGATGACCTGCGAACCTTCCCTGGGAGAGCATGTCCTTGCTGCTGCTGAGCCGAGCGGAAGGGAGCTGTGCTGTGGGGGTTGCTGCTGCTGGGCAGCTCACAGCTGGTGGGCCAGCTGGCCTCCCACCACATCCACGGCAGCGTGTGCTGGAGGCCTCTCGCCCTAGGGGTGGGATGCAGCCAAGGACAGGGTTTGAACCCAGCCTCTGCCCTTTCTGAGCTGCACAACCTCGGGCAAGTCACATAACCTCTCTGTGCTTGGTTACCTATCATATGGCGCTCTCAGAGTTGCTGTGAGGTGCAGTGGGCTGATGTCCGTGAAACACTGAGAAGGGTTTGTCCAGCACAAGGAAGCTCAACCGTGGGTGTCCTGGGGCCTAGCTCGGGCCAGCGCGCTGGGGCCATAGAGCTGACACAGGCCTCAGGGCAGCTCCCCTGCAGTTGGGGACCACGAGGGTGGAACGGGGCTGAGGGAGTGCCCCTGGGTGTTGGAGGAGCCTGGGGTGAACTGGGGGAGGGGTCCTGGAGGGCAGGCTGCACCCAGACCCCCTGTTGCCCTCCCCTCCCCAGTGGCTGTTGGCACATTCCGCAGTGATGGCTGTGCTTACGTTATTCCGTCCAGCTGCACGTCGGCCAGGAGCCCAGTGCGTCCCTGTCCCAGCCTGAGCTCAGGGCGTGGGGGTGGCTGGAGCCCTGGGTTTGCCGTCCCCAGGATGCCTCGCTGTGGCCCCACAGGCACCAGGGCCTGGTGAGGATGGGGCCTGTCAGGCAGGGGCACTGCGTGGCAGAGCTGCGGAGCGGGGAAGGGGAGTATGGGCGCAGGGGTCTCTTCTGGCCCCAGCTGGTCAGGAGCAGCCACCCCTCAGCCCATCGGGGCAGGGCCCGGGTTCTGCAGACCCAGCTGAGCCTCTGTGAGGACTGAATTACAGGATGGAACGGCGAGAATGGCATGCCCCGTGGAGGCTCACCGTCCCATTGGCAGTCCCAGCGCCCGGGCGCTAAGCTTATCCGTGCATCTGCAGGGGTGGGGTGGGGCGGGAGCAGGGCACCAAGCAGAGAGGGTGTGGGGGCGGACCTCATGGCCTGATCAGGAAGTGATGGGGGCATGCGATGGGGGTGCTGGGACATTGTTGGGGCCCTGGGCTGGTGAATACTGCACCGTGTTGGAGTGCAGCACGGCCTGCCACCCTGCTTAGGGGCGGAGAGCCCGGCTGGGACCCTCAGGAGCCCCCGTGTCGGGGAGAGAGGGGCCAACCTCTGCAGCTGGGCCTGTCCCTCCCGTTAGTGTTAGTGTCCGCCCCTTGGGGCTCTCAGCAGCCGCCCCCTCATCAGGCCGACCTTCTGAATAGTTAGATCAGCTTCAGGGGCCTGCGATCTGGGGCCACTCTGGCTCATTAGCGACCCTGTGGCCCGGCAGAGCGCATGGCGGCTGCCTTTTGTCTCCAGCAGAGCAGGGCTGCCGCTGACCTTGGGAAGTTACCATAGAAACTGGCTGGGGCTGGGGCCAGGGGGAGGCCGGTTCTCCGAGGGGGTGCGCTGCCGGCTGCCATTACTTCCGGCCTGTCGGCCACCCCGAGGATACCCTGAATGAACGGCAGCGGCTTCTTGAAGGCTTGCGGGCCACGTTGGGGGCGGGCGTCCTGGTTGGAAACATGGCCCTGAGCTTGTGCCTGACTCGGGCTGGAGACCCCCTCCTCTTGGGGCTGTAGCACCCTGAACCGCGGGCGAGATGGGGTGCTCCTCAGCCCTACACGCACTCCTTTGTTTTGTTGGTGGGGGGCTGCGGTTCAGAGAGAAAGGGCTTGTCCAGAGTCCCCAAGAGACGTGGAGCTGTGGGGGCCTGAGGCACGAGCTGGGCTGTGCTCTGTGCTCCCACCTCTACCCCTCACTGGGGATCTGGAGGCCAGAGCTGACCCCAGCCCATCCCTGTCCCTTGGAAATTTCCAGCTAGTCAAGGCGGGGTGTCTGGAGGCCGCCTTTGATGGCAGCTTAGAATCTGCGAAGGGGCTGAACAGAGTGCTGTCCACAGTGCTGTGGGCCACCGAGGTGGGCTGTGAGGGTTGAGTAGGAGTCTGGCGTTTGCCGAGTGGAGGCAGAAGGGGGTGGGGGGTGAGGAGTTTGGGTTCTCCGTTGGTCCAGCACTCCCTGCGGCCGGCACTCTTCTGGGGCCTCCCTGGGTCCTATCAGCGACCTCTGAGCTCCTTGCCTCTGAGCAGGAAGCCGAGGTGGGGGTGGTTCCTGGGTGCCCAGGGTTTCCCTAACGCTGCCGGGGCATTGGGCACAGGGATGGGGCCCGGCGGCCACGGCTGTGGCTGAGCTCAGCGCGCCCACCCCAGCACAGTTCTGCAAAGGCTGGCTGCAGGGGCTGCGCCTTTAATTCCGTTTTCTCCCGAGGCTATGGTGACCTTGACTCCCCTTCCTGAGCCCTCCCCTCCCCTCCCCTCCTCAGCAGCCTGCCCTCTTCCCAGATGCCTCCATTAGCGCTCTCTCCTGCCCGCCCTTCTGGGTCTTTCCGGGGGGTCACCTGCTGGACTCTGAGTCCAGATGCCTTGAGGAGAGCTGCTGGGAGTCTCCTCGGCGGGCGGAGGGCAGGGGAGTGGTGTGGTTCCCTTGGGACCAAGACACCCCACTGCACTCCGAGGTACCCCGCCCCGTTGCAGCCTCAGTGGAAGCCCCTACTCCTTGGCTGCATGGACGCCTGCCCCTGGAACGTCAGGCCTGGCGCCCAGCAGGGATCTGGAACTAGAGTAGGGGCTGCCCAGAGTCACATGGGCACTCTGGCTGGGCCCCCAGCGCGGGGGGCTCTGCAGAGAGGCCTCCCCACCTGCAGGTGGGGCTGAGGGAGCCTGCAGCCCCTGTGTGAAGTTCCCAGGGGACACGGGAAATGCTGGCCATGGTGGGGGTCAGGGGTCAGGGCTCCTGGGACCTTGGTCCCTGGTCTCAGGGGTCTAAGGCCCCCTTATCGGCCCTGGGCCCCCAACAGGCAGATCCTGGGGGGTCTCAGGGCCTGTGGGGGACACTTCCTGGGTGAATGTGGGGCAGGGGCATGAGGCACGGCTGGGTCCACCAGCCTCATCACGGCCCAGTTAGAGAGCCCTGGCTTGGCCCTAACTGACCCCCACACACTTCCGAACAGTCCCGTCTGTCTCCTCCGGGTAATTAAGGGTCTCGCCGTTAAGGCCAACTGCCTGTGAAATTGCCTTCTTGTTTGGAAGAGGCAATTTTTCTTTGTAAAAAAGCAAAATATTTCCTTTGCCGTTTACATGAATCAATGACCAGTGCCGATGAGCCGGGAAAGGCCTCCGGGGTTGCGGTGAGAGAGCTGGTGGCTCAGAGGGCTGTCCCCGGAACCCGTTCACTCACTCCCTCACTCATGCTCATGCTGTGTCCTGAGCATCCCGTCTTCCAGGTCTGGGCTGGGCCAACACCTGCCCTCCAGAGCCCCCATCTGGTGAGGACACCGCTGGGTGCGCCGGTGCCTCAGGGCGGGGAGTGGTTCCTCTAGTAGCAGGAGGCACAGGGTCTGGGGAAGCCCAGCTTGGGGACATCAGGGTGGGCTTCCTGGAGGAAGCATCCTCTGAGGATGAGGAGGGCTATGTGCACTGGTGAAGTTCCTGCTTTTCTAAGTCTTCCCTTGAGAGCCAGGCTCCTCCGACTTCCCCACACCCTCCTTGCGTGTCTCACCTCGCAGCGTTCCTCATCCCAGCGGGTCCTGCCTTGAGCCCCTCCCCAGCCATGCAGTGGGCACTCGTGGTCCTGAGCGAGGCACCCGTGTGTTCTCTTAGCCTCTGTGAGGCCTGGCATCGCTACCCGCCACCCCGCTATCTTCACCCTCACTGCTCAGAAACTGGGTCTGTGCCCCCGGAAGACTGGGGCCCTCGAGGAGGGCAGGCCCGTCCCCCAAGGCCACCCCCCACCCTGGACCATGCAAGCTGAGCTGCAGGTGTCAAGCGGCTGCAGGTTTGTCCCAGTTTCCCAGGGCCTGGCTGTCATCAAAGGAGAGAGTGCCCACCCGGGGCCTTGCTAACTCGCAGGGACGTGCCTTTGAGTCACACCCGGTGAGGCGAGCCTGGGTGAGCAGGGACCCCTCGGGCTGGGTGGGCTGGGCCAGCGCAGCTTCTTGGCTCCCATCCCCTGGGGGCAGACTGCGGGCCAGGGAGGGAGGCTGGGGCGGCCCTGAGTGAGGTCAGATCACAGCGCAGAGACGCCTGGCCACTAACATTACAGACTTCAGGGGCGGGCAGGACGTCAGAGGGTGCCGGCCCAGCCTCTGTCCAGGCGGGACCTGGGTGTGGCCCGTGGAGAGGACACCTCCCTGTGCTCCACTGCTGGGCTCTGAGGGTGACCCGGGTGGGGCTGAGGTCAGTGCTGCACGCCCCTGGCCCCTGAGAGGATCGAGGAGCACGCAGGGTTGTCCATGGCCTTGTGAGTGTGACCCATCAGGGGAAGCCCTGCCCTCTGGCCGTGGCCTCTGTAGGTCGGAGGTTCCAGCCTGATGTGGCTGCGGCCTCCCACTGCGCCTCACTCATTGGCCATGGGTCCTCCTTGGCCATTACATCCCCTTGAAGCTTGGGGGAGTGGGTTCAGGATGCCAGCCTCAGTTTCCCCAGCTGATCCTGCCTGACCTAGAGCAGGGCAGGGAGCCGGCTGTGCGTGGGCGGGCACGGCTCAGCCATGGCCACCTGCTGACCCATCCCATCAGCTTGAGGGCCCCGTGGATGCCCTCCAGTGCAGGCTGGTGCCAGGGGTCCCTGTGTCTTGCCCTTTCCTGAACTCCTGGGGACAGGCACCAATGTACCATTTACAGATGGGAAATGAGTCCATGGGGCCTCCTTGACTTTTACTGGCACAACCCAGGTCTGTGGGCCCCGCTCGCCCTTCCCCAGCCCACCCCGCCCCGCCCAGGTGGGCCTCACCCCTCACCTGTGGAGCTCCACCCTCCCCGTGGTCCCAGCCCTGGGGGCAGTGCCAGGCAGGAGGGGTGAGGCTGCTGCTGCTTCCTGCGGGGCGGGAGGAGTCAGGAGGTGAGGCTCTGATGAAATGGCCCTGGACTCTCCTGGTCCCTGCCCACATCTCCCTGGTCCCCACTACTGGCCCAAAATGGTCACACTGCAGTTTAGGTTGGCCCCTGCCAGTTGCCACTTGCCCCTCGCCCCTCTGGCCTCTGCACCCTGGCCTCTTGCCTGCCCTGATTTGCTACTTGATCCTCTGGCAGAGGGGAACCGGGACCCCTCTGTGCAGGGACATTTCCAGGTTTATGAACACGTGGGCTCAGGCAGGTCTTGGGGTAACGTGCACGACGCCCCGTGTGGTCAGAGGGTCCTAGACATGCAGGCCCTGCCCAGGGGGCGGACACCACCGCTGCCCGCTGCCCGCTTGTGGCTGGAGAACCAAGCCCCGACTGCGGGCTGCCCACGCCCTGTTGGCTGGGCTGCTCCGGACAGCTCGTGGGCTCCACTCACAGTCCCTCGCCCCCTGCCCTGCCTGGGCGCACGCCAGCGCCGGCGCCACCGCTCTATTAAGGATCCACCACGCATCGTAGATTACTTTTATTTTCTGCGATGACACCTCACTAGGAGGAAAGCCGTCCCTGGGGTCTCTTAAAAGACAACTGCTATTAAAGATGAGAGGAGTTAGCGAAATGCCGGCGGTCGGTCTCTTGAGTGAGCAGGAGGCGGGCTCAGGGGCTGTGAGGCTGGGTGTGCTGGCCCTTGCCCTGTGGTCCCTTTGAGGAGGACAAACAGACAGAGAGGCTGGGGGCTTCGGGAGGAGGCCGGGTGCTGTAGGACGCAGGAGAGAGAGGGAGGCGTGGGGAGGGGCCGCCTGGGCCCAGTGCGCAGGTTGTTCTGTCCCCGAGCCCAGCTCACGGCCGGGCCTTGGGCCCCTTTCACCAGGGGCTCTGCCACCTGAAGGGGGCACTGAGGCCCAGGCCGTCTGGGCACTGGGGGTGTGTCCTTTCACATCTCAGTCACCAGCTGTCACCTGCTGGAGGCATGGGGAGGGTGCAGGGTGGCCCTGGTGGCCCACAGTCCAGGGTAGGGGCTCTGGGGGGTGCGTGCTGGGCCAACTCTGGAGGGCTGGGGGCCCTGCGTGAGGGTCAGTGGCAGCCAAGGCCGGGAGTGTGCTGGGCCCGCAGTGTGTGTGTGTGTGTGTGTACATGTGCATGTGTCGAGGGTCCAGAACAGTGGTGTTCTCAAAGGTACTCCAGAACCCCCTTGCTGAATTTAAAGCGCAGGTGGCCTGGGGCAGACTGTGGGTCTGCAGGTTCCGGGGGCGGTGGGGCCACATTCTCAGGGCTCCAGCGCCAGGCTCAGGAGGGGGGAAGAAGGGGGGTCGGTCAGGGCTTCACTGGAGGCGCCTCACTGGGCCAGGGGGCCGCGGGGGGCCGAGGCGGAGGCAGCAGGGGTGGCATCTCCAGTAGGCCCCGGGGCCTTGGTGAGGGCATCGAGGTGTGGGGAGGGGACTGGACAATCCAGGCTTTGAGTGTCTCCCGAGTGGTGGCATGTGCTGGGGGCCTTGAACGCGTGTGCTCATCAGGGCTGCACTTGAGGGCCTCCGGGGTCATGTCCTCCCACATTAGAGATGGGAAACTGAGGCACAGACAAAGTCGGCGTGCCCGGGTCACACAGCCTGTGAGTGGCTGACCCCAGCCCACGCCGTCCTGGCGCTGCAGCAGCTGCTGGCTTGATGCAGGGCTGCTGGAGGTTGGCGGGAAGAGGATGTCTTCAGCGCAGGGTTCGGGGAGGTGCATGGGGGCCTGTGTCTGCCCATCTGTCACCTGGCCAGGCCCCCACTGGGCAGAGCCGCCAGGGACCAGATGTGGTGGCCTCAGCCCCAGGGCCCCTACTTGGCTGGGGGAGAAATTGAAGTGTGGGCTGGGCAGCAGCCTTTAGGGCCGGATGGGTGACAGGGACAGCTCTGTGCATCCCCACCGCCCACCTCTCCTTCCCTCCCCAGGGCCGCCCAGAAGCTCAGCCTAGCCTCCAAGCGCAAGAAGCCCCACCCGCCACCAGCCCCCGCCACCCGCGGTGCCTCCACCTACCCCACGGATTTCAGTGGGGTCCTGCAGCTGTGGCCGCCCCCTGCACCCCCCTGCCTGCTTAGGGCTGCCTCCAAGGCCAAGGACAACCCCAGCAGTATCGGAAAGGTAGGCCCAGCCCTGATTTAGGGGTGAGCCCGGAAGAGGATGCGTGAGGCTAGGGTGTCTGAGCAGGTGTGGGGAGGGGGTACGGGAGGTGGGGGGATCCTGCTTCCTTCTCCAGGGTGGACAAGGGTGGTCAGCGGCGGTACAGATGGGGAGACTGAGGCCCAGGCCCCCCTTGATGGCTCAAGGTGGCAGCAGGGAGCCTGGGAGACTGTGATGGGGCTACAGGAAACAGGTGGGGGTCCCAGGGGCATGTGCTGGTCTCAGTGTGGGGCGGGAGAGCCAGGACTTCCTGGACTAGGGGTCGGGGTCTGACCCCAGGAGTCCCCTTGCCTCATCTCTGTTGGGGTGCTGCCCTCAGATGGGGCTGCTGGGCAGGGGTGGGACCCCTTGGCTCTCCAGAGTCCAGGCAGATCCCAGCCGCAGCCCGCCAGGGGCAAAAGGGGAACGTGTGTGGTGGCTGATTGAGGGCCCCACCTCAGTTCAGATGGGGAATCTGAGGCCCAGAGTGGGGAAGGGCCTTGACTGGTCACAGAACAGTCTGGCCGGCTCCTGGCCCCCCCGGCTGTGACCCCTGGGCTCGTGTGGTCTTTCGCTGAGCCTGGGTTTCTGTCCTGGCCCATCTGAGTTGCTTGTGACCGTGTCCCAACCTGATCAGGGCCCTGTGTGTGTGGGATCTGTGTGAACACTCGGGCTTGTGATCCCCTTTTATGAGGTGGGCTCTCTGTGCCCACTGAAGGTGGAGAGACTGAGGCACAGTGATTGGGCCTGGCAGCAGGGCCACTAGCTGTGGGGTGAGGATTGGACCCTGACCCTCACGTGCACTCCAGTGCTTTTCCCCACCTCTGTCCACTCTGCTGTCTGCTGGCCCTTCCCAGGGGCCCCCCTGAGATGGTGGGGTTGGGGTAGCCCTGGCCTGCCACCCACCCAGGTGCAGGCCCAGCCTCTCCAGCTCCTGGAGGCTCAGGCCTGCAGAGGCTATGGGATGGCTCCCTGCTCCCCGGGCTCAGCCTGCCCTGTGTCTGCCCCCTGCCCCTGCCCAGCCCAGGACTTGCCTCAGGGGGCTTCCACTCCCAGTGGCTGGATCTGGAGAGGGGTCTGATGCCTTTGCAGAGGGTCTCCTGCCCCCTCCCCTAGCCACTGCACAGGCCCCCACCCCAGCCCTCCGGCCACACGTTCTGAAGGTCAGTCCCTCTATCTGGGACCTCCCCCTCCTCAGCACAGTGAGCGCCTGCTTGACCTTCCAGACGTGGCCTGGCCGGGCACGCTCTCCGTCACCCCCACCAGGGGTCTCTTGGGCTCTCCCACCCTGACACGGAGACCCTTGTTGCCCTTGACAAGCCACACGCACACATGGCATCAGTGTCCCCTGGGAGCTGCTAGAGTGGGGACTCTCATCCCCGCCGGGCTGTGGGTGTGGAAGTGCCGAGCTGGTGAGAGGACGCTGCACCCTGCACAGAGCCTGGCCCTGAGCTGGGCGTGGTCGCTCGCCTGTCTGTACCACCTGGGCTTCTCCGTCTGCAGACGGGGTGCAGCGTGGGAATAGTACCTGCCTCTCCGGTGGGCACTGGATGGGTAAGGAGCGTCGTGGCGCGGACCCCTGTTTTCTTATTGTGATTCTTGGGGCACCAGCCCGCCTCCACCTCCTCCTCCTGAGGCCAGGCTCCCCTAGGGGTTCCGGGGCGGGGGCTCCTCTCTCCTCCGCCACCAATGCTCTCACTGCCCACCCCAGTGCCCCCTCCCCACTCCTGCGAATGTTATTTGCACGAATGTCACATAGTCAGAAATGCCTCCTGAAAAGCATTTACTATTGTCACAGAAAAGAAGTTAGATGACGCTCCGTTCCTGACATTAATGTGCTACTTAAGATAATTCATCATCTTGCGGTGTTAAAAAAGACGTCCCTTTCGCGGTGGGCGCAGAGCGGCGCCCCTCCCCCCTCACTCTTAGGCATCGAAGCCCTTTTTTATGCAAAATGGGTTTTTTCCCTACCTGGCAGCTATTCAGCAGGGCTTTGTAATATCCGAACGTTTAGGGGAGACTTGCCGTGTTCTTCTTGTTCAAAGACCCTGTCACTTCCTGCAGTAATGGCAAGATTCTCCCAGACAATGGCCTGTGTGTTTAGCCAGGATGGGGCGAGTGGGGCAGGCTGGATGGCTGATGTCCCCTTGGGGGGCCTGCTCTGTCCTCTCCCCGCTGGGCAGTGTGGGTCCCCAGTGGGGACTAATATCACAGACCATCAGCGGCTTGGCGGCGTTTCCTGCAAGAGCCTCACCGCAGGCTTCTGGGGCCCCCTCCGCCCCGGGCAGCCTCTCTAATCTGCAGAACCCATTTGGCTCCTGAAGTGGCCAGGAGTTCATGCTGAAAAAAAATTGCCAAAAATTACCGGGAAGTGCACATTTTCGTCTGCTTGGCAGCCGCGTTTGGAAATCAAATAGTTTTGTTCATGTCGTCGGGGAATAAAGGAATCGATTCTCGCCTGATGGAGCCCAGGTTCGGAGGAGTGCAATAGAAAAGTGTTTCTTTACGAGGCAGCTCCCGGGAGAACCGTACACTCCTCCTCGGGAGCGATTTTGCATGTCAATTTGCTGCGTGCCGATGGGGAGGAGATGGCGCCTCGCGCACTGCCCACCGTAAACCAATTTTGCCGGCGTTATGTATCTGCCACTTACAATTAAATCCGTGAAAAATATTGGCTCTGAGATGAGTCTGGTAATTTGATTTACACTGTAGTGGAGAAATCGGAGATTTCATCGGAGAGCGGCCGTTGGTGTCCTCCAGCAGAAACTGGAGTCCGGTGCCTTCTCCCAGGAGGGGCCCTGATTCAGGGTGGCTTGCCTGGGTCAGAGCCTGTCCCCGGCCCCCCGTGGCCAGGCACAAGATGTGTTCCGGGGGCTCATTCTCCGTGCGGCTTGCTCGGGGCTCTTGGGTCTTGGTTCCCGGCCCACCTCCCTCCTGAGCCTTCTGTTCCATCAAGGGCATTGGAGCTGGTGGTCCAGCCCAGGAAAGCCGAGTCTTCTGGAGCCGCACGTGTCGGGGCATGCCTTGGCACCTGTTCTTCTGCTTTGGGGACACACTGGAGCAGAGGCTGCCTGGGCACCTGCTGGCCCCTGAGCTCACGCTGCCCTGCTCTGTTCCCCCCACCTCTGCCCCCCATGCTGGCCTCAGTTTCTCCTCGGCTCCCAGGCCACGGATTTCAGAATTCAGGTCTCTTCCAGTAGGATTATCATTTCCTCCTCCTCCATGTGTTATTCTAATAGGATTTCCACTGTTTTCTGCTGACCTGGGATCCTGCCGGGACACAGGGTGTTGAAAGTTTGGCTTCCAGCAGCTCTGGGTTGGAAGCACCAGACCCCCAGCTTCTCCCCCAGGGTGTCATCACTGGCCTCAGGCTGGGCCCCCTTTTGTGCATTTGTTCCTTCATGTCCAGGCTCCTGCTGCCTCCCCTCCGGGGCCGGGGATGGGAGGGAGGGGCTCCCTGGAGGAGGTGTGGCTGCGCAGAGATGTCTGGGGGGCTGGGGCGTGGGGCACTCTTCCCTCCTCTCTTAGCTGGGAGTGAACCGCGCTGCAGGGCCTGGGCATCCCCCCGCCATGGCTCATAGACGCCCTAGTCGTCTGTCCTCGGAGCTGCACTTTACAGTTGACAGAGCCCGGCCGGTGGACTCAGGAGTTGGGGGGCCACAGGGAAGGCTGGGCTCTGCGGCAGCCCCTTCCCTCCCCATCAGGGGTGGGGAATGTGCCGCAGAGGAGCCTGTGGCCTGGGGCTCTGAGGAGGGCCCTGCTGGGGCGGGGGGCCACAGCGCCTCCCTTTCCGGGGCGCCTGGGTCTCGCTGCCCGTGCTGCCTGTCCTACTCTCTCCCTTTTTCCTCCGCCCTCAGGTTGGGAGTTTGGGGTTCAGGAGACCCACTCTCAGGCCGTGTGACTCGGGCAAGACAGTCAACCTCTCTGAGCATGTTTCCTTCCTCCTCAGGCTGGCGGGGGTCAGGGGGGTTGCCTTGATGGCCGCTCCACCCTGGGAAGCTGGCAGAGCCGTGGGTGCATGTGTTGGGGGTGATTCCCCTCTCGAAGGCTCTGTGCCTTTGGGTTCGGCTCCCTTGGTGCCCAGCTCTGCCTGAGAGTCAGCAAGGAGGTGTGGGGGACCCCGGGGACCCCACGTCCAGGGCTGGTGGGGTACAGCCCCTAGGCTTCCGTCTCTCTGCTCACGGGGGTGTCCAGGCCAGCTCCCCTGTCCTGTCTTCTCTGTCCCGTCCCCTGTCCTGTCTTCTGTCCTGTCCTCCTCTCTTCTGTCTGTCCTGTTCTCTGTCTTGTCCTCTGTCCTGTCCCCCATCCTGTCCTCGCCCTGTGTTCACTGTGGCCCTGCCCCTCCTCCTGTGCTGACTTGCTCTGCACCCTGCCAGCCTCTCCTCAGGGGTGCAGCCTCTCCCTGCCTTACTGACCTCACACGGGATCCGCTCGGGCCCGAGCTGGGGCGCGGGCGTGCGCATTCCTGCGGTGTGGACCCGTGCTGGGGCCTGGCCCGCTGTCCCAACTCGTGCGAGGCTTCTCCTGCCCTGTAATTAGCGGCTGGCGGGGCGGCTGCTCAGCTGCCCGCTCCTGCCGCCTCCCCAGGTGAAGGTCATGCTGCGGATCTGGCCAGCGCAGGGGGCCCAGCGCTCGGCCGAGTCCACGTCCTTCCTGAAGGTGGACCCGCGGAAGAAGCAGGTCACCCTCTATGACCCGGCTGCTGGGCCCGTGGGCAGCGCGGGCCCACGCCGCGCCGCCACCACTGCGGTTCCCAAGATGTTTGCCTTTGATGCCGTCTTCCCCCAAGACTCGGAGCAGGTGAGGGCAGTGGGTGGCCTGTGGGGGCCTGTGCTGGCTTCTTGCACCCAGGGAGGAGGGGGGAGGCAGGCGGGAGGAGCAGGCGCAGGAGGGTCCAAGCGGCTTGGACAGGCCCGCTAGTCTCCTCTCTCCGCTGTCCCTACCCGGCTCCTGGCCTGTTGCGCAGGCCTGGGAAGCGCCCCAGCTTTCGGAGACCCCCTCTGCGGGAGCTTTCTGAGCAGTGGGTGTGTGTGAGCCCTGGATGCTTCCCTGTGCATGCCTTGACCATGCTTGTGGTGTGGTCTGTGTCCCGAGTGTGTCCACGATGGCAGGGGGACTTCCGCGTGTGCACATGGGCGCTGCGTGTGCGTGTCTGGTCGATTCATGCTGTGTGTGTGGTGTGTGTCTGTGTGCATGTGGAGAACACTGTGTCCTTGGTCCTGTGTGTGTCAGCCTGGTCACCCTGTGAGCTGGCTGCCTGCGTGATGGGGACAGACAGACATGGCAGGAGGCTGGGTGGTGGCCCCCTTGACCCTGGCACCTGCCTGACTCTCTGTGCCCCTCCCCCAGGCTGAGGTCTGCTCTGGGACAGTGGCCGATGTGCTCCAGTCGGTGGTCAGTGGGGCTGATGGCTGCATTTTTTCCTTCGGCCACACAAACCTTGGTAAGCACCCCCCCCATCGTCCCCTCTCTGCAGTCGCTGGGCCCCATTTCCAGGTGGGGAAGGGGGATATGGCATGTCCTGTGTGGGTAGTGGGTGGGCATGTGGGGTGGGGGGCTCGTGGAGAGGAAGCCAAAACCATGCAGGCCTGGAAGGCAGGGACCTTGGACCAGATCAGAGGAGGCCCCTTGGGTCTCAGTGGCCCCAGGTTGGCCCTGAGGACTCTGAACAGGACCAGGCAGGTGGCTGCCAGGTCTGGCTGGGCTCTGGTCAAGGTGAGTGTGGGGTGGACCCTGACTGCCCGTGTGCCCCCAGGCAAGTCGTACACCATGATTGGAAAGGACAGCTCGCCCCAGAGCCTGGGCGTCGTGCCCTGCGCCATCTCCTGGCTCTTCCGGCTCATTGATGAGCGCAAGGAGAAGACGGGCACCCGCTTCTCGGTTCGTGTCTCAGCCGTGGAGGTGTGCGGCCGGGACCAGAGCCTACGGGACCTGCTGGCCGAGGTGGCCTCTGGCAGCCTCCAGGACGCCCCGTCTCCGGGCGTGTACCTGCGGGAGGACCCTGTGTGTGGGGCACAGGTACACCACACCACTGCCACCCAGTGTGGGGAACAGGGGTCGGCGGCCTTGGGAGGCTGCGAGGGTGGCCTCGGGAAGGCAGGCAGCGGGGTTGCGGCTCAGCCTGGAGCCACTAAGGTGCTGTCCCTCCACCCGTCCCCAGCTCCAGAACCAGAGCGAGCTGCGGGTGCCCACAGCCGAGAAGGCGGCCTTCTACCTGGACGCTGCCCTCGCGGCCCGCAGTGCCAGCCGGGCTGGCTGCAGCGAGGACGCCCGGCGCAGTTCGCACATGCTCTTCACGCTGCACGTCTACCAGTACCGCATGGAGAAGTGCGGCCGGGGAGGGAGTAGGTGTCGACCTGCCTGCCTGGCGCCCTGTTGGGGGGGACGTGCATGCTGGCCGGGGGTCAGGCCCGCCCTCTGTCCCAGCAGGACTGTGCCCTGGGGGCTCCCGCCTGGGCAGCATGGGCCGTGGGGGAGGCTCTGGGTGCCCTGGGGCCGCACCCTCACCTGCCTGCTCTGTGGTTTCAGTGTCTGGAGGCCGTAGCCGCCTGCACCTCATCGACCTGGGCAGCTGTGAGGGGGTGCCTGGCAGGGGTGGGGAGGCCCCCGGGGGCCCCCTGTGCCTGTCCCTGTCGGCTTTGGGCAGTGTCATCTTGGCCCTGGTCGGTGGAGCCAAGCACGTGCCCTACAGGTGAGTGGTGGGCTCTGAGGCGGGCACTGGCCAGGTGGCCCCTGGGGAGCCTGCCAAATGCACGTCAGGCATGTCTGGTACACGTGTGGCCTCTGAGCTCCTCAATTCTTGGTTCCTTCATTGCCTGACAGGCCTCACTGCCTGAGGGCTGCCTGGGGGTTCTGGCAGCCAGGGCGCAGGGGACAGAGGTGGGCCAGACCCGACCCTGCAGCTCCAGGCCCTGCCCTGGGCGGGTGAGAGGCCTGTCTGCCTCCCTCCAGCCCTGCAGTCCCCGACGCCCAGCCTCCCGCCCTGGCTGGGCCTTGGCTGCTGAGCTCCCACTCGACCCCCAGGGAGCACAGGCTCACCATGCTGCTGCGGGAGTCCCTGGCCACCAACAGCTGCCGTGCCACCATGATCGCCCACGTCTCGGACGCGCCAGCCCACCACACCGAGACGCTCAGCACGCTGCAGCTGGCCGCCCGCGTCCACCGCCTGCGCAGGAAGAAGGTCAAGGTGGGTTCATCTCCCACCTGCCCCTCCCCGCCCGAGGGCCCCCAGGGTCTCATGTCCTCCTCGGGCCCCTGCCCAGCATGGTGGGGGAGCCGGGCAGCCAGCCCTGCTCAGACTCCCTGTGTACCCTGGGGTGACCTGGCTGTGCCCACATGGCCCTGCCCGGAGGAGGCAGGGAGCTGCACCCAGGTGTCCCGGATGCCCGAGCAGAACTGGAGCTGCTTGTGAGGGGGTCTTGTGGTTGCCCGGTCTCTGTCTGCCTGGCCCAGGGGTGGATGTGCCGTCAGGATGGCCTGTGACCCTCTTGGGCTTGGTTTCCTGGCGCCAACCAGCAGAACACTCCCTGGGCAGCCTCAGTGGGGTGGAGTTGGGGTGCCTTGGGGTCAGGTGCACCTGGGTCTCAGTGCTGGACTTGCAGTGAGGGGCCATGCATCTGTGGTGCACGTTCTCTCTTCCCTGTGAGTCAGCTTAGCGCTGTTTCCTTGGCAAGTTGGCCAGAAGGTTTGCTTCTGTTCAGCGCCGCTCCAGCACTTGGTGGGACGTGGTGTGTGACTGCTGTCATCGTTTCCTTCCCTGGAGTGTGGCGTGTGCGGCTGCGGGTGTGGGGGAGGAGGAGGTGGGTGGGGGGCTGGCTGCTCACTGGGGCCTGCTCTGCCCCCAGTACGCGTCAAGCTCCTCAGGCGGGGACAGCTCCTGCGAGGAAGGCCGTGTCCGCCGCCCTCCGCACCTGCGACCCTTCCACCCCCGTGCCCTGGCCCCGGACCCCGACCGCCTGGCCTCCAGCTCGCCTGGCGATCCCGACTACTCATCCAGCAGCGAGCAGTCCTGCGACACAGTCATCTACGTGGGGCCCGGTGGGGCAGCGCTGTCAGACCGCGAGCTCACCGACAGTGAGGGTCCACCTGACTTCGTGCCCATCATCCCTGCGCTGAGCCGCCGCCGGCCCTCCGAGGGCCCCCGCGATGCCGACCACTTCCGCTGCAGCACCTTTGCGGAGCTGCAGGAGCGGCTGGAGTGCATTGATGGCAGCGAGGGGCCCTCAGGAGCCCTGGGCGGCACCGATGGCACCCAGGCCAGCCCGGGCCGCGGGGCCAGGAAGGCCTCGCCGCCTGAGGCTGAAGCCCCCAGGAAGGCCGTGGGCTCCCCGCTGGCCGCCAGCACGCCTCGAAACAGCCCCGGCCTAGACACCCACCGTGGCGTCCCAGAACCTTCTAAGGCTGGCAGTGACCTGAGGGAGGACGGCAGCACCAGGCCTGAGCTGCCTGTGCCAGACAAGGCCATGGGGAGTGGAGACAGGAGGCCGCTGCCCAGCCCGGCCCCTCCACCACCTCGGCAGCTGGAAGCTGGCAGAGGCCCAGAGGAGCCTGGGGGAGGGGGCACCGAAGGCGTGGTACGGACGCCCCCCGTGGGCATGAGCGGGCAGGCGGGATGCCCCTGCCCATCAGCACGTGGCCGCTGTCTGGAGCGGGGGCTACTGACCACCACGGTGACCTTGCAGCAGCCGGTGGAGCTCAACGGCGAAGATGAGCTGGTGTTCACAGTGGTGGAAGAGCTGTCCCTGGGTGGGCTTGCTGGCCCCGGGCGCCCTGCCAGCCTGGCCAGCTTCGGCAGCGACTGCTCCCTGCAGGCCCTGGCCTCGGGTTCGAGGCCGGTCAGCATCATCAGCAGCATCAATGATGAGTTTGACGCGTACACCTCCCAAGCCACAGGCGGGCCCCTGGAGGGAGCGGGCTGGGCTGGCAGCAGTCACGGCTCCTCCATCAGCTCCTGGCTCAGCGAGGTCAGCGTCTGCACGGCCGACAGCCGCGGCCCCACTCCGCAGCCTCCCTCGCGGACCAGCCCAGACCCTTTCAGCCCTGACTTGCCAGCAGGGTCCGACCCTCTGGGCCCCCTGATCCTGGATAGCTCGCTAGAGGATGGCAGCTTTCGGTTCTCGGAGCGTGACAGACCAGAAAGTCCTGGCCCAGCCCGGAGTCCTCGTCCTGGGGACACAGCTGCAGCAGCCGCTGCTCGATCTGGCAGGGAGCCCCAGGCCATGTCTTCACGGGCAGCAGCCCCAGCACAAACTATCCACTCCAGCCTTCCCCGGAAACCGAGGACTACCTCAGTGGCCAATCGTGCGGGCTGTGCTCGCCTGGCCCCCAGCCCGCCTGGCCCCGGAGGGCTATTCGAGGACCCCTGGCTGCTCCGAGCAGACGAATGTGGCCCACTCCAGGTGGCCTCTGCCAGCAGGGCCCCCAGTCCGGCCCCGATGCTGGCTTGTGCCCGGAGGGTGGTGGACGGCTGTGAGGTGGCAGCCAGGGTGGCCCACAGACCAGAGGCCGTGGCTCAGATCCCACCACTGCTGCGGAGGGGGGCCACCACCTTGGGTGTGACCACACCTACTGCATCCTGCGGGGACTCCCTGGTGGAGGCAGTGGCCTGCTTGGGCAGTCCAAAGGCCACCCCCAGTAGCAAAAAGAGCGTGACTCCCAAGGGGAGCCTCTTCCTGAGGCCTGGTGGGGTGGCCCCCCCGGCCCCGCCTGTCCGCAAGTCCAGCCTGGAGCACAAGAACAGCCCGGTGCTGGCCCCTCCCCAGGCTGCGGGCCTGACTCGGGCTGGGGCCGCGGCCCTCCTCCGAGGGGAGGAGGATTCCAGGCCCAGCAGTCGCGCCGACCACTCCATCCCCAGGGCCACATCCAGCCTAAAGGCCCGGGCTAGCAAGGCAGAGGCATCATATCGTCCTGCCACCCACGGGTCTCTGGAGCGCTGTGAAGGCCTGGCGCACGGCAGCAGCAAGGCCAGGGAAGCCCCTGGGAGGCCAGTCCGGGCCGTGCCCAGGTTGGGTGTACCGCCCACCAGCCCCACGCCCGGACCTGCTCCTGCCTGTAGGGGCAGCCTGGCTAAGGGCGTGGGGGCTCCTAAGCCCCCAGCCAGCGGGGGCAAGGGCAGAAACCTAGTGGCCAGCGGGTCGAGGGCTCTGGGAGCTTCGGTGAAGCCACTAGCCCCTGTAGCGGGCAGGACCCCTGGCGGCCCTGTGACAGGTCCCAGGGTGGCCCCACGGGTGGCGCCTGGCGTCGCAGCCAAGGCCAGCCGGGGCACCATTATGGGCACCAAGCAGGCACTCCGGGCCGCCCACAGCCGTGTCAACGAGCTGGCGGCCAGTGGGGCCCCCAGCAGAGGCAGCCCCTCGTGGGGCTCGGCTGACTCGGATAGTGGCAATGACAGTGGCGTGAACGTGGGCGAGGAGCGGCCGCGTGCAGGCCCGGCGCTGCCTTCCCCCTACAGCAAGGTGACCGCCCCGCGGCGGCCCCAGCGCTACAGCAGTGGCCATGGCAGCGACAACAGCAGCGTGCTGAGTGGGGAGCTGCCACCTGCCATGGGCCGTACTGCCCTATTCTACCACAGCGGGGGCAGCAGTGGCTACGAGAGCATGATGCGCGACAGCGAGGCCACTGGCAGCGCCTCCTCTGCCCCCGACTCCATGAGTGACAGCGGTGCTGCCTCTCCAGGGGCCCGCGCCCGCAGCCTCAAGTCTCCCAAGAAGAGGGCCACAGGTGGGTGTGGCACCAGCCCTTCTTGGGCACGGCACTCTACAGTTTATAAGTCTGGGGGTCTTGACAGCCGGGCACCACCTTTATCCACCCCAGATATGTATAGCCCTTAACAGTTTTATAAACACGCCTGGGACTTTTCAGTGTATACATGTGCACAGCCATCTACAGTTTATAAACACGTGCAGTATGTGCCCTTTTCTGATCCCCACACTGCCCCAGAGGCTGATCCCCATTCCTGTCAGAGCCTGCTGGCAAGGGCGGGCCTGTGCAGATCCCCCTGGTGGGGCATGGGGAGCTGGGAGAGGCCTTGGGTCGGGCGAGAGCTCCAAGCCTCATGCTCCCCCAGGCTAGTGCCCAGCTGCCTGGAAGCCCCCCATAGGGCTGCTCCTGCCTCCATCCCTGGACCCTCTGTTTCTGGGGATCCAGGTGGAGTAGGCCAGTTTCTCACGCTGTGTGTGGTTGGGGGGATTCGGCCACTGGCTGATGCACAGGAGGGGCAGGCACACCCTGGAGGCCAAGCTAGGGTGGGAAAGCAGGAGGCCCACGTGGGGCCAGTGAGAGCCTGTGGGTCTGGCTCAGGAGGCTGTCCCGGGGCAGTGTGAGTAGCAGAGTGTTGGGAGTTAGGACATGGTGTGACCAGTTAGGGTGTCGGTGGGCTGTTTCCAGGGGAGGGCTGACCGTGTAGGGCAGCTGGGTGGTTGTCCAGGAGACAGGTGGCCTGTAGGAGCTGGGGACCGAAAGTCCGTCTGCTCCACGAGGCAGGGGTGGTGGGGCCCCAGGCTGGGCACTAGGCTGAGGATTTCCGGATTGAGTCCCATGCTCTCTCCCCATCAGGGCCCTAGCTGGGGCCTGGGGCCTGGGGCTCGTCGCTGGTCTCCAGAGTGCCCGACTGTCTGTTCCAGGTCTGCAGCGGAGACGGCTAATCCCAGCCCCGCTGCCCGACGCTGCTGCCCTGGGCCGCAAGCCCAGCCTCCCTGGGCAGTGGGTGGACCTGCCCCCGCCCCTGGCCGGCTCGCTGAAGGAGCCCTTCGAGATCAAGGTGTATGAGATTGACGATGTGGAACGCCTGCAGCGGCACCGCCTGCCCCCGCGGGAGGACCCAGCGGAGGTCAGGGCCGGCCGAGGGCTGGGGGCGGGAGGCTCTGGGATGGCAGGGTGGGCCCCTGGGCTTGCGCTGGGCAGCCTGCTGACCTCGTCTTCCCCTGTTGTCCACAGCCCTCCCAGGATGTGGAGAAGGTAGGAACCAGCCCTGCCCAGCCCTGAACCCATGGTGGGGCCCATGCTCCCCTTGGGCAGAGAGTAGGTGGCTGGAGGGGTCCTAAGACCACTTTTTTGGTCCCATGGAGTTGCACTGGGTGGAGGGTTCCCACAGCCATGCCCACCCGTCCTGGGCGCAGGTTCCAGACGGGCACTGGCAGGCTGCTTTGGGGACACCTGTGGCGAGCCCCCCTGTGGGGTCCCAGGTCCATTCTTGTCCACCTTTGAGGCCCCACTGTGCGCCTCCCAGGTCTGGAGGGTGGAGGGAAGCCCCTGGCCCAGGCCGGGGGTGCTGGGATCCCCTAGGGAGTGGGTGGTCCTTTGTGCCTGAGCCCACCCCTCTTCTTACCCCGCTGCCCAGGGCCTGGTATGTGTCAGTGCGAAGCTGCGGCTGGCCGAGCGCAGGCAGCAGCGGCTGCGCGAGGTGCAGGCCAAGCACGGACACCTCTGTGAGGAGCTGGCCGAGACCCAGGGCCGGCTGATGGTGGAACCCGGCCGCTGGCTGGAGCAGTGTGAGTCCACCCTCCACTGGCTGGAGCAGTGAGACCCCCACCCAGGGGAGGCACAGGCTTACCGGACCCCAGATCCCTCCGCCTACCCTCTGTGCACCCCAAGGCCAGCCACTTCCGTCCCAGAGCTCAGCTGATCTCCTTAACACATGGCGGGGCCCTTCCCTTCACCACCACCCAGACAGGGACCCAGAAGCTGGGAGGGGAGAGAAGCATTTCCTTAGCCCTGAAGGGACCACTGGGCTGACCCAGCTCTGCTGTCCTTCCCCAGTCGAGGTGGATCCAGAGCTGGAGCCAGAGTCGGCCGAGTACCTGGTGGCCCTGGAGCGTGCCACAGCCGCCCTGGAGCAGTGTGTGAACCTGTGCAAGGCCCATGTCATGATGGTCACCTGCTTCGACATCAGCGTCACCACCCCTGCGGCTACCCCTGGGCCGCAGGAGGTGGACGTCTGAGGCTGGGCACCGGGACTTGGGGGAGGGGGCGTGCAGGGCTGCGAGGACGGGACATGGACGGAGCGAGGATGTGGTAGGGGTTGGAGGGATGAGGATGCGGAGGGTCCCGTGTGGGACCCAGAGTCTCAGAGATGATGGAGGTCGTGTGAGGGAGGAGAGGGGCCGGCAGAGTGGCTTGGACAGAGGAAGTGGAGTGTGCACGAGACGGGGACACTGTCGCCACCCAGACAGCAACGCAAGTGCCTTTAATCTCGATTGGACTTCTCTCCTTTTTGCATTTGGTGCTAAGGACTCAAGACACCAGCAGACAGTGTGCTCGGGGCCGGGCCTGGCGGTGGCTGTGCCGTCCGCCGCCGGCTGGAGCCAGCCGTGTTGGATCTGATCTCGCCTTCTTTACAGCCACGCAGTGTCATGTAGCAGCCGGCCTGGGCTCCCCAGGCCTCGATGTTAGGATTCAGGATTACTTTTCCTTTTCCGCTGTTTCCTCTCTGCAGGGCCCAGCTTGGTGGTCTCCGGACGCCCGGTCGCATGTAGTTCTCTGCAGATCGCGCCAGCGGGGTCTCCCGGGCGGGTTGGCCGACCTGCCCTTCCTGAGGACCCACTCTGTCCTGAGAGGGGGCAGCGCCCAAGGGCTGAGCCGCGGGCACACGGCTCCTTTTTCCACGGCAGGAATTCTTACCAAAACCACAAGCAAAAAAGAAAACAAACCAACACACACGACCTGGGGTGGGTAGGGGTTTTGTAAGGTTCTGTTAGGGTCTTATTTTTATATTGTTTTGCCTATCCATGTGGTATTTGCAGTGGGAATTTGAAGACAAATGATCTATGTTTTTACGGTTTTCTATGGAAGGTGTCCTTCAGGCCGCGCTCTTTCTGGGGGGTGCCCTGGGCAGGGTGGGGATGCTTGGAGGGCACTTCTTGCCAAATGCAGACCAGGGGTGAGCCTGTCGAGGTGGGGGGCTTTCCCAGCATGACGGGCTCTGTTTTCTGACCGTCATGCATTTTCTAGGGGCGTCCAAACCTTTGTACAAATGTGTAGATAACATGTTGGTACAGCTTTTCTTTGTGAATAAAAGATGCACCAATTGTTCATGTGACTCCTGAGTTGACTGAGCACGCCATCCACTGAGGGTCCGGGGGCGAGGGGGCTGCAGGGCATTGGAAAGAGGTGTCCACAGAATTCCATGGCTTCGTGGACAGCGAGGGACTTGCCTCTGCTCACATACCCTGCAGGGACCCGCCTTCCAGGCGAGGGGAGCGACCGTGGGAGCAGGTGCCTCCTGCAGGGCTGGGGTTCAAACCTGCATTTCCTCTCTGTCCCCCTTGCTGAGCCACTCTGTTGAGTTGTCAGTTCTGTGGGTCCCGAGGCTGAGGCAGGGGAGCGAGGGCTGGACTAGGGGGAAACAGCATTTTCTGGTGGGCTCCTGGCCCCCTCCGCAGAGGTTATGTTAGCTGGGGAAATCGAGGCAGGGGTGATGGCAACCCCTCAGGAGACTCTTGGTCTCCCTCCTTTGCCCCCTGCCTGCCTTTCCAGGAGGCAGGTGAGCAGACACCTGTGGGCACAGCAAGGCACAGGACCCTGGACCTGGCGGGCGCCCCGACCCAGCACAGCAGGCCCCTTTTGGGGGCTGGGCTCGGGGGTTTGTCCCTGGAGGACTGGGCCCTGGCTCTGTTGACTCCAGAGCCCCTGAACCCTTTGTGGGAGACAGGGCCCACTGGGCTCATCCCCGACTGTCCCTCACCTTGTGTTGGTGGGCTCCTGGTCTCAGTGGGTCCCTTGTACTGAGCGTGTCCCAAGCTGAACCAATTAGCTCCTCTGTCCAGGCGCCAGTGCCCCCACCCCCATTCTCCAAAGGCTGTGTCTGGGCGCCCTCCACACCATGCACCTTTCTGCTCCCCTCAGGCTGCTCCAGCCGATGCTCAAACCATGGTCCTGGCCTGGGCAACCTCCGGTGCTGCCCCATCCTGCCCCTGCCCCAGGCTCTGGTGTAGGTACCATGGTGCCTCCCAGCCGGCTGGGCCCTCACAGCCCCTCTGCCTGGGATTCACCCTCAGGGAGTCTGTGGGGGCTCCTCCTTGGTGGCCTCGCTGCCCTGGGCTCCTTCCACCTGGCACCACCTTGTGTGGTCTCTGCCTCTCTCCCAGCCTCGATGGGGCCCCTCAGGGATGTGGGGGTGCCTGAGTCATTGCTACACCCCCTACATTGGGCACAGTGCTGAGCCCCAGTGAGGCCTCGGGGGGCACTTGCTGAATGAATGAATGAAGAAATGAAGGAGGCTTCTTCTCAAGGGGGTTTCCAGCTGGAGGGAGAAGCAGACCCAAGACTGACAGCATTTAGCGGTTTGCAGAACGCCTCCCTGGACCCTTCCTGTCGTCCTAGAACAGGCCCGGGCCTTTGCGAGGCCGTGTGGCCCCCACGGCTCAGGTCACAGGGCCGTCCACCTCGAGCCATCTGCCCTCGGTGCCTCCTCGCTTTCTGCTGCCGATGCACTTGGACCCCCAGCCCCTGGGATTGGGTCACACGTCACCGGGAGGCATCGGGGGCCCAGAACCCCAACCCGCTCTCCCCTTCTGTTCTGAGGCCAGATCTGGTTCCCGCAGGAACCCAGTCAGAGGCCACCCAAGCCCACTTCTCTGTCTGAATTTGAGGGGATCTGGGGGTTTGGGGTGGGTGTGACAGGACTTGAGGCGGGATGGGGAGATAGAGCCTTTCAGGACCTAATATTTGGGGGGGGGACCTAAGAGGTCCGGCTGGCCCACGGCTCCCATGAGCTGGTCCCGCTGGCCATTACCTGGAGTCTGACCTAGCTATGTAGAGCTGCTGGCCCGACCCAGGAGCCCCCGCCTCTGTCCTGAGGCCAGGGTGGTGCTGGGGTCCAGGTGGGGTCACGGGAGGCTGGGGGAGGCCTGCCTGTGAGCCCCAGGTCTACTGTGGGGGCTGTGCTCTTGCTCCCAGCATGCCCTGCACCGTCTCACCTGGCTGCAGGGGGTGGGTGGGGCATGGGGTGTGCTGGGTGGGTCCCCTCTCCTGCAGAGAACACTCTGTTCCTTCCCCTGCCCCTTTGGTCGCTGGAGGGGCCCAGAACTTGCGTCTCGCTGAGGGGGCCCCTCCCGCCCCAGCGCCGTCCTGGCTGGGGATGGCTGACCTTCGGGGCCACCAGTGGAGCCCACTTCCCACAGTCCAGGGGAGGCTGGGGGAGGGCGGCGCCTGCCTTTCTGGACGGGAACCCTCTGTCCTGGGGCCAGCCTAGGAGCCTGCGGCTGCCTTTCATGTGGGACATCAAAGCCCTCAGCCCTGTCATTACAGGCTGGGAACTCAGCTAGGGAGCAGCTGCGGGACGAGACGCCCATTTTATGGATGGGAAAGGTGCCGCCACCCGGGACCCAGCTCTCTGACCAAAGCTGAGGCAGCCCTGATTAACGCCGCCTGAGAGGGGTCAGTGGGATCCTGCTTATCCGATACTTGGGGAAACTGAGGCCCAAGTGGGCAAGGTCAGGGAGAGAGGGGTTCTGGTGGAGGACCAAGATCAGCCAAGCCTGGGGGTGGAGGTGATGGCCCCCGGGAGCCTGTGGGAGGAGGCTGGGGCACCTGCCTGGACCGTGCGGGGACAGGGGCATGAGCCCGCCCAGGCGGCGTCTCTCACGGCCTCCTCGGCTGGCCTGGCACCGGGCCAGCCTGCTCCCTGGGGCGAGGTGCCCGGCTGACTCACCCTGCAAGTCCAGGCCTGCTTCACCCGTCCTGCCCGCCCCAGCCCTGGGCACCAGGTGGCCACATGGGGAGGCGGGGCCAGGTAGGGGTCAGGCTGGGCTGGGTGACTGTAGCTGGGGGCTTATGGCGGCCAGCGGTGGCTGAGAACAGGCTGGAGCCAGGGTGCATGGGCAGGCAGGTGGCGAGGGAGCTGAGCACCTGGGCTGCAGGGTCCCCAGGAGCTGCCCCGTCCACCTGGCTCCCAGGTGCCAGGCCAGGCCTGAGGCCCCCAGGGGGTGCCACTCCTGGGTTCAGCATCCTGCCCCCTCCTTCCTGGGCCTTATCTGGGCAAAGGGGTGTGACGACCCCGCCCAGGTTTTCAGGTGCCTGAGAGCAGCCTGGAGATGCAAGAGGAGCATTTGGCCCTCTGAGCCTCCTCTGTGGTCACTGTCATGCAGGTGGTGGGAGTGATTCACAGCAGTGACCTTGGGGAGGGTGACATGGGGGTCATGTGGTGACAGTGGTGGAGATGGTGGCAGCAGACGCAGGTGGGCCTGGCATACAGCTGGTGCCTCCTGAGCCGGAGGCACAGTGCCCTTCTTGTGCCTTGGGTCCTTCCCGTAGGGCCACCTGTCTCCTGGGCTCAGGCCCCGGTGAAGCCAGCCGTAGGGGCTTATCCCCTCCTGATGTGTGTCCCCCTGGGAAATGGGGGTGTGGTTAGCAGCCTCTGTGGGACTCCCACTGGGCCCTGTGGCCAGGTGAGGGTGGCCTGGGGAGCCTGAGGTGACAGGTCCCAAATAAAGAGGAGGGGGTCATCACTTAGTGACAGGCCTGTCCTGCCTGCCCCTCAGGGCACCTGGCACTGTTCCGTGGTCTGGGCCTTAGTTTCCTTCTCTGTCCATGTTATAGTTGGCGAGTGAGTTCACAGCTGGGTGTTGACCCCACCCCCGGCTCCCACCTCCAGTGCCAAACCCTGGCACACCTCTGGGTGCACGATGCCATCTTGGGGTGCATGGCCAGTCTTGGGGTGCACAACACTGGCTCGGGGCTCCGGCCCCATGTCCCAAGGGAGTCTGAGTCTCCCCAGTGGGACCTCCCTGCAGCCCTAGGCGGGGAGGGCTTGTCTCCGGGGTGGAGACCCCACTGCTTGCTCCACTCCTGGGGCAGGAGTGAGGGGATGGAGCAGCGCCCCCCCCAGCCTGGTGCCTGGGAGCCCTGGGGGCTGGGGCTCGGCCCTAGAGTCTGCTGCCAGCAAACAGGAAGCTCGAGGGTGATTTCTCCCTCCTGATATTGTGTTTACTGAGGCGGGATCCAGGCCCCATTTCCACACAGGAAACCCGGGAGGCTGGGAGGGGGCCGGCAAGGAATTCCCCAGGCCGGCCAAGAAGCTGGGCTTCCTGTGGTCGGCCTGTAGTGTGGGGTGGGGGTGGGGTGGGGACAGCCAAGAGCCCGGAGAGGCCCCTCCCAACTCAGAACTCAGGGCTGGGTGGCCCTGGGAGTCCTCGAGCCCTCACTGCATGTTGTGGCTGGGGACACTGAGGGCCAGACCCAGGGACTATCTCCCTATCAGACAGGGACAGGGCCTCGGGGCATTATGTGTCCCCCTCCCCAGAGTCCAGCACAGCCTGGCACAGGGGGTAGGTGTGAGCACAGGGACATTTGAGATCTCAGGGGAGGGGCCTTCTGGGAGGCATGGAGCAGAGGGTGTGGCCAGGTGGAAGCCAGGGCGGGGCCTCTATAGGTGGGTGTGTACCTGGAGCATGCCCTGTGGGCCCTGTGGCCATGCCCATAGCCCTGCCTGAGGGTCACTAGCCTCCAGGCTCAGCTCCAGCCTGGAGCAGCCAGAGGGTCCTCCCCAAATGCCCTTCTAAGTCGCCCCATCCCATTAACACCCACAAGTGCCTCCCCAGCCTTCTAAACAAAGGTTGGCTTCTTAGCCAGGCCTGGACGCCTTTCGTGAAGGTGTGTCTTCCTCCCTCTCTCCTCCCTCCCTCCTTCTCTCCTCCATCCTCCCTTCATCCCCCTCCCCTCCCCTCTCCCCAACTCCCTTCCCTCTTCCCTCTCTTTCACCTCTTGAAACACCCCCCACAGAGACAAGGACACAGTTTCATTATGCACGCTCCACCCAGCGGCATCAAACCTCAGCCTTCTCCTAAATGTATTTGTTTCAGAATCATCGTTTTAAAATAAGCTTCATCTTGGATTTGCAGAAAAATTCTGAAGCTTGTACAGAGCGGTCCATCTACCCCACACCCCGTTTCCCCATATTCACATCTTACACAACGTGGTGTGTGGGCTACGTTCATTATAACTAGTGAGCGGTATTGATGTGTTATCAATTATTAACTAAAGTCCATACTTTATTCAGATTCCCCTGATGTCCTTTTTCTGGTCCAGGGTCCCACCCAGGACACCACCCCGAAGGGCGGGGCACCCACCTAAAGCTGTTGGGAGCATCCTACAAGAGGGATCTGCCCCCTTTCCCATTTATTCACTGTGCCATCGCCTGTTTCTTGTGGATATTTATTTTATACTTTGGGTTCTAGTCCAATACCACTTAATTTGTTACTAAAATCATCCAGCTTTGGTGGGTGGGAGCCCTTGCCCTGGGCCAGAACCATTTTGAAGTCCTGGATGCTTGCGGGGAGGCCCTGCACCCTCCCGGGCAGACTTGGTCCCCCTGGCCTGGCCTGACTGTCCTGCTGACTCTCTATGAGTGGCCTCACACTGTTCCTCCAGGCTCCGCTCAACACCCTGTGCGTGTGGGCCTTGGTCATCAGTGCTGGGAGGTGCTGACTCTCTGAAATGACAGCTGTGGGGGCTGAGGCCCTGGGGCACTGCTGTCTCAGAGCATCCAGGTCGGGGGACACGGTCGGCCTTGACCCTCTCCTGGGCCTCCCTGGGCGAGGGCAGCTCCTGAGGGCAGGAACTGATGGTCAGGGAGCCCCCCACCTCTGAGCAGCCCTGGAGGCCCGGGAGACTGGAGTGGTCATGGGGCCCTTGGTGGCTGCCTGAGGCTGGCTGGGTCCCCTCCACGGCTACCGCTGGGGCCGGATTCTGGGCCTCACAGTGAACTCAGTGGCTGACCATGGGAGAGGGCATGCTGGTGGTGGCCTGCTGGCTGGAGGATGCGGGGCTGATGCCAGTTTCATTGCTGCTGTGACCTGGCGACTGGCCTGGCCCTGGGGCTGGAGAAGGGCAGTGATGTCTCAGAGAAGCCACAGGGAGGCTCCAGGGTGAGGTCACCCCATCCCCTCCTTCAGGCTGTGGTCACTTGGGGAAGGAGAGATCAGCTGGGACATGCCGCCCACCGGGGCAGCCAGGCCTCCCCTCCTCAGTCAGCAGGTCTGCCCCGCTCCCTCTGCCGTAGCCCCCACCTGCGACCAGGGGGAAAGCGCCCATCCCCTCCTCCGGCTCCTGCTTTTCTCAGCCATTTGGGAAAACATGTCTGGGTTAGCAAGATGACTTTACCTGTCCTCTGAGGAGGACCCACATGCCCAAGGAGAGAAAAGTCCCGAGTTGGGGCCGCTGGTGACACAGGTACCCCCTAAGGAAGCCCTGCACAGCTGGGGGGCAGGGACCAGGGCTTCCAGGCATAAGGGGGGATGGGCTGGACCCCTGGGGCGGGGACGGATGCTGCACTGCGAGTCCTGGGCAAGTCCCCTCCGTGCCTCGATTTCCCCTGCTGTAGAAGGTGCTGCCTGGCTGTGTCTGAGTTGGCCCTAGACATGGGACACAGGTCTCTATGGTTTGGAATAAATCTCTTTTTCCAGCGGCAGAGACATCGGGCTGTATTTCTTGCAGCCTCGGTGGCTGTCTGCGGAAGCTGATCTGCCTGGCAGAGGGTTGATGTTCTAAATCCAGCGACCAGCGCTGATTTGTGGGCCTGCTCGTGCTGGCGCGGGGCTTACCGGCATCTTTACGAGGCAGGACGAGCCTCAGTTGAGAAATCGGGACGGGATGGGGGTGATCTATAGCTCGACTGCCCCTGCCCGCCCGTCCACCATCACACCGTGTCCCCCGACTGCCCTGCCTGCCCGTCCACCATCACACCGTGTCCCCCGACTGCCCTGCCTGCCCGTCCACCATCACACCGTGTCCCCCGACTGCCCTGCCTGCCCGTCCACCATCACACCGTGTCCCCCGACTGCCCTGCCTGCCCGTCCACCATCACACCGTGTCCCCCGACTGCCCTGCCTGCCCGTCCACCATCACACCGTGTCCACCATCACACCATGTCCCCCGACTGCCCTGCCTGCCCGTCCACCATTACACCGTGTCCCCCGACTGCCCTGCCTGCCCGTCCACCATCACACCATGTCCCCCAGCCGCCCTGCCTGCCCGTCCACCATCACACCATGTCCCCCAGCCGCCCTGCCTGCCCGTCCACCATCACACCATGTCCCCCAGCCGCCCTGCCTGCCCGTCCACCATCACACCATGTCCCCCAGCCGCCCTGCCTGCCCGTCCACCATCACACCATGTCCACCATCACACCATGTCCCCCGACTGCCCTGCCTGCCCGTCCACCATCACACCCTGTCCCCCAACTGCCCTGCCTGCCCGTCCACCATCACACCATGTCCCCCGACTGCCCTGCCTGCCCGTCCACCATCACACCGTGTCCCCCGACTGCCCTGCCTGCCCGTCCACCATCACACCGTGTCCCCCAGCCGCCCTGCCTGCCCGTCCACCATCACACCGTGTCCCCCAGCCGCCCTGCCTGCCCGTCCACCATCACACCGTGTCCCCCAGCCGCCCTGCCTGCCCATCCACCATCACACCATGTCCCCCGACTGCCCTGCCTGCCCGTCCACCATCACACCATGTCCCCCGACTGCCCTGCCTGCCCGTCCACCATCACACCGTGTCCCCCAGCCGCCCTGCCCGCCCGTCCACCATCACACTGTCTCCTGCGCTGGGCTTGGATCAGCTGTGATCGGGGCCCTGGGATGAAGACGAGAAGGTGTTCGTGCTTGCTCCAGGAGCCTTGAAATTGAGCTTCAGAAAGGAGTTTTCATGGGAGCCAGTCTTTGGTGGGGACTTTCCGAGCCCCTGTGTCCACCCTGAGCTGTGCTGGGCCGAGGGGCACAGGCAAGGGGGATCCAGGTCTGCTGCAGGGAACCGAGGCTTCCTGGGGACGGGAGGTGACGCCTCTGAGCTGAGGCGGTGGGGGCTTGTGGGTGCAGGCCTGGAGGGCGGATAAGGGAGCAGGGCACTGACACTGAGCTTCTGAAGACAGCCGACAGAGCGTCGTGTCAAACCAAGCCCTGCACCAACTGCCGGGGGCCGACTCCCAGCTCTGCCGCCTGGGGTTTTGCCATCTCTAAGTCAGGGCAGACGATGCGCTCGTGTGTGTCTCACCTGTGCGTGTACGCGTGTGCTCAGTGAGCGCCACCCTCTGCTGTTCCGATGTCAGTGCAGCCTGCCCTCAAAGCAAGGCTCCCCCAGGGGGGCATTTCGGTGTCGCTCCAGTCCCACAAGACCCACTGCGTCTTTCCCAGGAGCAAAGGTCCCAGCTCCAGTTTCTGGAGGCTCATCTTTGGATGATTGGGTTTGCCCAGAAGTAGGCACAAGTCTAATGAAGTGCCGCCCGGGCGCTGGTCCTACAGGGGTGAGTGGGAGCCGAGGGGGAGGAGCGGAGGGCAGAGGGGAGGGCAGGCACTAGAGGCAGGGGTGGTGGCTTGAACATGGGGGTCAGCTTCTCATGAGGGCCCCTCGGATCTCCCGAAGGGCAGGCAGGGGCAGCCCACACGTGGAGAAGAGGCTGCCTTGTGATGGGAAGCTGACCCGCCTGGGGCCCTCTAGGGCACTGCTCGGGGCCCACACTTGGTATTTGTGTCCTGTTGGTCATCACGTGTGGGTGACTGTCCCCGCCAGCACACGTTTGGAATCCTCTGAGCCTTGACGCCCTGTCTCACCAACCCCTCCTTGAGCTCCACTGAAGCCCTTTGCCTTGGACCCCCCCAAGAACCTCAGCCCCATTGACCACCAGGTGGCCATCTGCCGGGACGGGCTTCAGGGAAGACCCCTGACTGGGGCCGGCTCTGCCCCTAAGCCTGCTGGCCACCCCTGACTTCAAGACCGTCCTCTGCCTGCACACGTGGCCCAGCTCTGGGATCCTGGTCCCCGAACCGCCTGCAGAGCCCCTGCTCTTACCTTTGAGTGAACGTCTTTCTGGCTCAGTGTGAGGCTTTCCTCGGAGGGATCCAGGCTCAGCCAACACACTCACCTGCTGAGCTGGTCAGAAAAGGCCAGTCACACACATGCTGGCGAGCTCCCCTTCTGCGGCCAAGAAGCACAGTGCTGCCCCAAGTGCAGAGCAGGACAGAGCCAGGCGCGAGGCCGGATTCCTGCACTTACTGCCAGGGGATGCTGGGGGGTGACTCCACCTCCCCGAGCCTCAGTCTCTCCACCGGGAAAGTGAGGAGCACAGCTAGCCTGTCCTCAGGGTGGCAGTGAGGGGGACGCGAGCGTGTGCTCAGCCACGCGTACTCCCTTCCGGAGCATCCTTCCGAGGTCCAGCAGCTCCCGCCGTGCAGGGGCTTCAGTTCAGGCAGTCGTGGGCTAGCATCCCTGTCTCCCACAGCGGCTTCTGGGCTTGGATTTCTGGGGCTTTCTGGGGGTTTCCGGGGCTTTCTGGAGGCTGGGCAGGACTGACCCTTTCGGGGACGTGCGCCTAGATGTTCACATCTCTCTGCAGCCGGTGCCCTCAAGCCTCTGGAACAACCGCACTGGTTCACTCAGAGGGGCACCAGGCAGCGGGAACCGGGGATTTCCCAGGGATGGAATGTTCTGGGCTCTGCCATGCACTGGAGGGATGCTGACATGGTGCCACTGGGCCGAGGATGCCCCCAGGGCCTGGCAAGCTCCCACTGGGGTCTCCCCTCCGCAGGCCCTTTGAGCCTGCAAACCCTGCTGTGAGGGAGACCTCAGAATTACACCTCCCAGACCCCTGGCTCTGGGGGCACCTCAGAGTGGCTGAGCTGGGTGGTCCAGGCAGGCCGCCCCTTCCCTGAGTTCCAGGCACTAGAGAACATCGCATTGCCCCGTCTCTCTGCTGCGGCCCCTGGCTCGCTCGCTGTGCTCTGGCCCTTAGAGACAAAAGCATGTCCTCCCAAGCAGACAGGAGGGGATCGGGGATCTGGGAGGCCGCGGCCCCGGAGGAGTGTCCTGGGACATGTGAGCGGGTTGGTGTCTCCGCATGGCCTGGGAGAGCAAGGCTGGGCCTCACTCAGCCGTCTCTGGGCTCCCAGCTGGGAGGGTGCCTGTGTGAGCCGAGGGTGGGCCCTTGCACACACAGGTCCTTATTTCCTTACAGACACCACGGTGGCCCAAGAGCCTGCCCCGAAGACCCCCAGTCAGCTCTTCCCATGGGAGTGGCCGAGGGCCTGGGTGGAGGTGGCTCCCCTGGGCTGGAGGCTGTGACAGGAACCAGGGGGTCCTGGGGACAGTTCCAGGGGGGTGCCAGGTGCCCCTGCCTGACTCTGAGCCCTTGGGGGGATGGTCAAGGCACAGCCAGTCCCATGGCAGGGCCGGACTGGGGCCCGGGGTCTGGGCGAGGAGGTGTCTGGCTGGCAGAGCGGGAGGCCGTGCGTCCTTGTGACTACTGATCCCACATTACGCTGATCTGATGGGAGGATTGAGTCCCAGGGGACACCCGTGTCAGGCCATGCAATTTGTTAATAAGCCACAGAGGACAGATCTCGGCTGAAGCACGCCTCCCTAGGAGGCCAGATTCATTACTTGGTGTGCACGTACACACACACATATGCATGCAAACACATGCACACGCACGCACACACACACGCAGGGTCTCAGCCCCAAGGCTCTGTGCTTGTCACGTCGAAGTCTTGGAATCCCGGTGTGGGCAGATTCTTTTCCCTAGTCCCCCCACCCCCAGTTCTTTCTGGCGAGTCTGTGGGGAGCAGAGGACCCTGGCCTTGGGTGCCACAGATTTGGGCTCAAAGAGCGAATCTACCCACCGAGCCCTGGGGGTGCATGGGGGGGACGCTGAGCCAGAGCCCCCGTCTTGGCCTCTTTCCCCACCTCCCCGGTCCTGGTGGGACAGTCCACTCAGCAGTGAGCATGTGACATGTGAGCAGAAGACAGGCAGGCAGTTCTGGGTGTCGCATACATGGCTTGCTGGACACCTGGTGCTGTTGGGATGAAGAGTCCAGACTCTAGACCAGCAGGGCCGCAGGAGGCCCCGGTGGGCTCTGTGGTCTACAGAGGTCAGTGGCCTAGCTGTGCCCCCCTACCAGCCTCCCTGCTGGGTCACATGGGGGTCTTTCAGTGTATTTACAAGTCCACACTGGCTGATGGCATCTGAGCAGGTCCTGGGCTGGGTGGGCCAAGGGCTTCAGCTGGGCTTCTGTGGTCTCCAAGAGGCCAGCCTCTGCAGTGGGGGTGGGCACGGCCCCGTGGCAGGTGCGGAGGTCCAGGCTCCCGGCAGTCAAAGTTGAGGTGCTGAGGCTCTGCAGGGGACCCTGCCTTTCTGGAGTCCCCCAGCGGCTGGGCAGAGCAGGGGTCTGAGAGGCTGTAGGGGATGGGCATGGGAGGAGGCGGCGCTCGGGCCCCAGACGGCCCGGGGTGAGGGCAGCGTTCTGGCAGGCTGGGTGGACAATGTTTTGGGGGCATTTACCTTTTAAAATTGTCTATTTTCTCTTCCTTTGTTCTTCCAGAAGTGTTCCTCCCTGGAGCCCCTGAGGCTCTGAGGGCCGAGAGGCGCCCGGCTCTGGAGAGCACAGGTGAGGTCTGGCCTCGGGCGGGTCAGCCTGTCCCAGCGCCCTGCTGGCGGCGCCCGAGGTCAGCACTCAGCTGGGTGATGCTGGCTCTCCTTGTTTTAGGCCTGGGTTATCTCTGGAGAAAAAAAAGCCATTCTTGGCTGAGGTCCCTGTTCATCCTTCATCCTCAGGGCTGCAGGCCCACTGTGTGCCCAGCCCTGGGAGCCATGAGCCGGGCAGCAGACACAGTGGGAAGGGACGGCAAGGAAGACAGAAACCAAGTCACTAAGTGGTCCTGATGTGACAGGAGATGCGAAGGTGGCCGACTAGGCAGGACCAGAAGGAAACACTGAGAGCAGCCAGCGGGGGGCTGCCATTCTCAGGAGCAGCACGGCCAGGCCAGCTGTCCGCAGGTGACGCATGGTGGGCCAGCCCAAGGTCCCCGCCCCTAGTTCCTGCTCCTTTCCTGGGCCAGTGGGGCAGAGTGGCTGAGTCTGGACAGCCTCCTTCAGCAAAGAGAGGGGAAACTGAGGTGTGGGATAGTGGAGGGGACTGCTGAGGTCTCCCAGGCAGTTAGAGCGGCCGGGACTGGCCCCCGGGGCCCCCAGGTCTCCATCACTACCCTTCCTATCCCGCCCTCCTGTCTGTGTCCTCTCACTGTCACTCTTTGTCCTTCACTGACCAGCTCTGTCCCTGATCTGTTTAGTGCTCCTCATAAGCCACTGTCACCTGCCCCAGCCCCTGGGTGCCATCAGCCCTCCCTGGGTGCCATCAGCAAGGACCAGGGACATTGATGTATCTGTTTTTTGGGACTGGCCCTGGCATTTAGAGCACAAGGTGGCCTCTCCCCAGGAGGCCCCCTTTCAGTCCCTCTGCACGGAGGACGGAGGCAGGGCCCTGGAGAGGAGTGAGAGGGGTGGGGGCAGCCTGGCTCAGGCTGCCTCTCTCGTCGCCTTCTCAGAACCAGCCTCCTCCTGCCACAGCTGTCTGGGGGGCTCGGGCCTCCTTGCCTCCTCCAGACCCTCATCAGAGCCCCCTCCTGATGTGGGGGTTCGGGCAGTGCCAGAGTGTCTCCTGCCCCGAGACTGGCAGGCCCTCTGTGTCCCCCGCCCCAGTGCTGGGGTCCGGACAGGCTGCCTGCAGGGAGGAAGGTGGTAGGTGAGGTCTGGGTGAGGCACGAGTGAGGGGGCCCTTCCTTTGAGTGGGTGATGGAATCTTCCAGAAGATTTTCATGTGCTCCAGGCCTTCATCCCAAGCTCTGCTCAAGCGGCCAACTGCTGTCCCAGCAGCTCCTCCGGGGGCCCTGGGGCCTGCGCTCTGACCTGCGGTACTGAGGCCGTCCCCCTCTGGTGTTGGGGCTCGGTGCCTGTGAGGGTCTGGGGCTCTGGGGTCTCAGGGTCTGTGATCTGGGTGGGAAGATTCAGGAATCAGAGGATTTGAGGATCCGAGGGTCTAGCTCAGGGCCTCGGGCTGCCTTGGATTCTCCCTCGAAGGAACCTGCAGTGAGAACAAGGATTTTCTTTCAGAAGCTTCTATGGGGCAATGTTGTCCATGGGCTGGCACCCAGCCAGGCCCTGCCAGGGGAAGGCGGGCCTGGAGCGGCCGTGGCCTCCCCGTCTGGAGTCCTGGGCACACTGGCCCGGACGCTCAAGGGCCTCCCCAAAGGCAGTGGGCCAGGCCTGGGGGGCAGCAGGTGCAGGGCTCACAGGAGGGGTGGCAAGGGAGCTGCCGGGGTGGAATGCGGGCGGACTGGCAGCATGGGGGGCGGCGCGCTGAGAACTGCGCAGTCCCGGGGGTGCTCAGGGCCCCCCTTGTGTTGATGCTCAGCTGTGGCCACCTTGGAATCCTCAATTCCTGGCCCCGGTGGAGTCAGGCTCCACCTGCTCCCTGCTCCCTGCTGGGAGCCGGCGGCCCCTGGAGTTGGGCGCTGATCCCCAGCCCCGCCGTTCTGCCTCCTCTCCCCCTCCCCTGCCACTGAGCCAGGCCCAGAGGCTGATAGACCAAATGCTGGGGGCATTCTGAGGGGTGGGTTTCTGTCCCAGATGTCTCATCAAAAACTGCTGTGTGACCTAGGACAGCCCCTTGACCTCTCTGTTCATTACCATCCTCCGTGGTGAAATGAGAACACTGACTCTTGACCTTTCTGCCTCAGAGTGAGCTCTGATCTGTGACCTCAGCCCGCTAGGCCTCGGTTTTCCCATCAGAGACCTGAGGACCCCTAGACAGCGGGGTGGAGGGCTCTGAGCAGAGCAGGCCAGCAGGTGAGGGGCTGAGGCGGGAAGCTCGCCCTGCAGAAGGTGGCCCTGGGCCAGGCGCCCCCTGACACCTCCTTCTGAGAGAGCCCCCTGGGAGGTCAGAGGCCTGGTCGCCGCACTGGAGCGGGAACAGGCGCACCCCCACCAGTGAGAGGCCGAGAGCTGCTGTTGGCTTAACAGCAAACGCGGAGCGAGGTGGCCATTGGCATGATTTCCCGCAGCAGGGGTGGCAGGCCACTTCTCTGTCTGGGAATCCTTCTGCCTGCCAGGCCCCACTGCCCAGGGCCCAGCAGGCTTTGCCTCCAGCCACGGGGGCTCGGAGACTTGTCCAGGGTCACAGGGACACAGGGTCAGGCAGTGACTGGCCCAGTCAAACTCTCCGTATGCAAAATCCGACCAGCCGTGACCCCAGGCACGCTCTGAATCTCTCTGTGCCGCCATTTGCTTATCTGGAAAACAGGGACACTTATTCATACCCACCTTGCAAGGTTTCAGAAAGGGTCGAACATCGATGAAGGGTGTGTGTCTGCGTGTCTGTGTGTGCACGTGTGGGTGGTGTGTGTGTTTGCACGGGTGCACAGGCAGTGCTGGAGCTGGGAGGCCCCCCATGGGGGCAGGGGTGCTGGGCTGGGTCCCGCTGTGGTGCTGCTCTGGGGTGACTGTGGGTGATTGACAGGCCCCTGGATCCAGCGTTGGGGCCAGTGGCCCTGGCCTGGGGGCCACACGCTTGGTCGCACCTGGCCCTGAGGTGCAGGCGGAGATGCAGAACACTGGGAGGGTGGCAGAGGGCCCCTCGTGCTCACCATGGGCTCAGCCCCTGGGCCCCTGAGACCTGCCCGTCCCAAGGGTCTCAGCCTGGCAGCCTTGTGTCCTGTTTCTTCCATGATCCCCAGGGTGCCTTTGTTCCCAGCCAGAGGACCTGGCCCCAGGCAGACGGCTACAGGAAGGGCCTGGGCTGGGGGGCTGCTCTTGGGGAGGGGAGTGGGGCAGCAGGCAGATGCTGGCTACTGCGGTGGGCCAGGGGGACTGAGAGGCAGGGGGAGGGGGAAGGGGCTGGGGTCTGGTGGATGGGGTTTCTCCTCCCACTGGAGTGCATGGGGAGCCGTCCAACTGTGAGCTGTGGGGGGTGGGGAGAGAGCCTTGCCCCTGTGTGTTCCTGGCCCCCTTCTCCAGGAAGCCCCCTGGGCCCCAGTCTGGCCTAGGACCTGTCTGCCCCCCTTCCTGCCTGACCTTTGGGGGCTGCACTTGTTCTGTGCCCCTGAGGGTCTCACCCAGAGCCAGGGGCTGGGGCTGGGATGCCCCCCACCCTGGCTGGCTGGTGCTGGCTCTCCCCCCTGGCCCCTGTGCTGTGAGTCGGGTGAGGGGGGCCCCCATGCTTGTGAGCTTATAAGGGCGGCCTCGAGCTGTGGGTGCCAATCTATGGGGTGTGAACGCAGAGCTGGAGCCAGCGATTCGACTTGCAAATGGCCTTGCATGCAGCCCCAGAGTGGGAGCCAGCCGGGGTGAGACCCCAGCCTTGCTCACAGGGACTTCACTCCAGTGCAAGGCTGGGGAAACTGAGGCGGGGTGGGGGGCGCCTTGCACAGGGTCGCCTGGCCTTCCCTCCCTCACGTGGAGGTCACCATAGGCGCTCTCTTTGTGCAGGTGAAGGCAGGCCACGTGGGCGCCACTCCACCTGGCGTCTGAGCCCCTCCTCTGCCGCCTCCCCTCCTCCCTGGATGGCCCTCAGCCCCCTGTGGGTGTCCTTGCTCTGTCCCTTTGGTGGCTCTCCTCTTCCTCCACTGTCCCGGGGCCACCTTGCTCCCACCCTATGGCTTCACGTCCCCTCTAGACAGCAGGGCCCTCAGATCTGTGATCCCCTCGGCAGCCGCCCTTTGCCCTCGAGCTCCCCAGACTCACGGGATCAAACCCAGCGCTCCGTCTTCCCCTCGAACCCGTTCACGGCGCCCCACAACCCGTGTGAGAGCTCTGCCCGCTTCCCAGGGCCTCGTATGCCCGGGATCCTGCCTCCCCAACCATCCCCGCCCAACCTGGCCCCACACCACACTCAGACCCGGCCGTGGCCCTCAGCCCTCGGCCCGGCAGGGGAGGACCCAGTCTCTCTGTCCTGGGATGGGGGAGTGGGAGGGGGGCGTCTCTCAGCAACACTCAGGCCAGAGGGTCCTCTTTGCTCACAACTCAGCATTTCGCTTAAAACGATGAAGAACATCTATTTCTCATGAAACCTCGTCTGCTCTTTTCAGTCTGTTTGTGGTGTTTGCTGTCTGGTTGCTGTGTTGTTTCCGGACGCAGCCTGGTGCACAGTCCAGGAGCGGATGTCGTGGCCCATCCGACGTGTTCCTCGTGGATGTACCTGAGGGTCTTCTGCTCTTTTAAAGGAACAAGTATTCGTGTAGGATTCTCAGTTGCTCAGTTCAGCCCCAGGAGGCCTCTGCCCAAGGGGGACCACACATCCCATGCAGGGAGTGGTCAAGGTCGGGTGAAGGTGAGGGGCTGGGGCAGCCTCCGTGGAGATCCCGCCTCCGCCCCACAAGCCCAGTCAGCTCAGGGTGAGACTGTGCCGTCCTGGCGCTGGCACCCGTGTCGCCAATGCCCAGGCTGAGCGCCCGCGGGTCCCAGCAGCAAGACTGACTACAGTTTGTTAGGTGACCTACGGTCTGATAGGCGATCTCGGCCAGGAATGAGGGCAGAGAGTGTGTGTGGGGGACTCAGAGGAAGGGAGAGCCTTCCACCCGGGCAGGCTTCCTGGAAAAGGAGGTGCTTAGTGGGACCCTGGAGGACAGGGAGGACCAGACAGGCAAGGTGAGGGTCCTCCTGGCAGAAGGGACAGCTGGGCAAAGGGGTGGAAGGTGTACTTGTAGGGCACGTGCACAGCGAGGCGAGCAATTTAGTTCCACTGCTCCCTCTGCTGTCAGGGGAGGGGAGGCCCATCGGGAGTGGTCAGGCTGAGGATGGGCCTAAGGGATAAAGCAGCGTGCTGGCCACCTCCCTCGTTGTTCTCAGATGGGGATCCAAGAACAGGAGCCTTCACTGAGCACCTGAGACCTCATTCGGTCCTCGAAGCATCCCTGTGCCACGGGTCCGGGTCTCTCCATCGACCATCCTGTGTGTGTGGACCCTCCACAGGGGACGGGGCCCAGCACAGAACTTAGCGCCTGGGTGTGGCCTCGCCCACAGCCGTGCTGGTTTGGGAGTCTTGGCGAGGCGTGAGCCCGGGACTGCAGGCTTGCCAACACTGTTTTGGGAACCTGTTTAGTCTGAGATGCTTCAGATGGTCCAAGGGGCCCACAGACAGCTCTGGAAGGCAGCTCTGGGCCGCGACACGGAATCTGTCCACGCGTTCTTTCATGCCAGGGAGGGGTGGAGGGGAACCCGTGCTGGGACCTGCTCCTCCTGGCCAGCAAGAGCCAGCTGCTGAGTGTTCAGGGCTTTGGTGAGCCAGTGTGAAGCACCCTTGTCCTTAGATAACGTGGAATGAAACCCTTTCCATCCTCACAGTGATCTGAAAAGCTAACGGGAGAGCCAGCCCGGCCGTGGTCTGCAGCACCGCCGCTGAGCGAGGCTCCTGTCTCATGAGTAAAATTTGCACGAGGGCGAGGGATCGTCCAACAGTGGGTCACACATCAGACTGAACGACGATGAGTTTGCCAGGAAGTCAGCAGCCTGGGAAGGGGCTGCACTTGTCACGTCGCTGGCGCGGCAGCCGTGGGGTTGGCCATGGAAACTCAGGTGGGGCGGAGTCACCCAGAGCCTGCCGTGGGAATCAGGGCCGGGTGTGCTCACAATGGAGAGTAGGGAGTACTTTCTTGCTATGTGTAAATTGTGCGTGCACACCCTTTATAGCGCTGAAATTGATGATAAACTGCGTCGCTGTACATATGCAGTGCTGTTTCCTGAGAGAGCTGGTTTTGACCGTTTACCAGCACGCTGCAGGGCAGGCTGGAGGGGGTTGCTTCTTAGGGTGGGAGAGAGCATCCGGGTAGGGAAAGAGAGATGAGATGGGGAGGGTGATGGTTAAGTTAGGGACAGAGCTTGCCAAGCAGAGGGGCCAAGACATGGAGAGGAGAAGGCGGCTTTGGTGTGGCGTGGTGGGGACGGAGGGCGGGGAGCAGGGCCCCAGGGAAGGGGTCCGCAGTGTGGGGCTGCTCTAGAGGCTTAGACTGCCTTTCTGAAACGGAGGGTCGCTCATTCCCAAAGCATCGCTCCATCCAATTTCCCTCCAGGCCATTTCTGTCGATCCCTCGTCCTTTGTCTTGACAGGTAGCAGCCACCGGCCCGTTTATTAGACCCCGCACCCAGCCAGGCTGCCTGCCCGCCCTCAGCCCGCCTTTGCCTGTCCCTGTGCTGACAGGTGTCCCCGCTGAGCACGAGTTAGGAGTCGGACGTCTGGTGTGAGGGATGCAGACGTGATGAAACACTAATGCGCTTGTCAATCAGGGCCAGGAAGTTGGCAGTGCTCTCTGGGGGGTAGCTACCTGACGGCTCCGGGGATCAGACAGGCCCTGCTTGCCTGAAGCAGGGAACCCCAAGGGCAAGAAGGGTGGGTGAGGGGTCACTGCCTCCTGCTGACCCCAGGAGCCTGTTGCACCAACAGACACCTGAACCACAAATGGACAGAGAGCCAGGGTTGGGCGGGGACTGTGCTGTGAGGCTTGTGGCAAGCCCCTTCCCTGTGTGGCCTCGCTGCCCCCCTGGATGAGGTGGGGCCTGGGGTGCTGGCCTTGAGGGCTGCTCCATCTTTGCCTTCTGTGATGCTGGGAGAAACTGCAACGTCAGAACTTTGGGCTCCACCTGTCATTTCAATACGGTGAGAGGGAGTGGAATCGCTGTTCCAGTGACCCACTTCCACCTGTCCACTCACTCATTCACTCATTCATTCATTCATTTGGTAAACATCTATTGAATACCAGGAAGTAGCACAGGTACGGTCCTTGCCCTCCTGGACCTCCTCTCCCCATAGCCCACCTACTCATCTATCCAGCCATCTTTCCTTCTCATTCTGTCCACCATTCACCAATACTCCAATCTGTGCACTGTCCCCTCGTTCCTTAACGCTCAGCTAAGTGTCCAGCTGTCTACAGTCTATTTTCCACATCCTCACCTGTCTATTTAGCCATCCACTTGTCCACTCATCCATCCACCCATCATCCTTCCACCCACCCACCCATCATCCATCCATCCACCCACCTACCCATCATCCACCCATCCATCCACCCATCATCCATCCTCCCACCCACCCACCCATCATCCATCCATACATCCACCCACCCATCATCCATTCATCTACCCACCCACCCATCACCCATCCATCCATCCACTCATCCATCTACCACTCATCTACCCACCCACTCATCCATCCCTCCACCTACCACCCACCCACTCATCCAACAGCAATTAGGGCTACTTGGTGCTGGTCCCAGGGCTGGGGTAGGGGCATAGATATGAGGTAGACATGGTCCCTGCCCTTGGAGACACCTCAATCTGCACGAGAGGCATTTGTAGGAAGTGTGTTTGAAGGGTCTGTGCAAATCCGAAGGTGTTCAGGCCACTTGGTTCTCAGTGGAGTTGGGGCTGGGCTCTGGAAGACTCGTACTGCAGGGGAGATGCAGTGGGGGGCACAGCTCCCCTGCGGGGCGCTGGCTCTGTGGTCTCCTGTATTGTCAGTTGAGGCTGCATTTGAGAGGGTCGGTCCTGGCCCACACCCACGTGCCTGCCATCCAGCCCAGGGGACACTGAGGGTTTGGAGAGGCCCTTAGAAACTGGGAGTCAGGCCAGAGAGGGGAGGGCCATACCCAAGGTCACCCGGTGAGCCCAGGCCCCTGTACCATCTTCTGCCCTTAATGCCTATTGCTGGCTGCCACTTTCCATTCCAAGAGGTGTCCCTGGTCCCAAAAGGGCCTAAAGTGGTGGCTGTGCCCTGGGCTCCCTGCCAGTCCTCCAGGGCTGGCGTGTTGTCTGCTCCCTCTGCCCCCACTGCAGAGCCATGCACGGGGGCTGAACTCTGGAAGTGGCCAGGTCCTCTGAAGAGGAGGGACTGTGTTGGCTCTGCCTCCCACGGCCAGGCTCTGCCACCTGGTATGTGACCTCGGGCAAGTCTCCCTGCCTCCCTGAGGCTCAGTTTCCTCATCTGTAGAACGGGGATGGGAATCCTGAATCTATGTGCACAGAGCCCCAGGCTCCCTGGAGCTGACCTGGTGGGTGGGGGGTTTTGTGTGTGTTTGTGTGTGGCACAGAAGGGCCACTGGGGGACTTGGAGAGGTGCAGGAGGCCTGGGCACTGTGGCTTAGTGAGCCACTCTCGGGGGCCTCGGGAACTCTCTTCTGCTCCCCAGACTTGCAGGATTCAAACTAGAGGTTTTCTCTGCAAGTGGTGTGGGCTGTGATGTGGTCACACTCGTGCCTGTGGACTCGGATGGGGCCGGGGTCTGAGCTGAAGACGTCAGATCGGGAAACTTCACCAAGAAGAAAACAGCATCAGGAGCAGCCATGGATGCAGAACCAGCAATCCCCGAATCCCACAGAACACAGAGCCCAGAGGCATCCGCTCTGCTGTCCAGGCAAGGGCACTGAGGTTCCTGGCAGAGAAGACGAGCCCAGGGTCCCATGGCTGGCAGGTGGTCGAGCCTCTGGCTGTGCTTCTCGTGGCCGCGACATGCTGTCCTCCTGAGCCGCCCTGTCCGGGCTGGGCCGGCCCGGTCCTGGGCATCATGGGTGCAGGGCGGTCAGGTGGACATGGCCTGGCCGCAGGCTGAGCTGGTCTGGGTGCAGGGAGCCTGGCCCGGCACCAGCTGCTGGCTACCTGACTAACCAGCGCAGGATGCTGGGGAAAAGGAGCCGAAACTTTGTGCCATCTGTCTCGGGTGATTTGCTGGGAAGCGGACGTGTAACTGCGTCCTGAATCATGTCGGGGGTGTTACACACGGATCGCGGACAGACTTGTTCCTAAATTATCTTTTATGATCGCCAGCGAATCCGCGGGTCGCGGGCATTTATACCCAAACCCGGCCGTTATTTGTGGCGGCAGACGCGGCGTTAATTATTGACGCGCCAGCCCACCTCCGCGCCACCTCCAGTTAAAATTCATGGTCCAGCCACTCTGCAAATATTGATTCTGACCCTAGTTGATGTTTTCCCCTTAACATTATTATAATGAGGGATAAAAATCAAATTGCCTTCACTGAAACTCAATCACTCTTCTGTGCCAGGCCCCATCGATCTTTCTTTCCCCAGGTTTTGCCATAAATTATTCTATTCAATTAAGTAAACTCACACATAATGGCATTTTGCAAACTGAATAATTTATTGACTGTGTTTGGCAAAAGGCTGGTTTGGGGTGGGCCAGAGGAGGGAGGGGATTTGGTCCCCGGCTGATAGAGGCCCATCTGGGTAGGGGCTCTCGGGGCTGCCTGGGCCTCCCTGACGGCCTCCTGGGCGGTGGGGGCGGGCAGGACATGGAGCAGTGACAGAGAGGTCCCTGGGGAAGTTTTGGGGAGGACGGCGGGACCTGAGTGGGTTCAGGAGGTGAGGGAAGGGAGCAGGGCGCTTCAGGCCCGGAGTGAGGAGCTGGTGGTTGTCCGCCTGCCTTTCTGCCCCCTGCCCTGCCTCGGCCTCAAGCCTTGCTTCTGGGTCCCGAAATCTGTGTTAACTTGCTCAGTGCTGCGGGAACAAAGTCCCAGACCGTGGGCATTCAATAGCAGACACTTAGTGTCTCCCTGTCCTGTGGGCTGGAAATCCAGGGTCCAGGTGTTGGCAGGACTGGTTCTTCCTGAGGCCTCCGTCCTCGGCTTGAGTGTGGCTGGCCTCCCACTGTGTTCTCCTGTGGTCATCCCTCTGCGTGTGCGTCCCTGGCATCTCTGTTTTCTCTTCTTATAAGGACACCAGTCAGAGTGGCTTAGGACCCACTCTAACGGCCTCATTTTAACCTAATCACCTCTTTAAACACCTATCCCCAAACAGTCACATTCTGAGGTGCTGGGGGTCAGGGCTTCAGTGTGTGAATTTGGGGGGCACAACTCAGCCCATACCAGCCTCTTTGTGGCCAGCTTGGCCCTTTGACCAGCCTTTGGTGTCCAGGTTCAGCTGGCTTCTTTCAGTCTCCTCAGCTGCCTCTGCAGGGGAGACTGTGGGAAGGGTCCCACTGCATCCCCAGGCGCCTGGCTGCCCTCACCCCTCCACCTCTGCTCATTCAGCCTGTGCCCCAACCTCCAGCATCTTCTCTGTCCCAGGCCTCGGATGGGGTTGTCCCTGGCCTTGGGCCCCACAGTCTAAGGAGGAGGAGGAGGTGTGCATATATCCCTGGTCACTCTGCAGGGCATGGATGGAGGACCACGGGGCAGGGCCCTGGGCTCATGGGAAGCAACCCCCACAATCCCTCACTCCCGACGCCCAGACAATTCTTCTCAGTCATCTGCACAGCCCAACATACCACTGTGTCCCACTGTGTCCTGGGACCACCCGGGGCACAGCAGCTTCACCCGTGCCCTTGTCCTCATCCTGTGCTTGGTACCCTGCCTCCACCTTCAGCTGGTCCTACTGCTTAAACTCCACACCCAGGTTTCCAACTGCCCCTGCTGTGGCCCCCGGGACACCCTGGGGCCTCTACTTCAACACAGGCCAAAGAGAACTCCCCACTGCCCCCAGCCTGCCCTGCCTTGCACCTGTGCCCCCAGAGCCAGAGGAGGGGCTGCCCTCATCCCTAGTCCAGGCCAGGAAGCTGGGTCACCCCAGTGCCTCCTTCTCCAACCCCCTGTCACCCTCATGCCCCCGGGTGGTGCCAGGCTGGTGGAGGCTCTGGCTCTGGGCTGGGGCAGGGCAGCGGTCAGCCCTGGCCAGGCCTAATGCCACCCTGTCCAGGGGCCCGGCTCCCAGCTCCTGGGCTTGTCTCTCAGCCTCAGTTTCTTGTCCTTGAGATAGGAATAGCGGTCCCCTTCTCAGGATGCTGAGGCCAAGCCGGTGAGGAACCACCCTGAGACACAGAAAGTGCTGGTGGGTGTGAGGAGGGGTGGCGTGGGGACGGGCTGGCACCCCATCTAGGCAGTGGGTGGGGTGGGGAGTGCACAAAACGCAGCAGGGAGGAGCTAACCTTGGCCTGGGAGGTGCCCTCCCTGACCCCTATTTCCCACCCGGAGAGTCCAGCCCCCATGAGACAGATGATGAGGCCAGAGAGGGCAAGACCCCCTGCCGGCTGGAGGGGCTCACACAGCCCTGATGTTCTTGGCCTGGGTGGGCTGGGGGGCTCAGGGATGGGGGTAATTGCTGTTAATTGCTCCTGGACCCAGCCGCCCAGGAAGGCCGTTAGCGCTAATCGCAGAGGTAATGAGTCTGTGGAGGGCGACTCTCTGAGGCAGCAAAGGGTCCCCACGCAGGCTGAGGCCCGCCGAGCCGGGCCCCTGGGCGAGGGAGTGATGGGCGAGTCTTGGGGGAGGGCCGGGAGACGTGAGGGGTGCACCGAGGCCTGGGCCCCCTCCAGAACCCGGGCCGCAGAGCCTTTGCTGAGGACTAACCTCAAGTTCACGGGCACGGAGAGCCCTGACCCTGCACTCACAGTGGAGCCCATGGTGTCCCGGACGCTCAAGCCACAGCAGCTGGTGGACGGTGGGCGACAAGCCTTCCCCCTCCTGCAGGGCGGCCAGGCTGGAGCAGGCGGGAGCTCCCCATGGGGCAGTGGGGCCCCCACTCTGGTCAGGCCAGCCTCCAGCCCTCGGCCTCACGCGCTGGTGGGCGTGGGGCTCAGGTGGCCGAGGGGGCTCGGGGAGCCCCGCGAGCTTCCCGTGTGTAAGCAGCACATCGCACACCATAAGCCGCTCGGGCTGCGAGATGTTTGTGAAACGCTAATTATATAAACACCGGGCCCACTGGAGCCACGCTTCTCTAGAGCAGCAAACACCGGGACAGCTACCGGAGTGAAGCTGCCCCTTGCCGGGGTGGGGGGGGTGCCACGTGGGGCCTGGGAACAGCGGCCACAAGGTGGGTGAGGGTGTCCACCTGCTGGCGGATGCTGGCTGCTCTGGACCTGTCTTCATTCCTCGACAGAGTCAGCTCTAAGGGACTTCCTCCTTGGCCCTGTGGCAGCCAGTGACCACCTTCACCCCCCCCACCCTCCCACCCCCTCCTGACAGGGGCCTGGAGTTGAGCCAAGGGACACACTGGCCACCAGTGACACTCACCCAGGGGGAGAGGTGCAGGGGGTCGTTTTGGGGTGTGCCGAGTGTGACTGGTGTGTGTGTGGCCTTCCACCTTCAGACCCCTGTGTGGCCCCAGCCTGGTGGCCTGGGATGATGGGGACACATAGGTATCCCCATCATCGCTTGTGTTGCCAGCCTCACTGCTGGTCGAGAGAGCTCTCTGTCCTCTGGGTTCAGGGCTGGCCGCGGACCTGCCATCCCCACAAGCTCCACCAGGGCAGGGTGAGGCCGCCGGCCCTGAGGCTCTGCCTCCTGGAGTTCCTGCTGGTCAGCCGGGACCCAGCCAGGGTCAGCCCTCCGCCCAGACAGCCTGTCGCAGGGAAGTCATTCTATCTTTGTTTAAGGCGCCCCGGCCAGTGCAGACGTGACGCTGTTATACACACAACTGTGGCTCCTGATGGCTCATTGTGTGAAGGAGGCAGAGGCAAAAGGCCAGGAGAAGGGGCTCTGTCTGCCCCAAGTCCTGAATCCTGGAGGACAAAGACCTCGGGGATCAGGAGGGACACCAGGCAGCAGACCCGTGGAGTCAGCCCTGGACTGCGCCCGCTCGCCTTTGTTTCTGTGTTGTTTGGACTGTGAGCTGTTTTGAAAAAGATGAAAAGAATTTAAGTGTAAAGGATCGCACCCAAATATTTGATTTTTAAAATAAGATTTCATTTCTAATGCCCAGTACCAGCTCCACTTATCTAGGACGCGGGCAGAGGCAGGTGGACGGGCTCAGCCCTCAGGCTGTCACTCAGACCCGTGGTTTAGACCCAGCTGCAGCAAACGTCCGCCTGGTTTCTGACCAGAAGCCACAGGTGGGCAGAGGTGTGGAGGAGGGGCACAGTTAGGGGTGGAGTGGGGGGTGATGTGGTTGGAAGGGACAGCCACAGGAGCGTGAGATGACCAGGAAATCTGCTAATCAGTGAGGGCAGCCGGACCCCCGGGTCCCTGTGTATCCTGGCTGCCCGAACTCTCAAGGTCACCGCCAGGACATCACACAAAAGAGCGTGTATCCACTGCTCTCTGTGCAAGCCGAACAGTGGGCGTGGTTATAAAGAGCTCTTATTTCCATCCAAGATACTTCCAACCCGAGAGCTCAGCTCTGGCACCTAACTGGAAAATTTGCATTTGGAGAGCTTCTCAGCGAGGATGCCAGAGGGAGGGGAGGCGAGCGTGTGCACCAAATACACACTCCGTCCTTCATTAACTCAATCACTCAACGAACAACAGCCCACGCCAGCTCATCCTAAGGGCTTTACAAGAGCAAATGCGTCCTGTCTCCTCCGATGAAGGAAGGTGGCACTGTGGGGTGGCCTCTCCCTGCATCCCCAGCCTGCTCTGCCTCATGGGGACCAAGATGAGCTCCAGTCAGCTCGACGTCCCCAGGCGGCGTCTGCCCATCCTGCAGCCAGGAGATCCTACAGGCACTGCTGAGGATGGGGGAGGGGAGGCAGAGGAGAGGGGCTCGGGTCCTGCTGGGTGATGGTGGGGCATGTGTCAGACGAGTGAGGATGCAGGCTGAGAGCCCTGGGGGGGCCATTGGGTGGGAGACGCTGCCGCTGCTGGAGTAGCTGAGAGGTGTGGGATGGAGTCTGGGCCAGGGGTAAGGAGGGCTCTGACATCATCCTGAATGACCTCCTTGTTGCTCAGAGGGGGAAACTGAGGCCAGAGGAGAGAGACCAAGTCACTCTCAGGCAGAGCTGGGCCAGGTCTGGGTCACCTGGCTCACAGGCTATCCCACTGTTCCACCATGCCTGCTGCAGGCTCACCACACCACCGATGTCTGGGGCCAGGGAAGACCACCCCGCAGTCCCAGCGATGACAGCATGATGAGTACTATGATCCTGGAGGAGTGAACTATGGGGTCTACTTGGGAGTCAGGCCTGGAAGGCTGCTTGGAGGAGGCAGCATCTGATCTGAGTCCCTCCAGAAGAATGGAAGGGGGCAGGCCCTCTGGATGGAGGGACCTGCAGGTGGGAAGGCAGGAGGTGGGTGGAACCTGGTGTGTTGGGGCCGGAGAGGCAGTGCCATGGGGCAGGAGAGAGGACGGCCAGGCTGGAGGGAGACAAGGCAGGGTAGGGAGGGCCCTATCAGCCCTGAGGTGAGCCAGGGCAGGATATCTGGTCTGGACTGAGGGTGAAAAGGGCGGGCTGGCTGCAGAGGGTGTGACCTCGGGTGGGTGGATGTGCAAACGCGGGTGAGCCTGCCGTGGACCTAGTGGCACTGTGATGAGAGAAGTAGCTGGTTGGGGAGCGTTTTCGGGGTGCAACCGACCTGGCCTGGTGATGTGGGAGAGGAGGAGGGACTTAGGCGCCATTCCCGGTTCTGGGCTGGCCTGGGTGGAAGGCAGGGGCTTCCAGCATGGAGATCCGGCAGAGGCGCAGCTGGCTGAGGGGCAGACGGGGCCTCAGGGAGGGCGTGTTGGATTGAGGGTGGCTGTGGACACCTGTGGAGACAGGTGGCCCAGAGGCAGTGGGCCTGTGGAGTCAGGGCCCAGAAGGTGGGCATGGGGTTGTGGGCATGGGAGAGGCTGGCCCGTGGGCAGAGCAAGGTTTAGGGTTCCCCTGAAGACATAATACAAGCCTCTGAAATTGTCTCCTCGTCTTTGCATCTTAGGAGAAGGGGAGAAGGACCAATGGGCTGGACTGCAGCCATCTGTCGGGTGTAATCAGGCTGGATATCTGCCCACGGGGTTCCAGGGCTGTGGGCAGAGGGCCGCGGCAGACGGGCTGGCCCCCACGTCACACGCTCCCCTCCTGGGCAGGTGGCTGGCCTGTGGGTCGGCGTGCCAGCCTCCACATCCTACTGGGTAGCTCCAGAGCGCTCATCTGCGTCTCTCCTGTGCCTGAGGCTCAGAAGACGGCCCCCAGGCGACCCCAGGATGGACTTCCAGGGCAAAGGATTAAGTTGTTCATGGCAATTGAACCCCAGTGAAGCCATTAAGTGAATTTTACTGGTGGATCAATTGCCTAATGGCTTCAGGGCTGGCCTGTGGCTGGCCCTCTTTCTTCTCATCATGCTCCCCCCTGCGCCTCCCCCTACTGGGGTCCCCTGGCTCTGTCTGGTTTCTGTTCTACTTCGGAGGCAGCTATCCTGAGGGGGGTGCCACCTGGGCGCTGATTCAGGGGAATCTCTTGGCCGGAAATATTATTAAAGAAAAATGGGTCTTGGACCATCTTTTGGTTTTTCCATTAAATCCTGTTCGTTTCCATTTCATGAAATGGTTTTCTAATCCTATTTGCGACATGCCTGTAAGCCACAGATAAAAACGGGGCATTTGCATCCGGGGAAGTGAATGGTGTCGAGAGGCGCTCCTCCCGAAAGATAATATTAGGTTCCTTGATGCCCTCACACTCCTGGAGCTTAAAATTTTTATACGGAGGTTTAAATATTCAAAACCAGGTAGGGCTTTCCCGCTTCTGCTGACTATTAGAGACACATTACATTTAAAAGAGATTTAATTTGTCAGATTGTCGTGAGCATTAATGGAGGATAAATTACGTGTGCAAAGGGGAACGTGTTGCCTTTGTCTCGCCGTGTGGGGCTGTCCGGGGTTAGCAAAGGGAACAATTAATAGTTTAATATCTCACACTCTGTCCACACTCTCTCCATCTGCACCAGGACCATCAATTACCTCTGGGGGCGCCTTATTTGGAGAGCACCAGCAATGCTGCCCACAGAACTGCCAGGCAAGGCAGGGGGCTCTGGGGTGTTCAGCCGCCCCCCCTACCCCATGTGGAGACTCTCGAGGGAGGGGACAGGGGGAGGCTGGGCCTGAGCATCCAGCCAGGGCTGTCTCTTATGCGTCCTGGCAAGCAGAACAACCAACTCGGAGTGCCAGCCGTGTGTGTGTGTGTGCACGTGTGCGTGTGCATGCGTGTGCCCGGGAAGGGCTCTGCTCTCAGTTGGCCTGAGTGGGTAGGCCCTTCGGGGGCCAGTGTGTTTGTCCTCCGGGAACGTGGAGGAGGCCAGTGTATTCCCAAGGCAACTCCGTTGAGCGAGGCAGCAGTGCGTCCCCGTGGGAGGACTCAGCCGGATGACGGTTGGAGTGGAGGTTCCTGGAAGGGCTCAGATCGCTGTTCAGAGTGTTCAGTACGGCCTCCAGCAGAAGGGCTTGGGGGCACCAGGCGGGGTGGAGGCAGCAGGGAGCCCTGATGGGGGCCCTGGACAGTGAGGGGGCGGCCGAGGAATGGCTCAGGGACCCTTAAAGAGATGGCTGGGCCCTGTGGGAAGAGGGAGCCAGGGAGTCCTGGGCTTCTGACTGGGAAACCGGGAGCCAGCTGCCCCCTGGGGGGCCTGGAGCAGAGACCGGAGCTCCTTGGAGCCCGGGCTGGGGCTTCTCCTTTTGGGTGCCCCTTGTCTTCTCCTGTTTTAGTCAAAGTGGAGTCTGGGACAAGGGCCCTTATGCCGTCTTGTGCAGCATCCTTGGCAGGTGTCAGGGACATACGTGCTGCAGGTCAGGGAGGGGGCCTTGGTCTCCCCACAGATGGTGCGATAGTGGGTGCTCAGTGTCCAGGACATCTGTGGAGCCACTGAAACCCCCCACCCGCCCGGGGGAGGACGGGCAAAGCGTGTATCCACCCTGCCCGCCATTTGTCAGAGGGGGCTCCAGGGGGTGCTGACCGCCCTCCACTTCTGGAACAATGGACGAGGCCGCCAGGGTCTGCAGTGCACAGATGCCCTCGCAGGGTCCTGAGCCCCGAGTCCTAGGCCCACCGTAGACCCTCCCGCTTTAGAGCAGGGGGGATGGGAGGCCCCAGCCCCTGGCTCATACTCCCCCCTCCACCTGCGCCCATGTAAGTGGCCCTGGGGACTGGTCCTGTCCTGGGCCTGCCAATTAGAGCCTCTTAGCGGAGGCCTGGCTCAGCCCAGGCACCTGGGCACCCTTTAGGAACGGGGATGAGGATTAGGGGGTCCAAGCCCAGCCTGATCTTTGTCGGGGGATCAGCCAGTGGGTGTTTTGTGTCCTGGCAGCAGGCCTGTCTGTCCATGGAGCCTCCGTTACAGCCCCCATTGGGAAGGCAGCCATGTGTGTGTGGCAGTCCTGGGCCTTTGCTCTTGGAGGAGCCCCCCATGCTCCCTGGCTGTACCTCCGGCTGGAGTCTGAGCCTGAGCCCTGCCCTGGGAAGCCACAGAAAAACCATGGTGCAGAGGAGGGTGTGGCCAGGGCCCAGGGCCCGTGCTGGTGCCCTGTCCTGGTGGCTCAGGGGCCCTGAGCTGCCAGGAGGCCTGGGCAGAAGCTGCTGCTCCGAGGCTGGCGCCTCTGATGAGCTGGTACTTGAAGGACCGTTAACTCAACTGGATGTGCTGGGCTGGGGCTTCTCCCATCAGGTTTTATGACCTGAGTGTCCTAGTGGGGAGCTGCTGAGGTTGTGGCTGTGGGTGCTAAAGGCAGGAGGTGCCCTCTGAGCCCTGGCCCGGAGGCTAGAGGGACCTGGGGCCCCAGGGGGCCTGGCAGGGGTGGAAGGAGGGCCTGCCCTCGATTCCACCTCAGCCATGTCTCAGGAGCTCTGCGCCCCATGCCTCAGCCCCCTGCACCCTGAAGACAGCGTGTTGCAGGGAGGGCCCAACTGGGAGGCCCCAGCCCTCCTCCGTCCTCTCCTGCGTGGCCTTGGTTGTCACTGAACCCCCGGGCTGGGGCCACCCTCAGAGGAGCAGGATGGAGGAGGCCTGAGGCCCCTCACATGTCTGGCTGGGCGCTGTGGGCCCCCAGGAGCTGAGAGCTGAGAGAAGCCCAGTGGGCTGCAGAGGGACGAGTGAGGGACGAGCAGGCCTGGGCTGGCTCACTGGACAGAGCCCTTGGGGCCTCGCTGACCCCAGGTCCCCCAGCCGGGCTGGAGCACGCGTGCGTGTGCCTGTGCATGTGTGAGTGTATGTATGCAGGCCCGTGTGTGTATGCGGGCACATGTGTGTGTGTATGCCAGCACGTATGCGTATGTGACCTCTACTGCAGCCCCCGCCCGCTGCCGGCTTTCTCCTCTGAACTGGGCCCCTGAGTTCTTTCTTCTCCCAGGAAGAGTCACAAACCAGCTGTCGCCACATTTCTCCTCTAAACTGGCTTCCTCTGCTGCTTCCTCCCTCAGCCCTGCTCTCTCCCCGGCTGCTAAATATTGATTTAGAATATTCTCTGGGAGGTGTGGAGCCTTAGAAAGGCTGGGGGTGGGCTGTGGAGAGGGCACAGCTCTCTCAGACTCCTGCTTGGCGGCTCCCCCGGGACCCCGAGGCCGGGACGTGTGCCCGCCCCGCACACGCACGCCCGCCTTATGCCGAGCCGGTGGCATAGTTGGCCCTGGTCCAGCGGGCAGCGGGCACATGGTGGCGAACAGGAGCCGGGCAGGTGTGGGTTTTATGGGGAGAGCTTTGGGGTCCTCCTCCTGCTGTGTTCCCACCGACGGGGAGATTCCCGTGAGCCAGGTGAACACCGAGCGGCTTGGCTGCCCGCCGACCGTTAAGGGCCTTATTTGCATCCACCACGGCCCGGCGCCGGCTTGGCCCTTCCAATGGGTGTCCTGGGGGTGCTTGGGGCCCCCCATGGGGAAGCAGACTGCCACAGTCTTGGTTGCTCCCGCTTCCATCAAACCAGCCTGTCGGGTCTTTTATGCGGCGGCATTGGGTCTAGCTAATGACTTCAGAGGGGTGTTTGTGCCTGGGGTGTGCATGTGAGCTGAATGAACGGACAGACGGCGGATGATGGTTGAACGGTGCACACAGCCGCCTCCCAGTTCAGGACACACCAACACTGTCCCTCCTGCAGACAGGAGATGGGGAAGACACCCCGTGGGCTGGACCCTGTGTGGGGGACTAGCGAGACCAGGAAACCGGGGGTACCTGGGCTCACGGATACAGGGTGCAGCATGGAGGATGCTGGTAGCAGGGAGAGAGTGAGACAGGCCCGGCATGAGAGGCACCAGAGCGATTTGTAGAGAGAGGAAGGAGAGGTTGCTTCCATCTAGGAGAATGAGGCACGCCTGCAGGAGGTGGGTGTGTGCTTCAGTCTCTCCCATTCTCAGCTCCCTTGCTGGCCTCACATAGAGGCTGCTGGATTCTCTATCCTGTCGGCACCCCCTGCTTGAGCTCCAGCTCTCTGGGCCCCTGCGCCCCACCCACACCTGGCTTTCCCACTGGTTGCTGAGCTCTCATTTGTAGTCAGTCCAAAGCCATCAGAGGGAGGTGGAGGCTGCTGGAGGCAAGGTATTTGGGGTCCTCAGGACCCACACCACCAACAGTGGGTCAGGCGATAGCGCAGGGCATGGCGTGCCAGGGTGTGGCTGTGCGTCGCCGGTTCTCCTTGGTCCCCTTTGCTCCGCCCCATGGGGTGCTAAGCAGGAGAGTTGCTGAGACGACGGAGCATGGTGCATTGAAGCTGGTTTCAGAGGACAGTTCGTGACAGAAGGAGGCTGTGGGCTCACTCTGCAGGTCTGTCTCATGGGGGCAGAGCAGTGAGAGGGCGTGAAGGAGAGGCTTTCTGTCACCGGGAGGGAGTCCTTCGGCTAGTCTGCCACCCCTCCATACCACCCACACATCCTTCCTTCCTTCCTTCATTCCATCCTTCCATCCTTCCATCCTCCTTCTTTCACGCCATTGACACATCCATTGATTCATTGATCCAGCCATCCATTCTCTGTCTGTCCACAACCTACCCTTCCTTCCGTGGATCCACTGACCCATCCATCGATCCTCCATTCATCGATTCCTCCCTGCCTTCCTCCCTCCCTTCCATCTTTCCTTCCAGTCATCACCTCTTCCAACACAATTGTGCCCAGTTTGGCCATAGCCTGTGGGGTCACACAATCAGGCCATTATGGTCCAGGACAGAGGCCAGGAGGATCAAGAGAAGACCCCACTGCAGCCTGGGGCCCGGGGAGGGCACCCCGGGAGCATGCGGTAATGACGGGGCCAAGTGCTTTGGGGTTAATAGGCAGTAAACCCGGACAGGGCATTCTGGGGTGAGGGCATCTGGAAGGGAAGTGAGCAGTGTCAGGGAGGTTGAGGAGGTGTGGGGGAAGGTTGGCCCTGTGCTGGATGTCCCCTTAGTGGGGGGAAGGCCAGCCACATTTGCTGCTCCTTGGTTGGGGGCCGGCAGATCCTGGGCACGTCCAGCCTCTGGACTCAGCATGGAGCTGGCTCCCCTCTAGTGTGGCAGGTGCACCTGTCCCGTGTTTGCATAGCTCCGTGCTCTGAGATGAAACCTCTCAGTGCTCCTCGGAGCACAGTTGATGATGTGATTGCATCCGCTTTATTGGTAAAGAAGCTGGCTCTGGGCAGATGCCCCTTGCAGCCACCAGAGGTGGCACTGGCTCTGAAACCCACCCAGCTGGTCATGGGCTGGTGTCGTGAGTGTCATGGGCGTTACTGAATAGTTTAAGGGGCTCTGACCTCCATGGGGGCTGGCTCAGCAAGCCTTTCCCTGCAGCCCCTGGGCCTGGCGACCCCTCTTCTCCTGCTGGGACTTCACTAGTCTCATGGTTACGGGGTCCCCTGGTGAGGGCTGGCAGGCTATGTGTCTCGCAGCACTTGCCCACCCCCCAGCTTTGTTCACCTTCTCGGTCCTTCTGTCTCTTGTCCTGTTTCTTATTCATCCTGAGAGGACGGAGGGTGCGTGCTCTTACTGCTGTCCAGGAAGGACAGAGCCCGGGGCAGAGAGAGACAGCTTCCGGCTGGTGTTCTGTGGACGCCTGTGCACACGCACAGGAGGAGCAGGGGACGAGGATTGAGGGCTGCAGGTGCTATTTTCAGGCTGGTGGCAAGGTGGTGGGAGGAAAAGCCACCCCCAGTCCCAGCTTTGTGTGTGTAGAGGGTTCAGGGAGCTGGCTGGGATGAGAGGAAGTGAGGCCAGCGATGGGCGGGCCTGGCCGGCCCTGGGGCGCTTCTCTACCCAAACCCCCAGTGAGCTGGCTGCTTCATTGCCCTCTCCTGACGGTGGGTTGGCCCTGCCTGGCATGGAGCGTTCTTGTGCTGGGAGTTGTGGACAGATGTGGGATCAACCTGAGCTCTGTGCCCTGGGCTGCAGTGACCCTGAGGGCCTGGTGCCCCAATGCCCCATTGGCACAGCCTCCAGTTTAGGTTTCTCAGGAGGCAGAGCCTGGGGGCATCAGAACAGACATCTGGCTGTGCTGGGACACTGTCTGGGGGCCATGTGGGGCTGGATGGGGTGACCGGAGGCCAGCCCATGCTCAACCACCAATCACTGCCTTTCAGAGTGGTCCCCACGTGGCCTCCATTCTGGTGGCAGAGTGGTCCCCATGTGGCCTCTGTCCGAGTCACAGAGTGACCCCCTAGAGAAAGCCCTGGAGCCCCAGGTCAGCACTGACCCTGCTTGCTACAACCTTTGAGATTCTTTAGGCCTCAGTTTCCCCTTGTATCCAGTGGTGATCATTCATTTGGCAAACACGGACACAACTCTGGGCCCTGGGGAAACTGCCGTGACCAACCAGATCTGTCCTGACCCCATGGAGGGGACAACCTGGGGGGTGAGGGCCACCAATGATGAGAGCCACGAGCAGTGTCTGCTCAGCCAGACCAGCACTCGATGACAGGCAGAGTGGGGGCGGGTACAGGGACAACGTGGGGCGGGAAGTGGGCTGCAGGCCAGGAGGGTCTTGATCTGCTCCTTCCTGTGGGGGGACCTGGGGGAGTGAGGAGAGCATGCAGCCCCTTCCTGTCCCCAGGGGAAAGGAGCCCAGTGGCCTCAGTGCAAAGAAGGGGACACCAGTTACCGCCACGCACCCATTCCCCAGGAGACTGTTCCCCCAGCCCAGGGACCTACTGCTGCCTTCCCCGGTGGCCTGGAAGCACCAGGTCCAATTATGAGTCCTACTGGGAGGGCTACCTATTGTGAATTCAGCAGTTAGACCGGTCCCCCCGCCCCCTGCTCCTGAGTGCTGCTGCCTGTGTGTGCATGCATGTGTATATGCATGCTCATGTGTCTGTGTGCACGCATGTGCGTGTGCAAGCATTGTGCATGCATGCAAGTGTGCATGTGCGTGCAAACGTGTGCCTGGGCAGGGTGGGGCACGGCTGCCCCTTTACGAGGAGAGGCCGCAGGGTGTCCAGCCCCATTCGTGCCAGGTGAAGGGGACTGAGCTCTTAAAAGATGATAGACACGGTGATGGGGCCACATACTTGCCACTTGGCACGTGTCACCTTTAGTCCTCCTGCCAACCCTGGGAGAGGGTGGCACCGGGTCCTTCCGCAGATGAGGAGAAGCTCGGGGAGAGGAGAGAACCCCCTCCCCCCAGCTTGTGTGGCTGAGCTGCGGCTCAGGCGCTGGGGTGGGGTCTCTTCCTGGCCTCTCCCTTCAGGGGCGTCTGAGTGCTGGCCTTGGATAGAGTCTCAGCCTGGAGCCAGGAGGGGTAGGCGGGGAGGGGCTGGGTCTGGCATGGAGCTCTTTCAAGGGCATGTTCTGGGGGGTCCTGGCCTGTACCCCACCTTAGCACCGAGCCCGGGCAGGTCGGAGGAACACTTTCTTCCTTCCCACCAGCCTGCCCCACAGCAGTCCAGCCCTTCCGTACGCCCTGCGCTCACCTGCATCTGTCTCATTCCACTTCTTGCCCTGTTGCCCCACGATGCCAGGATGCCCTCTGCCCCCTATGCCCCACAGACCCTGAGGGGAAGCCTGGAGAGTCGGGCCTCTTGAGACTAACTGGCCCCAAGACTGAACACAAGCCCCTCCTTCCTCTGGGCCCCTCAGTTTCCTCATCAACAAAGCAAGTGACCGGCCTTGGGTGGCGCTGCCAGCCTCTCTGCTCGTCTCGCTGTCTCCCACGCAGCCCTCGGGCCCCTCGTAAGTGCGTGTGGGCGTGGCTCACAGTGGCCATGATAAGCCGTCACAGAGGTGCTGAACTGACGCAGGACATCGACCCCAGAGGCCCGTCTTTGCCACTTTGGAAAGCCCTGTCTCTGTAGCCGCTCACCGTCTGTCCATTGTCCGTCTGGGTCTGGTGGCCAGCCAGCATGTGGGGACTCAGCCTGCTCTGCATGGAGCAGGGCGGGCGGCTGCAGGCACTGAACCATCCCGGGGAGAGGCTCTGAGGTCCACCCCTCCCCAGCCTGATGCCACCTCATCTGCAGAGAGCTAGGTGGGGTCCCCGGGGGGCAGTGAGGCTGGGCCACTCCTGGGTCTCTGGCACGAGGGTGAACCCTGGGAGTTTGTTAGACGACCCGACCACGGTGGGAAGGGAGCAGCGAGCTGTGGTCGGCTCTGTCCTCGCCCCTTCCCTCCACACACAGAGAGGGCGGGGCGGCCGTCTTCCTGTTCCCACCAAGGGATCTCCATAGAAACCCACGAGGTCTAATTAGACACAAGTAAGCGCTTCCCAAATGCATTTTAATTACATCTCTGCTGAAACAAACGTCAGACTGAGGATTCAGCTGCTGAGTGCGTGAACCACATTGACGCCTCTCCTTCCCAGCGGTCAGTACGCCCCAGCGCTGTTTTGTGCCAGGACCGAGCAGGGCCACCGAAGACTTCGGGGAGGGTCTCATCCCTACCCTGAGGACAGGGGCACTGGGGCTTCAGGGAGCAGCGACGGGACCCCTGGGGCTTGTAGAGCCCTGAGTCCAGAAGTCCAGGAAGCAGGATTGGGAGGCGCAGGCAGGCTGGAGGCTGGGGCCGAGCAAGGTGGGGTCAGGAGGGTCAGCCAGCCTGGACAGGAGGGGTGCTGGGCAGGGCGCACCAGCACAGGCCGGGCCAAGTGGCTTGGAGAGCCCCCGTGGGGGTGGGACTGCGCTGTCCTGTCTGTGAACGCTGCTTCGGCTGTTTTTCCTTCCTGCCTTGCAAGAGACCTGTGGCTCCAGGATGTCACTTGAGGAACTGACTCCCTCCCCACATCCCGGGTTCATGCGGGGGTCTCTTCGGAGCAGGCGGCGTGCACTTCCCCTCCCGCAGGCCCACGTGCTGGCTCCTCCATCCACCATCACGCCCTCCGCCCCAGGCTGGGCCCTGCCTCTCGGACTCACGATGGGATTCTGATCCTGGGAGAAGCTCAGATGCGACAAATCAGCAGAAAGAAGATCCAGGGTGTTGAAGGCAGAATTTATTGTGGATAAATCGCTCCACAACTATTGCCGGCTTTAGAAATAGACTTTTCAGTACATAAATCCCATGGCTCCAGCCTCGCAGAGAGGTCTGGCCTGTCTGTCTGGAGGGATTCACAAGCGACAAATTGAGTGGCGGTGGGGTGCACAGGGACAGTGTGGACGCTGCCTCGGGGAGCTGGTGGAGGGCAGCGAGATAGCCGCTCTGCGTCTCGAGTCTGCCGGGTCTTGTGCTCGCTGCTCAGCGGGGCCCGAGCTGCCCAGGGCTGCTTCTGAGGACGTTTGGGGTCCGTCCCTGACTCCCCAGGCAGGGTGCAGAGCCCAGGAAGGAGGCAGGACGTGGCTCGGGCACAAAACAGCCAGTGGACTTGGACGGTGGCCCTGGAGCCAGACCCCAGGTTGGTCCCCCTCTTAAATGACCAGTTTTGTGATGGTGGGTGCTGTGCCTCAGTTTCCTCATCTGCGAAAGGGGCTGCCTCCCTCTGGAACCAAGATGTCAATGCGAGATGGGACTCCACCCAAAAAGCACCCTGAGACCAGGACCCAGGGCAAATGGTACATTTGGAGGGTGATTCTGGAGTCTCTGGCAGATAAGGGGGGTGAGATGCAAAGAGAACACGCCAACAACAGTGGGGTTCGCAGTGGGGACAGGGGCGCGGTCCCTCTGGGGCCTCTGGGAGATGATGTGAAACACGGGAGAGTGGTGCCCCCAGAGTGGCTGGGGGCTGCTCTGGGGGCTGTGCCGAGGGCGCCCTCAGGTGGAGGGTCCCAGGCGTGTGAGGCTGGATGCCTGGGCACTTGTGGGCCACACAGCTCACGACCACGCACCCACAGCATCTGCTGTAGCAACCGCCCAGGGACCAAACAGATCTGGAGTGTGTGGGATCCTTGTGCGCATGCCTGCGGTACTGAGCACACAGGCCCGGCACAGGGGGTGCTCCCTAAACCCACACGGGCTCTGCGGTCCATGGCACATGCAGCCCAGCTGGGACGAACGGAGCCCAGGGCCCTGGCCCCCAGACCCCTCCCAGGACTAGACAGTCAGCTTGGGCCTGGGGTGGACCTGGAATGGGGCCCAGACGACCTGGCTGGGGATGGTGGGAAGCAGGGTTGGAGCCAGGGGAGAAGGCCCTGGGAAAGGCATGGCCCAGCTGTGCGCACAGGACGGCTGGCCCAGGCCCCACGCAGGCTGGGCCCCATTGTGTTGTTCTGTTGTTCCGACCTGAGGACATCGGCCCTGAGCTATTCACCCCCATTTCTGGGACGATTTTCACCAGCACAACGCTGCCTGTGGTGGGCAGAACTCCAAGATGGCCCACAATCCCCACCCCCTGCTTGATTGTTACACGACACAAGGGAATTCATAATTAAGGTTACGAATCCGTGGACCTGGAGACAGGGAGATTTTCTGGGAGCGGCTGACAGTCACATGGCCTTAGAGGCAGGTTTTTCCTGGCGTGGCAGAGAGGAGGCAGGAGAGGGATTCACTGCTGCCTGAAGGCAGAGGGGCCTTGTGACAAGCGGCCTCGGCTCGCTGAGGGCCACCCGGGCCCACAGCCATGAGAGAGCAGGGCCCCCACCCCACACCCGGAGGAGGAACTGAATTCTAACAAAACCCCGCAGGCCTGGCCGTGGACCCGTCCCAGGCCTCTGAGATGACGGCCCAGCCCAGCTGACACCAGGATCCAGCCTGAGCGGGGGGCCCGGCCTTGCCACGCGGGCGTCCAGCCTACAGACCCCGAGTCCTCATGGGCGTGGATTCCAGGTGTCGAGTGTGCTGTCACACAGCACGGACACAAGCACGCCACCCCGATGGGGTGTTTTCCGGAGAACACACCTCGTGTTAGTCTCCTGTGTCTGCTGTGAGTTTCCACAAACTGGGAGGCTGAGGAAAGCAGAAAGGCGTCCTTGCCCAGTTGTGGAGGCCTGGAGTCAAAGTCATGTCACTCAGCTGAAATGCAGGTGTCACAGGGCCGCGCTGCCCCCGGAGGCTCCAGGGGAGGATCCTTCCTGCCTCTTCCAGCTTCTGGGGGCGCTGGCGTTCCTGGGCTTGTGGCCACATCCCTCCCATCTCTGCCGTCGCCTTCCCACAGCCTCCCCTGCGGGTGACCAAATCTCCCGGGGGCTCCCTCGGATAAACACACACAATTGCATTTCGGGCCACCCAGAGGATCCAGGACAACCCAGGATCGTCTGCTCATCTCGAGATCCCTGACTTCATCCCATTTGCAAAAGACCATTTTACCAAACCAGACCATACTCATGGGGTCCGGGACCTCAGATCTTGGGGCCACCATTCAGCCTCAGAGACAATGGGGTTCCCTGATCAATTTATGCAGATAAGTTCAATCATATTTCTAGTTTTCTTTTTAAACATTTTCATCTCCCCGAAGTCTTCCTCACCTGTGATTTTCTGAGCACGTTCTGTAGTGATGTCAGAGCTGAGGTCACGCCTTCCCGTCCTGCCAGAGGAGCCAAAAGGGACAAGACGACTTTTGTCTAGTTTTATCCAGGCACAGCTTTTCCGGAGAGTTCTGGCTGTTGGCAGTTTTCGCTTGTGTTCATCATTTCCACTAGCAAGAGGACAAAGGCGGGTGTGCGGCTGGGTTTCTGGCAGAGAGAAATAGATGCGGCCGGCGGGAGGGAGTGGAGAGGGTTAATGGGGAGCCTGCTTTTCACGCCCTTCACACCTCATCCTGCTGGGACTGCCTCTTAACACCTTGGAATGAACTAGAAGGAGTGGCTGGCAAGGCTGGCAGGCAGCTGACCCCACCTGCAGGGACCGGGGAGGGGGGAGCAAAAGTGGGCTCTACCCCCCCCCCATTATTGTCCTCCAGAAGCATGGGCAGGGGGCTCATGCGGAGCTGAGCAACCTGCTCAAGTAGTGCAGTGTGGGGGGCGTCCTGGGGAGCCCCAGCTCCTCTTCTAAGGGCCCCTCCCCATGCTGACCAGGGCTAGGGGTGCGGACAGACCAAGCAGGAAGGGGCGAGCCTGGGTTTTAGGACCTGCTGGGTCAGTAATGACTTGCGAGAGGCATTGCCAGCAGCTGGGGGGACCGTGCTCACAAGCCAGGAAGGTCAGTGACACCCCCAGCCACATCTGGCCATTGGAGCCTTGAGTCTGGGCTGAAGCAAGGGGCTCTCTGCAGAGCTGGGCCCCCTGCCCTACCAGGGTGTGCAGAGGCTCTGAGCCCCCACCATGCTCGCCAATTGGATTTCCAATTGCTTGAAGAGTCCGGCCAGTGGGAGGGGTCACACACAGCCCCCCTTTCCCTTCTGTCAGGTGATGGAGTTGAGGGGAGGGTCCTTCCTCCCCAGAGGACGCCGAGGAGACCCAGCCCTTCAGCTCTTCCAGCAGCAGAGCCCCCTTCCCTGTTAGGTTCTCAGGGCAGGAAAATCCTTTTCTTTCTTGTTTCTGGGAACGTGAGGAAGCACATGTGTGTCCCCGACCTCCTCACGCTGCAAGGGAAATGCGGTTATTCTAAGACCCAGAGCTGACCCTTAGCTGGCAGCCACGACTTTGAGGAAAGCCCCAGGCGGTGGGGGTCCTTGCTGCGGATGGGGTGGGAGGTGGGCAGTGACATGCCCCAGGGGCGCGAGCTCCCACCTGAGCCCTTTCAGTGAGATGGGGGCCCCGGGTGTCTCACAGCAACACAGGGCTTGTCTCCCCGGGGGAGAAGGGACAGGGAGTTGGGGTCACCCCTTCCCTCCCGAGCTAGTCCCTGGGGGACCACTGCATGCGGGAAAGTGGCAGAATCCCCCTGCTGTCCCCACTCCAACCCAGTCCCCCTCCCCCAACTGACAACAGCGTCACCATGCAGGTGCAGTGTCTGACAACAGGCCAGGCACATAAAACAGATTCAGAAGTAGACACTAATATACCCCATTTTGCGTGTAAGGAAACTGAGGCACAGGAAACAGAATACTTTTTTTGTGTGTGTGAGGAAGACTGGCCCTGAGCTAACCTCCGTGCCCATCTTCCTCTACTTCATACGTGGGACGCCCGCCACAGCATGGCTCAATGAGTGGTGTGTAGGTCCGCGTCACGATCTGATCCTGAGAACCAAAGGCCACCAAAGCGGAAGGCACGGACTTAACCGCTACACCACCGGGCCGACCTCCAGAATAACTTCTCAAGCTTCTGGAACCTGGGGTCTGAACCCAGACAGGTGGCTGCAGAAGCTGTGCTCGCTTGTCCCCAGCCAGCCCCAGCTGCACACACGCATTGCCCACCGGGGTGTCATGGCCCTTAGTCTGCCCAGCAGTCCCAGCACAGCCAGCCTGTGCATACAGTGACCTCGCTGGTCCCACAGGTCAGCCAGGGAGGGGAAACTGAGGCTGCAGCTGCTCTGGGCCCTGCCTGCAGCTCACGACTGGCTGGGGCCAGAGCTGGGGCTCGAGCCCAGGCCTCCAGCTCCAAGCTCTCTGTGACCTGCAGGGCTGTGGTGGCACCGAGCCATGGGGAGGGGCAGGGAGCAGAGGCCAGGCCGGGTGTGAAGAAGGTGGCAGAGACAGTTGCCCCCAGGGGACCCATGTGTGCGGCCGGCACAGGGGACTGCCAGCCTGGACTCCTGCTTCTGTCAAAGGAAAAAAATTCAACGACACTTGTTAAAGACAGCACAGCAGACCTTATTCAAGGGGGGCCGTGGAGAGGCCTGGGGGTCTTGCAGGGGTGGGAGGGCTGGGGCTCAACTCCGGGAACAGCAGGGCCAGTGTGGATTACAGCCAAAGAGCAGGTGGGGGTCAGTGGATGGAAAATTGCTCAGAAAGAAGATCAGGGCACTGGCCGTGTGGCCCAGTGGTTAACTTTGGCCCTCTCCGCTTCAGCAGCCTGGGGTTGTCCAGGCGCAGACCTATGCCACCTGTCAGTGGCCATGCTGTGGCGGTGACCCACATACAAAGTAGAGGAAGATGGGCACAGATGTTAGCTCAGGGCCAATCTTCCTCAGCAAAAAAACCAAAAAAAAAACCCCTAAAAACATCAGGAGTAGGGGGGTTCTGTCTAAACTGACCTCACAAGATTCCTCCTAAGGCAGGCCAGGAGGTCGGATGTCAGCTGGGGGTGTTGGGAGATGAGGAACCCTATCAGATATGAGGGTGGCAGATACGGGGTGGGGGAGGGCTTGCTAAGACTGGGCTCTACCAGCAAGGGCGCAGTCTGGTGGAGCAAAGACTCTTCGTCACCCCTCACTTGGACGAGGGAGTGGTGCCCCTGGGGGCCATGGGGGAGGAAGGTCTGCACCCCTCCCAGGGCCCCCACCTCCGCTCTGCAGGGACGGGTGGGGGTGGCACCGCAGACTGTATCTGGGGCTCTTGCCAGGCTGGGGGCGGCTGAGATCTGGCCTGGGGCCTGGGAGCTGGTGAGGGATCTGCGCCCACGTGGCTGCTTTTGCTCAGTGAGCCCTGCTCCCCGTGGGATAGCTACAGGGATTAGCCTCGCTCACGAGCCGCTCTCCACTTCTCGGGATTGGGGGGGTCTATCCACGTTCCACCTGCCTGGTTCCACTCAGCCCTGAGGGCCCGTCCGAGAGCCCGCGGTGGCACGTGCCCTGCAGCGGTGCGTTCTGTTGGAGGCCCACTGAACCCCACCTTGAGGGTAAGGGGGGCAGAGATGGTCCAGGCTCCCCCTTCCTACGAGGGAAGAATGTCCTGCTCAGGTCTGAAGGAAGAAAGGGTCAGGAAGCCAGCGCTGTCCCGACGCCCAGGAGAGCCGGGCGAATCCTGGCTGCCCCGGCCTCAGTTCCCTCTCTCGTCCAATGTCACAAGGGGGTTGAGCTGGGAGGTGTTGGCAGAGGAAACACGACAGTTGCCCGTCCCAGCTCGTCTCCCAGGGCGGCCACAACCACCGCGGTGTGGACGGCACTAGGCCAGAAAATTCCCACCAGGACATCTGTTTCCGGAGAACAAAATTTTTGGCATAGCCAAGCATAAGAAACCACACTTTAGGAAGCAACCTTTTTGCATCAAGATCTCTCTGGGATGAGGAACAGACCCACTGCTGTCTTAGGCAGAAGGCATAGCGCCTTGTTGGGGTCTCCCTGCGGGGGTCTGGGGTCCGGCAGACGTGGGTTTGCAGAATGGCGCAGTCTCAGCCAACCTTAGAAGCTGGGTGACGGGCTCGGTCCAGGCTGTAGGGCTTTCTGTGGATTAAATGAGACAAGCGTGTGGCTGCCCAGTGCCGTCCTTGAGGCAATGCCACTGGACAATCAGAATGTTCCAGAAGTGCACCCTTTCATTAGAAAGGGCAGGAAATCTCTTAGAGCCTCCAACCTCACATACGTGTCCCTCAGCTGTCACTGCTGGTCTCTGACGACTTCAGTCTCATCTCTGAAGCTGCACGGGACGCAGCTGGAGCAGCTGCCTTTTTAGTCAAAAGGGAGAAGTTCTTATTCCCTCTTGAATTTAAGCATTACTGTGCTTTAAAGCAGATGCCTAATTCGTTTCTTTCAGAGTTTTCACAAAGGGAATGTTCAAGAATATACGTCACTACTGATTTTTATTTTTATTTTTTGGTGAGGAAGATTGGCCCTGAGCTAACATCCAAGCCAGACTTCCTCTACTTTATATGTGGGATCTCGCCACAGCATGGCTTGACCACAGTGTAGGTCTGCGCCTGGGATCCAAATTGGTGAACTCTGGGCTGCAGAAGTGGAGGCCTGGCCCAGGGAGGCCGGGGAAGTGGTGCCTTGTCTCAGCCAAAGAGCAGAGGCTGGACAGCTGGACAGCTGGACAGCTGGACGGGGGCCAGGCCGCTCCGGTCCCTCCCTCCCGCCACTTCCTTTGGTGCTGGGGCCCCACGGCCTGCTGGAGCCCAGGCCCCATCCATGGAGGGTCACCTCCCAGCCCCCCGGCTCTCCTCGGGCCCCTCATTATCTTAGCCCTGCCGGGGAGGATCGATCCGTAATTTGCATAGCGCTGTCCCCTCTCGCCTTTTATCAATATTTAATGTCAGGCTGAGAGATGCTATCGGTGGCCAGTTCTTCTGCGGCCCTTTCTAATGTGACAGCGACAGAGGTCTTGGCAGGTGCCGGAGCACACAGGTCACCTCCTCGCCACGGCTGTGGTGGCCGGTGATTGGCGAGGCGGGCGGCAGGAGCCGGGGGAGCGTGGTGATGAATTTTAACGAAGGCCTGGCTGCTGAGCAATTAGGGGCCTGCGGATGTCTGGGTGGGCTCCAGATGGGAGGCTGGGCTGGGCCAGAGGAGCGGCGTCCGATGGCGCGTGGTCTCCTGGAGGGACTCAGTGGGAAGGCGTTTCATTTGGTTCCGCGGCTGCCCAGAAACCCGCTCACACCGCTGTGCACGGCGTCCCTTTGCAGGTGATGTTGAGTGGGGACATTCTGCCACCACCCCCACTGCACAATAACACAAGCGACTGTCCCCTCCATGTCCCCGAATTCAACTGTCTCTGAAAGCAGCTCGTCCTGTCGCGTCCACAAAGCCACGTTGGCGCCGGAGCTGCGCTGGTGGGAGACCTGGGGCTGTCGGTAAATAAGGCAGCATGGTGACAGGTTCCGGGACCCGAAGATGAACACGCCGTGTCAGCTTCCCACCTCATCCTGAATAAATGGGGGGGTGACACGGCGGGCGGGCAGCGGGGAGTCAATTTGTGGCTGCCGTGCGTCTCCGGGTCTGGATTCCTCGTCCATAAATAACTCAGCCCCCTTGGCAGGCCGGCGACACGCAGCCCCCGTGTATGGGGACCGGAGCTGGCCCGGCAGAAGGCGCCGCTGCTTCGATGGCAGCCTGTTCCTCTGATATACGGAGGCTCCTGGCTTGGGGATTATTCCAACTGTGGATTTATGGCCCTTCGGCAAGGGGGCGGATGGTCCTGTCGATTCAGCCCCATGGGGTGTTTGGCTTTGGGGTGAGGTGGCCGGGAGAGGCCTGGCCTGCTCCGCTGGGGGGTGCTCAGAGGAGGTCCCGGGCCGGGTGCATTCCCTGTGGGCAGGACACCCCCTAGGCCTCCCCAGGGGCCTTCTCCAGCCTGCCTGCCTTCATCTTCGAGGACCTAGGAGAACCCAGGAGGACCCAGGAGGGAGCTGCCCTGGGCCGACGACACAAAGTCCATTTCCCGCTAATCACTCAGGCTGGTGGGAGCCTCTGCGTGGGGCCGGATGCTGCTGTCCCTCTGCGGTGGGGGTCTGGGCCCTAAGAGGGAACCGGGGCTCTTCCGTCCCTCTGTGCGCAGCACATGCTTCCCCAGGGAGGGCAGGGTCTTCCGGAGGGAGTAGGGCAGGAGAGGGTGTCGGCGGGGGGAGTTGGCCCCACTCTGAGGCAGATGCGAATCCCAGAGCCGACCAGCAGTAGGGTCATGGGCTTCCCTCGCTGGCCACGTGCGCAGCCTCGGTTCCTTGGTGCTCCGTGCCTCAGTGTTCCTAGCTGTACACAGGGACTAACGCAGCCGCTTCTGGAGTCCTCCAAGAGTCAGGAGGTCAGGCAGCTGGGCCCCCGAACCACCCTGTGCTCCCAGCCACAGAGCCCACTCTGCAGCCTGCCTATCCCCCACCCCACCCCCACCCCTCAGCTGCCCTTCCCTTCGCTGACCACCCCTGTACTGGGTGTCCTGGGTTGTTGCCATGGAGACTTGGTGGCCTTTTTTGTGGGGGGGGGGGTGGCTGCCTGGCCCACCTGGTCACTTGGTGCTTCACAGAGACTCCCTGGGGAGGGGTCTGGCAAGGGGCATGACCAGTCTGACACCCTGGAGGACCCGGGGAGGTCTCCCTCTTGCAGCCCCCGCCCATGAAACCAGAGCAGAGTGAACTGAGAGGGGGGCAGAGGGTGTTGGTGGAGCCTGTTTCAGCTTCGACAAAGCCACGACGTGGCTGGAGGGACACATCTGCGTGTAGGTCCGTGCGCGAGGGAGCCCGCCAGCCCCAGGGAGGGTCCTCACTGCTGGCAGACCCAGCACAGGGAGGAAATCGGGTGGAATTGAGGTTAACATTCTCATTAGCCCAGATGGATTCTCATTGACCGCAGGGAGCTGCTGGGAGCAGCGGCTGCAGAGGCAGGAGGGGATGCTGGCCTGACACCGCCAGGCACCTAAATGCCGCCTCTGGGGAGGCCAGGCTGTGCTGTCCCCACCCCGCCCCACGGGGTCCTGCGGGGGTCCGGCCCTTCTTCCTCCTCTGATGAGAAAGGACCTGGGACGCCTTGTAGCTGAACTGTAGCTGAAGCAACAACAAACTGCAGACACCAGCGCTGGTGGCACGTTCCGTGTGTGTCACCCCCGCAGAGGACTCCCTGGGTTGGCTGGGCTTGGTTTTCAGCCCTGTCCTGCGAACACTCTTCCCGTTTCCTTCCCACGTGTCGGCCGTCTCCTGAGACCAGAGTGTGATCTGGGGAACGTCCCCAGATTTATGGAGCTGCCCCCTCCCGGCTCCTCCCTCATTCCTCCAGGAAGCTCGGGAGTAGATGTGATTTGGTCCAGGGCCCTGGAGACAAAAGGTGCCAGAAGGGAGGTCTGAGCAGGGTGCTGGGGACGGGCCAGACATGGCTGGTGAATGGGGCATGTGGTCTGCAGTGACCCGGGAGCAGTGAGATGCACGGGGAGCCAGGCTACCCAGAGCCTGTCCATAGACATAGCCACTTGGCTGGCACGCGTGCCCTCAGCAGAGCCCTCCTGGCTGGCAGTGTGGGCTTCTTAACCCCATTTCGTGCATGAGGGCCACCCTGTCTCAGACCCACCTGGTCACACTGGGATTTGGGTCTGGACTCTCCAGATCTGGCCTGGGCTCCAGGGTCCCACAGGGTCCGGGGACCCTAGGCTCAGTTCAATGCCCCGGATGGTCTTGCCTGTGTAGCTTCAGCCCATGTAGTGACTGCGTGGAGCCAGAGGTTCCAAGGCCCCGAGCTGTCCCTGGCCCAGGAGAGCAGGGGACCAAAGAAGGAGGGTGGGAGAAGCAGCAGCCTCCCAGGGCAGGCTGGGGGTCAGGCAGGGTCGGGACCCCTGGCCCCCCAGTGGTGCTGACAGACACTGGCTGTGGCTCCCTCCCTGGGGCCTGGGCTCCTGGTGGCACATGGGCCCCAGGCTACAGAAGGACCTGCCCCCTGAAGGTCAAGAGTCCTCAGGGTGGGGCCAGAGAACATTTGCAGACCCTGAGTGGGCCAGGCCTTGCTTACCCTCCCGCCGGCCCATCCCAGGTGAGGGGGGGGAGGCTCAGCCAGGGTAGGGCCTTGCTCTGGGTCAGCTCTGGGTGTGAAGTCGTGTCTACCTGAGCTTCAAGGCCACTCTGGTGGTCTGGGGAAGCCAGAGCTCTGGGCACCTCTGCAGCGGCCACCCTGGTCATCGAGAGACCCGGCCCTGCCCCACAGGTGTAGGTTTGACCTGGAGACACCAGGATCCAGCCAGGCAGGTGGCAGGATCAGGTCTAGGCGGGCTCCTTGGGCCCATTCCTCCCCCGTGGGGGCCAGCTGGGGATGGCCGGGTGGGCCATCAGGGATGGGCTGAGTCCTGCAGAGCTGTTGATGCCCTGGGGGCTCCGGGAAGCTGGATGGTTCTGTAAATGGCTGGCGGATCCCTGTATGAAATTGACTTCTCCAAACCCCGAAGCCCAGCTTGGACTCGGCCTGGGGTTGAGGAGAGGGCTTGAGGCCAGGGTCGGCCTGACCTTGCTGTGTGACCCCGGGCGGGGCTCCCAACCTTGCTGGATCAAGTAGGGCTAAGTCGGGGTATCGCCTGCTCATTGCTGATGGGGTCCTGGTGCGCCCCTGTCCGCCGTCACCCTGCCTACCCGATTTGTTGGCTGAAATGACCAGAAAGCGTCCATAAGGATGCTCCCGGACCCCCACGATTGCTCCCACCACTCCTGTGACGTTTCTCCACCCCTGCTGACCCCAAGGAGGAGGATTTCTGTGTGAATGGTTTTCACCAGCTGCAGGGGATCCGGTTCACCTTTTCATTTCACGAGATGCGTCACTGGCACAGGAAGGCGTTTTTGCGGGAGCATGTGCCTTTAAGAGGACACTGGTTAAAGTTAAGGACGCGCTTTTCCCTGGCGAGCGTGCCTGGGCTGCCTCAGCAAATACACAATAAATCACCATTTCCCAGGCCGACGCTCCTGGGCTTCCAGACAGCCGTTGTCTTATTAACATTTACGTTTCATTTTGTATGGCTAATGTTGTCTTAGAGAAATTAGGGGGAGCTTATTAGTGTTTGATTTAGTGGCAGGAACCCTGGCAAGCACGAGTTCCCATTCCAGCGGTGCGGGGAGCTGGGCAGAGGCCACTGGCGCCTTCACGGCTCAGGGCAGGGATGTTCGCAGACCCAGGCGGGTCTCCCTGGCTGCTGGGGACAGTGGTCTGACGAGATGGCTCCTGTAGGAGCTGGGGCAGACACACCCTGCCATAAGGAGTCGGCCAGCCTTTCGAGAGGACGTCCCAGCTCCTTGCTAACAACACGCTTCTGTTAGAACAAGGCCTTGGAACCGACCTGTAGATGCCGCCAGCTGTAGCTTCTCCACTCTCGCTCAGGTGCCTGTGTATTAAGGGGGCCAGGCCAGGAAGCAGGAAATTACTGACGGTCCACATGACCTGGGGCCTTGGATGGGGTCGTGTCCACGCTTCCTGTGTGTCTTCCGTGTGCTGGGCACCAGGCTTAGAGAGGTCCGTAAGACAGAGGCCTGAGTCCTGGGGACTCTCAGACTTCAGGGGCCAGGGGTGGATCCTGTGGGGTCTGAAGCTTATGCATTTTGGGGGAACTTCTTTAAGAAAGAAAGTATGACAGCATCACATTAGTTCCGGGCCTTGCGGAGCCTGTGTGAGTGGAGGGCCTGCACTGAGCCTTCCTTAGGATGGGCTGAATCGTCCTGCAGGGGGCTGTCAGCTGGGCAGGGGCCCTCCCTGTCCCCAGGATGAGGACTCTGGTTGGCAGGGACAGAAACACTCCCAGTAGCTGGGGCTGAGGGCTCTGCTGCCTCAGACCTGGGCATTGCGTGGAATCCAAGGATGGTTGGACCCCAAGATTGGGAAGGGGATGGGGCAGCTGGGCTTCAGGGGCCACTGGACCTGAAGGTCTGCAGGAAATTCTAAGCCATTCGCCTCCAGGTTGGGCTTCTGGTCTCCTTCTTGTTTGTTCCACATTGTGGCGAACACGTGGCTGGAGGCTCCTGAATTTTAGAACTTAAACCTTCGGCCACCGGAGAGAGAGACTGTCTTTTCTTCCCAAGTTCCAGTTCCAACAATCCCGGTAAAGTGCACTGATTGGCCCACCTTGAATCAGGTGACTCTCTCAGGACCAATCAGCAGGGGCCAGGGCAGTGGGGCCTTGTTGTACTATCGCAGCGGCTCTTGCAATGGCTGTGGGGGTGGAGCACTGGGAGTAGTTCCTAGAGAGGAGCAGTGGGCTGACGGTGATATTGGTCTCCGCCCTGACTAAGCCCAGGCTACTGTAGGGGCTCAGAGGAAGGCAGGACTTAGTGTTATGTGTGAGAATAACTGAAATTGTCACAGAGGAGGGCACATCTGGACTGGGTCTAGGAGTATCAATAGGAGTTCAGTAGGCAGACTGGAGAGAGCGAGAACTTGAAGGAGGAGCTGGAGATCTGGAATTGCTTGGGAAGAACAAATTGTTCAATAAGACTGGAGGGCAGACCCCGAGCCACAGTGAGGGCAGGAAGGGTGGTGAGACTGGGAAGGAAGTGGGTGCTGGACCCAGGGGCCCTGGACCTCAGTCTGGAGACAATGGGGGGCCATGGAGGACTTTAACAGGGTGACGAGGTCAGGTCCTTCTTGTGACACGGTGAGGACCCGTGGATGGTGACTGGAGGCTCAGAGAGACAGAGCATCTTGCCCAAGGCGGCACGCTGGCTGGAGGGGGCACTGGCATGCCTGGGCTCTGGTCCAGCCGCAGTTCCCCTGAGGCGTGATCTCTGAGTCCCTCCTCCACCTTGGCCAGTGGCCACAAGAGACTCCCAGAGCTCCCAGTGCCCTGGTTCTCTGTCCCCTGGCCATCGGCAGACACCAGCACTGGAGGTCTGGCTGGCTGGCGGCGACCACCGTTGGCTTACTGTGTGCTGGCTCACGGGAGCCCCTCCACCCCAGGGGCAGGCATGCTGCTCGCCCCTTTACAGATGAATAAACGCAGGCAGCTGGGTCGCTGTTCCTCACGCAAGTCACTCAGCCGAATTGGCAGGGCTGGGACTTGAACTAGGTCTGTCTGTGCTCTGACCACTGTGCTGGCCCCAGATCTGCCCGTCATGGTGCACCTGATGCCTGGCCAGTGGCCAAACTGCCAGGTTCCTGTCCAGGCGTTTGACCGTGAGACCCACTGAGACGAGCAGGGAGCAGGGAGTGCCCTGGATGGCGCTCAGAGAGGGCAGCAAGCATCAGCCACGGGGGACAACCACAGGGCCTCCTCCACGGGCAGGTGGCCACAGGTGGGCAGCTGTGAGGGGGGCTGTGGGCCTGGCCAGGTAGTGGAGCACGAGGGAGACGTGGCAGACGCCCCCTCCAGGTGCCTGTCCTTGGCCTGCTCTGTGCCTGGCCCTCTGCTGCCCTGTGCTGCCTCAAGCAGACCCCATTGACGGTGGCCAAGGTGTGGAGGGGCAGGCCTATGGTGCTACCCCCAGGTGGCCTGGCCACCCTCACCCTGATCCTGCCCTGGCCACTGACCTGGGCCCCACGCCCTCATCCCTGTTGAGTGGGAATGAGCGCAACCCAATGGACACGGACAGTGGCTCCTGCTGGACTCGCATCTACATTTAGATTGAAACGTGCTGAGAGGCCTGTCCGTCCCTCTGTCGCTCTAAGGGGTCACCAGAGAACAATGGGACGCCACGGAGGGGCTGTCTGCAGGGCCTCAATTAGCCCTTGCTAGGAGGGCCTCAAGGGTGGGCCTCCCGCCTGCATGCTAAAGGAGGATTATGACCCCGTCCCTTCTCGGAGGGGGCACGTCCCCATGGAGACCCCGCCCCCTGCATGCTGCCTTCGCCCCTCACTCACCTCCTTTCCTCTGAAGGCCGCCTGCTAATCCGCCGCATTATTTAGCGGGCTCTAACCGAGCTTCACTGGAGCATAAATTACCGGGCTGCTGGGTTTCGGCTGGGAGCTGTTGTTTACCCACCGCGTGGCGATGTCGTCGTGGCCTCGGCTGTCTGGTATTTATGGTGTTTGATCGACTTCCCGCTCATCGCGGCGGCCCCCCCTGTCCGGGAGCGTTTGTTGAGATGTTCTAGGGAGCCACTTGGGACTCCTGATGCGGACCGGCGTCAATCCGCCTGGAGTCCTGTGGGCCGCTCTGCCTGCTTCACTCAGGGTGTGTGCCTCCGGTTTGCAGGGAGCACCTCTGGGTGTGGTGGTCACGGACAGGCAAAGGGTGCTGTTCATCGCTGACACTTCCGTGGGACATATGCCTGCCTGCCCCGTTCCGAGGGCTTTGCGTGAGTGTGACATCTGCAATATGACATGACATGTGCCAATGTAGCATCTCCCTGTGGACAATTACACTGTTAAAGGAGTGATGCTAGGGGCCATTTATGGAGCAGCTACTATACGCTCGGTCCGTCAGAGACCCTTGGCATTATTCTCTCCCTGAGGGCTCACAGCAGCGTGATGAGGTAGGTGTCCCCGAGGGGAAACCGAGGCTCAGCGTGGCAGGGGACTCACCCAAGGGAACCCGGCCTGGGGCTCCACGCTGCACCTTCACCTGCCTCCTACCGTGAGAGGGCAAGCGGCATTGACTCGCCTCCTTTCCTGCCTCTTTGTACATCTACGATGATGGAGACGCTTCGCAAGGAGCCTAATGTGGTTTTTGTACGCGGCCCAGAGAGATCTGATCACGGTGATTCCATATTCACTTGCCTTCCTTTATCCCTCAAGTCTGGCTTGCAACGGGGGAAGCAGATTATCAGCGCCGGCTTGATAAATTGGACACAGCTGAAATGGAAGAGAAATCCTGTTTTATTATCGCAGACAAAGCTGGCGGGCAGGCAGCATATGCTGTGTTGGCAGCCCCTCGCTGCAACAGAGGTACAGGGCCTCAGAGCAATCAGGCCTTTCAAGAGGCCCCTTGCCTACGTGGGAGGCAGGGACCCCCATTAGCCGGGCTGGCTGTAGGGGAGGGGTGACAAAATGTCAGTGGGATGGAGGGGAGAAGAGATGATCAATGAGAGTTGATCGATTTGCATCTTTCCCCTCAATTTGATTCAGAGCAATATGGAGATGAGGCCTGGGGAGGGGGCACTGGCCAAGCCCCGGGCCAACAGAAGCTTAGGAGGTCTTTCATGCTGTGGAGGGCGGGAGAGGGAGCCAGAGCTGCGGGCTTTGTTGGATGCCCGGTGAGTATTGATCGGTATTAGAAATGATAATGAGCCGATCCTGTGGGCCTTGGAGGCCTTATCCGGGTGGGTGCTGGAGGGGGCCCAGCCTCAGACACCCCTCACTCTGCTCCTCCCTCCCAGGTCTGCAGCTGATACTCCAGCCTGGGCTGGGGTGTGGCCTGAGCCAATCGGTGGTCCTGGAGGTCTGGCCAGAAGGGCCAAGGGGACTGGGCTGGGAGTCTGGTGCTGATGGGCCAGTCAGACCCCACAGGACTGACTGAGCACCTGGTGGGAGCCTGGAGCTCTGTGCATCTCCCCCGCCACCTGTAAGGTGGGTAAGGATGACTGACTGCCGTTCTGAGGCTGCCAGCTGGTGAGTGGCCAGGCCTCTGCCTGCCTCTCCATCACAACGCGGCCTCTCATACCTGCCACTCGCTGACCTCTGTTGAGTCACTTAGCCCCTCTGGGGCTCACTTTCCTCATCTGTGAAATGGGAGCCATGACAGATCGGCTGAGGGAATTCAGAGAACAGTGATGAGTGCTTTGTACCTCTCAACCCCATGCCAATGCTCCACTGCAGGGCCCAGTCTGAGCCTGGAGCTCAGCTCCAGCTCTGTGTCGCTCCACTGTGGTGAACATTTAATGTCAAGGAGTCTGTTCCTCCATGGAGGGAGGAAATGCTGTTCACCTTTCTGAATGGTGGTGAGAACCAGATGAGTCGATGCATGGGAAGTACCTAGCTTGAAGTTGGTGCCTAAGAAAGATGACTATCATTATTGCCATCATCAGCATTGTTGTTGTCGATGTCACCATCACTATCACCACCATCATCATCACCATTACCATCATCATCATCATCATCACCATCATCATCCCGTCATCATTGTCACCACCACCACTATGATTGTCATCATCATCACCTCATCACCACCATCATCACCATGATCATCATCTCCATCTTTACCATCATCATCACCATCGTCATCACATCAACACCATCATCAGCACCATCAGCGGCAGCAGCAGCAGGAGCTGCATCATCATCATCATCGTCACCATCATCATCCCATCATCTCCATCATCATCAACACCACCACCACTATGACTGTCATCATCATCACACCATCACCACCATCACCATCATTGCCATCATCACCATCATTGTCATCATCACCGTCATCATAGTTATTGTTGTGATCACTGTCCTTGTCACTGTCATATCATCATCATTGTCATCATTTGGAAGGTAATGCCTCTCAAGGAAGAAGAGTGGAGAAATAGAGGCAACACTGAAGAGATGTGGCTGGAAGAAGGGTAACACTAAGAAATAATTGGGTGCCAAAAGGATGAACAAGTAGAGGGGAAGAAATTGATAGTTAGGAGAGAGAGGAGCTAGATGCAGGTGCAATATACCTGGTTTCCTCTCTGGTTTCTTCTCGATATATTCTCTCTAACATTGATTTTCGGTGGTTTGACTGTGATGTGGTTAGATGTGTGTATGTGTATTCATCCTGTTGGGAGTTTGCTGAGATTCTCAGATCTATAATTAGCATTTTCTTCAATACTTTTGAAAAGTCTTTGGCCGTCCTATCTTCAAATATTTTCTCTGCCATTTCTCATTTTCCTTTCCTTCTTGATTCTGGTTACTCATTTCTTAGGGCACCTCAGGCCATTGAGGCACTATTATAAAATGTAAGTTTTATTATTATTCAGGTATGGTGAGGCCACCCGATTGGGAGATAACACCATTGAAGAGACAGTTTGTGACTCACAGATCCTAAGAGGAGGGGCACACCATGCCATGCAGGCCACACAGTGAAGCACCAGGGCCAGTCAGGAGGCAGAGGGAGGGGGGAACCGTGGACAGAGCCTTGATTGTGGTTTCGACAGGAAGGAAGGGACAGGGCCCTGGGGCAGGCTGAGGACTGGCTTGTGTGCATAATTTCAGTGGGCTCTGGGTCACAGGGCTGTCCCTAGTTGCCAGGTGCCTGGCTTGGGGGTGATTAGGGCAGAGGGGGAGTGGGCCAGAGTGAGGGCCCAGCCAAGGAGGTGGTTGGGGTATGGGCTGCGGGCTGGTTGGGCTGTGTGTGAAAGCCATGCTCCACGCTCTCTGCAAGCTGGCTGCCCCGGGAGGGCGGTCTCTCTAGGGCCAGCCAGGCCCCGGACGTCAAACCATCAGAATGCAGAGACAAGCTTCGTACAGACCCCTTTCATGTTCTAAGTCTTCAGTCTCTTTGTTCTTCAGATTGAATAATTTCTATTGATCCACCTTCAAGCTTACTGACTCTTCTACGATCTCCCTTCTGTTGTTAAACCTACTCAGCGATTTAAAAACAAATCCAGATATTATATTTTCCAGTTCTGGAGTTACTGTCTTGTTCTTGTTTATAGTTTCCTGTGGCTCAAGGGCCGGTGGGGCAGGCAGGGGTGAGCGGAGGGGCCAGGAAGGAGGAGCTCCGTCCAGTCTCTGCTCCCAGCTCCCACCCACCTTGGGGCTGTTGGTCATGGTCTGTTGGTCTGTTGTCTCCTCCCTGGGGACATATTCAGGTCATTTCTTGGTATTTAACAAGGGCATGTCAGGGTTTCTGCCCAGTCAGAAACGGATGCCCACCCAGGTGGTCTAGACTCCAAGCAGCCTCAACAGGACCAGTGACTGCAAGGGACAGGGCTGGTGCCCCCAAAGAGCCTTAGACTCAGAGCCAGACAGGCGTGGACTTGTGGCGTTTGGTGGGTCACTGTGCTCCTCTGCCCTCAGGATGCCTGTCTGCAAACAGTGATGATAATGCCCTCCTCTCAGGGAGCTGTGTCTATGAGGAGGCCAGCAGGAGCCCAAGGTTTGGGGGCTTCTGGGGGCTGTGGGCATTGCACAGAGGGCACATGTGTACATGGGGAACAAAGGTGCCCTGGCAGCGTCCCTGAGAGGGGCCACACACATGGGGGTGGCCTCGGAGATGGTCCTTGAAGGCTATGGGGCGGCAGGGGTGGTGTGCAATGGTCACTGGGGGAGAGGGCTGGGCAGAGAGCAGAAGTGCAAGGGGCGAAGGTGTGAGGGGTGTGAGAAGGATGGAGGCAGGGGCTGGGGGTGCCGGGCACCAGGCTGTGTGGGGTGGTGACCCCGGTGCTGGTGGCACCCGCTGCATCTCTCAGCACGAGAGGGAAGGGCAGGAAAGACCCCATCCAAGCTGGAAGGCCATCCCCTCCAGCCAGGAGGAGAATGTGTCTTCATAGGAGGAGGAAGGAGAAAAATGAGTCGGAGACGCAGGGCAACTTCAGCAATCAGCTCCTCATCAGGCAGAGAAAATGCTTTTTAATGTTCAGATTAATTATTGATCAGCTCAGCACGTGCTTGATTGCTGCTTCTTGTCGGCCGAGTCGGGGTTCCTGCTGCAGGTGCTGGCAGAATGGTGGGACCCCTGGAGTGACGGTGACACCCCATCAGTCACCTTCTCTGTGTGTGTGTGGGAGGGAAGCCCAGACAGACAGTGAGGGTGCCCGACATGGGCGATGTTTCTGCACTGGGGACGGTAGGTCCCTTGGGGGCACTGGAGCTGCCCCCACATAGAACCCACTACCTGCTGGCCTGGGGGGCCACTCTGTGGCTGTGGGCCAAAGCCTCACCCAGGCCCGGCCACGTTGTCTTAGAGCCTCAGCATGGGTGCTGGAGGCTGTGGTCAGCCTGCCCGCTTGCCTAGAAACTCCAGGAGGTGCTGGAGGCTGGGACCCGCTGTGGGGACTGTGGCTAGTGATTTGTGCCTTGAGTTAAGCAGAATAAACCAAATGATAGAACAAAATACATTCTTCTTATTTGTTTATTTTAATCGTATTGTAAAATATAACACATGCAGAAAAGTACGTAAATCATAAATGTATGATATAATGAATAACTATAAAGCACGCATCTGTGTGAGCATCATCCAGATCCTGAAATACAGCATCGTGGGCCCCCGCCCCCAGCTCCACCTTCCCTCCCTGGGAGCCCACCCGGCTCCAGACCCGCCTGGCGGTCACTCCCTCTTTCTCTCTCTCTAGTCCGCACCTACATCAGCAGCCCTCAACAAGCTCAGTGAGCTGTCCCTGCTGGCGAATTTTTATATAAATGGAATGAAACATGTGTATCCCTTAGTTTCTTGTTTGTTTCACCTGCAATTCTGTTGCGACATCCCGCCCTCTTTAGAATACTGTATCTTCCAGCACAGGGATGTGGAGGATGTCTCTGTGTTTCATGCTGTTTGATTGCTCCAGCTGGAGCCCACTGGTGTCTTGGCTCTGTGGTGTTCCATTGCACGGATACACCGGTCTGTTCATTCATACATTCATGCCCCTGCTGGGGAAAACTGGGTTCTCCCAAATTTGGCCGTCCAGACCAATGCTGCTGTGAACACGCCTGCACGTGTCTGGAGTTCTCGAATCTTCTGGGGAGTAGAACTCCTGGGTCATAGGGTGAGTGCATCTTCAACCCTTCTAGACAATGTCTTTTTAAAAAAATTTATAGATTTTATTTTTTTTGAGAAGTTTTAGGTTCACAGAAAAATTGAGTGAAACGTGCAGAGTCCTCACCTATCTCTTGCCCACAGCTTCCCCGTTAGGAACATCTGGCACGGGTGTGCGCATTTGTTACACTCCATGAGCCAGTACTGATACATTATTGTTAACAAAGTCAGTAGTTTATGTTAGGATTCACTCTTGGTGTTGTGCATTCTACAGGTTTTGGCAAATGTGTAATGTCATGAATCTACCATTATCAAATCATCCTGCATTGTTTCATTGCCCTAAAAATGCCCTGTGCTCCGCACAAACTGTCCTTCAAAGTGACTGTCCCAGAGGACACTCCCGCCGTCCTTGATGGGAGATCCTGGGGTGCTGTACTTGGTACTGTCAGAATTTACTATTTTGGCCCACTCCACAGCTGGGGTAGTGGAGTTCCATTATTGTGGTCCCACTGTGTGCTTCCTGGGCCTCTCACGAGGTCAGGCACCCGCTCACGTGTTTATTGGCTGGTGTGTGGGTCTTCTCTTCTGTGATGTGCCCTTCGGGGTCTTCTGGACTGTCTTAAAGCTTTATCTTGCCTCTCTTTTTCTTGCTCATGTTTGTAGTAGATCCTTGCTACCTGCTGTTTGCATCCTTCCCGGGTGCTAGGGGTCTCTTCACCTGCATTATAGGGGCTTCCCACGAACAGAAGTTCTTAAGGTCAATGTGGTTGAATTTATTAATCTTTCCTGATGGTTAAAGCTCTTAGTGCCTTATTTAAAAGTTCTTTACCTACTCAGGGGTCGTCATGCCATTGTCCTAAATAATCTTTCCAAAGCTTCGTATTTTGCCTTTTCCACTTAGGTCTATAAATCCACTTGAAGTTGACTTTGCACATAGTGTGAGGAGAGCTCCCAATTCATTCTCCCTACATGGATAGCAGTTGACGGAGCACCGATTATTGCAAAGAGCATCATTCTCCATGGCTCTGGGATCCTCCTTTGGTCAGAAATCAAGGAGCCCTCAGCTCCTGAGTCTGTATGTGGGATCGCTGTACTGTGCCATGGGTCTCGTCTGTCCCTGCATTAAGGTCCCATGCCTCAGTGGCATTAGAATCAGTCTGGATGCCCGGCAGAGCAAGTTCCCCACCACTGCTCTTTCCTTAAGGGGGTCTGGGCTGTTCTGGGCTCTTTATAATTCCATGTACCCTGCAGACTCAGCTTGTCAAGCTCCCCACAGACACAGAAACAGAGCTGTTTGGGTTTTGGTTGGAATTTTATGGAACCAAAGCAATTTGGGAAGAACTGGTGTCTTTACAATATTGTGCCTTCCGACACACAGGAACATGGTTTATCTCTATTTGCTGTTCCTTAATTTCTTGCAATACGACTCTCAGTCTTCTTTATTGAAGCCTTGTATAAGTTTGTTAGCTACATCCCTAGATAGTGAGGATTCTTGGATGCTTTGAAAATTAAATTTCTCCTTGTTTGTTGATATGAGACACAATTTGAATGTGCGCCCTCCCCCCTTTCAAAGTCACCGTCCAGCAGTCTGAACAAGATCCTCAGGACTGTCCTCCAGGTTACCGTGTAACTGTGTGAGTCTGTGGGCAGACCTGTCCATCTGCTTCTAATTTTTGGTTATTTTTCAGATTTAGATGCTTCTCTTTGGTTCCTTTTCCTGTCTGCTGTGACCTGTTTTGTCGTTTTGGTTTCTTGCAATGGCTTTGAATTTGTTTCGCGTCCTTTAAAGAATCACTTTTTCATGCCTTGTGCTGATGGTTCCAGAACCTCGAGTCTCTGTGCGTCTGTTTCTCTCGCTGGTTTTTCCTGGCTCCCATCACAGAGCTGGGTGTAGAGTGAGTGGCTTGTCCTCGCGTGCTGGAGATTCTATTTCCAAAGCACCTGTGGGAAGAGTTTGCGGCCTGGAGGTGGTACCTTCTTCGGAGGTGTTTCGGCCTGCTTTTTCCAGGTGCCTGACAGGCTCTCCATCTGGAACTATTTTGGGTGAAGCCCAAGGCCCGAGATTTGGACCGGGACCTATATGGCCGGTGTAGGGCTGGCTGGCTTCTTGTCCCCCTTGCCCCGAGGTGGGCCCTCAGGCTTAAAGAGCTGGGGCATTGTCACTCCCTGCCTCCTTTTAGCTCTGGGTGCGCTCTGTTGTCCCCAGAGCCGTGCTGGTGACTATTTAACAACTGACTCCAGAAACACAACTCCTGATGCATCGTGTCTGCCAATTCTCAGGGTATAAATGCTGCCACAGGACTGATTTCAAGCCACCAACACAACGTCACACTGAAGGCCCCTGTGCACAATCAAGGGCTGCGGGAGGGGGCTCCAGCCACCACCGGGCATCCCTCGCCTGCTACCTCCAGGGGCTACTCAGTGTGGCCGTCTCCGCTGAGCCTGCCCAGTCCCTAAGAACAGCAGCGCTTTGACTTCCGGGCTTCCCTTGCTGGCCTCTTACCTCCTCCGAGGTCTGGGCCTGGTACTTCAGTCCTCACTAGCTGATTTGCTCTCTTATGCTTTCGAGAAGATTGAAACCATTTGTATCCAGCCTTTCTAGATGTCTTCAGCAGAGGGGTTGGCCCTGATCACCCTGCCTGCTCTTACTGGAAGCGGACATCTACTTTCTGTTATCAGAATAATTGTGGGTCATTGTGGGAAAAAGTGTAAAAATACAGAAGAAGAAAGAAAAAGAAACCAACGGTGCTGCCATCCAGCGATGAGAACACTTTGGACATTTTGGGGACTTTTCCTGCAATCTTCTTATTATTTTGTGTACATAACAGAGCCAGCCCAGGGCCTGTGCGGGGCAGAGCGAGGCCAGGAGACACAGCGGTGACCACCGGCTCCTGGCCTTGTCAACGCCTCCCAGCCTCCCGAGTATCTGTCCCTCAGCTGCCAAAGGGACTGTCCCCTGCTTCCTCGGCTGCTGAGATAAGCTGAGCTGACCACAGGCTGCAGTCTGGCCTCTGTAGCTGCTCAGGGAGCGTTACGCGATGGGGGTGCAAGGCTCCACATGAGCAAGGCAAATGCAACATGCCCGTCGTGAACGGCCACGGGGCCCAGGCCCTGCGGCCCCGGATTCCAGGGACCAGGCCAGCTGCTGGTCTCTTTGGAATCCTGGGTTTATGAGGAGCCTGAGACTCATAAATGTCAAAGAATGTATTCTCGGCGGCCCAGGAATCGGAAAACGTGTCTCTGAGGGCAGCATTCCTTCCAAGGGGCACAGCTGTCCGGCTCATGTTTTTATCCTTGAGCCATAATTAGTCTTCGCCCCTGAGCCTGAAATCCTGTCTAGGCCAAAAATATGCTGTGGCTGCCAGCACTGTGGCTCCTCGTGGCACCATGTCCCTTCTGTTTTCCTGTGGGTCATGGCAGGTGGGAGGGGGTTCTGGAAAGCACAAAGGAGGGTTTGGGTGGAGGCCCCGCAGCAGCAGGCACTGTAGGGCTCGGGGTTTGCCTGGCTGTGGGGTGGGACAGGTGCTGCTGGCTTCCTACCTCACTGAGCCCTCTGTGCCAAGATGGAGCGTGTTACCCTCCGGAGGGGGTGTGACCAGCCACCCACCCCCTGCCCGGTGTAGGAGGTGGACAGACTACCAGAAGGGGAGGTTGAGGTCAAACCCTGGCCCTCCCACACAGGCGGCTGCTCAGGCCCCAGACAGTGATGATCATTGGAAACACCATCCCTGCCGCAGTCAATGCTTCCACGGACACGGCCTGAGACAGTCGTCTTCCCCGTCATCTGAGGCAGATGGACAGAGCAGGAAGCTGGGGTGGGGGCCTGAGGACAGCAGTGGGCAGGTGAGGGCTCCTGCCTGTGGCATTTCCCCTGTGCTCTGACAAGTGGGAGAGACCAGCCCAGGGTCTGCAGGCTTCCTGCTTTCTGCGCTCACCCTCCATGCTCCCCTGGCAGATAGCAGCCAGAAGATGGAGTTTGCATTCCCCCCAGCCCCCCCAGCAAGAACATGGACGCAGTACTAACAGCAGCTGAGTCACCTGAGTGTCCACCCTGCCAGGCACGGCTGGGCTCTGTCCACGGAGAATCCCATCCAGACTCCTGACAGCCTGTGGCAGCCATCACAGTCATCCCCATTCTTGGGAGGAGGAAGCAAGTCCTGAAGATTTAAATACCTTGCCCAAGACCATGGGCCTTCATGGGGTCTTCAAGCCCAGGTACACATCCTCACCTTCATCTCTGAAGTGGCCGGCATACAATGTTTGCTGAGGGAGTGGGTGTGGTCTGAGCCATCCTCTTTCCTGGTCCAGAGCTCTTTCCTCAGGGCCCTGGCACATTCACATTTAGTGTACAGTAGTATAAGTATGCTGAGGTCCTAGGACCAGGCCTGCTATGTAGTGGGAATTGACTACTGAAAGAATGACTGGATAAAAGGAAAAGTCCTATTCCACAGGGGGAAACCGAGGCTCTGGGGAGTCAGTGAGTGGGGTCTTTTGGGCTCCTGGTTTTGGGCTTCTCAGCCCAGAGTCCCTGCATTCATGTGTTACACAGAGCAATAGAACGTGCACAGGGTACTGGGTGAAGCCCAGCTGGAACTCCATTACGGGGTGTGGGCAGCACCCACTGCTCGCTGGGCGGGGCCCCTTATCCTGCTGGGTGGGGCCTGTCGATGAGGAGGTTCGTCGTCAGTGCTGTGGTGACCCCAGCCGAGAGCCTGCGCAGGATTGAAATGCAGCTCACGCACAGTGAGCCTTGAGGGGGACACAAGGATCTGGGTAGAATGTGAGAAAAGCCTGTTTAATGCATCGACATGAAGTGTCAACACACACGGCAGGATCGGGGCAGCCTGTCCTGCGGGGCTGGCGTGGAGACATAGTGGCGGGTGCCTGCCCCATCCTTGTGCCACTTCCAGGGCGACCGCTGGCCTGACCTGGTGCAGGACCTTGACCAGTGCTGAGACCGTGTCCTAACACAGAGATAACGCTGGTCACAGACCTACATTGGCTCAGAAGCTGCCAAGGCCTGTGCAGGAGGCAGACCGAATGATGAGCTTGGGAGTTGGTAAAATTTCTGTTTCCTCCATGGAGGGGGCCCAAGCCAAGACTGCCTTCCTGGGCCTGCTCCCTGTTGGGGCTCCAGGGACAGGGGGACTGTCCCAGGGAAGGGCCTGCTCAACACTCTACAGTGTACGTGGTGTCGTCAGGGCCTGGAGGCTTCAGGGGGCAGCTCCTCTGGAGTAGCGGGGGCCGCAGGGTGGCCTGGCCCAGAATCAGGATCTGGCACCCCACAGGGCCCCTGCTAGTGCCTCCCTGCTGTGCATGTGGCACCAGGAGGGATGGACGTCTGAGAGTCCGTTCTACTCTGGGACCCTGCAGAGCAAGAACTGTGAGTGAAGCCTCCTGGAGCTGAGGGCTCAAGGGTGTTGCAGCCTGGCCTTGGGGGTCTGCCATCAAGAGGGGCCCTTAGCGTGACCGCAACCTGCTTCTCCTTCGGCAGAGCCAGGCCTGGGCTCTGGGGCTGTGTGCTCAGGGTGCTGAGAGACCCCAGGCCCCTCCCTTGAGTCCCGGCTCCCTGTCCTGTGCTGGTCCCCCAGCCTGCCATGGACAGGGTGGGAGGAAACCGTGGGGAGAGGCCATGAGCAGCCTTGGGAAGCTGTGCATTGAGGCTGCGAATGCTGCGTGGGCTCCCCTGGGGAGCAGCTGCGGCAGGCTCGGGGTGCCCGGAGGATGCGGGAGGAGGTCACGCTGGCTTGCATGTGCTCACAGGTCCCTCTGAGGAGGCTGCTGGGTGGGCATTGGAATTGCCTGGGAGCTCCTATCTGGGCCTGTCTCACCTCCCCAGGGGCCTTCCTGGCCCGGCAGCTGGGCAGCCAGGAACCGGGTGGGGCGGCGGGATAGGCTGCATGCTGTGCTCTGGGCCCCGGAGGGGGCGGCTTTTCCTGGGCTCCCAGCTTCAGCACCGGGGCGTGTCAGAGCTGCCATGCAGCCCTCCCCAGCCCTCCTAACAAGGATGTGAAGGGAGTATAAATCCCAGAGCCTGATTTGCACGTAATTTGTTCTTTTGTGGAAGCGCTACGGCTCTTAAAAGCCTTGGTAAATGCCTTTAAGGGAGTATGACAGCGTGAGACGGGGAAAATCAATAGCCCTGGTTCCCTTCTCAGGTTTGCATTAGCAGGGCCTCCTTGCTGCGCTGGGCAATTTGGATGTCATCGAAATCTGCTGCTCAGGCGGCAGCTAGACGCAGCTCAGCCCGCAGGCCTGCCTGACGCGCATGGCAGGGGGTGGCGGGAGCAGCCGGGCCCCTCCCTCGGCCCCAGCCCAGCCTCTGGAGCAGAGGGGACCTGGGGACTCCCATCCCCTCTGCCCAAGGCTGTGGGGGACCGGGGCCCAGGGCTGCTCAGTGCTGAGGAAGAGATGGCATCCCTGTGGCCGAGGAGCAGAGACCAGGGATGCATTTGGGAGGCAGGCACGAGGTGGGAAAGCAGAAAAGCTTCTTGACCAAATGGAGATGGCTTCCTGTGGCTGCTGGACTTGGAGCCCTGGGACAGGACAGCTCTTCCCTCACACGTACCCCAGAGGAGAGCCAGGAGTCTTGGCGGCAGGGGGCACCTCTCTTCTCCTCTGGGGTCCAGATGGTGGCCAGGGCCTCCTGGAGCCTGGGAGTCCAGCACAGCCATCTGGTGGGTTGGGGAAGCACAGTGGGTGAGTGTCCGGGGGTGGCCAGAACAAATACCACAGGCTGGGGGCTTCAACAAAGGCATTCACTGTCTCCCAGTCCCGGAAGCTGGAAGCCCAGGATCAGGGGGTCCCCGGGCTGGTTTCTCTCCTTGGTTTGCAGACGGCTGCCTTCCTGTCGTGTCCTCACATGGTCGTCCCTCCATGCATGTCTGTGTCCTGATCTCCTCTTCTTATAACGCTTCCAGTCGTACTGGATTAGGACCCACTCTAACGGCCTCGTTTTATCTTCATCGGCTCTTTTAAGACCCCATCTCCAAACACAGTCACACTCGGAGCTACGCCAGGCGTTCGGGCTTCAACAGATGGATGTAGGGGCCACGATCCAGCCCAGGACAGGTGGGAAGTCAGATGCTCTTCCCACAGGCAGGCAAGGATGTCTGTGGGGCCTGGGCCTGGGCAGCCCCAGTGGGTTCTCTCTCACCCCCACCTCTGCCTCCAGGCCTGGAAAGTTCTCTTGTGGAACAAACAATCCAGGCTGTTGCCCAAAGGTGCTTATTCAGTACACCGTCCAGGAGTCTGGGTTCCAGGGTCGCTCCCGCCTGAACGCCCCGCTTGTCCTCATCCTCCTTGTGACACCATCACTGTCGTCCTCATCATAACCCCTTCATGGATGGAGCCTCTGCCAGCTGCCAGGGCCCATGTGGGCTCCTCACACAGTATCTCCATGATCCCCCACGGTGGGCTGGTGCACCCATCACTTGGTGAGAAAACTAGCTATTGGGAGTGGAAACCCGCCACGATGGCCCAGCCAGAGTGAGGGCTCGAGCCTCAGCCTTGGCCCGGCTTGAAGCGGGGATACCGGCAACCTTCTCCCAGCTCAGATGAGGCTGGACCTCCCAGCTGACCGGGAGGTGAGGCTGTGGGGTGGGGGTTGCCGTGGCCCCCCAGGCCCCCTGCCAGGAGGAGGTGGCCCAGCCTCCAGGCTCGCCGCCCACCCCCAACCTCGCCAGCAGGAGGGAGAATGAGGAGATGCAATTAATGCTTAAGCTGCCCCCCATTTCTCACCAAGTGATGATCAGACTAAGCTGTGATCTGAGTTCCATAAAAGCAAATTAAATATACATAAAGCAGACTTCGATGATTTAAAGTTTTTGAAGCAGAAATGAGGCAGCCACTTGCTCAAGGGGGTTTTAGGGAAAGTGTGCCTGTGGGACTCTCCCCGGGTCCATCAGAAGGGGCTGGGAGTGTGAGACAGGGGACTGGGGCCACCCCATCTTCTCCTGAGCTCAGGGGTCCTGTGTCCAAGGGGTGGGCGGCCAGGGGAGGGATGCTTTGTCTGTCCTCTGGTTAGCTGTGCCTGGTGGCTGCAGAGAAAGTTTGCCCTCAGGGGGCTTCTGGTCCCCTAAATGAGTCTGCTTCAGGGGGAGTGAGGGAGAGCTGTAGGGTACCTGCCTGGGGGGAGGTGGCCACACTCCTTCCCACAGCACTGACGGTGACCCTGCCTGGCATGTGTCATGGGCTCCAACACCTCATAGGACACTCGAGCCAGCCCCGGGTGGGGGTGCTGTTGCCTGCACATTTCAGTAGGGAAACCGAGGCTCAGAGGTCAGAAGGGACCTGCTGCCCTGGGAGATCAGTAGGACAGAGGTGGGGCCAGGGTAGGGAGCCAGGCCTGGCCAGCCCTAAAGTCCACCTGCTTTTCTTTCTCTGACCATCCAGCTCCCACTTGAAGGTAGGCGGGAGGGTGAGTGGGGGCCATCAGGAGGGCCTTGTGGGTTTAAGGAGCACATGCCCAGGGGCCAGGTGAACACGGTGTGGGGGACAGCAGGGCATGGGGTGCCTGGAACCTGTGGTGGAGCCACTGGGGGCAGTAAGGCCTGGTGGGGGCTGGCCACAGGGGATGGTGAGGGTCGGAGTATAGAGTAGTGGTTCTGGGGTGGGCACATGTACTCTACATGGGCAGCTGAAGTGGGGAGCCTTGAGTGCCGAGTCCTGTGTGATCCTACAGTGACCTGGTTGATCCAGGAAACAGGAGGACTGGACTGACCCTGAGGACCTGTCTGGTGGGAGAGGCTGAGGGCACCCAGGGTCACGGTGCAGCCAAGGTGGGGCCAGAGGGCAGTACTGGCAGGGCACGCTAGAGTTCTGGGTCAGGAGGTAAGAACACCAGGAGAGGTAGGGGAGATAGAAATGGGGGAAGGAGGAAGGTAGGGAGACAGTGAGGAAGGAAGGGGGGGAATGGGATGGAGGAGCGGGAGGGAGGCGAAGCAGAAGTCCGCGTAGACTTGAGGGCAGAGGGAACACTCTCTGGGTGAAGGATTAGACTGGGCGTCCTGAAGGCCCTTCCAGCCTTCACTCGGTGAGGCATTTCATCCATTCATCTATCTACCCACCCTTCCATCATCCATCCACCCATTCAGCGTCCCTCCATCCACCATCATGCATTCATCCATACATCATCCACCCATCATCCGCCCATCCATCCATCCATCCATCCACCCATTCAGCGTCCCTCCATCCACCATCATGCATTCATCCATACATCATCCACCCATCATCCGCCCATCCATCCATCCATCCATCCACCCATTCAGCGTCCCTCCATCCACCATCATGCATTCATCCATACATCATCCACCCATCAACCGTCCATCCATCCATCCATCCATCCATCCACCCATTCATCCACCCATCATCCATCCACCCATTCAGCGTCCCTCCATCCACCATCATCCATTCATCCATACATCATCCACCCATCATCCGCCCATCCATCCATCCATCCGTCCATCCACCCATTCATCCACCCATCATCCATCCACCCATTCAGCATCCCTCCATCCATCCATCCATCATCCATTCATCCATCCACCCACCCATCCACCTGTACATCATCCATCCCTCATCCATCATCCATCTATCACCCATCCATCCATCCACCCATCATCCATCCACCCATTCAGCATCCCTCCATCTATCCATTATCCATCCATCCATCATCCATTTGTCCATCCATCATCCACCCATCATCCGTCCATCCATCCATCCATCCATCCACCCATTCATCCACCCATCATCCATCCACCCATTCAGCATGCCTCCATCCATCCATTATCCATCCATCCATCCATCCATCATCCATTCATCCATCCACCCACTCATCCACCTGTACATCATCCATCCATCATCCATCCATCACCCATCCATCCATCCACCCATCATCCATCCACCCATTCAGCATCCCTCCATCTATCCGTTATCCATCCATCCATCATCCACCCATCATCCTTCTGTCCATCCACCTACCATCCTCCTGTCCATCATCCATCATCCATCCATCATCCATCTGTCTACCCACCAATCATCTATTCACCATCCATCCACCCCTCCACCATCCATCCATGCCTTCTTTCCTTTCATTCACAGTGGTCACTGAAGCCTCTGTGAAGATGCCCCCAAGCCTCTGATGGGGAGAGGCCTGTGGCTGAGGATCCCCCTCCTCAGACCTCATCTCACCCCCAGAACAGCTGCCTGGGGTCTTGCTGGGCTCAGTCCTGCAGACACCTGTAATGAGAGTGTTGGGCAGTGGGCGGGGGGCTCTCTCAAGCCCGCTGGAGGCCCGGACTGTGCACAGAGCACCTGTGTGCAGAGCAGGGCTCGCAGGTCCCTCGGCTGCCCTTTGTTTGCAGGCATTCCCAGCCGCTTCCCCGTGGCAGCCCCAGCTCCTTTCCTCCCTGCATCTCTCCTTCTCTATTAATGCCCCCGCCCCCACAGACACCTTAAAGCAGGGGCCCAATTATCACATCCGAGGCAGGCCCGGCTCAATTTGCCCTCAATTTGCAGGCAGTCTTTTGTCCAGCCCTTTGTCTGACCCTGGCCGCCCTATTAGCTGGCGCGGCCAGCCTGGTGGTTAACCTCTGGGAGCTGCGATGATGCTGGCATGGCTGTTTGGGATCCACCTCTGGATCTGGACTCTAATTAAACCCCCGCTGACGATTGCAACTCTTTTGGCGGCTCAGCTGGCAGGCAGGCGGTGAGTGGGCAGCAGGAGTGGCCTCCCCAGCACCCCCGGCCCTGTGCACCTGCCCGTCCCTGAGCTTGAGGGTGGTGGGGGCACGTGTGCCCTGGGGACCTGAGGATACCAGTCCTCAGAAACTGCCTGGGACCAGAAGTGCCTTGTAGCACAAACCCCCGGCCCACTGGGGTCCTCAAGGCTGTCTCAGACCCCATGCTGGGCAGCACAGACCCCACCCCCTCGAAGGCTGCTGCTCTCACAAGCCGGTGCCGCGGCTGGTCTTGGTGCGGCTGTGCTCCTGCGGAGTGGGCAGGCCTCAGAGACCACCGACCCCACTGATAGTTTTGCAGTGGAGAAGGGAGGCTGGCAGAACTCAGCCAAGCGGTGGGGAGTCTCGGGGGGGAACGGAGTCGCCCAGCGCCCGTGGGGATCTCACGGCACACAAGCCGATTCCACCCTGGCCCCCGCCTCCTTCCCTGGACCCCTGGGTAGCCACATGTGGAGGGGTGGGAGGGGCGTCAAACATTAGCTGGTGTTGAAGAGAGGCGCTCAGGGGTCATTCCACCTGGTTCAAATCCCGGCTCCACCACCTACCAGCTGGGAGAACTTGGTGTAGTAGATCAGTTGCTCGAGCCTCAGTTTGTCCACTCAGAAAATGGGCACGGTTAGGTCGCTAGGAGGATGAAGCCTGCCTTTCCAAAATCGGTCTGGCCTCCAGCACCCGGGGCAGTTTCTCCTCCTCCTCCGCCACAGCCTTTGCCAGAAGCCGTGTCCCCCGCAGCCCAGCGCCATCGCTGACCCCTCCTGCACTCGGGCTGGGCGCTGCTGACCAGGCCAGGCCCTATGCTGCCTGCATGCCTGCTGGGCATCGCCATGACTGCAGCCAATGCCCTGGGGTCTGGCCAGGTTCTGATAGAGGGCTGCGGAGCTGGCTGCCCCACCCGCCTCCTCCCTGGTCTTCGTGCTGCAAACTCAGCCACCTGCAGGACCCAGTGGGGCCCAGTGAGTGTGGCTGGGGGCTGTGGCCCGGGAGCTGGTGCCCATGCAGAGGGCAGCACCACCTTCTCCTGGCCCCAGCTGACCTCTGCTCTCGGTGAGGCTGGAGCTTCTACTATTTCAAGAAAGCCAGAAATCCGGGCTTTGATCTGAAATCTGTTTATAGATGTTGACAATGAATTCCGTGTTTGTAAACCGTGGTGCAGAGGAGAAGGATAGCAAAGGAAACGCACATGGGTTAACAGTTGTCACTGAGGTGAAGGGCGTCTGTGAGGTGGGGGCATGGGTGGGCTCAGCGGGCACACAGGAGGGGTTGCCTGGAAACAGAACGGCGCCGGCATCTTGGCATGACCCCGTCTGTGCAGAGTCGTGTGTGTGTTTACCTGTGTGTGCGACGTGTGTGGAAATCCTCAACGCCTCTGCCTTACCCCCTGACTCTGCGCCGGGCTCAGGGGACCTGGAGGAGTCAGCTGTGGCCCGTCTGTGGAGCTGTCAGCCTACAGAGGGTGCGGACAGGTGCCCTGGAGGTTTTCGGAACCTGCTGGGCAGGGCAGGGGGCTCCGAGGAGAGGGTCCTTAGTGCTGTTGGGGTCGCCAAGCCTGGAAGTGGGACTCCAGATGCTGGCTCCGCACAGGCAATTTCAGGCTTAATCCCAGAAGCCCCCTGGGGCCAAGGGAACCGTGCTCATCAGCTCCGGTGGGCAGGCAGCAGCCCCTTGGTGTGAACACACGGCGCTGCGGGCTTACCGGGGCCGGGCTCCAAGGGATTCTGAGCGCTTTCTCTGAAGGGGGCTGGGCTGCTTCTTTCTGCAAGGCGTATTGGGACACCCGGGTTTGCTGGGCTGTGTGTGCACGCGTGTGTGTTTCTGAGTGTGTGTATGTGTATCTATGCGTATGTGTGTGCATCTGTCTGTGAGTGTGCATGTGTCTGTGTGTGTGTGATGACGCCTTTGGCAGGGTTGTCAGCAGTGGGCAGGGGGCCCTCTGGCCGTCCCAGGTCTCAGCAACTTCGACCTGACACAGGGGAGAGGGGAGACAGGCCTGAGAGGTGGTGTCTGCCCTGCTTTGGGTGGGGTGGGAGAGTGGCCAAGAGGGTCAGAACGGAGGGGCCACCAGGGGCCAAAGCTATCCTTGGTGGTGCAGGTGGGAAACCGAGGCAGGGCCAGATGCTGGGAGACAGGAGAAGGTGGGAAGTGACAAGGGCAAGGCTGAGCAGAGGGGACATCTGGGCCTGAGTGTTTCTTTCTGTGAAAAGCCATAAAACCCGCCAAAGCCAATTGTGGACGACAGTGTGCTGGGCCGGCCCTGCCCTGGGCCTCCCGCGCCCCGCAGCCACAGTGTCTGCCCATCCTCTACAATATGGGTGCTCAGGATGCTGTTAGCCCCGGCAGCTGCCTTTGCCCACTCAATCTGCTACGCCTACGCTCTGGGAGGACGCACGCCCTCAGCCAGAGCCGAGCGGGATTCACACAAGCTGTGAGAATCCCAGCGTCCCTGGGTCAACATTTCACAGGCTGAGAGCGTCGACGGCGCCTCTCCGACAGCTCCAAGCCTGGGCACCCAGCGCTGCTGTGGCGTGTGGGTGCCCAAGGACCTGCCAGGTCGGAGACCGCTCCGCATGCAGGACGGGCATCAGCACCTCCAGCCTTTAAAAAAAATTATGGTAGCATATACGTAACATCGTATATTAATATCATTTTAACCGGTTGTGTGTAATTCAACGACATTAAATACATTCACAATGGTGTGTACCCGCACCACTATCTACACCCAAAACTTCAGCCTCCCCAGGAGCGACTCTGTCCCCGTGAGACACTAACTCCCCCGCCCCTCCCCCAGGCGCTGGAGACCTTTGTTCTGCCTTCTGTCTCTGTGAATCTGACTACTACGGACCTTCCATGAGTGGAATCACTCAGTGTCCTTCTGCGACTGCCTGTTTCACCAGCGTGACATCCTTGAGGTTCATCCGGGCTGTGGGTATGCCAGAACTTCACTGCTTCTTATGGCTGAGTATTTTCCACTGTATGGATGAGCCACACTGTGTTTATCCGTTCATCTGTCGATGGACATTTGGGTTGCTTCTACCTTTTGGCTATCGTGAATAATGCTGCTATGAACATGGATGCACAAATATCGTTTCAAGTCTGTTCTTTCAACTCTTTGAATATATACGTAGGAGTGGACATGCTGGGTCTTATGGTAACTCTATGTTCAACCTTTTGAGGAACTGCCAGACTGCTTTCTAAAGTGGCTGCACCATTTTACATTCCCACCAGCAACGCAGGAAGGTTCCCATTTCTCCACAGGCTTGCCAACATCTGTTTTCTGTTTTTCTGATAGTAGCCATCTTGGCAGGTGCGAGATGCTATCTCATCCTGGTTTTGCGTTGCAAGGATGACTAAGGATGTTGAATATCTTTTCATGTGCTTGTTGGCCATTTGTAGATCATCACTGGAGAGGCGTCTGTTCAGATCCTTTGCCCATTTTTGAATTGGGACCTCCAGCCTTTTTGAGGTCTTTCTCCTTAAATCATAAAGGGCAGGGATGCTGCTAGGTAGAATCTCACTGGTTTGGGTTTACACTGCAGGGGCCCTGGATCCCAGCGTGCTGAGGGATGCTGAGGTGGGAGCTCTGGGAGGCTGAGGGCATTAGGACAGGAACGATCTCTTGGAGAGGGACAGCAACAGGTGGTGAGGTGCTGAGGGATGGCAAAGTCTCCCAGGACACAGGAGGCAGAGGCAGCCCCAGGTGCTGAGGGGGCCCAGGCTGTGGCATCAAGGGCCCTGGCTGCAGTGCCAGTTGGGGGCTTCAGGGACAGTCTTCCGGGAGCTCTCTTATCCTCCCTCCAGGCCTGAGGCTCAGCTCATCACACTAGTCCCCTAAACTGTCCATTCAGCAAACAGTCCTGGGCACCCTGGCCGTGCCAGTGCTGGGGGCGCCTGTAGGAAGCCAGGCCAACCAGGCTCCCGGCCCCAAGAAGCCCCCAGTTTTGAGCTGTGCTGCTCAATTCGATGGGCACTAGCCACTTGTAACTATTACAATTAAAATTTAAATACAATGAAATAAAATCGAGACTTCGGCTTCTGGCCATGATGGAGTAGCATGGACTGAATCTATTCTCCCACCTGAAATAAGCAAGAAATGGACGAAATTATGTGAAAAATCCATTCTCAAGGCTCTAGACATCATGCACTGGAGTGTGGTGAGGGGCTGGAAACCAGTGAGGGAAACACTACACCACCCCAGCTTACGGCTGGAGAGAATGCCCAGTCCTGGAGCTGGAAGGAGGGATGCAGATGGAGCCCGGAGCTCCCTGAGATGAGAGGTGGAGTTGAACAGGGACCACGGAGGTGAGAATGTGAAGCCAGTGAACTGGAGAGGTGAGAGCTGCACACGAGAGCCCTGGGGGGCGGAGGGTCCCTCTCAGGATTCAGTGGATGAATGATCAGCACCTGTGAGGAGGGACCTGCCCAAGGCAGGGAAAGGATGAGGAGTAAGGAGGCCTGGCCTCAGGGAGAGTGCCTGCTCCCCAAGGTCAGTCTGGAGAACTTCAGGACTCCTGGGCCTTGGGCAGAGTCTTCCCACGGGCTCTGCTTCAGTGGTGGAGAGGATCAGCCCTTGACTGAGTGCTGCTCTCATCCCGACTGAAACATTCTTGAAAGCAATACCTGAAAGGATCAAACTATTCCTCGTGACTTAACTGCATCTCAGAAAAAGCTCAAGCACCCAGGACTCGACAAGATAAAATTCACAATGTCTGGAATCCAATAAAAAATTCACAAGCATGCAAAGAAAGAGGAAAATGCAGCCCATAATGAGGAGATAAATCACCAGAACAAACCCAAACTGACACAGATGTTGAGATGAGCAGACAAAAGCACAAGAACAGTTATCACAACTGGACTCCATATGTTCAAAAAGTTAAGCAGAGACATGGAAGACGTAAGAAAAGACCCAAATTAAGCTTCTGGAAATGACGCTGCAATGTCTGAGATGAAAAACACAGTGGGTGTGATCAGTGGTGGATCAGACACTGCAGAAGAAAGATGAGCAAACCTGAAGACAGACCAGTAGAAACGACCCAACATGAAACACAGAAAGAGAACCTTAATTCCAGAATGAACCATTATCAGTGGGCTGTGGGAAGACCTCAAGTGGCCAAGTATATTTAACTGGAGCGTCTGAAGGAGAGGAGAGAGACAAGTGGGGATAGGAAAAATACCTGAAGAAATAATGACCAAATATTTCCACATATGATGAAAACTATAAACTCACAGATCCAAGAAGCTCAAGGAAGCCCAAGTACAAGAAATATGAAAGCGGAATGACACCAAAGCACATCTTAGTCAAATTGTTACAAACCAGTGATAAAGATAAAAGTCTTAAAAGCAGCCTGAAAATAAAAAAAAAGATTCATATGGTGGAACCACAGTGAGGGTGACATGAGACTTATGGAAAATGCAAGCCAGAGGTGGAGCAACATCTTCCAAGTCCTGAAAGAATCAGTCGAGGATTCTATACCCAGTAAAATGCCCCTCAAAAATGAAGGCAAGATAAAGACTTTTACAAATGTACAAAAGCTGAAAGAACTTCTCACCAGAAGGCCCCACACTGTTGGAAATGTTAAAGGACGTCCTTCAGGCAGAACAGAGATGATACCCGATGGACATACGGGTCTGCATACAGGAAGGGAAAGTACTGGAACTGGTACTTCTGTAGGTAAATATCTAAGATTTATTTTTATTATTTAAACTTATTTAACAGATAATTGTTTAAACAAAATGCAGTAATGTAGTGTGGGGTTTATGACGTGTAAAAGTAAGATGCATGAAAACAGCAGCACAAAGTTTTTGAAGGGAGAATGGAAACATACTATCGTAATGTTGTTACATTGTGTGTGAAGCGGTGTAGCATCACTTGAACGCAGACTGTGATAAGTTAGAGGGCACTAGAAACCTCAAGACAATGAATAAATCACAGACCAGAAAGCCATAGCTAATCAGCCCACGGAAAGAGAAAATAGAATTGTAAAAACTTATTTAATTAATCCAAAGATGGCAGAAAAAGAGGAAAAAGGGAAAAACAGATGGGACAAATAGAAAAGAAATAATAAGATAGACTTAAACCTACGAGGAATACGTTAAACGTAAATGGCCTAAATATCCCAGATAAGAGACACACGGACAAACTGGATAGAACAGTAAGACCCAACTCCATGCTGTCTGTAAGAAACACACTTCAAATATACAGATACAAATAAACTAAAAGAAAAAGAACGGGAAAAGTTATACCATGCTAACACCAATCCAAAGACCTGTGGAGTGGCTGTATTAATACCAGACAGAATAGATTTCAGAGCACGGAATATTACCAGGGGTAAAGAAAATTGTTTCATAATGATAAAGGGGCCAATTCATGCAGAGGACATAATAATTCTAAATGTTTATGCATCTAATAACAGAGCTTCAAAATACGTGAAAAAAACTAGTAGAACCACAAGAAGAATTAGACAAATCCACAATTATAGCCAGAATCTGAATACCTCTCTTTCAGTAATTGTCACACCAACTCGACAGAATGTCTGTAAGGCTGTCGAAGGAAGAGCCGACTCAGCTGACGTTTGTGAAGCACTTCACGCAACAGCAGAATAGCTATTCTTTTCAAGAACACGTGGAACATTTACTAAGATAGACCATATTCTGGGCCATAACACAAGTCCAAAAAATATAAAAGGATCCAAGTTGTAAAGAGTATGTTATCTGAATAGAATGGAGTTAAAGTAGAAATGGAAGATTTCTGGAAAATCTCCCAAACTTGGAAACTAAACAACATGTTTCTTAATAACCCGTGGGTCAAAGAAGAAATCAAAAGGGAGATTAGAAAGTATTTTGAACTGAATCAAAATGAAAACATAGCAAATCCCAGAGAATCTGTGTGGCTTTGGCTAAACCACTATGTGGGGGATATTTACAGCATTAAATGCCTATGTTAGGAAAGAAGAAAGATTTCAAATCAATGGTCTCAGCATCCACCTTAAGAAACTGGAAAAAGGAGAACAAATAAAACCCAGAGGAAGAGGAAGAAAGGCGGGTATAGAGACCAGAGTGGAAATCAATGAAATAATAAACAGGAAAACGATAGAGGAAATCAATGAAACCAAAAGCTGGTTCTTTGAGACGATCAATAAAAACAATAAACTTTAGCCAGGCTGATCAAGAGAAAAAGAGCGAAGACAGATTACCAATATCAGGAATGAAAGAGGTGACAGCAAAACTGATTCTGCCGTTACTGAAAGGATAAGGGAATATTGAGAACAACTTTATTCGGATAAATCCAGCTACTTAAATGAAATGGACGAAAGCCGCAAATTACCAAAGCACATGCTGGATGAAAGGGACAGACTGAGAGCTTTCTGTCTATTTTAAGACACCGAATTTGTAGTTAAAAACCTGCCTACAACGAAAACTCCAGGCCCAGGTGACTTTAATGATGAATTTTACCAAATGCTTAAGGAAAAACACCACCACTCGCCAATAAGCACAGACAGCAAAGAAGCACGTGAAAAAGTGCTCAACATCGTTGGTCATTACGGGGATGGAAATTAAAAGCGTGATGAGGAGCACTACACGCCTATTAGAATGGGGACATCAAAAAGACCGCCCACACCAAGCGTTTGAGACGACGTGGCGAGCCGAGCGCTCAGGCCTGCTGGAGGGGGTTTAAAAGCGTGGGACCCTTTGGGGAACAGTTGACGGATTCTTAAATCGTGGAATATACACCGGCCACGTGGCCCGTATTCCACTTTGAGAGAAAAGAACACACACACCCCCCCGGAGTTCTATCTGAATGTGCACAGCAGCTTCATTTCTAACAGCCCCAAACTGGACACACTCCAAATGTCCAAAGTCTCCATCAACAGTTGAGGGCATAAATAAACTGTGACGCGTCCAGGCCGTGGACACCACTCAGCAAGAAACAGCAGTGAACTTTTGATGCTCACACCGTGGGCGAATGCCAGCACGCCCCATGAAGGAAGCAAGTCAAAAAATACAATTTATGATTCTGTAAAGAATTATGTAAAATTCCAGAAAATGCAAACTCATCCAGACTGACAGATGTAGGTCAGCGGTTGCCTGGAGCCTGGGGATGGGGACCAGAGGTTGAGAGGACCGGTGACAAAGGGGCACGCAGACATGTCTTGGTGTGACCATATGTTCTTTATCCTCACTGCACTCGGATGATTTCGCTGGTGTGTACGTATGTTATAGCCTATCAAAGTGTTTGCTTTAAATATGTGCGATTTGTTCCATGCCAGTTATACTTCAATAAAGCTATTAAACAAAATTAAATTAAAAAAAAAACCAGTTCTGAAGCTGTAACAGCCACGTGTGGAGTGGTCAGCAGGCCCAGCGGCTGGGGGCTCCCGTACTGGGAGCACAGACGCCTGTACCCTCTGGAGACGTGTACTGGACAGTCCCCGAGGGGGAAGACGCGCACGAAATGGACAGTGGTGTGGGTGCCGCCTCGCAGCGGTGTGAGCCGTCTGAGGAGTGACAGGAGGGAGGGAGGAGAGCGGCCTCGGCAGGCGCTCGGGGGGCTGCCCAGGCCCTGGGGTCCTTCGTGGGAGAGGGTCCTTTCCTGCAGGGTTCAGGCAGAGGTGTGGTGGCCCTGGCACAGGGCGGTGGCCATGCCAAGGCCTCGTGGAGGCAAGGGGCCCAGGTGGGGGCTGCAGTGGGCCGAGGCCAGTGGGGAGGGTGGTGCTGCCTGGGGTTGGGGGCACCGATGCTCCCCTAGGAGGGCAGGCCTCGGCCAGTTCGGGTAGAACGGGATGTTCAGCCAGTTACGCCCTCAGTCCCATCAGGATGTTGCCCTTGCCCCTGCTTGCGCGCCCCTGGGGAGGAGAGAGGACACAAGGAGAAGTCTCTGGAGAGGGTGGGCCTACCTCCTCAAGTGCGACATTTGGGGTCACGAGCAGTGGGGGCAGGTCTTGGGGTCTCCCTGACCCTGGCTAGAGGGGAGCTGCCCTTGGGACAGACAGGGGGCCCAGGGCGGGTTAAATCTTGATCCCCCGGCTCTGAGCTCCTGCCATCTCCCTCTGTCTCAGGAGGAGAGGCTGAGGGCCGACTGGAGCCCTGGGAACGTGGCTTCCTGCACCAGCCACTGTCTCCCTGGAGGGCCGGGGCCAGCTCCTGGGTCATGTGCCAGTGCAGGCCAGGTGGTGGTCACGACTTAGCCACTTGGCACCAACATGGGGACAATACAGCTGAGCAGCTCACTCGCAGGTCATCCCAGCCCCATCCCCACAGGAGCAGGGGGAGGGCTGCAGCTGGGGTAGCCTGTCCCACAGGGCAAGGGGCTGGCAAAGGGCATCAGGGTCCGCCAGGGCGGGTGGCTGGGCCAGGTGGGAACAGACGGGGGCTGGCGGCATCCACGCTGGCTGGCAGGCCTGGCCTTTGCTTGTCCTCTTCTCGGAAGGACTGGTGGTCCTCTCCTTGCTTTGTCCCCTCTGTCCGCTGGGCAAGATTGAGCAAACTCATAAAAGCCAAATGGCTCTGATGGCAGGTACATGCTGGGGCCCGCGAGGCTCAGTTGATAAAAATGTAATAAGTTTCAACACAAGACATATTTTACGACAGGTGTGGCGTGGCCGTGTGTAAGTGTGCTTACAATTAATTAACTTTCATGCCGTTCATTAAGCTCCATTATTTATGAGGCCGGGCACCGCACAATCAGGAGTCACCCAAGGGAAGACTAGATTAAAACCGGAGCTAGGCATCCTGGGCGCGAGGGGTCCCTGCGGGGTGGCTCCTGGCGCAGCATCTGCGGGGGGCTTACCTGCCCCGGGCCTGGGGGTCTGCGGCCGGGGTCTCTCAGTGGAGCAGCTGCTGTTCCTGTCGGCTCATTCCTCGTGTGATTGGAAATAATTGTATTTGTGGTTTGCACAGAAATTGTGCAACACATTGATTTTTTGATTACGCCAGGATGAAAAGGAGAAGGAGGCAGGGGAAGGTGCTCATTCCTTGGAGGGCTCCCAGCCACGCTGCGAGGCATCACGGTGGGCGGCCCAGGTGGCCTCAGCAGGGAGCCTCACAGGCCGGTGACCTTGAGCGGGAGCCACAAGTGCCCTCAGACACATGTCCTTAGTCTACCTGGGGAAACTGAGGCCCAGGGCGGGGAAGGGCCTTGTCCATGGGCTGGAGGCAGGGGTGGGACCAGAGACTGTACCTCCAACTTCAGTGCATCCTCCACCTCGGAGACCTCAGTTGAAGGGCCGCCACCCAGGAGAGCGTGCCCACTGCCCAAACAGCCTGGCCCTTCTTGCTGTGGGGTCAGGCCAGGGTGGGGAGTCGTTCTCCCCTGTGTGAAGGCCCGGGTCGGGACCAGCTGGAGCTCTCCCGCGGAGCCCTCCAGGAACGTGCAGCCCGTGGAAGGACGAGGGGGCTGGGCGCACTCTGCAAGTCCGTTTCCGGCGTCCCCCACCCCGAGGCCTGGTCATGTGGCCCTCATCTCGGGCCTCTTCTCTAATTCCCCTTTAAAATTTCATTTTGGCCAGAGCATCCCCTCCTCTGGGTCCTCCCAGGCCCGCTGACCTGTCTGCCCCCCTCCCAATTTTGGTGTCTGGTTTCAGGTCTGGCCAGCATCGCACGGGGCGGGGGGGGGGGCTGCTGGGGGGTTGGGTAAGGTCCAGCGGCAGAGGCAGCTCTCCCTGCCTCCTCAGCCCCAGGAGGGCAAGGATGTGGGGTGGTCAGGGGACCGCAAAGTGGGGTTGCAGCTAGAGCCCCAGCAGCCTGGCTAGGGGGTGGGCTCCGGGTAGGTGGGTCTGGGGGTACTGGGCCTGGGCAGGGGTGCTGAGGCAGGAGTCTGGTGTCCTGATCAGACGAGCAACTCTAAGTGTCTATCACCCTCTCTGCTCTGCCACCTCCTCTGTCCCTGAGCCTGGGTCCCTGAGCCTGGGTCCCTGAGCCCGGGTCCCTGAGCCTGGGTCCCTGAGCCTGGGTCCCTGAGCCTGCCCTGGCCTTTGTGAGGATGCCAGTGCCGTGACGAGCTAACCCAGGTGCTGGCAGCCCAGGAGCCCTGCTGGTGGGGAGGCCAGGGCTCTGAGCCTTGGGAGCCGAGCTCACTGGGGCAGTACAGCTCAAGGGGGCTTCCTGGAGGGGGAGGCACCCCAGCTGGACCTGGAGTGGGGACAGCGTGGGGCCAGCTTTTCCAGCTGCTGCCACTTCATCCCAGAGCGAAAGGATGAGATCTTGCAGTGCCTGCGTGGCTGGGGTGGGAGCTGGGGCATGACGGTGTGGACAAGCTGTTTGCAAAAGGAGCGCCCTTTCAGAGGCTCAGGCACACACTATATAGGACTTTAATTGAAAAATCAAATTCTTATTTTCTCCAAAAGTGTCTTACTTATTTCTAAGCCCACATAAAGCTTTATGGGCAATTGCATTCCCTGGAAATTTTGTTTTTTAAAGAAGTGGAAACCACACAAAGCAGAGCGCACGGGCCCCCTGCCTGCTGGCTTCTGTTACAGGACTCTCTTGGTGTCTCCTGAGATGAAGGTGGCGCTTCCTTCGGCTGGAAGTTCTTGGATCTGACAGGCGGATGCTGGCCCTGCGGAGGGGAGGTCTCAGGCTGAGGGGACGGGGAGGTGGGGGCCTGGGACTGAGTGTGCCGTCCCCGGGGGTCTGACATCTGGCTTCCAGGGGCGGTAGGGGCAGAGGGGAGCCAGGGCTTCTGTGGCGCCTGTCCTGAGAACTGAGTGCTTCTCAGGGGCCTCAGTGTCTCATCTCCGCCCTATGGGAGAGTGGGATGCAGGACACAGGCCCGACCTGGCATTCGAGTGGGAGCACCAGTGGGTGAATGTGTGTGTGAGCATGTGTCAGTGAGCATGCATGCGTGTGTGTGAATGTGCATGGGTGTGCACACAAGGGCCATTTCTCTGGCTCCTTCCCCCAGCCACAGGAGGACTGGGCGGCAGCTGCTTCCTGTGGCTTTGTGGCCCCTCATGGGCGGGGTGTGAGGTCTGCTGGGGCCTTCAAGCCCCGGATGGGGTGAGGGTCTGCCCGGCTGCCGTCAGCAGCGTGGGCCCCTGGACTGGCCGTGCTGGGCTCCTGACACTCAGTCCAAGCCTGGGGTGCTGGTGCCACCACCCTCCTACAGCCCAGGACAAGGGGTCCTGCATCCCTGGAGGGGGTGAGCACTGAGTGGCACATGGTCCTGTGGGATTCTCTGGCAGCTCTGCTGGCCGAGGGCTCGATGCAGCTCTGGGTGTATTTTCTGAGCCCTGGGAAGGCCATCCAGGAGGAGGAACCGAGTAGGACCGTCCCTGTCTGCAGGAAAGACCCCTCGTTTGGGCCGTGAGCACCAGGCATTGGGAACAGCAGCAAGTGTGTGGGGCAGCTGGGTTCTGGTGGAGGGACCTGGGCAGCTGCAGGGTGGGGAGGAAGGGCCCTGGCTTGGCTGCCCAGGGTGCAAGGCCACTGTCCACCCCAGAGAGAACAGGAAGCACAGGTGGCTGGAGGGACATGGGCCCTGAGGGACTCGGCCTCTATCTGGGAAGGGCATGGGACCAGGGAGACCCCCGTCTCAGGGAGGGACCCTCCTTCCTGGGCCAGAGCCCTGACCCTGGGACTGTGATGCTCACACACCTGTCCTGGCTGGGTGACCAGGGCTAGGCGTTTACTCTGTGCTAACGGGGGTCATCTGCCCACCTTGGAGCCTGCTCTAGCTACAGCTGGGTCCTGGGAAGGCTTCAGACCCAGCAAGCTCTGCTGTCCCCAAAGAGGGCTCCGGACTCCTGCCTACTCTGGGGCCGGGCCCTTTCTTGGAGCGGCATGGATGGACGAGGCCAGGAGGCTGGCCTTGTCTTGAGAGGAGGCAGGAGACAGCCCAGGTGACCATCCCAGGCCCGGCCCTGACCTGCCCAGGCCACTTCTTCATGCCAGGCCAAGGCCTCAGCCCAGCGACCCCCTTCCCCTCCTTCTGGGCCCCTCAGAGGGCACACCTGAGGGGCCACGGCTATGGCGGTTCCAGGGTTTCTTCTGGACCTGGTGGCCTCATCTGACCCAGAGGGAGCCTGGACTCCCGACCGCGCCTGCTGTTTCCTGCTGACCTCCTCCGTCCTCTGGGGCTTTCCTGCCAAAGCCTGAGGAAGCCTGGGCTCAGCCCTCCGGTCCAGCCCTTCCTCTGCCCCTCAGGGGAGGCCAGGCTGTCGCCTGGACTCCCACCAGTCCAGACAGTCTGCAGGGGGCAGGGGCAGCCTGAAGACTCCTTGGGACAGGGTGGGAGTGCAGTGGGGGATGAAGGAAGGCCGCCCATAAAGGGCAGGATAGGGCGCTGGGCCCATCCTCGGGCCCAGGATGTGGGATCCACCCCATCAGCAGGGAGGGAGTGGCCCGCAGTGGGCTGTCCTGAATACATCAGCCATGTGCCAGCCAGGCTGGAGTACGGGGCTGGGAAGGAGGGCACCGCAGGGGTGGAGTGACCAGCACATTCCCTAGAGCCCATCTGTCTCCTCCCTCTTCCGTACAGAGGGGTAAACTGAGGTCCAGAGAGGGGCCATGGCCCAGAGAGGGAAGGGATGTGCCTAAGGTCACATAGCAGGTGGAGGCTGTGCCCAGGCTTCGTCCCAAGCTGGTCCCACCATGACTGGCTGGGGACTGGAGCAGGGCTGACCTGTGCAGGGAGGGGAGACCATGCCCACAGCAGGAGGGCAGGGCCTGAGGGCCAAGGTCAGGGGCCAGGGCCAGACAGACGCTTATGCTCGCCCCAGGCCACCATTCCCCCGTGTGGCCGTGCGTGTCAGCCGAGCTCATAAATAACTACGCAGGTAAAGGATTTAATTTCCTCTCGTTCGTCCCCGTGTTCTTGCTGCCTCGTAAATCACCGCCGTTTATGACTCTCTCTTCACACTTTTGCGATGGCTGATAATGGCTGGGTAAGTGCCAGAGAGGATGAATTCTGCAGCAGATTTTAAACAAACGTGCACATCGGAGCCATAAATAACTTTAAGCAGAGCTGAGAGTGGGCACCGCCTCGCAGGCCACCCCCAGGAGAGCCGGCACTGCCCGTGGGAGCAGCCTGGCTGCCCAAGGTTCTGGCCTCCCCGCCCCGAGGTGGGCAGGGGTCTGGCTGGGGAGGCCGGCTTGTTCCTGGGAGCTCTTCAGTCATGAGGAGCAGAGGCCCCCCAGGGTTAGCGTGCACGTGTGTGTGTGTGCGCTCAATCTGTGAGCGAGTGCGTTCATGTGGGTATTGGCATGTGTGGGTATGCGCCTGCTTGTGTGTGTGTGTATGTGTGCACATACACGTGCAGTATGAGTCTCTGCAGGCTCCCAGCCCGTCCAGATGCACACCCTGAGAAGGCCCTTGCTCTTTGTGTCTGGTCCACCCCTCTGTGGGATGAGCCCCAGCGGACAGTTCTTTGGCGCTGCAGGACTGCCGCACCGCCAAGGGCTCCCCTATGCTGCCCTTAGCCTGGGACCTCCGGGCCGGCTACCTGCTGCCAAACGTCCCTTCTGGCTCTGAAATCCAGGATCCTGCAGGTCTGGGGTGACCAGACCAGACCAAATGGCAGATCCTATAGCAAACCCCGGGGCCAGAAGCAAGGGTACATGAGGGCACAGCGGTGGGCTGGCTCGGAGGCTGGACTGGAGCACTGGGAGAGCCCTTTGGTGAGGCTTCTTCTGGCCAGGGGACGGGGGGGTGGGGCTGGGTCCCTGAGCAGAGCCACCCTTTGCCATGCGGGGGGCTGGCTGCTTCTTTCCATTTCCCAGGATCCCTCCCAAACCCAGCTTCTCTCCCCCAGGACCATCCTCTCTGCAAACAATAAAGATGGGGGCACATGCACGTGCACACACACATTTACACGTGTGCCTCCACACTCATGCATGCTTCTCAAACATAAACTCCCGCAAACGTTTGCTGTTGGTTTGTTTGACGTCTGCTGGACCCTCAAACACTGTGTGGACCTTGGTGCCCACCGGCGCTGGGTGACTCTATGCCCACCATTGTTTATTTTCTGCTAAGACTTGCTTTGCCAACCGTGGGGCTGGAGCGCCCCCTCATAAAACCACAAATGTAATTGATATTCTCAGCATTTCGAGAAAAAATATGAGTATTAAAGAAATACAGTACACCTCATAAAATTCCCTCATATTTCTTCTTTATGGTGGGTTCTAAAATTGGCAAAATAAATTCCCTGAGACCATTACACTTAGCGCAGACTGTGTTTTGGAGGCAGAGATGCTGAGCCGACCGGCCGTGGGCTTCTCACCAGAGCGGCCTCACTCCGCGCTCAGCCACGGGCCGTTTTCCTAGAAACCGAGTTGAAATGGGAATGGTAGTGGCCTTGTTCCAGTGTCTGCCCACGGCCCAATGCGGGGCAAGCTCATTCCCAGCAACGGGCAATTTCTGTCTCCCTCCACGAAAATTGAACGCCTTACGATGCCCCCTGCTGATTCTCCCACATTTGGGATCCCACAGGGAGCGTTTCTCTGGGGGCACAAGTGTTGGCTTCAGGGTCGGCTGCCCCACGCCCTGCAGTGCCTCCTCATGGGCAGGTCAATGAGCTTTTCTGCCTCAGTTTCCCTGCTTGTCCCTATTGGCTTAATTCCAGGGATAGTCACAACCTGTGATTGTATGCCCTTGTTTTTCTTCTTTCACAAGATTAAAGCTCCAAAGAGTGGGGGGATTACATTTTTTAAAAACTTTTAAAGCCAACTTTATTGAGGCATAATTTACAGGCAGTAAAGGGCACACCTTTTAAAAAGTAAACTTTATTTTTTAGAACAGTTTTAGATTTACTGAAAACCTGTGAACATGGTACAGGAAGTTCTCGTGTACCTCAAGCTCAGTTCCCCTCTTATTAGCATCTCACATCAGTGTGGTGTATTTGATACAATTAAAGAATCAATATTGCTACATTGTTATTAAGTGCAATGTATACATTATTACTAAGATTTCTTTAGTTTTTACCTAGTGTCCTTCTGTCCAGGACCCCAGCCAGGACCCCACAGGACGTCTAGTTGTCACGTCTCCTTAGCCTCCCCTTGGCTGTGACAGTTTCTCGGACCTTCCTTGTTCTTGATAAGCTTGACAGTTCTGAGGAGACGGGTTAGGCGTTTCGTAGAACGTCCGTCTAGTGCGATTTGTCTGATGTTTCTCTCACGATTACGCTGGGGTGAGGAGGAAGACCCAGCGGTAAGTACGAGCTTCATCACACCCTATCCAGGGGACTTAGTACCCTCACGAATCGTCACTGTGGCTGTCGACCTTGATCACCTGGCCGAGGTGTGCGGTCAGGTTTCTCCTTTGTAAGGTGACTCCCTTCCGCCCTTTCCACTTTGTCCTCTTTGGAAGGAAGTCACTGTGCCCAGCCCACAGCTGAGGAGTGGGCTCTCCCTCCGCCTCCTCGAGGAGGTGAGGCATCTATCTAATTACTAGGATTCTTCTGCAGGGAGATTCATCTTTTCTCCCCCATTTAGTTACTGACCAATCCCTCACTCACATCAGGGCGGACTCAGGAGGTTTTGCTGTACTTTGGGGTAAAATGCGGAGCTACTTTACTTTGTTGCTCAGGTTGTCCCAGCCTTGGCCAAGGGGAGCCCCTTCCCTTCGCCCCTCTGTCCTCTGACGTGCCCCATCGTTGTGGGTGTTTGTTGAGCGCTTTCTTACTTTCTGGCCCTACAAGAAGCTCCGGGCTCCTCTTGTGTATTTCCTGCCCCAGCTCTGGATCATCCACTTCTCCAGGGATCCCTGGTTCCTTTTACTGGAAAATCCTACTAGAACCAAAATCTGGGCACTAGCCGTGCCTGTTGCTGCTGGGGTGTTGTTGCTTCCACCCTCCTCAGCTGGCAGAGCAAGGAAGTGTGTGTGTGTGTGTGTGTGTGTGTGTGTAGACTAACTCTTGCGTACATGCACAGCTGTATGTATTCAGGGCTCTCCTGAGCCAGTAGGAGATGTCATATATTTATAATGAGTAATTGGCTCATGAAATTCTGGGGCCTGAGAAGTCCCACAATCTACCATCTAAAGGCTGGAGACCCAGGGGAGCTGGTGGTGCAGCTGGGTCCAAGTCTGAAGGCCTGAGACCCGGGGAGCAGATGTGTCAAGCCCAGGCCAAGGGCAGGAGAAGATGAGCTGAGATGTCCCTGCTCAACCAGTGAGTCAGGAAAAAGGGGTGAATTCCTCCTTTCTCTGCATTTGGTTCTATTCCGGCCCTCAGTGGATGGCATGACGCCCGCCCATGCTGGGGAGAATGACTGACTTTATCGAGTTCGTTCATTCCAACGCCGATCTCACCCAGAACACACGCAGAAACAGTGTGTAATCGGAGGCCCTGTGGCCGGTCAAGTTGACACACAGAATTCACCGTCACACCATCTATGACTATGTTAATCTAAACATGAGTTCATGCAGGTGTCTCTAACCGTGATCCATCACCATCTGGATTGTTCCGGGCTCTTCTCCCTGCTTGTCTGTAATCTTTCTACCCAACAGTGAGAAACCTGGCCCCCAGCACCAGTTTACTTAGTGGTGAATTTCCGGTACGTGGACAGCAATACCAGAGTTGTCCCTCTGTACCTCCCTGGGGAGGAACTTTATCTACAGGAGGAAGGACAGTGTTACGTGCAGCTCCTCTTGCCTTTAGTCTCACAGACCGCACTCATTTCTCAAGTTACTTAGCTCAGGACCTTTTCCTCTTGCCTCCTTCAGTGAGGTTGTTTCAGACATTTTTACTATAGTTAGATTCTTTTGTCACAGTCTGACTTCTTCCGGGGAACTCCCAACCTCCTAAATATTGTGTATATTAACGTACACTCTTTTTCTGTAAAGCTCTATGGGTTGTGACAAATGCATAATGTCACATGTTCACCAGTCCAGCATCATACAGAATAGTTTCACTGCCCTAAAAATCCCATGTACTTCACCTACTCAACCTTTCTCCTCTGCCCCAGAACCCCTGGCAACCACTGATCTTTTTAGTGTCTCTGTAGTTTTGCCTTTTCCAGAATGTCGCACAGTTGAAATCATACCTATGCAGCCTTTCAGATTGGCTTCTCTCACTTAGCAATATGCATTTATATTTCCTCCATGTCTTTCTGTGGCTTATAGCTCATTAATTTTTATCACTAAGTAGTATTCCGCTGTGTAGATGTACCAGGATTCGTTTATTCATTCACCTACTGAAGCACGTCTTGGTTGCTTCCAGTTCTTGGCGATTATGAATAAAGCTGCTATAAACGTTTGCATACAGGCTTTTGTGTGGACATAAGTTTTCAACTCAGTTGGGTAAATACCTAGGAATTCAACTGCTGGATCATATGGTGAGACTATGTTTAGCCTTGTGGGAGAGCGCCAGACTGTCTCCCGACGTGGCTGCGCCATTTTGCATTCTCACCAGCAGTGAGTGAAAGTCCTTGTTGCTCTCCATTCTCACGGCAATGAGTATTGCTGATTTTTTGGAATTTTTCCATTCTGATAGGCATGTAGTGGTATTTCCTGGTTGTTTTAATCTGCATTTCCCTCATGATAAATGACACTAAGTATCTTTCATATGCTTATTTGCCATTTGTTTACATTTTTTAGTGAAGTGTTTGTTCAGACCTTTTCCGCATTTTTGGGGGGGAGGTGGTGAGGAAGATTGGCCCTGAGCTAACATCTGTTGCCAATCCTCCTCTTTTTGCTTGAGGAAGATTAGCACTGAGCTAACATCTGTGTCAATCTCCCTCTATTTTGTATGTGGGATGCTGCCACAGCATGGCTTGATGAGTGGTGTAGTTCCACACCCGGGATCTGAACCCATGAACCCAGGCCGCCAAAGTGGAACACGCCAAACCTAACCACTATGCCACCTGGCCGGCCCCCTCATTTTTAAATTGGGTTGTTTCTTTCCTAATTGTTAAATTTTAAGAGGTCATTGTATATTTTGTATACAAGTCCTTTATCGGATCAGTGTTTTGCAAAGATTTTCTGCCAGACTGGCCTTGTTTTTCGTTCTCTTAATGGCATCTTTTGCAGGGCAGACATCCTTAATATTAAAAAAAATCTCACTTAGCAACTTTTTCTTTCATAGATTGTGCTTTTGGTTTTGGAATAAAAAACTCATCATCACACCTGAGGTCACGCAGGTCCTGTGCTTTCATCTAGAACTTTTATGGTTTGGGGTTTACATTTAGGCCTTTGATCCATTTGAGGTAATTTTTGTTATAAAAGGTAATTTTAGTGATAAAAAAAGTGTCCTTAGTCTGTGTCAAGATTCATTTTTTAAAATTTGCTTCTGGATGGCCAGTCTTTCCAGCAGCACTCGTGGAGAAGACTGTCTGTCTCCACTGGATTCCCTCTGCTCCTTTGTCAGGATCAGCTGACGATGTTTGAGTGCGTTACCGTTGGCCTCTCTATTCTGTCCCTTTGACCGATTGTCTCTTCCTTCACCAATAGCACACCGTCTGGATCCTGTGACCTTAGAGTAAGTTTTGAAATTGGATCATATGACTCCTCCAACAGTGTTCTTCAGTCTCGTGTTGGATATTCCAGGTCTTTCGACTTTCTCTATAAACTTTAGAATTGGTTGGATGATCTACAAAAGACTGACTTCTTAACAATGTCGAGTCTTCCTATCCATGAACGTGGAATAGCTCTCCATTTATTTAGATCTTTTCTGATATCTTTCATCAGAGTTTTGTAGTTTTCAGCATATAAATCCTGTACAAATTTTGTTAGATTTATCCATAAGTAGTTCATTTTTTTTGGTTCTCTTATAACAGGTATTGTTTTCTTAATTTTGAATTCCAATGGGTCATTGCTGGAATATAGGAAAGCACTGGACTTGTATATACTAACCTTATATCCTGCAACTTTGCTGTGCTTGCTCATTGGTTCTAGGAGATATATTGATAGATAGATAAATAGATAGATGATAGATAGATGGATTTATTTATACATAGATATATATACATAGATTGATTTTTGAATGTGGAAATACGTCTGGAATAAATTCCACTTGGTCTGGTGTATCATTATTTTTATGTATCATTGGATTTAATTTGATACCATTTTTTGGATGATTTCACATCTACATTGGTAAGAGCTGTTGGTTTGTAGTTTTCTTTTCTCTTAATGTCTTTTTCTGTTTTGGTATGAGAGTAATGCTGGCCTTAGAGAATGAATTAGGGAGTATGCCCTCTGCTTCTATTTTCCATGAGAGATTGTAGAGAATTTGTATCTTTCATTCCTTAAATTTTCAGTAGGATTCACCAAAGAACCCTTCTGGGCCTGGTGATTTCTTTTTTTGAAGGTTGTTAATTAGTGGTTCAATTTCTTTAATACGTGTAGGCCTATTCAGGTCATCTATTTCTCCTTGTGTGAGTTTTGGTAGCTTCTGTCTTTCAGGAATCGGTCCCTTTCACCTTAAGTTCTCAAGTTTGTGGGCATACAGTTGTTCAGAGTATCCTTTCACGTCCCTTTCTGTCCGTGGGATCAGGAGTGACGGCCCCTCTTTCATTTCTGACATCAGAAATTTGCATCATCTCTCTTTTCTTTCTTGGTTAGCCTGACAAGAGATTTATCAATTTTATTGATCTTTACAAAGAACCAGCTTTTATTTTTGTGGATTTTCCCTATTGTTTTCCTGTTTTCAGTTTCATTGATTTCTGCTCTAATTCTTATTATATTATTTCTTTTCTACTTGCTTTGGTCTTAAATTGCTCCTCTATTTCTGGTTTCCTAAGAAGCTTAGATTATTTTAGATCTTTCTTCTTTTCTAACATTCGCATTTAGTGCTATACGTTTCCCTTGAGCACTGCCTTCTCTGCCACGAGAATGGAACAGTCCTGTTAGGAGCAGTTCGTCTGCCCGAGTCTCAATGTGCGGAAAATGCCACAACCGACCTCCAGCCAACACGCAGCCCATGTGGGAATCACTGTCTGTTGTCGTCCACTGGGGAGATTGGAGATTGCTGTCCCCACAGCGCAGCCTGGCACAAGCGACGACTGGAGAAGTTGGCATCTAGAATCCAGGTGCTGCCATACACAGACCTAAGCTCTGAGACCTTGGCCCTGGGGCTGGTCCGGGCAGAGGGAGGGAGCTGTAATTCGGAGGCAGCGCTTGTGATGCAGCCGTGAAACATTTGGTGAAACTGTTGCCTGTGAAGTCTTGGAAGGCAGAAAATGTAGGAGGCTGTGGGTTTAGGCAAAAAGATTTGGAAACAAAATGTTACTGGTGTGTCCCGATTGGGTACAGTAGATAAGGTCCCGCAGAAAGAGAGGAGGCAGCTAGAAAGTGTCTAGTTTGCAAACAATGTTGCAAGAAGCAACTATTTCTTTTCTCTGACCAATAAAAGATAAAACTAGAAATGCTTCACTCAACCAAGGCCAGTTAGGCTCAGCCTGGTGGCAAAGACCAGATGGAGAGGGTGACTCCCGGGTCTTGTGCTACAATCTCTGAAGAGAGGAGGGTGGCGGCCCAGTAAATCTTTTGGCAGGTGCAGTTTTGCAGGACTGGAGATTGAGGGCACTGCTCTCCTGAGGAAGCCCAGTAAGATCCAGGTAGCTGTCAGCAAGTCTGGAGAGCCAGGCGCATCTCTAGAAATGCTGCGGGCCTGGCGCTCGGCACAGGAAGCACCCCGGGATCAGACGGACGCAAAGCCAGCAAAGTGTTGCAGGGCTGTGCAGTCATCTTGAATTATCCGTGACGGTGAAGGGCCAGACTGGAAATGGCCTTTGGGCCTCCACCCCGCTGCGGCAGGAGGGAGGCATGCAGGCACCCCAAGAAGGACATATTGCCAAGATCTTCTTCGGATGTCGCCAAGGAGGTGATGGAAGAGATAAGCTTGGGGGGTGGGGTTAAAGGCTTTGAAAATGATGGTCTGGGGACACCCCCCCACCCCAGGGGAGGAGTTGGGACTTACTGATTTTCCTCGAGTGTCTGGGATTTCCCTGGTTTTGACACTGAAAGTCCCACATCACAGGAAACCTCTCCGTCCCGGGATACCAGGATGGGCAGTCATGGCAGGGCCTGTCCAGAAGCCTTCCCCACGCCCAGGTCTGGGGCTCCTGAGACATCTGCCCAGCGGGATGTCCGGGTGCCTATCTCCGCACCATATTTCATGCTGTGACTGGAAGACAGCATGTCCTCTCAGCTCCCTGGATCCAGGAGTCCTGCCCAACGCTGAGACTGCTGAGAACCTGTGCTTGGAACCTGACTCCACCTTGGGTGACTTTGGGGTTGTTTCTGGGTGTCATGTGTGGAGAGAAGAAGGCAAATGCTCATGACGAAGGTGGGCGGAGGCAGTGGTACTGTGCCACCAGCATTGACTCTTCTCTCGGGAGAGGGTCATATTCTCCCACTTTGTTCACACCAGGCCTGGTCCAAAGAGATGCTGGCAGAGGGGGTCATGCCACCTCCAAGCAGAAACTTTATGGTCACCAGGTGGTTCTGCCACATTTTCTTCCTCTAGGCCCCAAGAATGGCATGACCTAGAGGAAGGCTGCATCGTTAGCCTGGACCCCACAAGAAAGAAGGCACATGGAGCAAACCACAGCTGGTTTATCGCCTGCATGTAACGTGAGCAAGAAAGACTTTTCTGTGGTGGAAGGCTTACGATTCTGAGGATGTTTGTTACTGCAGCACGGTCTAGGATAGGCTGACCGACACAGACTGTTTCCTTACCTTTTCTCAGAGGTCATCACTGACCTCCAGGGTGGCAAGGACCCTGGGCCTCCTCTGTTCTCCGCCCTGCTTCCCCTTGGGCCAGCCCTGCTCCCTGGCCTTGCAAGCCCTGTCTGTACCCTGCCTCAGCTGCTTCCCCATTTGACATGTTTTAAACCAGGAAGAGAGGAGAGGAAAGCAGAAGCCCCAGAAGGCCCTTGGGTGGACTCCTGCCTGGGTCCTGCCCTGGGCAGTGAGAGGCCCGGCCCAGGCAGCCTGGACACGCAGCAGCCACTCCGTCCCCCACCGGCCCCCAGAGGCCCCCAGGCCTTCTTGGCAGCCACGTGCTTTCTGCTTTAATGAACTCCTCTAAAGTCTTCAGTTAGAGGTTATCTGCTCCGATCTGAATATGCATCTCTTAAAATACTTCACAAATCTGAGGGCTTCTCACGTATTACTTCAATCCTCCAGCTATCAGAGCAATTGGAGCATCCAAGATTACGGAAAAATTACTTTGGGAGGAGAAGGAAGTAGAAGATCAAACGCTTATCTGTACAAATAAATTCAGTGCAATCCACAATTAAGCAGCATTTGACATTTAAAAAATATTTGATCCATGTTTTGGCTTCCAGAGCTGCTTAAGGGAGCGGCAACGTGTAAATTACATTCAAATCAGGGTTAAATATAGTTCTCAGAGAAAGATGGTATGATTTAAATTGCCTAATTATTTGGGGGAAAAAAATCTGTTCTCCAATAATTAAGAGAATAAGGATGTTTGGCTTGTTGGAGGGAGAGAGAGTGAAGGAGAGAGAGAGGGAGAGAGAGAGGGAGAAAGAGAGGGAGAGAGAGAGATGGAGAGAGAGGGAGAGAGAGGTCAGAAATGGATATCTCCTGCCTTGGCCTTGGTGACCTGGAGGGGCTGCCTGGGGAGGGCTGTGTCTACACAGGATTGGGGGATGGGGGTCGGAGGTGGGGAGAGACCCAGCAGGCAGGCCCAGGCAGGGGATTGGCCACACTGGCCAGGCTCCAGCCCAGCCCTTGGGATCAGCGGCCAGGCAGGACCCCCATTGCTCAGGAACCAGAAGCTGGCAGCGTGGGGGCCAATCCAGGGGGACCGGCAGCTGTGCCAAGCAGGGAGTGAGTGCCAGCTCTCCTTGGCAGGGCCGGCCGGCATATGGGAGCACCCAGGCTGTGGCCAGATGCCTCAGGAGGGGGAGTTGGCAATGCTGAGAGCCAGCAATCCATTAATTAGGTGATATTTCTTAAAAGTCACATGAGAGAAGGGGTGTGGATGGCAGTGTGCCTTGAGGACTAATTCAAACCATAGCAGCCCCTCACTCCAGGCGGAAGAAATGGAGGGTAGGGGGACACTGGGACAGGTGATAGGCAGGCCAGTCACAGTGGCGTCTGAGTCCCCCCTTGACACGAGGAGTGTGGCCTTGGGCCCATGCAGAGGGTCTCTGAGGCTGTTTCCTCACCTGTGAAATAGGAGAATTATCTGCATCTTGCCTCCTATGCTGAGGATTAAACGTGGGCATAGACGGAAGGCAGTGCAGGAGTCAGAGTCTGGCCTGGAGTCACTGCTGCGTGACTTTGGACAAGTTACTTAACCTCTCTGAGCCTCAGTTCTTCATCTGGAAAAAGGGGCTAGTACCAGCAGCTACCTCGCAGGCTGCTGGGGATTAATTTAATTAGATGCTATTTCTCTAATGAGGTTAGCGCAGTGTCTGGCACGCAGCAGGTGCTGCGCCCCATGATCCCACAAATATTTACCGAGTACCTGTGAAGTGCCAGGCGTGGGTCCTGGTGCCAGCCTTCCTCAAAGAGCAGGTGGGAAAGACTCCTGCTCTCCTTTCGGTGCGGGAATCAGATCATAACGGGAAACGGGATCATCGCAGAAAGCGGTATGTGTTCTAAAACCAGAGGGCCTGGGAGGGTGGGAGGCGGCTGCAGGTGGGGGTCTGTGAAGGCCTCTCGGGGGTGAGCAGGAGCCGTCCCAAGGCAGGGGAGAGTCCTCTGGGCAGAGGCTGGGGTCAGGAGTTGCCGTGTTCACAGAACACTTGTGGGCCAGCGGGGCTGCCCTGGGGAGCTCGGGGGCGGCCGTGCAGGCCACAGGGCGGCTCTGGATGTCACTCTGAGAACAGAGGAAGCTGCTGGAGGGCCTCGAGCAGGGACCTCGGCCGTCTGACCTGGTTGAAGGGAAATCGTACTGGCTGCGGAGGCCCTGGCTGGAAGCAGGGGACGGGGCAGGGGGCACGGGGGCAGGACCAGGGTGGTGGTGGTGGGGGTGTGTGCACGTGTGTGTATGAGTGAGTGTGGGAATGCACACGTGTGTGCATGTGTTCTGTGCGTGTGTGTGCTGAACCAGTCTCCCAACGCTGCCTGGGCGTGGTGCCCACCATGCACCTCGGGAGGATGAGGAGGTGGTCTGCATCAGAGATGCCCTTGGCGGTGGGCCTGCAGGGCTGGCTGGTGGATTAGACCCTGAGGGCGGGGGTGGTGTAGCAACCCACCTGGTTCCCACAACCCGATCAGCAGTCAGCGCCCCGCGAGAGTAGGGGCCCCTCTTCGTCAGCGTGCTGGGCTGGTCACACACGGGGTATCAGTGCCAGTGGCAGGGGCCGGGCCTCCAGCCACGGGGAGCAGCGGGGGCCAGAAGCTGTGTGTGGAGTCAGGAGTGAACTGCTTGCTTTGAGGTGCCGACGGGCCCTGGGCCTGGGGTGTGGGCGTTGCCTGGAGCACAGCAGGGAGGGCGCTCCAGCCCGGGGCTGGACCCAGAGCCCTTGATGTTCGGGAGCTGCTACTCTGCTCAGCCCGGGACAGCGTTGGGGCGCTGGTGCCCGTCTCACTCCAGAAGGCCCCGGGAAGGATCAGGTCAGCCCACCTCTCAGAGCACAGCAGAGGCTCCCACCTTGTCCTGGACATGGAGCTGCATCCCGGGGAGAGGCTGCGGGACACAGGAGGAGGGCACCGTGTGGTCAGTGCTATGCGGGCCACCCTGTCACTCACTGCACTGAAGGGGCACAGGTCCGAGGATGGAGCACTGACTGAGGTCTTAGGCCTTAGGGTCTGGGTCACTTCTCTGCAGGAAGGGGGTCCAGAACGCATGTGGCCAGTGCCTGAGAGCTAGGGGGCTGGAGTAGTGGCACCCACTGGAAAGTCAGAGGCAGAGACCCCAGCTTCCACCCTACACTAGGATCTGTGGTGTAGGGGACCCCATCCTCCACCCCACACTAGGACCCAGGGTGTAGGGGACCCCTAATCTCTAGGCTGGCCCTACTCCTCATCTCAGACTGAGCACTGCCCCCACCCAGCACAGTCCTCCCTCTGGCCCTTGATGGAGCCCACCCAGCCGGCCCACGACCCAGGACCCAGCCGCTTGTTGTGCCTTGTGTCTTGGAGGACACTAATGGCCTAGTGGATCGAGTTGACTAAGTGTACACAGTACCCTCTCTTCTGCTGAGGTCCCTCCCCTGGGCATCGGCCTTGAGTGACAAGACCCCCATGCACCAGCTCCCAGGGGCCTCTGATAGAAGGGCGGTGCCTTGGGCATCCTAGGCCCCTACATCCCGCAGGTGGTGTATGCCGGGTTCAGACATCCTGCCCCTCTGGGAGGGGTCAGTACAAGCTTTTGTTGCCAAGGAATCAGAGGGCAGGGGTGGAGGGAGGTTGCCGGGACTGGCTCCCAGCGCCAGCCCTCACAGAGGCCTGCAACTGCACCCCAAGGCCAGGGGTGGGGGCTGCCCTCTGTCTTGGAGCCCCCCGGACATGGAGGCTAGGAAGGCCACCACTTTCCGAGGCTCTCCCTGGACATGTGGCCAGAGGGATGGCAGCCTGTGCTGGGGGGTGGGGGGGGCCTGTGCCTGTGACAACCCTGTCCAGTCTGGCTGACTTGCAGCAAACACCTCCTGAGGATTTCAGACACACCTGCCAGGCCTCCCAGGGGTGACTGTTATCACTCTGGTTATTTCCAGGAGCCAGGTCCGCATGGGGCTCTTGCCTGCCGTGAGCTGCTGGTGCCAAGATACCCCCATTCTGCTGATGGGGAACAGGAAGTGCTGGGGTTGGCTGCCTGCCAGCTCCACAGCAAGGGGGCAAGAGCCCGAGGCTGAGGCCAGGCCGCCCGGTGGGCATGCACCGTCCCTCTCTGACCCTCACACCCTGGGTCACCCCCGAAGAGCCAGCAGCAGGATGCACGTCAAGGAGCTCAGGCACTGGGGACACCTCCTGGGAGCCATGAAACTGGGTAGAGGAACCCGCCCCATGGCGTAGCGGTTAAGTCAGGTACGCTCCGCTTTGGTAGGTAGCCTGGATTTGAGGGTTTGGATCCCAAGTGTGGACCTACACCACTCTGTAAGCCATGTTGTGGTGGCAGCCTGCATACAAAATAAGGAAGATTGGCACAGATGTCAGCTCAGGGCTAATTTTCCTCAAGCCAAAAAAAAAAGGAAGGTTGGCAACAGATGTTAGTTGAGAGGGAATCTTCTTCGCCAAAAAAAAAAAAAAAAAAAAAATTGTTGGAAACTGGACAGAGCTCAGGCTGAGCCTCGGGGACAGGTAGGGGCATACCCTCAGGTCACCTGGCTCCTTCTCTCTGTCCCTCTGCCCTCTGGTGGGTCAGATCCATGCCCTAGACTAGCTTTGTCCAGCTCCCCGGAGACCCACGCCCCTTACACTCTCTGCTGGAGGGCACCTCTTCCTGCCATCCTATGGGCGTGTGTCCACTCTGGGACAGTCAACTATGGCCACAGGGCCAGAAGACCGAGGCCTGCGGCCCCAGGATGGTGGGGTTGGTGTCAAGGTGGAAGCATGAATGTGGGTGCTGGTGTGGTGGCTGGGCAGGGACCCGCGAGCTGGAGCCCCCGTGCGCAGCTCTCCCCTTCACACACCAGGGATGGCGGGCGTGTCATCCCAGGCCAAGCCCATGTCCAGGCTGACCGGGTGGATCTGGTCTGGGCACAGAGCAGGTCCCCGGCCCCCTGGTTGTGAACATGCTCATTCTGAATTTGGCGCACTTTGAGCAGAGTTCCAGAAAATCTGGATCCTTCTTTGTGTCGGTTCTAAAGCCCTGCGACGGCCTTGCCCTGGGCTCCGACAGCTGAGGAAAAGGCGCTGGAGGTAACCTGGGCCCCCCGCCTACCCATTTGGCATTCGCAGGAGAGGAGGGTGGAGGGGAGGGGGCGGGGGGAGCCACGCAGCCAGCTGGCATGGGGTCACATTGTCGTGTCAGGGCGCCTGAGTGCTGTCGTCTTATAAACCGCGATGGTAATTGAATCTGGGCAGGAGTCCTTGACAGGGGTCGTTAAACGTGGGAGCGGGAGTGGGCTTGGGTTTACGGCTGCCTGTCCCCAGCCCGTCTCCAGAAGGCAAGGCCGAGACTGCTCAGGCCCCAGCCTGGAGCCTCTCAAAGCTGGATCTCTCCAGGGCAGGCGGTCACTCAGTGGGTGGCCACTCAGCCGTGCATGCTCATGTGGCCCGGGGGCTGGCCCTGTACTGGCGTGGGGGCGCCCCCCATCTCTGATGCCCTAGGTTAGCGAGGAAGGAGGAGACAATGGGACACAGACCTTCGAGAATGCCGTGATAGTGCCAGGCCGGCGCTGAGCCCAGCAGGATGGGAGCCCGGAGTGGACAGCAGAGGCCTCGAGGGACAGCCGGGTTTGCACTGAGGCTGGAGCGTCGGGAGACCTGCTGCCTGTCAAGAGGAGGCTGATGTGGGGCGGTGCAGCCAGGGGTACTCCCACCAGAGAGGTTGAGTGACGTCCCCCAGGCGGCCCAGCCCCCACGTAGCAACGCTGCGGAGACCTTGGGAAAGGCTGCCATGGCTGTGGCAAGGACGGGTCACTTGGCGTCTGTCCCTCGTGGGGCCTCTGCCTCGGTACCTGTGGAGCTGCAAGCAAGTGGGCCCAGGTGGCCGCTCTGCACTCCTGGCTGGGACGAGGCGGGCGGGGGCGGGTGAATTATTTAGGGTTGCCAAAGGTGTTGAGTTAGAAGCTAATTAAAAAAGCTATCTGCAGTGCAACGCCATAAAAGAATCATAAAATTCCAATCTCATTTGTTCCACTCAGCTTCCCTGGGCACAGAACGCCCCATAAAAGCCGCGTGCGCTCCCATTGTCTGCAGGCCGTCCGCAGACGCGGCCCAGAGGCCCTGGTGAGGGGCATCCTTCTGCCGCGCACCACAGGCTGTGGCTCCCTCAGGCACCCGTCTGGCTGGACCTGGGAAGGGTGAAGCTGTTTGGGTCCTGATGAGAGGGGCAGGGGCAGATGGGCGGGCTGTCAGGGTGTGTCGGCCCCCAGGGTGAGAATGAGACCTGATGGGGAACACTCACCCCTCAGCTGATGCCCTGTGGCTCGCTGTCTGCCATCCTAGTGCACGCCTGGTGGGCCACGCCCAACCCTGTGGGGTGGGTGGGTGGGTGATGGGCTGGGAAGGATAACGGGCTGGAGGCCTGGCTGGAGCCCTGTTGGCATATGCTAAGAACCTACTGTGTACGGCTCTGCTCTGTGTCAGGCACCAAGGCTTCAGTGTGAGAGGCCTCCGGTCCCTGTCTGGGAAGACCCCATCGAGTAGGGGGTCGGAGATGGGAAAGTCTACATTTGCACGTGTCACCCTGGCTCAACTTCAACCAGAGCTCGAGGCTCGCATCTCACCTCCTTGCCCCGGGCCAGGCCAATGTGCTGGCCTCCTCGGGGCCTCCCTGTGTGCAGGGCCTGTCGGTCAAGGCTCGGGATTCAGGTGAGTGCCTTTGGGAAAACCATTTTGGCATCAAAATTGTGAGGCTGTGTCCTCTGGAACAAGATGCTGGCTTGTGTCCTGGCTCTTCCCTCTATCGACTGGGGCTTTCTTGTCTCTGTGCCTCAGTTTCGCCATCTGTGGAATGGGGTTATGATGGCAGTAGCCCTGATGGGCCATTGGGGGATGCAGTGAGCTAGTCATGTGCCTGGCATGGAGCCTGGGCTCCCCAAGTGCCCGTGAAGACTTGGGTCCCCCAGTGGATTGCAGTTCACAGGGCTCCCTGCCCTGAGGCCCCCATGATTCCCCAGTACCTTGGTCCAGTTTAAGGATGGGATGTGGATGCTTACAGGAGAAGTGGGGACCAGCATCATTTATCCTGTAGCTGTAGGACCTGGGTCTCTGAATGGCCCCTCGGCTCCCAGAAGGACAGACCTGGTCCCAAGGCCCCTGGGTGCTCACATGGAGCCCCCAGGCCTGCCCCACTTCCCTCTCATCGGGGGAGACCATGAGGGTACACACAGGCTGCAGACAGCTCCCCCAGCAAGGATGGAAGCAAAGCCAGAGACTGCGATTTGCTGCATCCTGGATGCTCCTGAGGGGCCACGCTCAGAGGGTCTAGCTGTAGCAGGGGGAGGCGGCATCCTGTGGGCCCGGGTCGGTGGACAGTCAGGCTGTTACCCTCACCCACTCTTAGCCTGATGCCCCTGCTGTGTGCCCCACCTGTGCAGGGCAGGGCTGGTTATGTGGGAAGCAGGAGAACCCAGCCGTGGCCCCCACCCAGACAGGGGCCCGGTGCCCAGGCTGCCCTGCAGCTCTAGAGGCTGAAGCAGGGCTGTGAGCCCCGGCCAGTGTCTGGGGGCTTATCTGCACCCCACGGTCCAGCCATGAGCGCCGCACACTGAGCGAAGCCCACAACGGAGTCCTGTAATGGGCGGGAGCGTAGGCTCCATGTGGACGACAGGAGACAGGCAGACAATGGCAGCAGGTGCTGGACCCAGGCTGCAAGCCGTAATCTGATACCATCTCGGCACAAACAAGGCCTGATTTCTCCAGACAGACAGGGTGGCCTGGCATCCGGCGCTGCTAGGGGACAGTGTCATTCTGCACACTCAGGGTCTGCGTCTCCCGGCTGGAGGCATGGATTGATTCTCTATTCCTCATTTGACCAGATTGTCCCAACACCATGGGCGTGGGACCAGGAGAGGGAGATGTGGGAGGAGACACTTTTGTAAAAGTCTCTCTTGTCTACACGCCAGCCCGGACGAGGGGGCGTCCCAGTCAGTCCCCAGGGTGCAGGCCACTGGAGATCAGGCCGGGAGGAGGTCTGTGGCTAGGGCCAGTGGACACGGTCAGGAGCGGGACAACCGGGAGGCCCAGGGGGAAGGCTGCCGCGCCCCCTGGATCTGTGGAGAGTGTGTGTGTGAGGCCACCCGCATGTGCGAGGGCAGAGAAGCTGAAAGAACTACGGGGTGTGGTTCCACGAGCGCCACATGGCAGAGCTGGGGGCCCAGACAGAGCTGCGCAGAGGGACGCAGGGCTACCGCTTGAGTTCCGGCGTCATGTCTGCAGCAGGGGAGCCGGCGTCTCAGGACCCCACACACAGGCGTTTGGTCTTGCTGGCGGCATGGTTCCTGTGGGTCCTCCTGGTTGGGGCGCTGCTGTCCTCCATGTGGTGACTCAGGGTCCCGGGTCCTTCCAGCGTGGGCTCTGCCACCATGGGCTTCACTTCTGCCATCAGAGGGAGGGACAGCACTGGGGGGGCCCGGAAATGGTCACCCTCAACTGCAAGAGGCGGGGATGTGGGCAGGCCATGCAGCCAGGAGCAAAGGCCGCCTGGGCATTGTGGGCAGTTAGCCCAAGATGTCCAAGGCTGAGTGACCGGGAAAAGAAGAGAGACTCGTCGGGGCCTCTGTGCTGCATCCTGAGTGTCTATGGAAGAGCGGGCACAGCAGAGCCACAAACCACGTGCACAGGCATAGAGAATGTTCCGGAATAATACGCACCCAATGGAGAATGGTGATCACCCTGAGGAGGGCACTTGAACTGAGGAGGGGGGAACAAGGGGACCTCTGTGTCTGTGCGGTTTGAAGTTTCACAACACACATTTATTCACAAATCGCTTGCAGAATTGAAAAACCAAACTGGAACAGATTACACTGGAGGTTGGGGATAAAGGGAACGTAATGCAGAAGTGGGGCCGGGCTGGGGGCATCGGCCCAGCTCGCCCCTCAGACCACCTCGAGGGCCCCCAGGCTGGGAAAGGCCCCCATGCCCTCCATCCCCTCGCTGGCATTGGCACTCTCTGTGATTCTTGGCTTCTGTCTCTCCCAGGTGGTACGTGTCCGGGGTCCTCTGCTCCTTCCCCGCCAGGCCCCCCAGGGCAGGAGCCACCACTCTGCTGGACTCAAGGGATGAGCAGTGGGGAGTGGGCCCTTCTCTCGCCCTGTGGTTCACTGTGGGCAGGTGCTGGCCCTGGCCAGGTGTCAGGACCCTGGTGATGGAGCCTCATCCCACCCACACCCAGTGTTCACGTTTCCAAAGCAGAGCAGCCTGGGGAGAGGACCCCGGGGGGCTTGGGGATGGGAGGAGGCCCCCAGGAGCTGAGGCAAGTCCAGGCTGGGTTTCAGAGGGCAAGAGGAACCACCTGGGGGTGGCGGTGGAGGAGGACGAAGGGCGCTCTGTGTGGCCGGAGGTGAGAGGGACAAGCTCCCAGTTAGAGCGACGGTGGCAGAAGGTGTGGGGTCAGGATGCACCGAAGATAGGGTGGGGCCTCCTGCAATGCAAGGACGGGTGAGGCACCTTCCTGGGGGCATGCAGCGTGTCCCAGTGGGGCCTTGGCGCAGCCCGGTGCCAGGGCACGGCCCCGACAGTGTGGGCATCGGGGCCCCGGGGCGAGGGGCCAGCAGGAAACTCCAGCTCCAGGGGCTTCGAGGACGAAGGCGTCTTCTGGATCAGAAGTCTGGGGACGGCTCACCCAGTGTGGCTCGGAGACTAGGCCCTGCCATCCCCAGCCTGTGGGTGGTCCTGGCCTGTGGTCTCAGGGCCCAAGATGCCCGGTGGCTCCCGGTGGCTTCCTGAGCAGGAGGGAGAGGAGGCGTGTCCCACGGGCCCAGGAGCCCCCTCACATCTCCTGGCCAGGGCTTCACTCCAGACCAATTGCCACAAGAGGAGCAGCGCTCCCCCCGGAGGGGACGGGCTGCCCTCCTTACCCGAACTCGGCTTTGCTTCTATTTTGTTAACGTGGGGAGACGACGCGGGATGTGGGCGCGTGGGCGCCTTCCTGTCCTGGGCCTCATGCAGACCAGATTCTTCCCTGCTGCCGTGAGGATGGCATCCCGAGGGCGAGTTCACCTGCTCGTCACAGCCCTCGGCACTTCGGGGACCCAGTGTGAAGATGAGGCCGCTCCCGGGACTGGAGCGGAGGTCTGGCGTCCACCCTGGGAGCTCCCCGCTCGCAGGTGGGGTGATGAGCCACTCCGGCACCTGCTGAGGCAGCAACGGGCATGTCAGGACCCTCGGGCGCCCCGCAGCGAGGGTTCCTGTGGGCAGACGGGCCCGTGGCGGTGCTACCAGCAAAACCCCATGGCTCTCCCCGGTGTACAGCCGTATTGTAGTGCAACGTTGATGTCAGAAAGTTTGAAACATCCAAATAAGCTCAGGGAAAAGCAGTCACCCTCTGTCACCATGTCCCCGAGCCACCACCACGGACGCTTCGGCGTCCAAGGCTCTTGGGCATTTTCTGTGCCTGAGTTCGTATTTCTCAGGTCACATTTATCCTTACAAGTTGAGACTGTGTTACACACACTGCTTTTTGAATCTTTTAATTGTAAAATCGTTTATTGAAAATAAACATATGCCCAGAGCAATGTCTAGTGCTTGTTTAGGGTTCTGTCATTTGGAGGTGCAGCTGTCACTGCTCGCCCCTGGGTGGTGGCATTTGAGGTGCTTCCATGTCTCCCCAGCTTTGATGTCCATCCTCTGTCACCTCCCTGAGCACGAGTCCCAGTGTCTCCTTCATCTCAGCCCTCAGCCTCCTCCTCCTTCCGGCTGCTCTTCCTAGATGCCCAAGCCCACGCCTGCCTCAGGACCTTTGCGCATCCTGGGAATTCTATGTGGAGTGCTTCCTACCCTCCCAACACTCTCCTAGTGGATCTGGCACTTTGCTCCGCTCGGTTATCACTTTACCAGAGTCTTCCTGACCCCCAGCCTGTGTAGACGCACCCCTCGCCTTGCGCCACCTGACTCAGCTCCCCGTCCCCCAGCACCCGTTTGCTGCTTTTCAGCACTTCTCGCCAATGGGAACCGCACTGCCTGCATCTTTTTGCCTTCACTCCCTGCCTCACTGGAACACAGGTCCCCTGAGGGCCCGACCCTCCTCAGTGCTCTTCACGCCGTGCTCCAGGGAGGCATGGATGCTTCTGGGACCCCTCTCCCATGATTCCCCCACAGGATCCTCTGAAGTAGCCCTGGAAGGCCCAGTGCACACACGCGCCCTGCCGGCCCCACCAGAGCAGGTGGCCCTGCCGCCCTCTCGCCGTTCTCCCCTCCTCACCCCGCCGGCTGGGCACATTTGAGACCTGTCGTCTTCATCTCTGTGACCAGCTTGCTACACGCGATTGTACGTTTTCCACGCTCATGGTTGTTTGTCCTTCTTTGCGAATTGCCTCGTTGACCTTTTTGCCCGTTTTTTCTCACTGATTCCTAAGTCCTCAGTGTGCATGGACTCTGCTCTATCCGGGTTTGTCGGCATGGGCATTAGCAGTCAAGGGGGACTCAGGAGGAGGTGGCGCGGGACCAGAGCTGCGTCTCCCCAGGTTGAGCCTGGCGTTCGGGGTCGTCCGAGTGACCATGGACACGAGGTCGGGGTGGGGTTCTGGAAGGTGAGCAAAGGGGCTGTGGGGCCTCTCTGAGAGGCAGACCTGCTGCCTAGGAGGGGGCCTCCCGAGTACATCCACGCGCCCATCCCTGCCAGAGGACTGAGGGACGGCAAGGGCCACAGTGACGGGGGCCCACAGACGGCGCCCCAGGGGTCTGCGGACCCTGCAGAAGCCCTGGCTACCCCCACCCCCACCCCGCTCTGGGGGCCGATGTGTTGTCACATTTTGGGGCTCCTGCCAGGCCCCCAGTCTTTTCACCACTGTAGGTCCTGGGGGCTGCTCGGGCCCCCTCTGGTGGGCCCTGGGAGCACGGCCACCCAGCCCTTTGGAGTGGTCCTGGGGCAGCCCCAAGGTCCATCGCCTGTGTCCATCGGCACAGCCAGAGGCAGCACACGCACCTCCTCTCCTGCATGAATATTGCCTCTTTCCTGAAGGACACCCAGCCTCCCGCGGTTCCTAATAGCCAAGTTCTTTTAATTACTGATAATTGCTGTTTACCCAGAGACTTTGCAAACAGTTCCCACCGTGCTCGGCTTCATTACACACACAAACCATACGGAGAAGCCCTGCTTCCCGCTTCCCGTGTGTCCGAGGGGTGCAGGTCCAGATTAGGGGCCCCGCAGCCCTCCTGCCCCATCCAGTGCCCTCCAGGCCTTGCCGCAGGGCCCCTTGGGTGACTGGAGCAGCCAGGATGGTGACAAATGTCCCACAACCCCCTGGTCGGAGCAGAATCCTCCTGTCGGCACCTCCCTTCTTGTCTGAAGAGCGGCCTGCTGGGGACGGGTGGCACCTGCCTGACTTGGGGTGGCACTCAGGACGTGGTCAGTGCTCAGTAAACCACGGCCACGGCCACGGGACACCAAGTCACTGTCATCAGCACATTGGAAGCCCAGCAGGTCCAGGCATTGCCCCAGGTGCGTGTCAGGGACAGTGGGTGTTAAAGTGGGGGTGACATAGCTGGTCCCTCCACCACCTGCTCTGGCTGCTGGCTTGGGGTCTTTGATAAGATCCTTTGGGATGGTCCTGGGGTAGGAAGAGTCAAAAAGGAACAGAAGGAGGAGCACGGGGATGTTGGGGGACCAGGAGGGGGGAAAAGAAGGGGAGGGTGTGGGGGGGGAGGGGAGAGGGAGGAGGGGGGACAGAGGGATGGGGAGAGGGAAGGGGGGGAGGGGGTCTGGGAGGTCCTGAGCCCAGGTAGCCGGGAGCACCCGAGCCACCCTCTGCAGCCTCGCCCTTCTGGCAACCTCTCTGTCCTCCAGCATGCAGAGACCACATGGCTTCTAGTCTTCTCTACGGAGAGACGGGCTCTGCTCCTCCAAGAGGGCGCTCGTACCAGGGGGCGAATCGTGTGCTGCCGCAGCAGCCGCTGGTCTAAAGAGGGCTTTCCTGAGGAGCCAGAAGGAGCGCCCGTTCTGTGATGTTCCAGGGCCCGGAGGGTGTCTCTGGCAGAGGCATCTCCTGTCTGCATCCCCACACCCACAGGTGTGAGGCCCTGGGGTGGTCACACCCCCTCCCGAGGTCGCAGGACAGTGAGCCCCTAGCTGGGTAACTCCATGGTGCTCTGTGACACGATGTCCCAGGCTGGCTCAGGGCCACCAAGGGGCCAGCTCTGGGCTTCTGCGTCTCAGGGAGGTGGTGCCGGCTGGCTGACGCGCCTGTCACTCCCGTCGCCCTGTTCTGGGCTCAGCCTGCACGGACCCCTGCGTGGATGGGGACCTCGTCCACAGACATTGACCAAACCTGGGCGGCCCCTCGTCTGGCTTCCTCAGACCTGCTCTGCGGGGAGGGGGCCATGCTTGGGGCGGGATGGGGAGGGGCTCCCCCTCGGACCTGCACCCAGAACTCGGGTGTCAGATGTTGGGGCCCACAAGCAGCGTCAGACTCTCTCACAGCCTTTTACTGCGATTTGCCATCGCTTTCTGAAAAAGGGGTTTTGTTCTACCCAGCATCTGTGGGTTTTGATGGATTCTGAAACATTTAATAAATATTTGGCTTTTCGTTGCAAAATGTTCTGTGTTCTTTTTAGGTTTCCTTATGGAAAGAGACTGAGACATTTTTACCTCGACTCCCGGAAGGCCACGCGCCAGGGTGGGCCGAGCGGGTGTCTTGGACCCCTCACCCCAAACTGCCCGGTCGCCGGTTCCGGGATGAAGACTCCGGCCCAGACCTGCTGACGCAAGTCCCCGAGGCTTGGAGGAGCCAGGCCTGGGCCCGGGAGGGCTGACCAGCTGCTGGCTGTTTTCCTAGAAAAACGAGCCAGTGCTTCATTTTGATTCTTTTAGCAGAAAGTGAGCTGGGACGGGCCCTGGTGCGCTGGCCTGGTGTGAGGGTCACGCCGCTGCGGAAACCCTGGCCGGGGAGCGGGGGCGGTGAGTGCAGAGAGCGGACAAGGGCGCGTGAGGCCACAGGCTCCTCTGAGGCAGGATGGTGCAGTGGTTTGCTCCCAGAAGCCCAGAGCTCAGGTTAGTATCTCAAGCCTCTGCTTTCTTCTCTGTATAATGCTCCCAAAATGATGCGGTGTTGTGAGCGTTCAGGGCTCAGTACACGGTCGGCATAGCCACCTGCCGGAGAACAACGGCCACTGTCACCTCCCTGGGTGCACCCTGAGGGGGGAGCCGTTCCTGCAACCACCCTGAGGTGACGGAGGAGGGTCCTGGCCCTATCCCACCAGGCCGGGGGTCTCAGCCCTCTCATCCTAAAGCCAAGGCCACTCCTGCCCCGTGAGCAGAGAGCACCACGCAGCTTCTGCTCGCAGTCTGGCCTGGGGCAGGGGTCCCCCGAGGAGTGTGGGGGCAGCCCATCTGTGCCGGCCCTAAAAGAGGGGGACCCTTCTCTGTAGCTCGCTGTCTGGTCTCTGCAGTCACAGCTGGTCATGACGGGCGCTGGGTGTCCCCCAAGAAAGCCTGCACCCGCCCGGGTCAGTAAATGAGGCTGCAGGCGGGCCCTGGGGAGTCCGGGCCTGGGGCTGCGTAGGGCCTCTGTGGGGGGCTGGGAAGGCTGCGGGGAGGCCTTTGGATAGGCTTTGTCCAGCATTCAATGTCACACCAGGCACTCGGGCCTGAGGTTGGAGGGAGATTGAGGGTGGGAAACACCCCTCTGTCCCCCAGGAACCCTGCAGCTGTCCCAGGGAGGGTTAAAGGAAATCACTCTGAGCAGGGTGGCCGGGACTTGCTGCATGGCGGGACAGAGACTAATTGCAGGGGGACAGGGTGGGTGCAGATGAAGCAGCTGCAGGTTCTTTTAGGGGGGGCAGAAGGAGAGGCATTGATATGGTTAATTTTATATGTCAACTTGACTGGGCCACGGGGTGCCCAGCTCTTTGGTTAAACGTCATTCTGGTGGGTCTGTGAAGATGTTTTTGGGTGAGATTTGTGTTTAAATTGGTGGACTGAGCAAAGCAGCTTGCTCTCCCCAATGTGGGTGGGCCTTACCCAGTCAGTCGAAGGCCTGACTAGACTGCCCCTGAGTGAGCGGGAATTCTTCCCATCTGCCTGCCTTCCAGATGGGACATCTGCTTTTCCTGCTTTCGGACTTGAGTAGAAACATGGACCGTTCCTGGGCCTCGAAGCTGCCGGCTGCAGACCGTGGGAATTCTCAGCCTCTGTAGTTGCATGAGCCAGTCGCTTTAACAAACCTCTTTGTATATTTACACACATGCACCCTACTGGTGCCATACCTCTGGAGAACCCTGACTCACGCAGGCGTCAGTGGGTGACAAATGCCGGGCTCCCTGTGGGAGCTGAGGGTTGCTCTAACGGAGATGCAGGGCCTGGGGTGAAGCACACGACCGCCCCAGCTTTTCCCACTGGACCTGCCACCGGTGGAGCTCAGATCTCAAGCTGGACTTTGAAGCGCAGTGACATAGGTTAGCGGAGGGCAGGCCCCTGCGTGGGGTCAGAGGGCCCACGGGAGGACGGGCCGGGAGAGGCGTTTGGTGGCCATCGGAGCAGACTTCACGGGGGAGGTGCAGGTACAGGGAGAGGCTGTCCAGGCAAGGGCTGTGCTGCGGGGGAGGAGGGCCGGTCTGGGAAGGCTCTCGGGGGGCTGGTCCCCACCCCCAGTCAGGGAGCACTCCCCGCTCCCAGAGTAGGGAAGGCTGCTTTGGGGGGGAGTTCGGGAGCCCCGTTCAGAAGCAGGGCCAGCTGAGAGGCCTGCTGCTTGCTGGGCAGGTGGGGAGGGGGCGCCGAGAGGGGTCCTGGCCAGACCTCGGGGGTCACTAATCTCTTCTGGGGCCCCCGAGCGGGCCGAACCTGGCTCAGCAGATGAATGGGGCAGGCATGGATGACCGGGCGGATGCGGCAAAGCCGGGGTCCGACCGAGGCTCGGGCCAGGCCGGGCGCTCAGGGACGCTGTACTCCTCCCGCACGGGGCGCAGCCTGCGTCCAGCAGCCCCAGGACTGTGGCTCTCCCCGCTTGTCTCGTAAATCTCCCCATTTACAGCTATTGACAGGCGCGAAGGCGGCCATCGACTCCGGGGCGCGTGCTCACGGCCAGGCCGCCGTGTGACATGATGAAGTGGCAGATCACCGGCCACGTTCTCCGACAAGTGATTGTTTCAGCGAGAATGAGAAATAACGATCGGGGCCAGAAGCGGATTATTAAGAAAGACTTCCAGTGACTTCGCAGATCATTGTGGCTGTTCTAATAATCGAGCCTCCCAAGGAGATGCGGCTCTCCCGCGGCATTATTTTCCCCGACAGACATCCTGGTGGAAGGGCGGGAGCTGGGTGGGCACATGGCCTAGGCACCTTGCCCGGGTGGGCTGGGCGGGGGCTTTGCTGTATCGGCTCTAAGGGAGCTCCAGACTCCCAGGAGGGCCCAGGGGAATGGGGGCACTTACATGGATGAGCTGGTGGGAGAGGTGGTCACTCCTGGAGCAGGAGCCCACTTGCCCGGGGCCTCCCTGGGACCCCAGGCTCAGTAGCATCGATCCCCTCTCCTCTCTCAAGATGGAAAGAGAATCGGCATCAGTGGACCTGAGTCCTCCCGTCTCCAGACAGCTGTGAACGGCTCTGGGGTCTGCTCGTCCCAGGGTGGCCACGCAGGCGTGTGTGAACAGGAGAAAAGACCTGACCGACTGAACGAAGGAATACAGGAAGGGGCCAGGGAGAGACCCCAGAAACCCGGGCAGCTCCGTCCTTCCTCCCCACGCTGCCCCATGCTCCCGGAGCCCTGTGAGGGGCTGAGACCCCGCTGCCGGGGCTCAGGGTGCAGGCTCCGCCAGCTGTGGCTTGAGGCCGGAGGATCCACCTACTTTTTCCAGGCTGGTAGGTGTCTGCAGGGGTGACCCTGGGCGCCCCTCCTTGGTAGGCCCTGGCTAGGGGCAGGAGCATGGAGGGGTCCTGGCGGCTCCAGGTTTTAGGGGTTGAGACGTGGCCAGCGAGGGGTTAAAGCAAGAAGTGGCTCGCAGGCCCCAGTTAAGAAAATGATTTTCTGCTGTTTGACGTCATTTTAATTCCATTTCAAGGGCATTTAATCTCATTTGCTGATGACTGATCCCTGGCCGTGGATGAATTAACTCCCGGCCGCTCCTCGGAGGGGAAGCCCGACCTTTTCAACGGAGACATGGCGTCACCGTGGCCCGAGCGCCTCCAGTGGGTGGGGGCGGCAGTGAGGACCTGACCCCTGGGCTTGGCGCTTACTGAGCCCTCAGAACTTTCCAGAAGTGTTCCGGCCTCATACCAGTGAGTGGAATGTGCCCGCTCCTCAGGCCCAGGACTGGGTGCTTTGAGGCAGGTTCAGGGTCCCAGGCGACGGCATGTGTCATCCAGGGCGTGGCCCTTTGTGGGGCTCTGAGACCGTGCGCGGCACGTGAGTGGACAAGGTCGTCTCAGGCCCTGCCTCGGTGGCTCCTCGCCGAGCCTGAGCTGGAGGGGAAGGGCTGCTTTGTTTTGGGGAGACTGTTCCTCCCGGGGGTCCTGGGTTTTTCCCTCCATCCATGGAGGTGAAGGCCAGTGGAGGTCAGGGGGCAGCTGGGAGGTCACAGCTCTGCAGGGCCACAGGCACCAGGCCCTGGGAGGAGAATAGTGGCCTTAGGGATCTCTGGTTATCTTCCCCCCACATCTGGTATTCCTTCTGCTGGTAACTCCATGATTTCCAGAAACTTCGGCTTGACAAATAGAAATGGCAAGCAATAGGATATATTGGAGTATATGAGGAAGCCATTTGGTGTAAACCTAATTCGGCCTGACTTTTTTTTCCAAAAGGGCCTGACATGGCCATTGAACAGGCATTGTATATGTGCTTTAAAACATTTCCTATGGCAAGAACAAGTGGTCTTAAGATAAAGTGCAACTTACCCCCACATTGCCATTTCCTTAGGGATAAGCATCTTTCCTTAGGCTAGGAACTGATGGCTGTGCTCACCTTTGACCTCCCAGCTCACCTGTGACCACCCAGCTCAAGACAGCAGACCTGCCACCCTGCTGTGTTCACCGAGACAGCAGACCTACCTGCTGTTTCCATCAATGCTGTGCCGACAGAGCAGTCTCCTGACTATTGTAAAAGGACATTTCAATCCTATGTGAAACACCCTGTTTGGGGGTATATAACCACTCTGTGTGCACCCCACTTCTTTGGTGCCCTTTCTTCCTTTGGGAAGAAAGGCCCTGGGCCATGGTCCTCAGATTTTAGCTCAGAATAAACTCTCCCAAATTTTCATTTATAGATTGGTTATGGATTATTTTTGTCGACAGGCTCCTCACTAGCTGTTCACTCTGGCCTGGACTTAATTCATCTTTGGGGTCTTGGGGGGGCTGTGTCCAAGCTTAGGGCTGGTGGGATCCACATGAGGACCACAGGCCCTGTGGTGTGGGAGCCCCGGGGTTTCTCACATGGTCTGGCAGAGGCCTGTGGCCCAGCACCCAGCAGCAGGCCTGAGGCCCAGGGAGGGCCCCAGATGCCTCTTCCGCCTGAATGAGGCTCCCAGCACCTGGACGCTGGGGGCAGGAGGGTACTTGACTGTTGGACGGTGTGGCCTGCAGGCTGGTGATGTGGGGATGTTGGGTTTCGTTCAGAGTGATGGATCTTGACATATCAGACCCCAGAAGCAGGCCACTGTGGCCGGCATGGTGTTGACTCCAGCATCCCTGCATCCTGGTGATGCCCCAGGCCTGTCATGGTGGCGTCCTCCCTTGCCATTGGCTCAGGGGTGCGAGGCCTCAGCCAGCCCCGCAGGCCTGCTCCAGTGCCTGGGAAAGGGGTCCAGGTGGCTCTCCCATTGCCTGTAGGTTGTGTGGGAACAAGGGAGCTCATGTTCATGGCTGCCAGAGCCAATGCTGGCCACTCAGAATGGCTGCTGCCTGAGACTGAAGCCAGCACTAAGGTGTTTGTCCATCTGTCCATCCACCCCCCTCCAACTCACTCATCCATCCAGCCATCCTTCCAACATTTATTTGGATCCTGCTGTTTTCCTGGACTCAGACCGTGATAGTCCAGTGTCCACAGCATCCTGGCTGTGACGGACAGTAGTTTGGGATGGGTGCGGGGTGGGCTGTGGCAGCTTAGAGGAGGCCCTCGGGCCCCAGAGAGTGAGTCATGATATTCTTTTAACGGGGAGCCACCCATGAAACGCATCATTAAACCCCATATGTCAATCCTTGTAAGACTTTTCAGGAGAGTAAGATTTACAAACTAAACAATAATCCTTTGCCAAAATCCTAATTTGGGTCTGGAAAGTAGTTTGTGCAGCTCTAAGAATTTCTTAGAAGTTTCCTTGGGAGTTCTGACTACCAGAACTGGGTCCCCAGAGGTGGGTAGAAAAAAGATAGGTGGGAAGTCCACGCTAACAATAATTTTAATAAAAAACATTGTGAATTAGTACAGGTGCCACGGTCACCGAGGTCCGTTATGCCTAGCCAAGGATGCAGTCCAGAGGGTGCTGAGCCGCCTTCGTGGCTCTGCTCCCCTTCCAGCTATGGGACACTGGGCAGGTGGCTTGACCTCTGGGCCCCAGCTTTCTGCTTCCCAGAATGGGGATGCTAATTCTAGCTTGCAGGTGGCTGCGCCAACAGGTGCTGGTATGTGATGGATGGTAAAGGCCCTTGCCCCCCACACCGTACTCT